>NC_138771.1:133642046-134327046 GCF_965119305.1 Pelophylax lessonae
GTGAAAGGGGCCTTACCTTGGGGAAATGCAGACTAGAATACTGCAATCATTGAGCAGCAAATGATATCACCTGTGATGTATTTCGGTTTTCTTGCAAACCTGGCCTGTTCGTGTGCCCTGAGGACCGGAGTTGAAAAACACTGCTGTATAGGCACAATAAATATTTTTGGGTGTTCTCCATTTTATTTGCATTCCTCCTGAAAAATAAACATGTACTTCCTAGTATACGAGAGCGCCTAGTCACTTCTGTGCCTGCGTGAATGCAGTGTGAAATACAAGGCATGGTCGTTACAAACTACTAGATTAAACTTTAATCAAGATTTGGCGATGTTGCTACTGTATTTGTTCACTTTTCTTGCTGGAGGCTCTGACATGAGGAAGCAAAGCCCTGCTTCTACCCTGATGGCTGCCTGTTCAGAGAGACAGTACAGAACAAGGCATGGCAAGTCAGTAATAGAGAAAGACCTGCTGCAGGGGAGAACACAGGCAACAATGGCGGCTAGCCCTTTGATCTCTGCCTGCCACTTAACGTTTATATAAAGGAAGTAGGTTCCAAGTTGTAAATGCAATTTAAAGCAGCATTTTAGAAGTCAGAATGTACGTTATGCTAATCTCATGACTTTACTACCTTCTAAAAATCGCTGACCTGTAACCAGCAAGTAAAGTCCAAACAAAGTTGGAAATCAAACTTTAATTTCTTCTAGGCTAGTGAAAGCAAGAAAGCCACCAAAGAACTAGGATAGCTAGACAAATAGAATTTTTTTTTTTTTTTTTTTTTTTTTTTGGAAAGGGAGGTTCACAATGGCAGTCTTCATGTTTCTCTACCTTTAAAAACATGCAGGTTTTTTTTTTTCCAAGACCACTAACCAAGTGCTGACAAAAAAAAAAAAAAAAATGGTTATAAATACCATTCACAAGATGTAAAATCAAGTTCAGTATTTTGTTGGCCCCAATAAGTCAAATACAACCCAATGACATTAAAGCTAGTGAATCAAATACATTAAATAATTTAAATTTAAAAGACCATAAAAGAAGAGATATCTGTAGATATCACATTCACTGAACTCTGGTCCAAGCACCATCCATCTTTTTTTTTTTTTTTGAGCTGTGACTTGGTCCTGCCCCCTCTCCCCTCATTGGCTGCTACCTCAGCCAATAAGGAGGGAGAGTCCCCAGGGAGCTGAGGCCCTCGTGCACATCACTGTATTGCGATGGGGCTCAGGTAAGGTATTGAGTGGGCTGTTGCACACAGTTTTTTACCATCATTCATTGAATGTATGAAGGTAAAAAACCCTGAGCCTCTAGAACCACTTTATATTTGAGTGAAGTTGTATGGATTAACTGTGAACCACTTCGGTCCATCAGGAGTTGCAGCAGAAGCAGGTTGCTGCGGACTAATCTATTTTTCATGAAATTGTCGCGTTGTGTTTTTCTAACCTTCTTGTAACATCCTTCTCCAGAACCTCTTAATTTCCCCCTTCACGTTTGTTCAGAACAAGCAACGTACATCAGCCATGGTCATGTGCACTGCTCAAGGCACCCTACGAATCTCAGCCCCTAGTCCACCTGGGATTGAGTAATCGAGGGTTGCTACATTACTATATACACTGGGAACATGGAAAATGAACATAGTCACCCTCTAACAGGCAGCTGGATCACAGTAGAAAAAAAAAAGGAATCTGGGAGGATGCTGAAAGCAGCAGAAAGGATTTTTTTGGGATAAGCATACTTGAATAGAATCTAGTGCCCATTTAATACTTTCAGGTTATTATGCAACAAGTAGTATTTCTGGAGTTGGAAGCACTTTAATGGAAGTCCTTCACCACCTCATCCTCATGCAGGCACTGACCTGGCAGGGTAAGGGAAGGGTAAGGGATGCTTACGGCTGCACAGTTACCCAAACCTACATAAACCAAAATATTACTTGCCTATTGATTAGATACTAGTTTATTCAGTCAGTAACCACTAAGGGGGTTCCAGGCTAGTGCAGTAAATCAGCAATGATGAACGTAACCGCTCAAGCACAACATACTAGCGGATTTGCAGTTATTAAAACCATGTTACAAAAGTGTGCTTTTTAACATCCATCTGAAGCTAAAATCTGCTGTGTGAAACACTTGCACAGTACATGTGTACTGCTCTTTAAAATATTCTACTTTAATGTTGCAAAGATTTTTAGATTCTATAAACAAACCTACAAAATTCTCCATATATTAATGATCTGATTTTGTTTCAACTTTCCTAACATTGTAGGAGATCTCAATGAAACAGGAATTCTGTGCTATACCAACAAGCTTAAAAATCTTTTTGCGCTGAGCAGTGAAGATTAATTTGCATAAGAGGGCATGATATCAACTGTTTGTCCTGTAATTAGACTCTAACGGCGAAAGACGCTGCCAGCAGACAGGACAAGTCCTCTGAGACATCAATGTCCTAGAGGCTTACAAGCGCATGAAAGGTTCCTGAGCCCTGCAATGGATGCACATAAGGCCTTTTAATTAGAAAACAGCATCCTTCATCACTCTGTGCCACTGCTCAGAAACAAGAGCAGGGAATATAGCCAATGATCCAAACACAACCTTGCCACTTTCCTACCAAATACAAGATCTTAACGCTGGTCAGGTCAGGTACAATGAATGGTCCGAGTATCCCAAGATGCATAGCTACATCACCGGTATGCAATATAGCCTGTCCCCAACTGTCAATGTGTCAGTTTGCTGAACAAGCAGTACATAAGGCCATACCTAAAGATAAAATTGTGGAAAATACAAAAATATATTTTCTTTGTCATCAATTGAGATATACAGGAGGATATCAATTCTAAAAATATAACTAGAGGTACATTTTTTTTTTGTGTGTGTGTGTGTTTTAGAGAGAGTGGAAAGGGATTAGAATATCTGTCAGTTTTTATTGAGGACTGTGCCTCCGTCAGGGAAATTTACCTTCTCCATTTGTTCTGTTTATCATTATCAAAAGTGAAAGTAAAATAAAATCCCAAATTTTGGGTTGCTCCCTTAACAGTAAAAAGGAGGGAAATCATCCAATGGGGACACTAATTCTGGGGACATCTTGGGTTTCTCTCACTTCCTATGGAAAATCTCACCAATGAGACAATAATGGCAAAAAAAAAAAAAACACGTTGCCTTCGGTTATACATTTGGGACAATAAATAGCAGTCAAAATGAAGGCTACGCAACAGCTATCTAGCTACGCCTCCTTCATCTGACTGATTCTTGCAGCTAGAATCCGGTGTATGCTACTAAACAGAACGTGTGAAGGAAGCCTTAAAAAGTGATTGTAAAGTCTCGTCCCCCCCCCCTCCCCCCCAAATGAAGATAACAAACCTGTTCTACTTCCCTCCTCTGCAGTTGGTTTAGCGCAGAGCAGCCCGACCCTCCTCTTCTTGGGTCCCCCTTTGGCTCCCCTGGTCCTTCCCTCTCTTTGCAAGGCCCCACAGCAAGCAGCTTGCTATCGGGGCACCCGAGCCTAAACACAGCTCCGTGTATCCATTCAGACACTGAGCTGTGGTTTGGTGCCATGTGATACAGTAATTATACAGGGATTTTAAAAGCAGGTGGGTTTTTTTTATCTTCATGCATTCTATGTATGATAAATAAAAACCTGTGTGCATCAGCCCACCTCATACTTACCTGAGCCCCATATCTATCCAGTGATGTTGCAGGAGTGTTTCAGCTGCCCAGGACTCCCCTCATTGGCTGAGACAGCAGAGGGGCACGATTGGCTTCCGCTGCTGTCAAAGTCAGTAGGGCCAATCAGGAGAGAGGGTGGCCCAGTCACAGCGCCATGTCTGAATGGACACAGGTAGCTGTGACTCGGCTCAGGTGACCACATGGCAAGCTGCTTGCTGTGGGTGCACTCAACAGGAGCCAGGATCACAGAAGAGGGATCCGAGAATGGGGGGGGGGGGACCTGAGAAGAGGAGGATCATGGCTGCTCTGTGCAAAACCACTGCACAGAGCAGGTAAGTATAACATAACATGTTTGTTTTTTTAAACAAGACATTTTACAAACACTTTAATGTATAGCAACATGCCGGGGTTAAAACCCATGTGACGTCTAATAATTCAAGATCTGTAATTAAAGTGTTAGTCCCCATTCACACTAGCGCGACTTGTCAGGCGACTTGGTCGCGGTGGGTCGCCCGCCATTGATTAGCACAGGACCCGTTCTAATAGGAGCGACACAAGTCGCTCCGACTTAGAAAAAGGGTCCTGTACTACTTGGGGCGACCTGGAGGCGACCTGCATTGACTTCAATGATATGAAGTCCGTGCATGTCGCGCCGAGGTCACAGTGCGCGCTGTGCACCGCGACCTCACAGGTAGGCCCAGCAAGTAGCGTCGCCCCTGTCTGAATGGTGTCTTACTAAACCCAGATTCTGCATTCACTATAGCTGGTTATTTCCATGTTCTGTGTACTGTAGGAGACAATACACAGAACATGGAAATGCAATTATTTTAGTAAATATAAACTGATAAATACCTTTTCTCATCAGCAGTATAAAGCAATTAGAGCAATCTTGTGACTTTTATCAGTGGGTGCTGATAGTTTGTAGGGGTGTATTTCTCCCACAATTGTCCCATCAGGTTTCAAGACCCTTATATCTCTGTTTGACCATGTCTGGAGAGTTCTGATTGGCCCTGTGCTTATCACATGTACCATCCCAAAGAAAAAAAAAAAAAAAACATCCATCAATCAAGATGCGACTTCCAACCCACTGTGTTCTTTTTTAGTTACAGGGCATGGAGGAGGGAGGGACTGGGCTGTCATTTAGGATCTGTATACACACCCACATGTGTGATATTAACACCATGTGACCTATAGCTCAGCTAAAACCAGGAAGTGTTCTCTGTGCAACAGAGACCAAACTGAGCATGTGCAGCTGAACTACACTTCCTGTGCTTATCTGAACTTGCAGGAGGTGGAGAATCTGTGCATACAGGATCACACAGCTTTACACCATGCAGAGGATCAATCACTCAAGTTAAACAGTTGAGTATAACATGCATGCTATTCTGCATCTATAGACATTTTTACTGTTGTGGATTTAATAACACTAAGGATTTTTCCACAGGATTGTCAGCGGACATGAAAAATCCCCAATACGAATTTCTCAATCAAGATCTAGCTCTAACACGTCAACAAAATGTGTACGGTTCAGCTTTGTGCCGTGAAAAGCTGTATAATAATCTTCAATCTTTAAAATGCTCAACTTCCTATACAGTCACACAGTATAGATTTTTAGTTCTAGATTTAAATGGCCGCAGCTTCTACAAATCTATGTCTGTCTACCTGTGTCTGTTCTGTGACTGAAGTTCTTCCTTTCCTTGCCCATATTAAACAAATAACCTTCAGCTGTGGGAAGGGGCGAAGACATTCATTCATAGTGGAAGGGAAGGAGAGTTGCAGGACGAGAAAGGACTGGGAAAGAGAGACATAGTGAACGAGGGGGGAAGGGAGGAACAGAAGTGATGAATAATTCACAGCAGGAATCTGCTCCATGTCCGCGTCCATGCTTGTGGAAGCGATATTTATGAAGTCCCTATGGATGCTTTTTGAGAGGTTAAAGATGGAAGCGCAGAAAGGACTGGCAGTATTGTAACAAGAATGATCTGTACTATAGAGCTCTGTGCAGCAGCCAGCAAAAGGGAAAAGAAATAGACAAGCTACATACCAATTGTTTCACCCATCAGTCTGCTGCTGCAAAGTGTTAATTATCCGGCAGACAGGAACACAGGTTTAGAATTCTTTCAGCACGTATGTTACAAAATTACCCAGAGCATGCACGACTAATTATTGCGTTAATCAATTTAATTAATTTATGTTTCCCTAGTCTCTTCTGGAAGTGGTAAACATTAAAAATTAAGTGTCGATTTTATGCTGTAGATCTGAAGGAAGGTTGAACTTGAAATGTTTCTATTTTACAACAGATTAATTTCCACAATATACATAGGAAAACAGTTTTTAAATGAAAGCAGAATACTTTGTACTGTAAACAAATAAAAGGAATCTAACCTATAAAAGCTGGGGGAGGGGGTCATTAAATCCCACAAGACTGATGTTGCATTATTTAACTAGCTGTAGAAAATTTACAACGGTTAAATCACAGCCTCTTGAACTCTGGGTCACAGATCTGCCTGTCACAGGTTGCTGCCTCATCACTGCTGCTGATGTGGGAGCAGGAGGTGGAGCAACAGTGCACAGGCAGTGCAGCAGCACCGACAGCTGCACACACCTGCTATTATACAGCAGCTTTTTTCAACCAGGGTGCCTTGGCAAAATGCCTAAAAATTGATCAAAAATTATATACAAGCCAGCAGGTAGATGAAGCCTGCCTTTTAGTTATACAAAGCCACAGGTTTCCATTATGCACCATTATGACTTTCTAGACACTGGCATCTTTTTTTTTTTTTTTTAAAGAAACTTTATTGGGTTTTTAGGTAAAACATACATCAAAATCAGAGTGCAACAGAGAAACCAACACTGGCATCTTAACAACCAATGACGTCCATAATTAAAAAGAAGGATACCTGTTGCCTATATAGCATCCTTGTTCTACCCTCCTGTGCCCCTCTCCCTCAGCACTGGGATGACATTAGCTGATTGATTGAAATTGAGGTAGAAGAGAAACATTGGAATACTAGTCAGTACCAGTGTGCAAAAGTGTATTTGCTTTGGAAGAATTAATCACCTCCAACGTTGGCTGTCCTATGTGTGGATGTTGCTGAGTTATGTAAATCTATTAGAATATATTTTTACGTTTTAGAATGGGGTGCCTTGAGACTGCCCAAAATTTTAAAGGTTGCCTTGACTGAAAAAAAGGCTGAGAAACACTGTTAGAGAATTTATTGCGGAGAATATTGACCGCCAGGAAGATCCATGTAAGAGATGAAGGGGAGGGGTGCAGTGTAAAGCCAGGTACACACTGATCAAAATTGGTTGGTACAGCAAGAACCGTCTGACCTTCATGGCCAGTCCACACCACATGCAGTCCAGTGCATTTTTTTTCTGCATCAAAAATGCATGGCAGTAAGGTTATATGGTTTCCAATCGTATAGTTCACACCAGTGCTTGCAGTTCCAGTAAAAAAAAAAAAAAAAAAAAAAAAAAACAACACGCTGCATTTTTCCTTCACTGGATTGTACTGGAACGCATCAAAACGCACTGCAACACATCCTTATTTAGGGTTTACGAAAAAGAGGGAGAAAAAAAATGCACTGGACTGCATCAAAAATGTGCATGCAAAAAAGCATCTGGAACGCATCCGGACTGCGTTTCTATGGTGTGAATTGGCCCGCAGTCAGTGTGTACAGCAGTCTGACAGAAGGCTGCTTAACGACCGTCTTCTTGATGCTGGCTTTCCAGCATGTCCCTTCCACAAAATTCAGAAGTTGAACCGCCTTCTGTGGAAAGGACATGCTAGAAAACCAGCATCCAATCAGAGCTAGCAGCCAATGGCTGGTTTCACCCAAATTGACGGTCGATCAACTTAGTACATTCAGTCTGCTCAAACATGGTTTGAATCTCAGCCTGTTCCTGCTGAACAGTCTATGGTCGGCCTTAAATGTGGTTGGCTGCAACTTTTAATGCTCACAAGAGTTAGATGGACTAGTATATTTAGATGGACTTAGCAAATTTAAGCTGAACTCTAGCTTACACTTCGCAGTCAGGCGTGTTCGAATGTGTGCCCTGCACAGGGTCATGTTTTACCAGAACAGGTATGAACGTGTTTTCTGTGCATCCCCACACAGGCAGACCCATAGCGGTCAAATGGGACACAGCTACTGCGCCCATTGTGATATTCATGTGAATGCACAACCCCGAACGCACCTGACTGCATTCAAAGTCGTACACCAGCACCCATTTCACACTGAGTGCAGCTGCTGTGTCCCAATAGACTTACAATATAAGTTTTAAAATTGAACTAAACCCTCCTAGTTTACAGCCAAGGAAGCTGCCATCCTGATCTGCAGTTGCAATGTTGCTGCACATGTGATCAGCTATGATACCAGCCTTTGAGAGCTTTGCAGTTCGGCTGACAGCACAAGCAAATGTAACATTTATTCATGACAAGCCTTTTATGTAATGGTTTTGGGAAACATTAAATTGATGAGTTTAGTTCCGCTTAAATTAAATTAAGAAAAGTGGACCATTAAAAGCACACCTGTATAAAGTGTTACATTTTTTGCCTCAGCCTTCTAACTGGCTCTTTAGCTGAACAGCTTGGTCTTTAAAAAGGTTAAAAACCACAAAAAGAAAAGGGGCGCACCCACCTAGTGCATTACCACTAAAAACATTAAATTAAAAAGTATACATTATATACTCACAAAGCGGGTGTGAATGTACACACATCAACATAATGTACATAAAATCTCCAAGGTAGCCAAGGTCCCACACGATGCTGAATGGCATGCAGTGTGCCGCATAGGGCTGCTGTGGCTGGGCTGACGTGTTTAAGGGGCGAGCCCCCTTCCTCAGAGCAACAACTTTTTTGGCTCCGAGGAAGGGGGCTCGCCCCTGAAACGCGTCAGCCCATCCACAGCAGCCCCATGCGGCACACTGCATGCCATTCAGCATCGTGTGGGACCTTGGCCACCTTGGAGATTTTATGTACATTATGTTGAGGTGTGTACATTCACATCCGCTTTGTGAGTATAATGTATACTTTTTAATATTTTAATAAATGTTTTTAGTGGTAATGCACTAGGTCGGTGCGCCTCTTTTTGTTGGGGGGGGGAGGGGATTAAAAAAAAAAATTTAACACAGCCACCACTTCTAAGGACTGGTGAGCTGCAAGAGATTACATTTGTTTTTGGGCTTCTATACACTACATTGAACAGTAAAGATGTTTTGCTGTTATTTAGCCACTGTTATTCATTTTTTGACTTAACTGACATCTCAATAATAATGCTTTTGGGTCCCAGTATGGTTATATGGATCCTCAGATTAAAACGTTCAAGAACCCCTTTTTATTACCTTTTTTTTTGTGGAACTACAACAAAAATGTTGACCTAAAGCTATTTTAGAAGTGTTTTGGATAAATCTATAAAGATCTATCCGGGAGAAAATGCTGCTCCAGGCTCCCTCATGTGTAAGACTTATGTGAAGACCCAGTCTCGGTCAGGTTTTCTCCTGAAGGAAGAAATTGGTCTGTACTCTGAACATTCCATGTGATGAAGTCTGGGCCTTCACAATGTCTAGCACTGAAGAAAATGTGAACATACCATTACTGTTACTACAGTTCTCAGAATGCACATAATATTGGTTTATATGCGACAATGCAGAATACTGCTGTACTTTCAGCTCTAGAGTTATAACCATATTCCAAAATGTATTCATCTGCCCTATAATAAATGGAAGAGGATTTTATTACACGTTTTAATTTCTTCTACACCAGGACACCATTCTGACAGCTTTATGTCAGAAAGAACACCCAAAATTAGCAACATATATCTTGGAAATATGCTCATAGATCAGCGCCTACTGTTCACTCTATTTAAAAGCCTTGAATCAGAATCAGTTTGTCATAATAGTGTATTTGATGCTGTGATGATTTAATAATTAAAGATAATTGTCAGGAATAGCAAGTGATTACAGATGAGAGAATTAATTTTCACTTTCCATGCTGAATCAACTACATGTGCCACTAGAGAATTCCTCTACAAAGTGAGCACTATCCCTCTTCAGTAGTGAACCAGAAACCACACATCACAGGGGAGAAAAAATTAGACGGTAGCAGTACAAAAATCTGGGGCACTATGCAAAAAGCAGCAACTAAATAGATACATTAAAGAAAACACATTTCTAGACTGGCCATTGTTCTGTAAGCATAGGTTCACACTATGGCTGCTGCATAATCATGATTCTTTCAGTGCGTTTTTGTAGCAGGTTTGTGTGTGTTTTCCATGCTTTTTGTTTTGGACTACAGTATCTGCTTTGTTAAATTTCTTCCTCCCAGCAACATTGGTTCCAAACACAAAACTGCACCAAAATGTACCCAAAACGTACAAGCCTTTTTCATGTACTGCTATTGAAGTAAATGGCATCAAAAACGCACTGTGCAGCACCAAGAAACATGCACATTTTCAAACATTGCCCTGCACTATGTTGCATTGATGTGAACAGGTACCATAAAGAATAACGCAATATCTACTGGGCAAATGTACAACAGATTGGAGTAGTGTGAACAGGACCTCAAATGTCAATCTGGTGTAAAGTTCAACATAGATGGATTAAAGTTTGGCCAGTTCAGCAGGCACCAGCTGAATTTTGAATATATGTGACAGCCTACTCCAATAGAGTTTGACTGTTAGATTGATTTTTGTTGAATGAGCTTGTTGGAAAACCTTTATTTTTTTTTTTTTTACAATAAAAGTTTATTGCAAATTAAGTTACAGGTACAAAATCCAAACAGTGCGAGGAATCAAGATATCAACCTCTTGATCAGAAAGCTGCAGTCGCTGATAAGTCTATTCTGACAGCGAAGGCTCCCGCTGTCAGAGTACAACATCCAAGTGGAGAAATTTCCTGAAGTCCTTATGTTTATTCTTTTCTTCATTCAGCCCACTGACTGGGAAAAAAAGGCATCTTTATTCCCCTGATCTTACAGCTAGTCATAATTTGGTGTAGTTGCAGATCACATTTAAAATCTTGTGATTTAGCACGGTTTTCACTACATATTAGCTCAACAATACTAAAGATTTGTGTTCAGATCACAGAATTACTTAAAATGCCTCAATTATGTAATGTATGGCCCAAACTCAAGCTGTGAGGATATGTGAAGCCCATTTTATTATTTGTTCTGATTATATTGTAATTGCTCTGGGTACTGAAAGGTTGCCGGGGTTCTGGCTTTTGTACTTTCCAATCCTCTGTATTTTGAAAACTTTTCAATAAAAAGATTGAAAAGGTAAAATGGCACAATTAAATTTACTCATGTTAAGCTGGGTGCACACATGGTCTTTTTTTAGTGAGAGAGAAACAGATTTCGGAGAGAGAGAAGTAAACACTACAGATATATGTGCTTTGCTCAGATTTCATGACTGAGGTGTACAACCACTTTAAGGCTCCTTTCACCCACTCTGTCCGTCAGACGGAGTCCGTTTTTGTCAGCGGGGGATCGATCCGCCAATCCCTGTGCTGAGCAGGAGGATGACAGCTGTGTCTCTGCGCTGTGTGCGGAGACGCAGCTGTCAGTTCCCCATGCATCTCTATGGGGGAAATCGGATGGGAACGGACCGTCGGTCCGTTCTCAACAGATCCCATTCGATCCGCTGGACGGATGGAAAATAGGGTTTCCATCCATCCAGATTTGACGGATCGGATGTCAGCGGACATGTCTCCGCTGACATCCGATGCCCCATAGGAATGCATTGGGGGACTGTTCAGATCCCCCAAAAAAAACTGACAAAACGATCCGCCTGTGTGAAAGGGGCCTTAGTACTAAGCAAAAAGAAAAAAATGAGACCCTACCACCTGTGTTTCACTTGGAAAAGCCTGAAATTCTCTAATCCCAACGATGGAATAAAAAAAAAAAAAAAACACCTGGGTCATTTTTTTTTCCTCCTTATTCGGGGGGTAACAGAGAACTGGATTCTATGAACAAGTCCCAAACCTCACTGTAAGACCGCATTCACACTGAAGCAGCACGACTCCTGCACGACTTCGGGGGCAACCTGTGAAGTCCCGTGCACCGCGACTTCGGCGCGACTTGCACGGACTTCACATAATGGAAGTCAATGCAAGTTGCCTCCAGGTCGCCCCGAAGTAGTACAGGACCCTTTTTCTAAGTCGGAGCAACTTTTGTCACTCCTATTAGAACGGGTCCTGTACCAGTCAAAGGACCGCAACTTGTCAGGCTGACAAGTCGCGGCAGTGTGAATGGAGCCTAAGTAGAACTAAAAGGGAAAACGTTTAGCTTTTGATAGAGTGGAGAGTGATTAGAACCCCTGTCAGTTTTTATTGCTGTTTGTGCCCCATTAGTGAGATTCACTCTTTTTTCCTGTTTACCAAAAGAAAATCCCAAAAATTTGGGTTGTCCCCAGAAAAGTAAGACACAGGAAATCTTCCAATGAGGACACTAGTTCTGGTGACCTGGGGGGTCACCAAGGAATTCCCTTAATTTGTGGGCATTCCACTTCCTAATCTTTGCAATGGGACACATGGCAGAAAAGAAAAAAAAATCTGCCAAGGGTTGTAACCCTCCCTTACTCTATCCAACATGAAAAAAAAGTTTTGCCTACAGTTCTATTGAAGCATTCTGAATAAGCAAGTCACCTGAATTCTTATCTGGTTGTTCTTAGTTAGGGATTCAATAATGCTAGCTATTAATGACCCCTCCACCAAACTGTTCTTTAAAAGATGCATCTGCCCACATTTGGTTAGCCGGTAAAAATTCTAAATATAACAAACTTTCATTTAAAAAAAATACTTGAGTGTGGAGCTCTGACAATTACGTCATGTATATGGAAAAAAACTCCGAAGCATATGGGGCAGTAGGCAGGATTTCTTTAACTTAACAATACTTTAAACTATTTAAATGAATGACACCACCAAATTCTTTAAAGTTTGGAATAAAAGAGGCCACGACCGTTCATTATTTAACAAAATTTAAGATCAATAACTCTTTGAAATCTCAATAAACATCAGAATAAAACAACCCGGTCACCACGACCCAGGTTGCCATTAGCAGAAATTAAATACATCAAATAATTCATCCAACTCTTACATATTAAACATAAACGTCCCCCTTCGCAAAGAGCGAAGGTGACCCTAAAATAATAAACTGACCGCGACAAAACAAAAAGGGGGGGGGGGGAGGGGAACCGCTGGGCTGTCTTCTTTCTTCTTCTTGACAGGCGATGTGAAGTCCCGTCCGTGAGGGGACCCCTTAAATGGCTCTGCTGGAAACCCTCGAACCAATCATAATCCTGTATCCCCGGCGGGAAAAACAGGATAAAACAGGTAAGGGGTTTATTCTACCTAGTTACTCGGGCAGCTAACTGTTATTTTATCATCCAATCAGCTTAAAGTACTAGCTGACAGACTGAGAATCTGCCCAACAACTGAATCTGCATATTACTTTGACTATAATAACCTTACCTGTCACTGCCCCATAAATAAAAGGGGCTATTCAGCCCCTTTTCTCTTTATTCTAAAAAGGTAGTTAAGAATGTTCTGTTAATTAACAGAAAGGAAGAGAAAACACACCATGGTTACCAAAATACTATGGTTAGAGGATTAAAACATTACTGCCCAACTTCAGTGCCAATGACAGGACGGTTTCTTCCGGAGGTGTACTGTAAGCAGGTTGCTCCTTTCTTGCTGTGAAATAACATTTAGAAAATAGTGTATAACACCACAGGTAAAAAGAGCTAATTTCTAAAATGTCTGTCTCAATAACCGAAGACTCAGCCACGTCTGAAACCTAAATGGAAATGGTAAGGAGGGAGGCATTTGACTGCATGCTGCGAGTTCCTCCTGTGAAGGAAAATAGATGTCTTTATCCCGTACTGTATTATCTATGCCAGTTACACCAAATCAAGCCATCAACTGTCCATGCAAAGCAGTCCTCTGCTGCCTTTATTTCCATGGAGAACTAGAAGGATCATTAATATTCTATTTTAAAGGCTGATCATTGGAATGTAACCACAAACAAAATCAGACAATGATCAAAGTAACACTTCTTTCAAATTTTCAAAGACGCATTAGCCTAAAATAATTACCTTTAAGGCAGGAAGCATTTATGGCATCTGAAGTGTAGTCATACTTTATAATAAGGCTCACAATAAGGATGCATTCTGTGCACCCCCCTAGTAGAGCTGCACGATTCTGGCCAAAATGAGAATCACAATTTTTTTGCATGGAATAAAGATCACGATTCTCTGTGTAACATCTTTTACATTATAAAAAAAATTGGGATAACTTTACGGTTTTGATTTTTTTATTCATTAAAGTGTATTAATTGCGTTTGAAAGACTGCTGCGCAAATACAGTGTGACATAAAAATTTACAACAATCACCATTTTATTCTGCAGGGTCTCTGCTAAAAAAATATATAAATGTTTGGGGGTTCTAACTACTTTTCTAGGAAAAATAAACTGATTTAACTTGCAACAAGTGTAGGAAAAAGGTTTAGTCTTTAAGAGGTTAAACTTCCTTCCTCCGGCAGAGGGAAAGAAAAGATACAATGTAATCATTTGTGTTTACAGTTCAGTGGGAGACTAATGCTGATAGGCTTTTGCGGGAGGCTCTTTTTTTTGACAGCTGCTCCCTCACAGTTATGTAAAGAATCGAGCAAGTGTCATGTTAAGATCGTCAGGGGGAGTGAATCGCAATCTCGATTCTATTACGATTAATCGTGCAGCTCTACCCCCTAGCCAGCAAAACACAGCCGTTACACAAGTAAATTGCCCCATGTACAACTCCTCATGGTAATCCAATCAACACTATAACTTGAAACAATACATAAAAAAGCACAGAAACATGTACAGGATTAAAAAGTTTAATACAATATTTTGCATGAAAAAGAAAATTTAATCCAAAAATGCAATGGCCTCTATAGCTGTCCACTGCACTGTCCCACACATACATTCTGAACAGTCCTAGAAGCAATATCTTCCCATACACACACAGGCTTGCATTCTCTCTACCACTTCATAATTACCTGAAGAATATTTGATGAGCTTAAGAACTATCTTCAAACCAAGTACCTAGCAAAATTAAAAACACATGGCAGAGAGAGGAGGCGGCCTACACACAATAGTGTTCTTTATGCTACCACAGCAGACAAGATAAATAGCAACCATTCAAATATTCCCTTTTGTGTGCCAAACGTACACATTTCTCTTTCCTAATTAAAAAATAAAATACAATATTAACATTATTTACCTTGCAGTTATTTCTGTGGCGTCCTGGAGATTGCCATGTATGGCGGAAACATGGTAGGCTGCCAGAGCACTGAACTCATTGAACCAATCTACTTCCATAGGAGAAACCCATCCAAACAGTTGGAGGACTGTCATAAAACTAATATATAAAGTTAGAACTCCTAGTGGCCACAGAAACCATCGTTTTGAAATCTAGGGAATAAATCCAACTGCCTTGCGGGATCAGGAAGTTTAATAGCGGCAAAATTGTAGTTGCCCAAGGTATTTGTTCGTACCATAATGCTAGAGACTGTTAAACTATGAACTATATGTTCTCCAACCAAGCAGCTCATAAAATGAATTCCTTGTATTACTACATAGCCAGCCAGGCTATTTCCACACCCTGCAAAGTGGAGGTAATTATCTACTCATGGAAAAATGGACATAAAAAGAGAATATGAATGGCTACAATTGTGTTTTCAGAAAAAATAGCTGACCTATTCTTCGAGATACAGGGTTCCATCAGCACTTTTTCTGTAAGTGTATTTCAAATAAAATGCTTTGGTTTTTGGGAGAGGGAAGAGGTTACTTCCTATCCAAGTAACCAATTTCATTGGGATTTAACGTACAGGACATTTTCCAATAAAGAATACCTTTCCCGTACTAACCACCCTCAAAAAAAGTCAGGTTGGAATTCCACTTATGGCGCTTTTCCACTGCATGGAACCGAACGGTTTGTCTCGCTTTTGTGCTTTTCCACTGCTGGTACTGCATGGTATGGTGGTGTAGGAACGGTACGGTGCCACTTTTCCACTGCATGGAACAGAACGGTACGGCTCTCAAAAACAGTACCTACTCGATTGTGGTTCCAAGAGGTACCTTACCCGGTACCATATTCCACAATCCTTTGCATGCAGTCACTACTAGCCACTGGTTGGTCAGAGAATCCCACCCACCCTGTTATCCCACCCACTTAACTTTAGTACTACTTTAGTGGAAAAGCAAACCATACCGTACCGAACCGTTCCAACACCGTACCATGCAATACCAGCAGTGGAAAGGCAAACAGGGCCGAGTAGAGCCGAGCCGGTACTTGCAGTGGAAAAGTGCCATTACATAACTGCTAGAATCATTGACAACCCCCAACACCCCCCCCCCCCCCTTCCACAATGGGTAGCACAGCCCTCATTGGGGAAAAAAATAAATCTCCTAGCCAGTATTCTGTACATTTGAAAAATACTATTACTAGAAAGAGGAAGTCACTCATGGGGTTGCTTCAATGAAGACCTTTCTATAAGTATGAATAAAATTTTACCCACACAAGCAAAAAGACAACACAGGTCAGGAAACATCCCAGCTGTGTGCAGGGAATATATTGATGATAATTGTACAAAAATATTCTTGCAACTTTTTAACCCCTTCCCACCCACACTATAGCCGAAAGACGGCTACAGCGTGGGCTTACTTTGCCGGGAGGGCGTCCATGAATGTCCTCCCGTGATCGTGCTACCCACGCACTCCCTGTGGCACAGGGGCAGCGTGCTCTGTGATCGCTGAGTCCTTCTAGACTAGAAGGCCAATTACGGTGGTGTCAAGCGACATTGCTCACTTGTGATCAGCTGTGTCCAATGACAGCTGATCATGGATGTAAACACAAGCTGGTTAGCGGCTTTCCTTTCCTCACGCTGACATAATGGAGGGAGAAGAGAGCCAATAACCAGCTTGTGTTCAAGGAACATCTACACTGATAATCAGGGCACCGATTATCAGTGAAGCCCCATCAGGGAAGGACAAAAATTATAACCAAACCAGGATTTATTTTTCCCCCTCAAAATTGTTCGGTCTTTTTTTTTCAGCCAAAAAAAAAAAAAAAATGCAGTGGTGATTAAATACCACAAAAAGAAAGCTCCATTCGTGTGGGAAAAAAAAAAAAAGGATAACAACTTCATATGGGTACAGTGCTGCATGACCGCGCAATTGTCAGTGTGACGGCGCTGAAAGCTGAAAACTGGCCTGGGCAGGAAAGTAGTCAAAGTGCCCAGTAAACAAGTGGTTAAAGAAAAATCTCATAGTTTTTTTTTTTTTTTTTTTTAAGTCATTAATTTCCCCAGAGATCCAAGTGCATATAGCATTTGGTCCAATTCAAATCTGTCCCTTGGTTTCCAAGCAGTGGAGTCGGACACAGCACTGTGTGATCTTTCAGTTTTATGAATTAATCATTGCTGCCAGTCTGTTTCATACACAGCACCAGCCTAAGATCCATCATTCATAAAAGTGAAAGATCACACAGCATGGTGTGATCCATCGACCAGGTCTGTTTAAGTGTAGAAGCAGCCACTAACTAATAAGACCCACAGAGCCACATCACTGAGTGATCCGTCACTAATATCAATGAAATAGAATGCAAATAAAAAAGGAGAAGCACACATTGCAGATATAGTTAAGAATTTTAGTTAGGAATCAGGAAATTAGGTCCACTGGTTCTGTGTTAGGGATTACAGTCACAACAGATACTGGCACATGAAGCCCTGGTGATGCCCTGCTGGCAAAAGTAATTAGCTCATCTCTGGTAAGCCCCAAGCATCATCAAAATCAGACGTCAGGCAGAAAGCAAAAAGATAGACATGACAGGACTTTGGGAAAGATACCAAAAATGAGGCGATCCCACAGATAAATACTGCATATATGTTTCAGTATCCAATACAATGATTTCACTTTTCCAATCTAACAGAATTGTCAATTCTAAACATGAAGAAATCGGCTATGCAACTGTTATTTATAGAGATGTGTAGAACTCTGCCCCCCAAAAGGGGGACAGATACAGATATATTAAAGATATATATCCATCAAATCATACAACCCATACATTACAAAAAGAATAGCCCTACCCAAAAAAGCAGTGCCCTCGCGTCAGCATTTCTTATGACAGAAGGAGAAAGCAACAGGCTAGAAGCTGAACGCACAGCATAAGCGAAGGGCCTACATGACTGAGTTTGACAGAATAGGCGAGAGTGAGCTAAGGGATGTTAATAATAAGGGCTAAAGGAAAAATAGAGGACTTATTGGTGGAGGATAGGGTGGGGCAGGGTGTGGTCCTAGAGGTCTTCTGGTGGGACGTGCTGCTTGTAGCATCAGTTAGCAGGGGGACAGCGTAGGACAAGATTCTTCCGCCCCCTTTTTTCATTGGTTATATTGGGTTCCCTTTTAGGGAGTAGGATGGCAATAGTGTTGTCATAGCAGCAGGCAGAGGTTGCTGGGTTTTTGAAGGCAGGGGAAGTTTACGTTCTTTGGAGAACGAGGGTCTGGGCCCATCTTTGGTATGGGTGTACCTGCCCTAATAAGTGTCTGACGTAATATGGAAGTGGTTAAAAGCTGGCTGTATTGGCTGGAGTATGGATAAACGTTTGCCCCCGAGTCGGTGTAATTGCGGCTGGGGCCCCTGGTGATGCAAGTTGGTGTCAGATATAGCCAGTTGGTCATTCAAGGGTGCCTTCAAAAATCTTAAGACCTATTAGAAGAGCAGGTAGCTATATCAGGCTGTTTATGTTCCGTTATTTTTTTGTTAATGTTATATTCTGTAATGAAGAGATTATTTACGTTGTTTAATAAAGGGGCTGCTATGGCCAGTAAATCCCAAAATAAAGATGTATTGGTCTGAAGTTATTTTAGGTCAGGTAAAATGGTTGAAGGAAAATGCTGTTTGTTGGGTAGTGTCAGTGGCAGCCGTAACATTGGGCAATGCCCCAGTCATGGAATAATTAGTACATCAGCAATGCAATAAACTGTAACCATGTCACACACAGCATTAAACTATATAGAATAATCAGAGTAGCCTGAAAGTTGGCCCACCACTAGATCAGATTGATTTCCGACCTCTCTTAAGCCCCGTACACACGCAACGATTAATGGCCGACCGATCGTCCGCCTTTTGTCCAGAGTTGTGTTTTGTTGGTTGGAATGGGCCTAGACTGCACACGAATTTTCTCGCCCAACAAAAATCTGCTTCTGAAGTGATGTCATGTGTTGGTTTGCTTTGTGTTCTTTCTTATCTGAGCATGCCCAGTCTTGCTCATAAGATTTTTCCGTCGAAATCTGTACTGACTGCACGAAAAATCGGCCGTGTTCCGACGGCCAAAAAAAATTTATAGCCTGCACACCAGATTTTTTTCGGCCGAAAAGTCTGAGTCGGTTGTCGAAGTATCATACTAACAAGCCGAAAATCGGCAGATCGGACGTTGGCCGAAAATTCCCTGCCAATTTTCTATGCGTGTGTACGGGCCTTTACATAGTGTAAGGTACCTCGAGACGCTTTTTTATTTTCATATACAATTTTCAGCATTGTTCAACTCTGCATTCACTGTAAAGGGAATAGAAAAATGGAGAACAAAAACACAGATGGGTTTGAACGCCGATAGGCATAGATCTTACTAGAATGATATAAAGGTTATCTGTATTTTATGGATTGCTCTGCAGCTTTGGCACAGAACCAGACTCCTAGGCTGAAAGATGAAGATATTGACAGCTTATGAATTTAAATGCTAAAAGCTCTTGGGTGCCCTATTTGTCTTAATGATCTCAAGTAGCTGAAGCAATAATGCTGTTGTATTAAAGACAAAAATGGACACTGGTCTAATCACATGAAAACAGTAGGAGAAAGGAAGTATTTGTACTGCGAACACACGGCCATTACAGCACGGGATAGAAAAGAGAAAAAAAGGCTTCTGGCTCACAAAAATGAGTCGTGCGTGAAATTTTGGCCCCCGTTTCCTATATCCGAGATCCATGAGCAGACGCTCAACCATGACTTTCACTGACCCTTCAATGCTCCCCGCTATGCATGTGCATCAAAACTCATTTCATACAGATTGGAGAAGCACACGAGAAAGCTTATATTTTATTTATTGCATTATATGCTCTGTGCTGCTAAGCGGATTTAAACGGTGACCTGAAATGAGCCAAATTAATCCTAAATCCAACAAAGAAAGATAGAAAATAAGATTTGTTTTCTGTTCTCTGGAGAATACCATTAATTTTACTGTGATAATAGTCTCAGAATTACTACATAATAATTGATACTTCAGTTTCTGGTAGGCTCTGGTTGGCTGAAACGTGCTATCACGTATTTCTCAAGATTTCCATGGCAAGATATTCTCAGAATTTGTGTCTCAATTCTCTTCTTCAAGGAAGTATCCTAGAGTTGCAGCAGGGTTTCTCCCGCTTTATTTCCTTTACATCATATGGCCTCTTTCACACAGACTTAATCATTTACTGATGTTTATATTCAGGATTTTCACTGAAAGATCCTGAATAAAATGTTCTGTAAAGACCCTGCCTGTACATGTGTAAACATTTATCTGCTTATAGATGCATACAATTCTTCATCCTCCAATTGCCAGTGTTGCAAAATATGCATACATACATATGCAGAAATTACTGCACTCAAAAACATAAAACTTCCTATTTAATTTTATGGCTTTATACTAATTGCTGCAGCGCTGCACTGATACCGGTAATGTGGCCGATACGGTACTTGTACACATGCTCCAATACTAAAACCGATACCTTCAAAGTGCTCCAATACTAAAACCGATACCTTCAAAGTCCGCAGAGTAACTGCCACATTTAAACCTGGTTCACACATGCGAATTGGATAGGTTTTGAACTGCAACTAATTCGAATGACATGTGAACCTGCATCCTTGAGAAGTCTCAAATGCGTGCAGGCAGAAAAAAAAAAAAAAAGTCTGGCACGATTTTGAGCACGGTACAGGTGTGATTTCCGTGGTCATACACTGACAATTAACACCTGACCCGTCTAATAAAGTGGTTACGGAGGGAACTGAAATCCTGCTGTTAAAACCAGACCGCACATTGAAAACTGTTACAGGACACTAAAAATAGGTATTGGTAATTGGTGTCGGCAAGTACTCGAGAAAAAAGTATTGATACTCCTCTCATGCTCTGCCTTAAAAACTAGTATTGGGTGCATCCTTACCTCATTGTACCATAGACAATGCACAGGTGTTCAGATCAGTAAAAAAGTGGCTTTTTTTATTAGGTGACCTATAAAATACTTGGGGGGAGCACAACACTATCAGTTGGCTTGGTAATGGCGGCAGCAGTTCATAAAACTGGGAATGGAGCCAGAGTGATCAAGGAAACGCATATATGATTAAGCCTGCCAGCACCAGCAAAAGTCAAGCAGAAGTTTTTGGTGGAGTTGGCCTAACTTTCTAGCCAAAGTAAATTAGCTTGCAAGGTGTTGGTTTATACTGTACACAATTATTTAGTTAAAAAAAAAAAATGTAATGTAATCATATATATATATATATATATATATATATATATATATATATATATATATATATAAATATAATCTCATCCTTTAAAAGTGACTTGACTAGCAACACTCCCAGTCCCATCAAAACTAAAAATACTTTAGAAAGATAAGTGACAGACATCAAAAGGATATACATGTTCCCGTCTAGATTTAGAGAAGAAAATTATAAAACTGAACATGCCTGACAGGTCTAAAAACAGCCAGATAACCAGGCTCCAAATGGGCAGCTGGCACACAACATTTGGGAATCATTTGCATGGATGTCAGAGCAAACACAGACCCTCTCATTTAACACACTGGTTCATGAATCACAAGCCATTTTAGGCATCACTGCAATCTAAAACAGAACTGCATTATTTTTTAATTATACCATTTAATTTAGGTGGTGGCAAAGGGAAGCTGCAACAGTTAGTAGTGTCACCATTCTGGCTCTGGAGTAGAGCAGAGGTGTATGAATTACAATTATCAATCTGGAACAGAGATCACTGAATTTTAAAAGTAGGGCTGTAGGAACCAATTAGGCTTGGTGGGTATATTTTTTTTATGTTAGAGTTCTTGCTAATCACATTCGCCCTCTTTGTCTTAATATCATTGCTGCCCAAAGTGGGACAAGGAAAAATGCCAGATTTAGGTTGCCACATAAGAATAGAGGGGAGAACAATTCCAATGTGGACATCTATTCTGGTAGGAATGGTCACCTAGGCCGAAGATGGGGGGGGGGGGTAAGTTTGCACACATTTATGTAAATTACTTCTGCCCCTATGCCCAACTCCCCTCACACTAGCTGACAATTCCTGACTGACAAAATGACAGCCAAGATTTGCAGAGTAGCAGCTGCAAGACCCCATTCAAACAAACAAGGGTGTACTGGCGCAAAAAAAGATTAAAGGGTAACCATCAATAAACCTACTAAACAAAACATATAGGACAATAAAGGACCTAAAATTGTGTATAAAAAGTCCATAAAACACAACAAGTTTGTGGACACTTGAAGGCAGCTCTGTCACAAGTAGAGAAGGTGAACTTGCAGGGTACTAGGAGAAAAAGACAAGCGCCACTCTAAGTGTAAAATGACTAGGTGTTTATTAGGATTTCACAATATTATGTACTCACAATCGTGCAAGTAGTAGAACAGCAATGGATATACATCTCAAGGGATCAATTACTCCGGATGCCTTGGCAGAAAAGAACCGACTCGTCCACTCCGAAGATCCGTTGCAGCCAGTGAAGATCGGCGTTGCCATTAGAGGCCTGAGGAAGGAGCGCATGCTCCGACAACGCGTCCCCTACGTCATCACGCTCCACGCCCAAGCCGGAAGTACGCCGCCGGAAGCACTGACAGTGTCCCCAGGGTCCGGGCAACGCCGATCTTCACTGGCTGCAACGGATCTTTGGAGTGGACGAGTCGGTTCTTTTCTGTCAAGGCATCCGGACTAATTGATCCCTTGAGATGTATATCCATTGCTGTTCTACTACTTGCACGATTGGGAGTACATAATATGGTGAATTCCTAACACCTAGTCATACTACACTTAGAGTGGCGCTTGTCTTTTTCTCCTAAGACCCCATTCACACTATGCAATTTCTCAACGATCGAAAGCGCATTATTCTCTATGGTGCCCATTCATATCAGTGCATCATGGCATAGGTTTTTGAAAAGGTGCAGCACAGTGTACTTTTGGCACCTTAGACTTCAATAGGAGTGCAAGAAAAGCACATTTTTGGCAACTGGTCTCTTTCTACAAAAAATATGAAGCATGAAAATGGTTTAAACCGCATTAGAAAATGCACTGAAAAATACATGATTACTCATCAGCACTAAAGTGAATCCACGCTAATAGCGGCTTCTATCAAAAAACACAAAGTAGGGAGAGACACAAAGTACCATTGTGTAACTTCTATATTTACACTGTTTCATTCATCTGCACATCAAAAGGTTGCAAAGTAACTAAAGGCAAAACATTTTTCATTTACTATACATACACACTAATATATATATATACATAAATTGAAAAAAAAGTTTGCCTTTCCGAATTAAAAAAAATACATTTTATAAACGCTTTATTAAACATACATTAGGGTGTATATTGAGTTGAGCTTTAATTAAAATATCACTACAAAATGTAGCATGAAAGTCTGCGTATTGTAGAGCCTATGGATTACATCTCTCCGCCCCTGGCTCTCCAATCTGACTGGTTCCATTCTAACCACCTTTAAAGCAGATTAAAGCTCCTATAATCTCCCTTTAAATACAGTTTAATGGCTTATCTGTGTAAATGGACTAGAAACTCAGGATTTAATGCCCACATGATATTTAATTGTAGTTTAATTAGAATACACGGGTAAATGAGAAACCACATAAATCTGTGACTAAGTAAACCCCCCCCCCCCCCCCCCACCTGGAACAGCAGCAGATTTGATAAGATCTTCCTGCAAAGGTTCCACTAGTAAAGAAGTTTCATTAGTAAGGACTCCCTTCAAGTGCACCATAAGACATTCCTTCAAGTGTAAAGCCCATATGCAATACTTATTACATAAAACACTGCTCACATTTCAAGCTGATGTTCGCAGGAAACCCAGCAAGACTATGAAAAATAATGACACATTATTAAGTAGACTATGGGGGATGGTTATATAAACTTGACCAGAAGGCGAAATAAGTACAAAATTCCTAACACTTTCTAGAAGGTAAAGGCAGCTTTCTGATCTCATTTATACAGGGCAGACATGCACTGATCAGCTATAACTTTAGGACCACCGACAGGTTAAGTGACTAACATGGATTATCTTGTTACAATACCATTCTGAAGTCTGTTGGATATATCAGGCAGCAAGAAAACATGTCCCTGAAGTTGGTGTTGAAAGCCGAAAAAAAATGGGCATCACTTGTGTATGGGGCTGACCAGTCAGGGTGCCCATGCTGACCCATGTCCATAGCTAAAAGCTCCTACGATGGGCATTTGAGCAGAAATGGACCATAGAGCAATGGAAGAGAGGTCTGATCTGATGAATCATGTTTTCTTTCACATCCTGTGCATGGCGGGGTGCATGTGCATCACTTTCCTGGGGAAGAGATGGCACCAGGACGCAGTATGGGAAGAAGGCATGCCAGCGGAGACAGCATGATGCTTTGGGCAATGTTCTGCTGGGAAACCTTGGGTCCTGCCATTCATTTGGATGTTACTAGACATATGCCACCTACCTAAAAACATTGTTTCTGACCAAATGTACCCCTTCACTGAAATCGTATTTCTTATGGCAGGATAACGCACTCTGCCACACCGCAAAAATGGTTAGAACAAGTTTGAGGTGTTGACTTGGCTTCCAAATTCTCCAGATCTCAATCCAATCGAGCATCTGGGGAATGTTCTGGAAAAACAAGTCTAATCCATGGAGGTCCCACCTCAAAACCTACAGAGCTGAAAGGATCAGCTACAGACGGCTTGGTGCCAGAAACCATAGCATAGTTTCAGATGTCTAGGGGTGCCCATGCCACAACAGGTCAGGGCTGTTCGGCGGTAGTCAAAGTTATAGCTGATCAACGTATAGCTTATGGTCTAACGTTCCTACATACTCTGGAGTCTATGCGAATAAAACCAAGCAGCAGGACTAAGTCCCGGTTCACACTTGTGCGATGCGGGAAGGCTGCAAATTCGCAGCCTGTTCCCGCATCGCAAACGCACCTCTGGCAGTTCACACTGCCATATGCGATACGCAGGGGGTGTCAAATGTTAACGACACCCCCAGTTTGATGGCATATCGCAGTGCGATCTGACAGTTCGCACAGGATCGGATCGCACAAGTGTGAACCACTGTGCAATCCGATCCTGATGCAGGTGAAAAAAAGGGTCATGTGCGTGTTTGGTGCGGATACAGTGCGAATTCAGCCATACAAAGTGTATGGCTGAATTCGCATCCGCACATCCGATCGCATGTAATGAAGGAGCAGTGCGCTCCGAATTACATGCGATCGCCGCACTCGCACAAATGTGAACCGGCCCTAAGCACTAGTCAAACATATGTTAGTAAATTTTGGTATAGATATATTCCTTCCCATTTAGGTCTTTTTTTTAGCTCTCTAGCATGAAAGACATAAAATGACACAACCTGACAACCAACTGTAATACAGCTCATGCCCGCTCACATTTATTATGAATGTATTCTTCATTCTCTAAATATTACATGAAACCTACAAAAGCAGAACAGATTATGGTGTTATAATTCTTAGCTGAGCATTTTCTAAACTGGAACGGCACAAAATGTTAAAATAAAACTGACCAAATGACCTGGCGCCAATAAATGCCGGATTTTAGCAAACAGACTGCTGTTCTCACACAGTGCGACAACCACTTGGATTACATTCTGAGAAAAACAAATGTGCATTTGTACAGTACAAGCCTGTATGCCGTCATGAATCTTGTAAGCACTATTAATAAACATCTGGAAAAAGTCCTAAAAGGCATATTCAACCATTTATAAAAGTAATAAACAAAAACGCACTTATACTGAAAAGCAAAAAAATTAGCATTTTTAAATATTACTTTTTTTTTGCATTTGAGGTTGCAAAGCATTGCAACCACAAAATTAATGTATAGTTGGTGCAATGCACATGCTCTTGCTGGCTGGATGAAGTAATCAACTATAGACTGCGGGTTCAGTGTCATGGAAATTGTGCTCCATTGAGATCTACAAGTCGCTGTTACAGTGCCAGATCAAGAAGCCTTCATTTTGAATAGCAACTACACTGCACTTGGGAGCCCATTCACACCTTGTTGGTTTCAAGATAGACTCATCGTGAGAAATTGCTGAAATCCATTATGGCTCTGTTCACACTTGTATTAGGGCA
Organism: Pelophylax lessonae; assembly: GCF_965119305.1. Classification (NCBI taxonomy): domain Eukaryota; kingdom Metazoa; phylum Chordata; class Amphibia; order Anura; family Ranidae; genus Pelophylax; species Pelophylax lessonae. The sequence goes on from NC_138771.1 coordinate 133,668,119, forward strand.
AGGCTGATATGCACTTTATCCGATATATATCGGTATTGGCCCCGGAACTGGGCGAAATTGCCGATATTTTTGTGACATCATTCTGCCTTCTTAGGCCGCTTCCCTCGCCTTGGACAGCCTCGTCTGGAGTCGGGACTAGTCTCGCGGGAGTGTATCACAGCCAGCCACCCACCCACAGGGTGCCAGCAAGCCAGCCATTAAGCATTAAATAAAAATTAACATGTTCAGTACCAGATTTGTGTCAAATTGTCTATTTTTCAAAACTTTAAAATGTACAAAATATCGGCCCATACCGATACGTTGTGACCAAAATATCGTTAGCGGCCCTGAAAAAACCATATCAGTCTATCCCTAACTTGTAGGACTCCAAAGTCGCGCAACTTTGGATAGGTGCAACTTCTTGTTCCTCTGCAGTCTGATCCAGTGTTGCGTGTAAAACTTTCAGGTATGACTTTCATGCAACTTTTGAGGGTGAACATTGAAGTCTATGGCCCTCAAGTTGCATGAAAGTCAGGGAAGGTAGCTCATGAATGACTTTAGGTCACACATATGAGTGGTTATCATTGGAAAACAAGGGGCATTACTTGTCATGTGACTGATGTAGACATATGCCGGTTTTCGGTATTTCGATATATCGCGGTATTGCATACCCACGGTATTGTTATTGTGGCATTTTTAAAATACGAGTTTCTCTGTCAAGTCTGCCTGACTTTAGAATTGATACATTTCAGTGAGCTGGATGACTCATTCACTCACAGTTCACTCACTCAATAGAAACAGCTCTGGTAATATGATCCTAGAGTGAGAGACTTCGCTCCTCCCTGTAACCAATCAGACGGCTCCCACTCAGCACACACCCACATGCTTCTTCCCGGGCTCAGAGAGACACAGTGCCACTGCCTTCTACAAGCAAGTTTCTGAAAGTACTTTTACCATATACTGTCACTAGAGGGATACAGACAGATAGAGGGATACAGACAGATAGAGGGATACAGACAGATAGAGGGATACAGACAGATAGAGGGATACAGACAGATAGAGGGATACAGACAGATAGAGGGATACAGACAGATAGAGGGATACAGACAGATAGAGGGATACAGACAGATAGAGGGATACAGACAGATAGAGGGATACAGACAGATAGAGGGATACAGACAGATAGAGGGATACAGACAGATAGAGGGATACAGACAGATAGAGGGATACAGACAGATAGAGGGATACAGACAGATAGAGGGATACAGACAGATAGAGGGATACAGACAGATAGAGGGATACAGACAGATAGAGGGATACAGACAGATAGAGGGATACAGACAGATAGAGGGATACAGACAGATAGAGGGATACAGACAGATAGAGGGATACAGACAGATAGAGGGATACAGACAGATAGAGGGATACAGACAGATAGAGGGATACAGACAGATAGAGGGATACAGACAGATAGAGGGATACAGACAGATAGAGGGATACAGACAGATAGAGGGATACAGACAGATAGAGGGATACAGACAGATAGAGGGATACAGACAGATAGAGGGATACAGACAGATAGAGGGATACAGACAGATAGAGGGATACAGACAGATAGAGGGATACAGACAGATAGAGGGATACAGACAGATAGAGGGATACAGACAGATAGAGGGATACAGACAGATAGAGGGATACAGACAGATAGAGGGATACAGACAGATAGAGGGATACAGACAGATAGAGGGATACAGACAGATAGAGGGATACAGACAGATAGAGGGATACAGACAGATAGAGGGATACAGACAGATAGAGGGATACAGACAGATAGAGGGATACAGACAGATACAGGGATACAGATAGATACAGATAGATACAGATAGATACAGATAGATACAGATAGAGAATGGATTGATGGATAGATAGAGATAGAGATACATAGATAGATAGAGATACATACATAGATAGAGATACATACATAGATAGAGATACATAGATAGATAGAGATACATAGATAGATAGAGATACATAGATAGATAGAGATACATAGATAGATAGAGATACATAGATAGATAGAGATACATAGATAGATAGAGATACATAGATAGATAGAGATACATAGATAGATAGATAGATAGATAGATAGATAGATAGATAGATAGATAGAGGGAGGGATGGATGGATCGAGGGAGGGATAGATGGATGGAGGGATAGATAGAGAGATAGATGGAAATACATACACGGGCATAGCAGCCCACATTACATTATTATATAGTCATCAAGCAGTGTCTGGCCTACCTGATGACTAGTCCTGGCGCTCTGATCCAATGGCCTGGTCATTAAGGGGGCAAATCCTTGCGGTTCAGAAGTGGTTAAACCTGCAGGAGGACCGGTGTTTTTATTTATAAATTACTTTACTATTGCTTTAGGCCTGGTTCACATGTATGCAGGTTGGTGGTTCACATGTATGTGGGTTGGCGGCCCACATTTGCACAGGGATAGGGATAGCAGCCCATTGATTTGAATGGGCTTGGGCTGCTATGCCTGCGTTTTCTGCTGAAAAAAGCCGCATGCAGAATTGAAAAAATGCATTGGATGTGAACCCCATCCTGCTTTTGCACCATGCAACTTACTTACAGTTCCTGCACACGCAGACTGTTTTTAAATGCTGGGCCCATGTATTTAAAAATGCAGAAAGCTTGCCAGAGCAGGAACTGCAGGTAAGTTGCATGGTGCAAAAGCAGGATGGATTTCAAGGCCACTGAATTTTTTTTTAAAATGCTGCATGACCCTTTTTTCTGCGGAAAATGAGGGCATAACAGCCCATTCAAATCAATGAGCTGCTATGCCTGTGCAAATGTGGGCCGCCAACTCGCATACATGTGAACCACCAACCTGCATACATGTGAACCAGGCCTAAGGCAATAGTAAAGTAATTTATAAATAAAAACACTCCTTCTGCAGGTTTAACCACTTCTGGACCGCAAGGATTTAGCCCCTAATGACCAGGCCATGGGATCGAAGCCGAGCGCCAGGACCAGTCATCACCAGGTAGGCCAGACACTGCTCGATGACTTATTTTAGGCCTGGTTCACAGAGTCTGTACTGACTGACTATATAATAATGTGCATAAGTGAACCAAAGCCCCTAAATTCAGCAATGAAATTGAAGTGAGGTAGAAATTTAATAATTTAAATTTAATAATAGAATACCGTGATAATACCGTATACCGTGGCAAAACCTTAATTAATCGCAGCATGGAAATCCGATACCATCACATGCCTAGACTGATGTCCAAAGTAGCATGAAAAGTCGCACAAATGTGAATGGGGTGTAATTCCAGCAAACTCCGCTCACACCAATGGCTTTGTTGTGCGATTAGTGAAAATGGATCATGTTGCATTTAAGCGCAGAGCATTACAATGCATGCTGCAACACTGGTTAAAGAAAGAAAAAATGCTTGTCGGCTCCTGCTGTGAACAAAACATGCACTTTAAAGTGGTAGTCCACTTTTTAACTTGCACCTACAGGTAAACCTACAAGAAGACTTACCTGTAGGTACAGTGAATATCTCCTAAACTTGCACTGTTTAGGAGATATTCACACAGCCGCTGACCTCACTGGCGCATGCGCTCTGAAGAGATGGCATACCCGTGTCGGGGCTCCCGTGTCATTCTGGCCCTGGCCATTCATACAGCCGAGTCCACAAACCCCAAAGGAAGATTGAAGCACGTGACAGCGCTATGCTGGAGTTCTCCATGTAAGATAAGTGTCATAACATGCAGTGAATACTAGCACATTATGACAAACCTGCAGAGGGGCCCAATTTTATTTTTTATTTTTTTATTGCTCTGGCCATTTACTACTGCTTCAGGCCCCTGTCAAACTTGTGAGACTTTAAAGTTGTGGGATTTTGCAGGGAATTTGGCTGGACTTGAAGCAATGCCTAGGTCTTTGGACTTCAAAACAGATCAAAGTTGGACCAAAGTAGTGCAGGGACTACTTTGAAGTTGTCGTGACTTAAAAAAAATTGCACAGATAGGAACGGTACTCATTGGAAATCATGGAGTAGGACTTTGCAGTCCCAAGTCGCAGAACAAGTTGCACAATTAAGGGGCCTTAATGAAACTTGTTAAAAAAATGCACATCAATGCAACCACGTTAAAAAACAGGATGTCAACTCGTGCATTTCAGGACTACCAATGTGGGTAAAACCCAGCAATTCCAGCCTAAAACACCACACCTGCATGGTCGCAGCTTGCAATGCAAGGTAGTGTTGTGCCTTAGAAAAGGGTCGCATGCAATTTTAAGCATGGTCAGGTGTGTTGGCTGCACACAGTTTATTTGAATGGGCCACTTTAATGCAGTGTACAGATTTACAGCATTACTCCAGTCAAAAATACATTTTGCTCTGCGGAGTGTTGCTGTAACGTTGCGTGCAATAGCGCGGAGTGTTGCTGTAACGTTGCGTGCAATAGCACGTTGTGGTGCTGTTCCTTTTGAAAGGCACCCAAATGCGACAACGCGGCTCCAACACGTATTGCAACATACATTTTGCTGCTCTGCTTTTTTTTATGGACATTCATGGTCAGCCCATGCATGAACAATGTGTTACCAGGGATGCATCAACAACACGGGAACAGGACATCAAGGTGTGAATGGGCCCTTTGCAGCTGTGGACTAAGAGCCGGTTCACATTAGCACGACTTGTCAGCCTGACAAGTCGAGCTCCCTTGACCGCTACAGGACCCGTTCTAATAGGAGCAACACAAGTCGCTCCGACTTAGAACAAGGGTCCTGTACTATTTCGGGGCGACCTCAGAGTGACTTGCATAGACTTCCATTATGTGAAGTCCCTGCAAGTCGCTCCAAAGTTGTGGTGCAATGTAATGCACAAGTCGCCCCCGAAGTAGTAAGGAGTCGTGTCGCGCTAATGTGAACCGGCTCTAAATCTTATATCAAGTAAATAAATAAGCAACTGAAAATATACATATTTGCCTAAAAATCACAGACACTTTAGCGAATATTCCGAGATCCAAATGTGCAGCATCAGAAACTCTATGTATGACTCAGTGTAATAAAATCTGGAAAGCTCCCAAAGAAACCACTTTTCTCTTATCTACACACACAGAAAACTGCGGCTCACACATAGGAACCACATACTTTTTAATGATTTCCTGCTCATTGCGCTATTGTTTCCTCACCGGAAAACCAATGAGTGCAGGGTGAAACAATACACATCCAAACCACATGCATGTTACCTACAACAATGAATGGCCTTTATACACCAGCTTCAGCTAAATACACATTTTAAATACGTCCAGGAACTTTTCTTTTCCTTTGGGATGGCAGACACCACTACTAGAAAAAGCAACATCCAAGAGCACAATTACAAGCAGTTCAAGTTTCTTAGCAAAGGAAGTTCCACGATTGTAGATGAGAGATGATATAATTCCCATTACCTGCTGACAGCAACAGTGAGAAGAAACGGGTTCAAAGCATGGAAGCACAAGTGTATTTCCATGCCATTTAATAAACTTGGGGACAAACATTACATTAAAAAATACATTAAAACACATCTAAGCTTGCATCATCCTCCAGAGGTCAAAAGTGAAAGTCTAGGACACCGTGATACTGTAACCTGAAGCATTATGACCGTCTCCTGCAAGCACAGGTCAAATGCCCCTGGAGATCACATTACACGGGACTATGGAGAAGGGCCTCCCCCCTCCACCAATTACTCCCTAAAGAATAAGAGAACGCTAAATAGCAATTCAAGAACAAAAATATAAAAATTACAGACTTCACGTGGGTAATCATGAGTATATTTAGTATACGGTCCCAGCATGCATCAGTGTAAGGAAACCTGAAATCATTTTCAGTATGTTTAGTATCATCTGTCAATGTATAGATTTGGGTTAATCAGTTTTGTCTTTTTTTTAAATCCTTTACCTGGATGGAGATCTTGCTAGTAAGGAGACTTCTTGCTTCAGGCTGAGAACACCAATGCCTCGTACACACGTTCAGATATTCGGACTTATCGTTCGCATTTTGTTGCATGATACCAATATCGAATTCAACAATGCATATAAAACGTAGGATTTTTTTTTGTACGATTCTGGAAAAGCCTCCTGATTGCATAGCTACGTATCAGATGGTGCAAAACAAAAACAATGGCAGCCAGGCTTTTTCTGTGCCATTTTAGTGTTTCTGATCATGCGCGGTCTTGGTCGGACGATTTTTAGCGGGCGCATAGTGTACTGATTAAACAATTGTCGTTTGCTAGGCTATCGTACAACAAAAAAGTTTTCCTGTTTGTCCCTTCAGATTTTGTTGGATGAACTATCGTGATCGGCTGTCGAAAGCCGTGTACCAACGATCAGATTATCGTGCGATCAGGTCGAAAGCGAGTTTTATCGTACGATTACCTGAACGAGTGTACGAGGCATAAGGCCGTTTCACAACACCCTTTCCATCAGATCCGCTGGTCAGTTTTTCAAATGGATCTGATTGGAAGGTGGGGGGGGTTGTTTTACACCCACCTATCTCTGGGTCCACTATAAAAAAAAAAAAAAAAAGGGGGGGATCCCTTACGTTTAGGTGGAACAGATCGGAAGTAGTCCGGTGTAAACTGACACGCTGATTTTTCTCCACAGCACAGGTGCAGCATAGTGTACCCATGGATTTTGCTCAGGTTAGCTGCACTTTCCCATAGACTTCTATTAGATTGTGTTTTCAGAAAACACACCAAAAACAACCAAAGTCCTGCATGCTGAAGGTTTGCTGTGCTTTTAGAAAAATGGCACCAAAAATGCCTGATCTAATACAAGTCTAAGGGAAAGCGCAGGTAACCCACATAAAAAAAAACAAACAGATATGCTGCACTGCACCCGCGCTGCGGGGAAACCGCACTGGAGTAGTGTGAAGGCACCCTTTATAAAAGAGTTCTTTATTTAACCTGGAATTTAGCTTTAAAGTGTTACCAAACCCACAACAATAAAAAGGAGTCTGTATATGCAGTAAAGCATGCTCGTTATACTCATTCAGGAACCTAAGGGGTTAATCCTCTGCACTGTGTAAAAAGGCTGTTTGATCCTGTATGCACAGATCCTCTTCTTGCATTGTCCCCATAACACGTCTGGATAAGACAGTCTTTGGAGTCAGGCTGCACATACATGCTCAGTTTGGTGTATATTGCTAGAGAGCTGTTTTTTTTTCCTTGGGAGAGGGCCAATCAGCACTGTCCAGAGGGCCAGGGGTTCTGCATCCTGATAGTTAATTCAGTATAAAAACTCCTCCTACAAGCTTTAACCAGACACTGATTGAAGTCACACGACTGCTATATACTGCGGATGAGAAAAAGGTATTTATCAAGTTTATATTTACTAAAATAGTTGCATTACCATGTACTGTAGGAGACCAGATAGATATATTGAATGCAGGGTCCTGGGCTTAGTAACACTTATCTTCTGTTTGAGCTAGGTAGACTAATCTTATGACTCGTTTCCACTGAGTGGTACGGTACAGTACATTACGGTTCGGAACGGTACACATTGCTCTTCCACTGAGTGGTACAGTACATTACGGTTCGGAACGGTACACATTGCGCTTCCACTGAGTGGTACGGTACGGAACGGTACACATTGCGCTTCCACTGAGTGGTACGGTTCGGAACAGTACACATTGCGCTTCCACTGAGTGGTACGGTACGTTACGGTTCGGAACGGTACGGTTCAGAACGTTACACATTGCGTTTCCACTGCCAATAGTACCCTTTCATGATAGGCGTGGTGTAGCAGGAAAGCTGTGATAGAAGATTCTCTGTCAACCAAAGTTCTGCAGAGTGTAGCTCCACCCTGTTGGTACGGTACTAATGTGCTTGGTACCCCAACGAAAGGGTACCAAAAAAGTGGTACGGTACGGTTCGGAATTAGGGTCCCATTCATAATGGGAACTGCATAAATAGCGTACCGTACCAAACCAGAAAGCTCAGTGGAAATGAGCCATAATAAAGCAGGGCTCCTTCTGTGCAGTTCCATCAACATGTTTAAGAAAACCAATTGAGTTTTTTTTTTTTTTTTTTTTTTTTTTTTTAAAGAGCTCCCCCTGCCCCAAAGCACCAACACCCCCCCAATTGTTGAGGGCATGTGGCCTGGTATGGTCCAGGGGGGGTGGGGCCGCTCGCTCGTCCCCTCCCCCTTCCTGCCCTACCAGGCTGCATGCTCTGAAAAGGGTCTGATATGGATCCAGGGGGGGACCCCACGCCATTTTTTCGGCGTGGGGCTACCCTCAAATTCCATACCAGACCCGAAGAGCCTGGTTTGGAATCTGCAGGGGACCCCCACGCAGTTTTTTTCCCCATTTTTGGCATGAAGTTCCCCCTCAAGATTCTCACAGTGCAAGTCGGATCATCCTGATCCGATTTGCGGTGCGACTTCCATTCAAATCAATAGGCTCCCATAGGGAACCATTGATTTTGAATGGAAGAAAAAAAAAAATAACGTGGCTGAACGTACGTTCATCACGTTTCTGCGTTTGAAATGCCGGGAAACATGTGCTAACGCAAATAATTGCGTTCCAAAAAACGTCCCTGAACTCAACTGCCTGCAAATGACTGTAAACGATCCTGTGTACATGGACAGATAAGATAAAATGTAGATGGGTTCAGGGGCTTCTGAAAAAAACGCCCAACTGCTCCTAAACGGCCATTTCCAGCGTCCCGTGTACATGGAGCCTAAGATGCATCAGACTGATTTAACCAAGTTTTGTGGGATGTTTCAAACAAAAACAGCGCATGCCTTTATATTCCATTAACATGAGATATAGAAACAGTAATTCAGAACATTCTTTTTTAGTGAATGTAGATAACAAGCTTTTAAAAATGTTTGTTTTAGATCACATTCCAAAAAAAACTCCCATTTAAATGATTCATGGTGTTATTTTCTCCACACGGCAGTAATATCTTTTGGCATACGTTTTAGTTAGGTTTAAAGCATATATGAACTGTCCCTAGTTTGAGGATTTATAGCTTGGCTGAGAAGAGTAAAAATACAATGGAATTGTTCAGTTTGACCTGATATCACCCCTGTACAGCAGAGCACAGGCTGGAAGAGGGAGGAGCAGCACTGCATCCCAGGGCCGATGGTGACTCGGATTTGGATGGGGAGTGTGATCTGCAGAGGTGTAATTACTTGAACTAATTCCCTGTATGGCTTTTCCTGCAGCAGCTGAAAGCTGGCTTCTCTCCCTCCTGTTGGCTTTCAGCTGCTGCAGAGAGCCATTAAAAAAAAAAAAAAAAAAAAAAAGGATCTGCTCCATTAATTTCCCCCACCACACCGATCACCATCCCTGGGCACTATACATTTCCCCCTGCTACTCAGGCCCCCCGTGTGCTCCCACCCCCGCAGTGCTGCCAGCTTACCTTCTCTGCTTCCCACCAGAAGCTGCAAGTACACAATAGGATCCTACCAGACTGAGAGCCGGTTCACACTTCTGCGTGTGCCGGGTTCGCATGTCATGTCGGAGCGCACTGCTCCGACATGACATGCGATCAGCTGTGCGGTGCGAGTTTAGCCATACAGTTTGTATGGCTAAATTCGCACCGCACCCGCAGCAAACACGCACAGGAGGCATTTTTGCTGCCGCATCAGGATCGGATCGCACAGCGGTTCACACTTGTGCGATCCGATCCTGTGCGAACTGCACGATCGCACTGCGATATGCGATCAAACTGGGGGTGTCGTTAAGATTACATTGACACCCCCAGCGGATCGCATATGGCAGTGTGAACTGCCGGGGGTGCGTGTGCGATGCGGGTACAGGCTGCGAATTCGCAGCCTTCCCGCATCGCAATAGTGTGAACCGAGCCTGAGTGGGGGAAGGGTCTGATAAATGTCATTTACCAGCCCCTTCCTTTCCTGAATGAACATGAGTGATCGGTACTGATCATTCACTGTGTTCATTCATTGGCTGTATGGGGCCCCCTGTGGTTTCCAACAGCAGCCCCGCTTCCACCAATCAGGTATGTTACAGTATACATGTGCTGAAAAGCATCACAGTACACAGGTGTCATTGCCTGCCACTGTAATGGGGCATGGGGGTGCCATTTACATTTACAACGAATGACACTATAGCACACATGTAACAGCATCATACCAATCCGAATGTGTTGTAGCCACAGAACCAGCCTGACCCACTGGGAACTAGTATATTCAGAATGAGAGGAAAAGGGAAGGCTGTATAGGCCCCCTTTTCCTCATGGGAGAGTGGCGGGAAGGAGGTCCGGTTTAGGGCATTCAGATTTCTCTCCGTTTTTCCTCAGGGAAAAAAGGGCGGGAGGATGAGTGCTATCCTGAGGTACTCAGCTGGAATGGGAGGTCACGTGTCACTGCAGGTGACGGGCTCACCTGCAGAGGCATGCAACGGCAGTAGAAAGTTCCAGAACCCCTGTGGTGGCTCTATATAAAGAGATCGCCTCAGCGGGGCTCATTCGCCTCAGAAGGCATACCTGTGGTGTTCCCCATCCCCCCCTCCCTTGTCGCGGCTGTTTATGTGGTGGGTCACCTTTGCTTTAGCAAAGGGGGACGGTTTTTATTGAATTTACGGAAGTGAGGAATTTTATCTGTAATATTTATTTATGCAGCCTAAGCCATGGTGGCTGGGTTGTTGAGAGGGTTTGTGTTTTAATAAAAAATTTAAAACCAATAAAACAGCCGCGGCCATTTCCAAATTTACAGGTGTCTGTCTTTTTATTAGTTGGGTAAGTTGCATTAACAATCCTGCCTACTGCCCCGTGAAAGGGCAGCATACAGGTTTCCCCTAAACATCCCTCCAAATAAAACTCCCAAGTATACCTTGAGGTACACAAACTTTTCCCGGACCAGACTCTTCTGAACTATCCATTCCAATAAAAAGCTTCATATCTGTACCGCTGTTCTAAATGTGCCAATGGAGAAGCTTTTCACACATGCAGAGCCCACCTGGGAGATTGTTGGTATAAAAAGGTGGACATCTGAAGTCCGGCTATCCTTTAACAGCATAGATTTCACAGCTACATTTACTTTTAACTTCATAAAATCTAGAAGCTTAACAGAAAGCTAATGAAATGCATATGCAGTGTAAAATGCTTCTTGCAGAAGGGTCACAAGGCAGTATATGTTTCTTTGTAGCAGGAGGCAGAAAGTCTCATGTAACCTTGGACAAACCAATAATAAGAGCTCAACTAGATTGGTCTCCCGTGATAGCACTAAGCCAGCATTTTACCCGGACTGCACAATCTAATTTCAGTATCAATATGCTGCTGAAGAAGAGCTTTTTGTACCCCTAGTGTGACTTTTATATTTCGGAGAACACAACTACAAACATTTCTGCTTTGATCAGGGTTAAAGAGGAGCTCTAGTCTGTAAAAAAAAAAAAAAAAAATTAAAAAGTCAGCCGCTACAAATACTGTAGCTGCTAACTTCCAATGTACGGACACCTACCTGGACAGGGATCCCACGATGTAGGCACCCTGAGCTGATTCGTCAATGGGTTTCAGGTGCAGGCACCAGCATCGTAAGTAAGGGATACTGGCAGTGAAGCCTTCGCAGACTGTTTCCTACTGCGCATGCACGGGCCGCACTGCACTCTAATGGTCCTGCCACCTTTTGGGACATGTGTGTCCCAGAATTTGGAGGGAGGAGGGGCCGGAAGAGTCAAAGATCGGCAATCTTACCCAAAAGTGGGAGCGGGTAGCTGTCGAAACCAGCCTCCCCCCCCCCCCACCCCTCTCGCCAAAAAGTGCCAAACATGGAAGAGAGCAAATAAGTGGAGCTTCCCCTTTTAATCGCTTTAACCTATATGGGTGCCTTAAAAACTAAATAAAATAAAGTACTAGGGGATATTGAGGCTTGCAAACACAATCTGTCAATCAGGCCCTGTTCAGGCTGGCATTGAAAGGAGTTTGAGGCGCGTTTTTGCTTCAAAACTGAACCCTCATGTTTTTCAACCGACATTCACTTCCATGGAACCATCGCCTTGACAGGCCCAAAGCTAGCAGGGCTTTGTAAAATTACCTAGATTTCCTTAGTGGTCATTGCCTCAAAGGCCGTATAAAAAAAAAAAAAAACTAAAATGATACTCTGTACTTTACTTGAGGCGGTCAGTGTGCTTTTGCCATTGTGGCCTGTAGTCTACCAACATACATTTAAACTTGCTGCTTTCTGCATGCCACCCAAACCCATTTTTGGCAGGCAGGTTATACATTAGGCTGAACATATAAGCCCATTTCCGGTCTTCAAAGATCTCCCTTTAGTGCCAATTGGAAGCAGCAAATCTGGAGGACTAAAGCCTCGTACACACACAATCAGGTTATTGGATAACGTTTTGTCCGTTTTTGTTGCATGCTAGTCTCAAATCAAAAGTGAAGAGGTTACTTTCATAAGAAAATACTCGTACGACAGAATTCAACTTCAGAAGTGATGTCATGTGTTGAATTGTTTTGTATGTATTCTTTAATTTCCGAGCATGCCTAGTCTTGCTCTTACGTTTTTTTTTCCAGACGAAAACCGTACTAATTAAAACGAAAATCGAACATTGTGTTCACGTACGATAAAAATTTTATAGCCTGCACATCCAGTTTTTGTCGTACGAAAATTCCTAATTGGCTGTCAAAAGCACCATATGAAAGATCCGAAAATCGGCAGATTGTTCCGACTAAACTTTACTTTCAATTTTCTGTGTTTCAATATTTCTTTTATTGTAATTTTCCACATAACAAAATAACATACAAACAAGAAAAAAAACAAACCAGTAACAAAATCAGAACCGACATTATTACAGTAAATTTGTCAATTATAACATTATACTAAATAAAAAAAAAGGAAGAAAAAGGAAAAGAAACAGACAGAAAGGGGATAAGGACCTTCCTTCCAGTATGGTTTTGATCCCCACTCAAGAGATTGCCATATTTAGAATACCCCTTATGTCAAATCTCTCTTCACTTAGCATCAATTTTGTGGAGCGAAGTAAAACAAGTTTCATAGTACTTAGCAATGCTTATGTTGACCCAAATACAATATCTCTACTCCAATGTTACTGTACATCTCACATTATTTAGCCATGGTTTCCATCTAACTTCAAATATTTTCTTTGTTGAACTTATGGTAGCCATAATTTTCAATTTTCTTATTGCGAGTACGGGCCTTTAGAAACGGAAAAAGCAAGCTGTTGGGAGTTCTTTGTAGACTGGATTAGCAAGGAAAAAAAAAATTGTAGGATTCGGCCGTAATATTTTTATCCGAACAGTAGCTGTTTCCAATCAGATGCAGCCAATGTTAAATAAAGCCGGTCATACATGGATCAAAGTTCAGCCAGTTTAGCAGGAACCTGTCAAATTTTGATCCATGTGTGGGTTAGCTAGTTCTACACAAGTCAATCCTATTGATCTACTGGTGTATAACCAGCCTGTCACCAGCCAGCAACACTGATCATTGTATTCTGCCGGCAAGAGGGAAAGTTAATCGTCTGCAGAATACAACAGTTCAGCGGGAGGGATTCCTTCATCTGCATTGAAAAATTAATCATGTATGGCCTGCCCTGTTCGGGTTGCTGCAAGTGCTGACTGTTATAATACAATTGCCAGGTGAGATTCCTCCACCTACATTGTTAAGGCAGTCCATACTAGGAATCGACCGATTATCAGCAAAGCCGATATATCGGGGAAAGTGCGGATCTGCCCTCGATCTATCGAATCAGCCACCAAGGTGACCGATATTGCCGATATTTTGGGAAACTGCTTGTACCAGAGTGATGCCTGCAGCTAGAGGCATCATCCTGGTACCGGCGTCCATAGCCGACGGTCGGCTGTCTTGTAATGAAACCATTGCGGCCGAGAAGCCGCTCTGAGGTTATTACAACCCCCCCTTGCTCCCCCCCCTGCGCCTCCCCCGGGTCTCCCGTCACACTGGGAGACCCAAGCAATCAGCCTGCACGGCCGACGAAGACCCGATCAAAGCCGCATTTGGCTCTGATCGGGTCTCCATGGAAAAACCCGGAAGTGATGTCATGACATTACTTCCGGGTACTCGGCGCCAGATTAAAAAAAAAAAAAAAAAAAAAAAAAAAACGACAGTATTCAAAACAGCCAAACTTGGCGTTTTGAATGCTTTTGAAGGGAAGGAGGAGGGGTTTGGGGTATTTTAGACCCCCAGATCCCTCCACAAGGAGTACCTGTAAAAAGAAAAAAAATATCGGTATCGGCAACGAAAAACTGATATTGGTCGATCACTAGTCCATACATTCATTTTTTTCCTTCTTAAAACCAGGAAGTTAAATGGGGGGGGGGGGGGGGAGAATAAATAATCGATCCAATTTCCCCATCCACACGATTTGGATGGAGGAATCCTTTCTGCTTAGTTATTGTAGTCCGACAGTGGGAAGACCTTCCCCGTCAGAATACATTGATCAGTGCTGCCAGCAATAGCCGACGGTACTGGTCGATCAGGAAAAACCCAACCGGGTGGTTGTACGGGAGTCAAATCGGTACATCAACTTCTGTACAATACATGGATCAAAAATGGTTCAGCAGGAACCAGTCGAATTTCGATCCACGTATGTTGGACTTTACAATGGATGGAGGATTTGACCAATTTCTTTTTTTTTTTAGGGCACAGGCTGAACAAAAGAAAAAAAAAAAAAACTTAAAACCGCTCCAGGGAGAAGGAAAGCAGCAGTCCAGTGGTCCTTCTCTGCAGCATAGTATCCCTGCACACCAAATTTACATAAAAGGCATTATATCGGAGACTTCAGTTTGGATTTAACCATCTGAGAATCCCTACAGGTTGTTGTAGTAAGAGTATCACTTTATTAAGAAAAGCTCAGCTTATGGAAAAAAACAACTTAAAAAAATGCACATTGATTTCTATACATTTGTCACATGTATTTTCTTCTAGCACATTCAAAGTGAGAAGCTAATCTGGCAGGCTATGGCAAACTTAAAAGTCTAAAGTCTATGTCCACATGCATGCGACAGAGGAAAATCTAAAAAACAGATTAGGTATGCGATATGCTGTAAAGCAGTATTTGTTTCTTAAATGCACTCCCTAGTGTCATATATATACTTTTAAAGAAATTCTATCTTTGCAAGGTCAATACATTTGTATTCCACCATAAACTCCAACGGGACAATTACCAGGAGAATGAATTACACAAACCAACTTTAGGATTGGACTAAAAATCCAAAAAAAAATTAAAATAAGCTAGCCTCTCAACCATGCAATGAACAGTTTCTGCCTCTTAGATATTTAACCACCAATATCAATGCAAAGCATTTTTTTTTTTAATTTAATTTGATAAAAACACTGCTCTCCCAAACAGCCACAATAGTATGCAAATACGATTAGCTTCAGCCTGCAAGTCTCTGCAAAAAAGAAGGACATTCCCTCTGCCGTGTCTCTCCCTACCCACCGAGGATTTATCATTTCCCTACGATTAAGCCCCAGTGGGTGTGGCAAAACGTGTTAGTTCCTCCATGTGAAAAATGTTGACAAAGGCTGCCCTAAGCTATGTATGACAAAGGAAGCCACCCCAGCCTAGCTAAGGGGTATATTTTGGCAAACTGCTCGGCGTTCTCCAGAATCTCAACTGAACACCCTCACCTAGGCACCAGGCACCTCAGGCTGTGGGGGGGGGGGGGGGTAAGTTGTCCTCGCTGACAGAACACAGCGATTACTGCTAGAAATTAAATCACATTTAAGAAACAGGCTGGTAGCACCCAAGTTGATAATAAACTTAGGTACACTTCGTAAGCCCATATATGGTTCAAATATAATAAATTATGGGTACGTCTATGGGAAATACAGAATTTTTCCGTTTAATAAAAAAATAGAAAAATAGTCACTTATTGTGCTACTGTGAACATACACAACTACAATTATTCTTAATTCTAAACTCATTGTCCATGAACCATATAGCCATGAACCATATAGCACCATTTAAAAATCCACTGTAGTGCCAAGTGCTATAAATCCTTATTTCAGATGTGCTCCAATCATGCATTAAAAGTGCATTGTGCAATAAATCTTAGTGATCCTCTCCTCCACTTTACACACTGACACTCACCAGACTGGAAAAACCCAATGTTTTGTGGATCAGCTTGCACTCAGATAGACTCCAGTTGAGGTGGGCTGTCAAATCTCTGCTCTCCTAGGCTCCAGTTTGGAAATTAAAAAAAAAAAAAAAAAAAAAAGAGCTCAAAACACTCACCCTAGTGTAACCCATTTTTAATATAAGTTTTTTTACCTGGTGTGAGCCTTTGTACTTAACGTAAAATCAATTTCTCTGAGTTCGACAGACAGCGCTCCATAAATCATAACTACTGGACTATTTTGCCTCCTCCGGGAGTAACACTAGGCAGAACACCACCTGGCTACGTCCATGGGCAGTCCTCAGCTTGGTATATAACCCCCCTCTCTACTCTCGGTAATCAGTTTAGCAGAAAGCAGTATTCGAAAAATCAAAACTCCTTAGAGAGGTGTGTGCTGTGGCCGAACTCCGAAATGGATTGTAGGGTAAGTTCAAAAATCAATTTTCTCTCGTTCCGACGGACACAGCGCTCCATAAATCAAAACCTAAGAGCCCTAACCAGGACATAAGAGCCTTAACCGAGTCACAGGAGCTCTGTCGGAAAAAATAAAAAAAAAAAGTTTTAACAAAAACCGCTTAAGGACGGTGCTTGTTCTCAAAAAGCAGCCTGCAAAACTTTGTGGCCAAAAAAAGCATCCGCAGATGCCAAAGTATCTACCTTTTAGAATTTTGAGAAGGTATGCAGAGACGACCAAGTGGCCGCCTTGCAAACTTGCGATATTGATGCCTGATGACGGAAGGCCCAAGAAGCACCCAGCGCCTGAATAGAATGCGCCGTGACAGGAAAAGGTGGAACTCGACATTTAATGGAATAGGCCTGCGCCACAGTCTGATCCATCTAGAGATGGTAGCCAAAAAAGCGGACAGCCCTTTTCTTGGCCCGTCCGTAACCACAAAAAGCGACTCCGACCTCCGAAAGGACTCAGTAGCTGCCAGATACACCCGAATCACACGAACCACAGCAAAGGTATGCAGGGCAAATTCCTTGGGATGAGCCGGCTTGGGAGACAAGGAAGGCAATAACAATGTCCTCATTCAAATGGACAATGTCCTCATTCAAATGAAGTCAGACAACTTTGGGCAGAATGATGGACAGGAACGAAGAACCACTTTATCCCTATGGACCGCAAAAAGTTAATGCTGCCAATTCCGATACCCTGCAGGCCAAGGTATTAGCCACCAAGAACGTCACCTTCTGGGACAACGTAGACAAGGGAATCTCCCGAATATTCTCAAATGGAGGTTTCTGGGGAACCAAAAGCACTAAATTTAAATTCCATGGCGGCAAAAGAGACCGCACAGGTGGAGCCACATGCCGAACCCCCTGAAGGTACGAATTAAAGAGTACATGGCTAGGAGTCGCTGAAGATTGCCAAAGCAGACACCTGACCCTTGATGATACTCCAGGCCAACTTCTGATCCACGCCCCGTTGAAGAAAGATTAAGATTCGAGCCACAGAAAAGGATCGAGGATGAGCACCAATCAACTTACACCAAGAAATGTACGCTTCCCACGTATGATGGTATATCTTTGCTGGAAGAGGACTTCCTCATCTTTACCATAGTAGGGATTACTGATCTACACAAACCTCTCAGTAGCTGGTTTTCAATAGCTAAGCCATTAAAACCAGTGACTGTACAGCAGGATGGTAGATTAGAACTTGGGACAACAACCAGTCTTCTCCGAGAGGAAGGCCCTTAAGGGACATTTACGGCCACCAGGATGATTGGAAGCTCCTCGCTTTTGATTCCTCGCAGGAACTGCGGAAGAAGCCTGAGCCGAGGAGGATACTGGCCTTACCATGACGCTTGGACGCCTGCCAGAAGAACCCGTGATCTCGCCACAAACTTTGGTATCTTCCTGTGAAGCTGAACCTGCTAAAAAGGGAGACTCCCCTGCACGCTCTGTACCAGTTTCTGCACTGGGACCCCCCTGCAAATAGTAAGGCTTGCACCTAGGGGGGTCTCCTACACTGGGACCCCTCCAGACTACCAGGGCAGGACGCACACTAACCCAGACCCTTACAGAGTGGAGATAGCAAGGGAAACCCCCAGGGGCCTCTGCTGCATCCTCTGCCCAATGACCCCCACCAGACTCCGGGTCCAGACAAGTGGAAAGGGAGTGTGAGAACCACTGGATCTAGATTATCCAGCCCATCGCCCAGCAGTTGATTGTAGATTTCCCGAGAGAAAAAAAAACAAAAAGATGTAAGGAAGGAGAAAAAAATTGCAAGGACCAAGAGATCCCAGCCGGGAGCCTAGGTCCTGACTAGACAGATTAAAACTGATTACCCAGAGCAGAGCGAGGGGTTATATACTAAGCCGAGGACGGCCCATGGGCGTAGCCAGGTGTTTTTTGTTCTGCTTAGTCCTACTCCTGGAGGAGGCAATATAACCCAGTAGGCATGATTTATGGAGTGCTGTGTACGTAAATGAACAAAAGAGAAAATTTGTTTTTTCCTCATCTTTGCATTTTAAGAAAACTTAGATTATTAAAAAACGGGGGTTACACTATGGAGAGGTTGTTTGCTCTCCTAGGCTCCAGTTTGGTAATCCAAAAAAGAGGTCAGAGGGGATTTGACAGCACACCTCACAGGGAGTCAATCTGAGTGCAAGCTGACCCAAACCTTTGGTTCGAGTTTGAGTCTGGTGAGTGGCAGTGGGCGAAGTGATGAAGATCACGAAGATTTATTGCACAATGCACTTTTAATGCATGATTGGAGCACAATTGAAATAGGGATTTATAGCACCGAGCACTACAGTGGACTTTTATATGCGGCTATATGGTTCATGGACAATGTGAGTTTAGAATTAAGAATAATTTGTAGTTGTGTATATTCATGGCAGCACCATAAGAGGGAGTGTTTGTTTTTTTACTTAAAAGGAAAAATTCTGTAATATTACCTAAAAAAGGTATACCTAGCACCCACAGTTTATTATATTCATTTAAAGGTGTGTTTTTTCAGATACAAAGTTTGGTTTTGCGGCAGGGTATCCTTAACACAGTTTAATCCACAGCACAGTAAATCAAACAGTTTAATACATAAATGGTTCGAATCTCGGCCAGTTCAGCAGGGATTTCGAACCATCTATGATGGGCTTTACACAAATTTAAACTCATGTTTGCCAGCTCACAGGCTACAAACTACTTCCAAAGCGAAAGTCTAAATTCAGTAAACCTTTTTGATTAGCTAGAAAGAGACAGACTGGAGTAATCTTTATATTGTCAAACTACAACTTTTTGGATCATTTTGTACAATTCTGCCTGAAAAGTTGCTGTGTGATGTTTAAAATGTGCCCAAGCAGAGTTCTCCTTTTTACTTCTGCAGTCCTATCCCGAGTAGCACAATAGCTGGGCCTCTGCTTTGTGTGGCCACCTAAATGATACCATATGGGGCCTCCGGTCTCAGGGAGAGTTTTCTTTGGAAGCCTAATGAAGACATTTGTGTTCCCTTCCCCACCCCCTCTCCGCTCTCTCTACTAAAGTACACACAGCTCACACAGGCTACCTTGTGCTCTCCCCCTTTCTGTTTACGCCTTTCCAGTGCTTTGAAACGGGTCCTTTATGTCCCCACAGTGGAAAAACACTCAGAGCCACAGCTTCTCTCACAATGTACGCAGCCAATTAAACAGGAAAGCAATACCTGGTTCAAAGTTTGGCTCCCTAAGTGGCACATTCCAGCAGATGGGACAGGGGCCAGAAAAAGATCAGCTTACGTTGAGGTTGCAAGAAACCAGGTTTTATTTTATTTCACTCCTCTCATTTGGGGCCATATATAATTACATTAAAAGCAAAGGTCAAATGAATAAAACCAGATTTAAAAAAAAAGGTAAGTCAAGGGTATAAAAAAAAAAAAAAAAAAAACACACACATACCAGCACTTGCTTTTTGAGCATTAGTGACCATATTACGATCAATTCACTGTTACATTGACAGGCATTTGAAATGAACATAGCATTCAAAAAAAGTTTTGCTGTGTGTGTGTGTATGATAGCATTAACAATAAATTGCAAGCTCCATCGGCAGCAAAGTGATGTATGGTTTATTACCCTCCGTAAAGTCCTATAGAAAAGTGTCCAGTCAAGAGGGGATGTAAAAAAGATCTGATGCTATAACAATAGCTATAAATCTTTCAGTGGGTACACAATCACATTAGATAAGTATGTCCGAAACCAGTCACAGGAAAAGGCTGGGTACACACCTTTTTTTTCCCCTTAAAGTGGGGTACACACTAGTAGAAAATCTGCCGAAAATTCCCGCCGATGTGAAATCGTCCGATTTTCGCCTAGTGTGTACACAACTTTCAGCAGCCGATGCCGACATTTTCAACGAAAAAAAAAACGGAGGGACAAACATCAAAATTTTTCACCCGTCCCCAGACGACCGATTTTCGTTTAATGTGTATGCAGTACGTCCGTGAAAAAAATCGGATACGAAAGACCGCGCATGATCTGAAGTTGCTGACAACCCGGAAGTCTAGGAACAAAATGTGCCAAAAAAAGAAATATCGGATGAGAAATTTCGTGAACATTTATGCACTGTCGACTAAAAACGGTAAAGAACGCTGAGAAGACAGAGAAAAATCGGAGGATATTTCGTCCGATTTTTGTCAAGTGTGTACGGCCCTTAACAGTCAGCAGGGCAGATGGGAAAAAAATATAAATATTCTGCATCCACAAGTGACATGGATGACGGAATCCTAACATCCCCTTCCCCGTGGCGTGACATTTTAAGCCTAGTACACACATGCCGAATGTTGGACGACATCGGCCAGTTCATTAAAAACTGGCCAACATTTGGGTTGTGTTTATGGCAGCCAGTCTGGCTTCCGTGCATGCCGGAAAACCAACAGCTGACTAAAGTGTTCTAGAGGGGAGCCGTCCCCCTATCAGAACACAACAGTTTTTTGGGGGGGCTCGTTGTACTAACATTGGATTGTTAGTACAGTGGCTCCGACTGGAGCTGTCCCATTTTTTTTCCATTCAACCCGCTGGGTTGAAAGAAAAAAAAAAAAACAAATGGTGGGTACTAGGCTTAAATCTGGCGGCAGGGACTCCTTCACTGTCTGAATACACTGATCAGAGCTGCAGCTGCTAATTGAATTAAAACCTCTTTACAGTAGATCCTTCGACAGAAGTCAATCTGATTTGGCTTCTGTCAAACGGAGAGCCACACAGATCAAAATTCGGCAGGTCAGTGCTGAACTGGCCGAAATATAGAACCGGGTGTATCCAGCTTGAGGCTAGGCTCACATCTGTGTGGATGATTCCTGCTGTGGGTTCACATCTGTTCCTGCAGCCGCAACCACCTCCACAGAAAAATGGGTCGGATGCGTGTGGGTGCCATCAATTCTAATGGCACACCGCATGCACTGGAAATCTCATCTGCACTGGAAATCACACTGCATTTGCAGTTTCCATGTGGGCTGCGATTTGTAAAATGCGGCAGAAACCTTTTCTCTGCTTTTCAGGAGGCACGGCAGCTCATTCATATAAAGATAAAGTGGAAGAAAAACCTAAAACCAAACTACTATTAAAAAAAGGTTTCCTCCCTCTCCCCGCTATCTAGCATACCCTGTGTAAAAAAAAAAAAAAAAAGATGTACTTTTTTGAGCACCTCCAGTCTGGTCACATGATCCTGCAGCTTCAGCTGCCTGTGTCAGTGAGCAGCTGCTGCAGGGTAGAGAAGGGAGCACCGACCACAGCTGACCCAAGGAATCCTACGGTGATGTCACGGCTCTTGTTGAGCACTCACACAGGGGACTCAGAAGGGATTACGTGACCGGAGAAGGGGAAAAAATAATGAACAAACATTTTGGTTTTTCTAACCCCTTGGCTCTGGCCTACACAAATATGCAGCCTTTAGACCCCTGGTCCTTAGCACCGAGGGGCCACATATTTGTGCACTCCCAGCACAGTTCTCGTCAACTAACCAAAATTGCGATCATGAATTTTCCGACCACGTGATCGAGCCAATCATGGTGGTCACATGATCTTAAGCTGCGCCCTGCCTCTCAGGGTTATAAACCTCTTGAAGGGTGCTGGCGCAAAGAAGTTAAAAAACACACAGGGTATGCAGGATAGGCTGATAAGAAAATGGTTTAAAGTAGACCTATAGGCAAAACTTTTTTTTAAGCTTTGCTTAAAGCAAAGGAGGGTTATATAACCCGTCAGATTTTTTTCGCCATCTATCCCATTGCAAAGATTTCTCTTCACTTCCTATCACATAGCCACACAGGAAGTCAAAGGAAATCACTGCAAATTAAAAAATTGAGACACCCAGGCCACCAGATCTAGTGTCCCCATTGGAAGATTTCCCCTCTTTTATGGGGACACCCAAAATTTTAGATTTTCTATTACTTTCAACAATAATGGTAAACAGAACAAATAGAGAGGGGGGGGGGGTCTCCAACAGGTGTAAAAGACAGCAATAAAAACTGACAAGCATTTTAATCCCCATCCACCACCAGTTAATAGCTAGCGTTAAAGTGGTTGCAAACCCTTAAACCTAATGAAGTGACTGGCCTAAGGTGAAATACAGAAGTCCTCCTACATAAGTTGTACCTTTCTATCTTCAGTCTTTTCTCTACATCCATTCACAGTGCTGAATGGGGGGGGGGGGGGGGCGCTGGGCAGAGAGCTCAAGTTACACTCAGCAGAACTTAGTGAGGAAAGCTCAGAGAGCTGATTCGAGTGAAGGGACGACAACCCCCACCCCCTCTTCACACGGCACACAGGAACAGAGCTGAGGCTGTCAATCTGCCAGGAACCCCCCCCCCCCTCACCATTTTCCTCTTGGTGCCAGGAAAAAAAACTTGTCAGAAGGGACTCATGCTTAACCACTCTACTACCGCTCACGGTAATACTACTGCGGCAGAGTGGCTCGTTCCCGTCCAGTCACGTAGTATTAACGTGACTGGACTCCTCCCCTTCTGGGCGGCGCTTGCGCGCCGCCGGAGGCTCGCTCCCGCTGTTTTCATTCACAGCGGGAGTCGGGCCAGGGGAGGAGCAGCGGCGATCGCCGCTGCTCTTACCCGATCGTCGGGGATCGAGTCTGGAGATCCGCCCGCTGTGTGTAAACACAGCGGGCGGATCTCCATAGTGACAGGGAGTGACAGATCGGACTGTTCAGCATAGCTGGACATCCGATCTGTCCATGAATCACATAGTCACCTCCCCCCCTACACGTCAGTAAGCACCAGGCATACATTAACCCCTCCCTCTCCAATAAAATTAACCCCTTCCCTGCCAGTGTCATTTTTACAGTAACAGTGCATATATATAGCACTGATTACTGCAGTAATGTCACTGGTACCCCCAAAAGTGTCAAAAATGTCAGTCATGGGTCCGGTCTGTCCGCCGCAATGTCGCAGTCCCGCAAAAAAAAAAAAAATCGCAGATCGCCGCCATTACGCGTTAAAAAAAAAACACCAAAAATGACAGAAATCTTTCCCTTTGTTAGTAAACGCAATAACTTTTGCGCAAACCAATCAAAATACGCTTATTGCGATTTTTTTTACCAAACATATGTAGCATAAAACAAATTGGCCAAAAACTTTTAAAAAAATTGGTTTTTACATCTTTTTTGGGGGGAATTTCATATAAAAAAATGTGAAAAATATTGTTATTTTTTCAAAATAAACACTCTTTTTTTGTTTATAGCGCAAAAAGTAAAAATCGCACAGGTGATCAAATACCACCAAAAGAAAGCTCTGTTTGTGGGAGAAAAAGGACGTAAATTTCGTTTGGGTACGGCGTCGCACGACCGCGCAATTGTCAGTTGAAGTCGCACAGCGCCGAATCGCAAAAAGTGGCCTGGACGGAAGACAGCAAAATCCTCCGGTTGTAAAGTGGTTAAAGTAGCAGACAGAATTGACACTAAAGCCTCATACACATGATCAGATTATCTGACGAATTTGCGTCTTTTGCTGCATGCTAGTCTCATATGGAAAGTGAAGGTTATTTTTATACGAAAATTCACGTACGACAGAATTCAACTTCAAAAAGTGATATCTTACAATTTTTTCGGATGAAAACTGGACTAATAACGAAAATTTGACATCGTTTACGTACGATAAAAAGGTTATAGCCTGCACAGTTTGTCGTCTGAAAATTCGTAACCGGCTCTGGAAAGCACCATACTAACTATCCAAAAGTCGGCAGATCGTTCTTTGCATTAAATTTTACTTCTGATTTTTTTTTATTGTGTGTATGGGCCTTTAGTGCTCTGGATTGCGACAAGTACACACTATAGAGGGATATGCTTTGTTCACATTTCATGTGAGGTTTAAAATCACTTTAAGCTTTTCTTCCAGTTTACCTAAAGGACAAGGAATTCTTCAAGTTAGAGATCAAGTTTTAACAAATGATAAAACGAAGGATTCTGATTGATTACATGTCTAACCACTTGTGGCTCTTTGCTTTATTTTTTTTCTAAAATGGCTCAAATTCAGAACACCTTCAGCAATGACCCAGTTTTCCAGTACCTATGCATACAATACAACACATCAACTATGTAGTTAGACCCCAGACACATACAAGGCTTTGAATATTTGACAAGGACATAACCCAGACAAGCCCTTGCAAAATACAAATTACTCCATTAATACACTGTACACGGTTTATTTACTTCCTGCTATTTCTGCCACAATGACTGGCAACTCTGTATTCCATTTCTCTGCTGATTGACTGCATGGTCCTGCTGTCTGCAGAACTTCCTCCCAACAAGCTTCCTGCACTAATGCATCTCTAAGCCTGTCCTTCAAGCCATAAATTATGCCTGCCTTCCAATATAAAATGCAAAAGTGCTGCAGAGTTATTCTTAACAGGACCGTTCAGGAAAGCAGAAGAGGGCTAAATGAAGTACTGTAGCTAAAGTGAGGCCTACTAGGAAGTTCTATTTTCAATACACTACAGGACTACTGTATGCACAGACTAGGCCTCCTTCTGAACACATTCAAGGCAAACAACGCTGCTGGGAAAGCAACCAACCCAAGAAGTCAGGCATTCCAGACAGAACCCTATTTTTTTTGAGGGAGAAAAACCTTCTCAAGTACTGAATTTATCCTGTACCCCAAAAAGCAAACCTCCTCTGCCGGAATCAAATTTTCCAAATTTAGGAGCCACCCCAAGCTTTTGGAGGTGGGACTGAGACTCCTGTAGGTTTGATAACATCTGACTTCTGGAGTCTGTAGAGCAAGAGATGATCCAAATGAGGGACAATGGAGATCCCCCTAAATCTCAGCGGTTCCAGTGTTTCTGCCATCACTTTTATGAACACTCTGGGGGGAAGAGGACAGACCAAATGGAAGAGCACTGAATTGAAGATGCCATACCGATTCCCCCAAGTTGACAGCGAACCAGAGAAACTTTTGACAAGACTGGGCTAGTGAATAGAGTATAAGTAAGCATCCCATTTAGATATAATGAAGTCATGAAAAACCCTGGGGACAGAAGCTTTGTCACCAAGTAGAATATGTCCATCCGGAAGTGTTTGTACCCTATTGATTTGTTTAAAAGCTTTAGGTTTAGGATCATCCGGTATTTGTCAAAGGGTTTCTTTACCAAAAAGGTGTGAATTGAAGTCCTGGCCTTCCTGTTCGTTGGGGACTCTGATTACAACTTACGGCTGCATCAGCTCCTGTAAAAGGGACATCATTGCAGAAGCTTTTTCTTTCTCCCTTGGGAGAGGGGCGACATAAAACCTGCTTGGGTGTGTTTCCAAGAACTCCGGGTTGTAACCCCAGGCGACGATGTTCCTGACGAAGGGACTTGGTCATTTGCTCCCACTGTGGGAGGAAAACTGATAACCTTCCTCCCAACGGTAAAGAGGCTGACATTTGCTTTTGGCGGATTGATCCAGGGGTCTGAAAGGCACCCCACCTTTTCCCTGGCCCCTCCTCTGGGAGGACCACCTGGTTTTCGGGTCCTGTTCTCTACCTCTCTGAGACTGAGGAAAAGAACTAACATTTTTCTAGAGAGGCCGCTTCTTTTTAGAAGGGAAGGCTTTCTTCCCATCAGCTGTTCCATCCAAAACTGTTTCCAGATCTGGCCAGAACAGGAAATCCTCAGAAAATTGTACTCCGCACAATTTGATCTTGGAAGCTGAGTGACCCGACTAAGTTTTGAGCCAAATTGCACGTCTGGCCGAGTTGACCAGTGCTGAGGATCTTGCAGACATTTTGATTCTTGCAGACATTGATTCTGCAGAAGCAGCAGACATTTGACTGCTTTCAACGGTACTGGGAAGGTACCGCTTCCCAGTACCGTTGTCCCCAATTCCTCGTGCCCTTTAAGTTGTTCTAACCAGCACTTCAAATTCCTGGCAACCACTGTAGATGCCATAGCCGACTTAAGGCTGAAGTGGAATCCCATGCCTTTTTAAGGAATGAATCTGCCCTTTTGTCCATTGCACCCTTTAAGATTCCCATAACCTCGAATGCCAATTCTGTGCGACAAGAGACTTGAGAAAAAGGCTGCATCTGCCCTGGGCCTTTTATTCCAAATATGGGTCTCTCTTGAAAGGGGAACCTTCTCCTAAGGGTCTTTGAGGGAAAAAAAAATAAAGTGCCTCAGGATCTTTCTATTCTTTTTTTGTCTTAGACAGAACCTTGTGAACTGGGAATACCCTATGTTTGGGTTCATCCAGTCCCTGATACATTCTGTCATGTACAGAAAGTTGAACCTTCTCTCCTGGATCTCGATAGTATAGATTGCTTTAAGCAAATATACTTCCTCTAAAGATAAATTGTATCTGGAAGTTCTAGAAATATCTTCTTCCTCCTCATATGTATCCTTGAGGGAAAGAAGTGTACTTACTCCCTCTTCAGTCACTGACCTCTGCCATCTTTGAGGTGGATGCCAAGGAGCAGGATAAAGTACTTTGTTGGGAGTCTGTTGCTGGCACTTTAACTAAGGAACAAACTGAACTTAAAGTATCTGTTAACTCTTTCACTGAAGAAAACAAATCTTCACATTGCTGTGAAGATTCCTGTTTTAACAAGATGTCCTGTTATGCAAGTTTCACAAAGCAGTTTTGGCCATGAATCTCTCAATGGGTTTTTGCAAGAAGAACACTTCCTTTGAACTGAGGGAGATCCTTTAGGATTTGACTGTGGCTTGAACCTGAAACCCAAACAAAAAAGCCAACAGTCACCTAACATCTGGACTGAAAGCTAGCAAAGTGAACAGACTACTACCACCTCAGAAGGAGAAGGCGGCCCCCTGTGTACTAACCAGCCAACACAGAGAGTCCCTGCCTAAACTGTAAGGCTGAGAAACGTAATCTCAGCACTCCCACAGTGCAGAGCAGACTCCCACAAGATGAAGTACAATAATAAATGCCAAATCATGAAGATCGAGGCACCACTATACCCCACCTTCCTGGGCCTGGCCGGTGCTTGCGGCGCCTGCTTCCATCGATGCTGCCGCCCTCTCCATCTCGTGCAGAGCGCGCAGCCGAAAGTGACAGAACGGCAATCTGTTTAAATCCATGCTTCCAGCGTCCCCACGTCCTCGGGACCAGAAATGGAAGCACCAACCTTTCGAACCGCCCCCTGCCCTTGCATTCCAGTGGCCAGAACCATTGCCACCACGCCCTCACAGTAAGTCCCGTTCACCAGAAATTACACACTCGACAGCCGGGATCGACATGCAGGGACTGCTCGCCAGCCCACAGCACGGGAATCATGGGCACACAGGCACACCCCCCGACAAAGCACTGCTCCCCTGAGCTGGAAGGACCGGGGGATCTGGAAAAGACCCCCCTCCACTACACCTGGGGGGGGTGCTAGGATGGTCATGTGCACATTAAAAAAACCTAGATGCAAGCCTACCCTTTCTCCACTTGGAGAGAGCGCAGCTCCCCTTAAACTGGTTCCCTGCAGCGCTTCCACCATGACGGAAGAAACTAACTGAAGGCATGGTGGAAGAGGAGGAATTTTAAAGGCTGCAGTGTTTCCTGGGAAATTAGGGTGGAGCTGCGCTCTCTCCAGGTGCTGTACTGAAAGGTGATTTGGGAAACATTTGTTAAAATCCTTGCAGTGTACATAGATTACACAGAGGGGAAGCCCCCCCCCCCCCAAAAAGGGGTTCCTCTTTAAATTCAGACTCTTTATAACCCTCCGGAGAACAATTCACCCATTACAAATGCAATGTCAAACAAAGTAAGTGCAGCATCATCTATATACCCTATTCTGATAGATGTAAACAGGCTAATGAGGAAATGTGTAAACTGTTGCTCTGATTTGAACAAGGCAGTAATTAAAACCACCACATGGTTTAATTAAACAATAATCTATGGAGAGCAAAGTATAATGAATTAACGCCACATGCAAGGCAGAAGTAATCTTTTATGCATATTCTCACATCGATAAGTGTGATCATACCCCGACATTCTACCACTCAGATTTCATTAGGGGATCTGACAGAGAAAACCCCTTTTGAGTCTCCTTGGGGTATAAATTTCACATCTCAGTGTCTTAATCAGAGACAAGACAATTATCAGCATTTTCCAGGACTACACACAGATCTATCACAGGCAGCAGAGTCAGCTGAATCCCCGAGTCACTAGGAGGGAGGGGGTGATGAAAGTGGCTTGTACTCAAAGGCCTTCTTCCAGCTTTTCATAAACCTATATGCTGAGGCCCAAGAGGAATGAAATACTGTAAGATCAGCACAAATACCCATAGAATAACAAAGGAAAGCTCAAACAAAGGGTAGGAAAACACTGAACTTAATATACTAAAATATTTGTCAATGTTCTGTATATCCTTTAACAAAAAAGGCCACGCACAAGTCAAGTATTCCCTGAACATAGGCCATTACACAAGCAGTTTTGATAAAAAGTGGATTCCTCAATTACAACCAGTGATCCTAAAACTGCCAATTCATGCTTTAGATTATGTGGCCACAAATTCAATCAGCAAAAAAAAAAAAAAAAACAGTTCCGTAAACTAATTTGCTAAATGGGCTGACATAGCACCCCACCACTCATTACCAAAGGTTAAAGGGAAACCGCAATGAAAAACACGGACTGTTAATGTCGATCTGCTTCAAAAATGGCTTGATGACCGTCTGTCAAGCTGCCTCTCCAGCTTCAGTGCTTTCAGGGTCATTGATCTGCAATGAATATGCAGATCAGTTAATCATACTGTATGTCACCTGTATGACAAATTACACAGTCACTCTGCACAGAGGTTTTCCTTCTCACGGGACAACAAAAGCACAGATAGCTTGGACACCACGGGGACAGTAATCTGTGGATGGACCCCATACACTTTGTGCCCCTGTGAGCGACCTTACCTGTGGAGGGAGCCCATCAAGCGCACTTTTTTGTGCCCCCCGCTGACCCTTGGATCTCTGCATGCTTCTCTGCCCCCCTTTCCATCAGGGTTTGACTGCCAATGCAGGGGCTTGACTGTTTTTAAATTTGGCATAGGCCGATTACATACATAATCAATGACATTCAATTTTGCCCCTGAAAAGGAAACTTGAAACGCATTGGTATTACACATTAGGGTATGGATGTTCAATTGTTGTTGAGGACTAATGATCGACCAGTGATTTACGATACTGACACCATTTTATGTATAGCTAGGAGAGGAAATATATAAAACGCTGGCTATTCAAACTATTTGCTTAATTTCTTTTAACATTATAACAAAACAGGTTTGTTACAACATAAGGGTTTCCTCCCATACACTTATATTCTAAGGTCCCTAACACACACATATACTAGAGCCAATTTTCACAGGATCCAATTAACCACCCAGCATGTCTTTGGAGTGTAGGCAGAAACCAGAGCACCTGGAGGAAACCCACACAAGCCTAGGGAGAACATGCAAACTTCAGGCAGGGAGTGTCTTGGTTGGGATTTGAATCAGCGACCCTAGTGCTGCTAGGTGAAAGTGCGGACCCCTGTGCTACAGAATTCTTCTTTGGATACAAGTCCACAAGTTACCCCTTTACACACCACACACGAATGGTAGCCACTGCCACGATTTAGCAGAAACACGCACCGTTCACACCATCTGTTGTAGCAATTCTGACTCGAAAACAACTTTGCACCATCCGCTTCCTTTTTTACCTCAAAAAGAATTGGATAGTTTACATTTTTTTTTTATTTACTTACCTTGTTTTTAACGAAAATATACTTACCTTCCTTCCTCTTCCTCCCTCTGCGGCCGGCGCCCTCTTCCTGCTTGCATTGACTCCTGGGAGAGGAGCGTCATCGCTCCCAGGAGTCAATGCGCCTGCACCGGCCCTGCTCGTCACTTCCGGTGCAGGCGCGTCATCCCTGCACAGCGCTGGACAAGACATTTTCAAGGTAGGTATTTCTTCTAAAAAAGGTAAGTGAAACAGGGGACAGTTCAGAGGCTATCGTTGCTTAAATGCACTAGCCCTGACTGTCCTGGGGGTATTTTTAGCTAAATAATGTTTTTCAGGGTTGAACTCCACTTTAATGCAAATATGCAAGACACTCACTGTCAGGCAAGAATGTAACAGGCGCAAAATTTGGTAGCCTATACAGGGACAAGGATTTTTTTAATTTCCCATTAGGGATTTCGTTTTATTATTAAACAAAAAAAAACAACAAAAGTGGAGTTCCTCTTTAAAAATTCAGAGACTCTTTATAATCCTCCGAAGAACAATTTGCCCATTACAAACGCAATGTCAAACAAAGTAAGTGCAGCATCATCTATATACCATATACTGATAGATGTAAAGGCTAATGAGGAAATGTGTATAAACTGTTAGTCTGATTTGAAGGCAGTAATTAAAAACAGCACATGGTTTAAACCATAATCTATTGGAGAGCAAAGTATAATGAACGACACACGCAAGGCAGAAGTAATCTTTTATGCATATTCTAACATCGATAAGTGTGATCATACCCCGATATTCTACCACTCAGATTTCTTTAGGGGATCTGACAGAGAAAACCCCTTTTGAGCATCTCCTTGGAGTATAAATGTCACGTCTTAATAAGAGACAAAACAATTATCAGCATTTTCCAGGACTATAATATCACAGGCAGCAGAGTCAGCTGAATACCAGCGTGTAGACCTATACACTATAGGTATATAGCCTACACCTATAGTAAAAGCATTATTCAACTTTAAAAAAACTGTGCAGTTTTGACTTCTCTAAAGATGTCCCTCATCTGTATAGGTAGTTTTTTTTGTATAGGTGAGCTATGCTTTTAACTGGTAAAATGCCATATTACATTTATGTTTTGTGTTTAGATACACTCGCCCAGTTCTCTACACTGATGCTTTATGGATAATGTAAGGACATTTAAGTGGCCAAGAACAATTAAATTATAGTGTTCGATTATACACCTTTGACATTCTCTGGCTGTAAAAAAAAAAAAAAAAAAACAGTTATTCAAAAAAAAAAAAGGCAGGAAAAAAAAAAAAAAAAAATACTACAAAGCCATTATTACAGCAGGAGGAAAAAAAGTAATGCAGCATTTTATTCAAAGCTGGAAACACAATCAAGCAATATTTAAAAGAAACAAACACACAAAGCTGGATTCCTATTTGCAGTGCTTGTGTTTATATAGCATGGCCTCAAGGAGAGGAAGTTTCAGCATTCCTGGGGGAGCCGACTCTGCTTTGTTTACATACAAAAGAAACAAGCTCTGCATTGAGTGTAAAGGCCACCCTATGCTATCCTAGGACGCTTCATTTTCACTGATCCTGGCGGGAGAAAGGTTGTGAAAGAAAGAAGGAAAACAAGTCAGGTTTGTTTTAAAAGCTAATAATCATGTTAAAATATATAAAACATGCTGGCAAATGCAGTTTTCTGGCCTAAAACCTTACATGGGAAATAAAACTGAACTGCAAAACGCCTTTTCAAAGTTTGACATGTATTCAGGGACATAGTTTTTTGCTTTTTTTTTTGTTTATGCCCATTTAAATATTGCGTAGTGCGAACAAGCACCCCAGCTCACTATTTTTGTTGCATAATTTTCACGATTACAAGTCTTGCACATAGGATTGCCCATTCACTTCAATGGGTTGCCTTATGCGCATTGGTCACCCAAACTAAGCTCCTGGCTCTTTTTGGGCAACAAGCTTAGAGGGATTGCTAAACACGCGTTTTGCTTTAATTCTATCACACGACAATCACGTCCATGTTTGGGGTGCCATTAAGAATGGCTTGCAAATGTGCTTAGTCCCAATTTTGAATTGCGGTGATTCTGCTCATGATTCCAAATTGCGTAACATAAATGGGACCTGAATTCACTGAACTTCAGTGGTAACTATCATAGTACAAAATGAATAACTAATGATTGACAAGAATAGAAAACATCAGTCCAATTCCTTTCCAACTTGGACTTTTTTTGTGTGATCATTACAAAAATTCAGAGACCAGGGTAGCTGCCCAAAGGGAAAAAAAAAATATATACAATAACCCAAGTCACAAACATTGTAAATATGATTGTGCATATCAAATCTCCATTTAAATCTCTCCAAAATGTTAAAAAAAAAAAAAAAAAAAAAAAAAAAAAGGAAGCCATTTGCACAATTTACTGCAATTTCACACTGGATACGGTTTACAAAACTGGAGCAAAGTTGCAGCAACTACCGTATAAACGGTAAACAGACTCCTTCACTAAGCCCTGGTTTATCCTCGGGTGACTTGACAATTCAAAGTCACACAAGTCACACCTCATTTGAGGCAATGGAACTGTTCAAATTGCTGCGACTCAAGTGCCAGCAACTTTGAAAAAAGTTCCTGTAGGATTTCAATGCAACTTGCATTGACATCTGTTAAATGAAGTCACGCAGATATCAGTTGCACTGGGTCCACTGTGGCGTCCAGCCCCAATTGGAATACTTTCTTATTCTGGAGGAAAAAAAAAAAAAAAAACTGCTCAAAGCTCCTTTTAATGCTGGTTCAGATGACGTAAAGCATAGGTCATGTGATCTTTGATAATTCGCCATTCTGAGCTCACATTTTTGCCCTCAATTTCAGCTTTTGGTTAGGTGAATAAAAGGAAGTGTAGAACAGCATTCCTCTCCAAGAAATAGGAGAATTTCAGATATTGTATTGGCTTTTATGTCCCAAAGATACTAAAAAGTATAACTGAAGGCAAATTTTTTTAGTTTTGGAGTGGAGTGGGATCAAAATGCCTGTCAGGTTTTTTGTGCCCCCGGTAAGGAGACTCACCCTCTCGATTTGTCTTGAGGGTTATTCAAAAGTGAAAGCAAACAAAAAATACCAAACGGTAAGAGACAGGAAATCTTCCAATGGGTTTACTAGTAGTTTCTTCTCTTCCTGTTAGGACTGTGGGGACAGGTACTTAAGCGAAATTTCCCCAATAGTTCATAGATGCCAAAATGTGCCTGCAGTTCCACTTTGAGCGTTTTGCAAATGCAGTACAGAGACACAGGTTAATTGCAATGCCAGTCTCCATTTATTCCTACCTTCCCTCTTCCTCACAACCACACGGGTAAGGAAAAGAAGCCCCATGTAAGCGTTCAGTCACGATGGTGATCACTATGCGGTCAATTCACTTCCACATGTGATATGAAGGTCACATGACTAATTTTTCAGAAATATTGCATGAGATAAGAGTCAATCAAAAAAAAAATAAAAATATTGATTGTAAGGTACATACTGAAATAAAAAATAAAGGGACATAAAAAGGATTAAAGGCAATTCACTAAAACATTCATTATCTGCCAGTAGGCAGTCGGTATTTTAGCAATGTACAAAATAAAAATGAGGGGAACTCTGCACTTGACTGTATCGCCGGTGTTCAATCAAAAAACCATACCCCATCAGAATTCCATACCTCCATTTCCGGTGCGGATCAGCTGTGGCTTCGTCATGCACCAGCTGTAGCCGCGTCACACATCCTAGTGCGCATGCGCGTAATAGGTAGGGAATTTAGATAACATCTTAACGGATCATGCAAAAGTCCTAGTGCGCATGCGCACCAACAGGTCGGGCAGCGGCATCTCTTATAACAGACATCCATCCGATCTCCATGCCCCACACTGCACCGACCTGACAATGGCACATAGCTATCAAATGGACAGTGGGCATGCGCATGGGGGTAGGGAATAGGATTGTCCCATTGTCGGGTCGGTGCAGTGTCAGGCTGGTGCAGTGTGGGGCATGGAGATCGTATGCATGTTTTTTAAAGAGATGCCGCAGCCCGACCCGTTGGTGCGTATGCGCACTAGGACTTTTGACTGACTCGTTGCGATGTTATCAAAATTCCCTACCTAGTCCGCGCATGAGCACTAGGATGTGTGACACGGCTACAGCTGGTGCATGACGAAGCCACAGCTGACCCGCAACCGGAAATGTCGGAGGTATGGTTTTCCGATAGGGTATGGTATTCTGACAGAACACCGGCCATAGAATTTGAACCATTTATGGGCAAGGCTGATTGTACTCAAGTTGATCGATCATCTTGAGTACAACCAGCCTGTTGGATTTTACGTATGATTATTGCTAGCAGCTATTATAGCCGTTAGCAGTAATCACTGTTCTCCCGGTGGGGTAAACAATGGCTCCATGGGAGGGATTCCCCCATCAACACTGAATGTGTTGATGGGTCAATATAATGGGATTTTCATTCCTGCAACCAAGAAAATCGCTCTATGGCCAACTTTAGTTAAAAAAATATACAATGTATCAGTGTGGAAATGTTCTGCCCTGAGCGGAGGAATGAAACTAAAAATTGTAACATTTCACCAGAGGGAGATCTTTGTGATTGAAAGCACACTACAGTAAAAGGTTTTCAGTTTCATACTATTTCTGTGTGCATTTATAGAACAAACTTCCTCTGGTGAAGTGTTAGCATGTAAAAAAAAAAACCCACCAAAAATAACGCTAAAGTGATAAATATTGCAAAACATAAATATAAACGCATTCAGTAAATGATTAAATCATGCATTTTTTTTTTTTTTTTTTTTTTTTTAGTGAATTGACTATTGACACAAATTCTGCATGAGTTTTTTTTAACTCAAAAATGTATGCAGTATTTATCACTTAGTGAGTTGATGCCAATGTCCCCCACTCCATGTGACAGGACTAGGCTTTAGACAGCAATGGCTTAGTGGTTAGCACTTTAAATCCTGTCCAGAACACTATCTGCTTGGAGTTTGCATGTTCTCCATGCTTGCATGGGTTTCCTCCAGATACTTCTCTTTCTTCCCACACTCCAAAGACATGCGGATAGGTTACCTGGCTCTTTTCCAAACTGGCCCTAGTATGTATTTGGAATAGGGACCGAAGTGATGTTAGTTGTCAGCACTAAATACCTGTATTAATAAATAAGTCGCTTTAGCCCGTGGAGTCCTTTTAGAGGAAAAGTTGCTGTCTCCATGTGACAAGATAAAGTTCATTCTTTTTTTATTTTAATCTGCTTCCTGAAGTGGAAGAGAAGTCCCATGCCTTGTGTGTACATACCCTTATTGCCATAACAGTCTCCAATTTTTGTACTCTCTTGAGTGGTAGGACGGCAGCCTGCTTTTACATGTTTATTCTGGGTGGCACATCACGCTGACGGCAATATTGTTAGCTGAATACGCACCATCTTTTCTTGATGAGCAGGATCAGACGGTATTTGGGTTGAGCCCTTGACTCGGTGCCAGGACTGGCTTTGCTGTACGTCTATTTTGCTAGGGTTGGAACCACAAAACGGGGAAAAAAAAAAGCACTAGGCAGCTTGCCCAACTGTAACTCAAGACAAGGTAGAATTGAAAGCAAAAGTGCATTAAATTCCAACAAGGACATTATCACAAAAAAAAAAAAAAAATTGTAGGTACAGAAAGTATAGTTAGCACTGAATTTTTCCCCTCTGAGTAAATCTCCATCCAAGAAAAGCAGACAAGGTCTGTCTGAACGAACACTGGATGTGGTTGTATGGCTGACACTTTTATAGCCCACAGCCAGGCGTTGCAGAGGTTAATTTTTTTCCGCATTTTCCATTTTGGAATTAGTAGACGGGGGTGGGGAGCCTACTTATTTTGCACTGGTGAGCCTACAGTATGCAATTATCAGGTTCCAGGCTGTTACTGGAACATTATCTGCTTGCACAAGACATGATAGGATGAAGATTACAACTGAATTCCTGATAATTAAAAAGGTGTGCCAGACTTTCACTTGCAGAGGATAATGAACAGCTGTTTTTTTCCCCTTTATTTCACTTTAGGGTTTTCTTTTATGAAAATCTCTCTAATCTAATTAGGATTTTGCTAAGGTTTGGGTTAAATGCATTTTATCTGTAATTTACAGACAGCCGCTGGTGTTGAAAATATCATATTCAAAAGATGTTGAATTGATGAAAGGTCAACATCTTTCTTTCTAGAGAATTTGATTCTTGTAATGGAAACCTGCAGCACAGTGAAGGGTAAATGAATTACAGACTATAATTACTCCTTTTATCACTTGAATATGGATTTTAAATCCAATCAATCACAGAAGCCATGGATCCAAATATTTGCTTCTGCAAAGTTTCATCTCCCCAAGGTGCCGCTGTAAACAGTCAGTAAAGGAACGCTCTACTCAAACCGGAAATTAACTAAATGTAGTATGGGGCACAGCCTACGTGCTCAGGGTCCTTCTGTGTATTGCCTAAGCACCAAACTGAATAGGTGACATGATCTAAGGTCCCAGATTTCTTCTCTCCTCTGAGTGTCCCATCCCAAACTCCATATACATTGCTTCTCAATTTTCCTACATCGCTCATACTCTTCCAGGACCTCTCCAGCCTCCTTTAAACAAGGCAGGAAACCAGGCCAGGAACCTGGTCATAAAAGCACCACTAATGCAGCACAAAGGGGTTAATTAACTGCCACTGGTTGGTCACTAATGCAGCAGTGACAATACATTAACCTACTCATGCTGCATAATACAAATACCATTGGTAATTAAATTAACCTCTTGCCAACCCATCACAGTACATATACTGTGACAGGGTGGCAGCAACAGGTGTACGTCGCTGCCTGTTTTTGGTGTATGCCCCTGTTCTAATTTAACCACTTTACCACTAGAGCATTTTGCTGTCTTACGTCTGGGCCACTTTTTGCGATTCGGCGCTGTGCGACTTTGACAATTGCGCGGTCGTGCGACGCCATACCCAAACAAAATTGACGTCCTTTTTTTCCCACAAACAGAGCTTTCTTTTGGTGGTATTTGATCACCTGTGCGATTTTTACTTTTTGCGCTATAAACAAAAAAAAAGAGCGTTTATTTTGAGAAAATAACAATATTTTTCACATTTTTTTATATGAAATTCCCCCAAAAAAGATGTAAAAACCAATTTTTTTTTAATTTTTGGGCAATTTGTTTTCTGCTACCCATGTTTGGTAAAAAATAAAATCGCAATAAGCGTATTTTGATTGGTTTGCGCAAAAGTTATTGCGTTTACTAACTAAGGGAAAGATTTCTGTCATTTTGGTGGGTTTTTTTTAACGCGTAATGGCGGCGATCTGCGATTTTTTTTGCGGGACTGCGACATTGCGGTGGACAGATCGGACCCTTGACTGACATTGACACTTTTGGG
This sequence comes from Pelophylax lessonae, assembly GCF_965119305.1. Classification (NCBI taxonomy): domain Eukaryota; kingdom Metazoa; phylum Chordata; class Amphibia; order Anura; family Ranidae; genus Pelophylax; species Pelophylax lessonae. The sequence continues at coordinate 133,705,755 of NC_138771.1, forward strand.
GTTACCAGTGACATTACTGCAGTAATCAGTGCTATAAATATGCACTGTTACTGTAAAAATGACACTGGCAGGGAAGCGGTTAACTTTATTGGAGAGGGAGGGGTTAATGTATGCCTGGTGCTTACTGACGTGTGGGGGAGGGGGGGGGGGAGGTCACTGTGTGAGACCGGGACAGATCGGATGTCCAGCTATGCTGAACACTCCGATCTGTCACTCCCTGTCACTGAGGAGATCCGCCCGCTTGTGTTTACACAGGTGGGCGGATCTCCACACTAGATCCCCGACGATCGGGGCAGAGCAGCGGCGATCGCCGCTGCTCCTCCCCTGGCCCGACTCCCGCTGTGAATGAAAACAGCGGGAGCGCGCCTCCGGCGGCGCGTGAGCGCCGCCTACAGGGGAGGAGTCTGGCGACGTAGGTCTACGTCGTCAGACGGGAACGAGCCACTTTGCCGCAGTACTATTACAGTACTTAGTGGTAAAGTGGTTAAAATTTGGGGGAAAAGGTCATTTTCGGTTTTCGCCCAAGGGCATCCTGCGGTTTCGGCCCAAAATTTTCATTTCGGTGCATCCCTAAATAAAACATTAAAATTTTACATTAAAATTTTACCAATTTCTGGTCCTTGCTTATAACAGATTTTTAAAGCAATTTAAACAATGCCTGGAAAATGAAATTAAGAATTTTACACCATCAGCAATGAATGCCACCATTCATATGTTCTTCTGACCAGGCTATTGGTGAACATTTGACAAATTGTCTGGCCTGGTATACTGACTTAGACCCCGTTCACACTGGGGCGACGCTACTTGCCGGGCGACCTCACAGGTCGCGGTGTGCAGCTCGCACCGCGACCTCGGAGCGGCCGGCACGGACTTCATATCATTGAAGTCAATGCAGGTCACTCCGGGTCGCCCCAAAGAAGCTCCGCACCCTTTTTCTAAGTCGGAGCGACTTGTGTCGCTCCTATTAGAACGGGTCCACAGATTCTCTATGGCAGACGACCTACGGCGACCTGACAGGGGTGACCTGTCGCCTGACAGGTCACCCCAGTGTGAACGGGGTCTTAAGGGGATTTTATTTTAAAAAAGAAATACCAAAAAAACAATGTTTTTCCTTTTTCAAAACAAACATGCTGTACTTACCTGTTCTGTGCAGCCCTGATTATCTTCTCAGGTCCCCTTCCCCTTGCAGAGTGCCCACATAGCAAGTCACTTGCTGTAGGGGGGGCATTCGTACATCCATAAGACAGAGCGTGACTCAGCCCCGCCCCCTGATCCTGCCTCACTGGCTGTGACTGACAGCAGCAGGAGACAATGGCACCTGCATCTCAGTCAATCAGGAGGGAAAGACCCGGGAGAGTCTCAGGTCTCATGCAAATCGCTGGATTGAGATCAGGCCTAAGAATTGGAGGGACTGAGGGGAGAGCTCCACACTGAAGGTTTTTTACATTCATGCATTTTAAAAACCTTTAGCCTTTTAAAACCACTTAAAAAGGGTCCCAGGAAAGTGACATGGGAGGTGTCCAGAACATTGAGGAGAAGCAAAGCATATGGAAGCCAAAACGTAAGGGACACATAGGAGAGCATCTGTGGCATCATAACACATCAATATTATTTCCAGAATACAGACTTTTGCATGGTTTTGCACAAAGCAGCCCGGATCCTGCACTTCTCGGGTCCCCCCCCCCGCCAGTGCTTCTGGCTCCTCCCCACCTGTGAGTTCCCCCACAGGAAGCTGCTTTTCATGGGGGCACTCTTGCTATTCAGACACATGGGCAAGCTCGGCCCAGCCCCCTCACAGGTTTTGACAGCAGGAGCCAATGGCTCCCACTGCTCTCAGCTAAGCTCGATAGGGCCAGGAGAGGGAAGAAGAACTGCTGCAGACATGCACAGTGTTGGACCAAGACAGGGTTTAGGTGAGTATTTAGGGGGGATGGGGTGAATCCACTATTAAAAGTCTTTTTACCTTAAAGTGGAGTTCCACCCTATTTTTATACTTACCTCCATCTTCTCGCTCCGGGTCACCTGAAAAAGAAATGGATAATCGCATTTTTTTTTTTTTTTTTTTTTTTACTTACCTCGTAGCGAAGAAAAAATACTTACCTTACTTCCTTCTTCCTCGGCCGCGGCCCGTCGTCACTTCCTGGCTCTGCAATGATTCCTGGGAGCTGAACGTCATAGCTCCCAGGAATCATTGCGCCTGCAGCGGCCCCGACGTCAGTTCCGGGTCGCGCGCGTCATCCCCTTCTAAACAGCTTCTGGGCATGCCCAGAAGCTGTAGAGGGATGACGCGCGCGACCTGGAAGTGACGTCGGGGCCGGCGCAGAGCATCGTGGGACCAAAGAAGGCGGAAGAAGACGCCGAAGGGGATCTCGCTGGCTTCAAGCTGCCCACATCTGAGATGGCAGCGCTGGACAAGACGTTTGCAAGGTAAGTATTTGTCCTAACAGGTAAGTGCAACCCGGGACAGATCAGAGGCTAGCCATTGTGGAATGTACTAGCCCTGACTGTCCCGGGGGTATTAAAAAAAAAAAAAATCCAGGATGGAACTCCGCTTTAAATGCAGAGAATACTAGTAATAAATAAAAAACACACACACACACCCCCCCCCTTTTACCATTACAACCATTTTAAAACATCATAAAACATTCTTTCCTTTTGAAGATACACATTCTGTGCTCTACCAATAATCATATAGTCCACTTTTACCTTGCAGGAGGCATATGTTCAGGATCCAGTATTCATTAATCTCTTCTGCCAATAGCTACAGCATTGCGTGGTAATTCTCATATTTCAACAGACAGAATTATTTTCATCCCATGAAACATACTATAAACCTGGGTTAAAGTTGGCCCTATCTGCACACGATAACCACCTCATTAGCTGAAGTACTTTTTTGTAAATTCTTCTAAGTTTAACACAATAGGTTTTATCATGCAACCAATTAGATGCCACACTGCAAAACATATTTGGGCACTTCAACATAATGGCACAAAGTTTTCACTTCAACAAAACGGATAGCCTTTCTCGCTGTACTGAGGAGACATACGCCCTGTATATTTATTAGCAGACTAAAAGACAATATTCCATTTCCTTTTCTAGAAAGGAATGCATTTTCTTTCTTATGACTTTATAGCAGACAATAAATCTGCTTTACTACAGTGCTGCTAAGTGGCATAAACTTCTAAGGATCATTTAATGCTATACCTGTGAGACGTGAAAATTTATTGAGGAGGGAGTTTTTCGTGAATGCACTAACGATTTTATCAGTTTCCACTCCTTATAGTTTTGTGGGCGTTCCACAGATTCCTCCAGTTCTGCTCGGCAATTAACTGTTAAGACTGAAAACGAGTAAATGGTTAGTCCAATCCAATATCTAACTTGCAGAGCAACAAATCCCAACTATGGATTTTTTTCAAATCTGTGAGCCCCTTTTAATTGGTTAACAATTTTAGGACAATATTTCTAGATGGTTTCAGTAAGTACTTAAATGTATTGGGGACCTGTCCTTCAAAGAAAAAGTTCTTCTGTATTTTGGGTCCATTGTTTGCATGGATCAAAGACTTGCATTAGGCCAAGTTCACATTTATGCAATTTTTTTTAGCGCGTTTGCAGATCTGCACTTCCGTTCACTAAAAAGGAGTAGTAAAGTCAAAAGGTTTTTGATCTTCTTGCATTATATATATATATGTATTAAGAAAAAAAAAAGCAGCAGCCCCCCCCCCCCCACACACACTTACCTGAGCCCCATCTCGATCCAGCGATGCCCACGATTTTCTCAGCCACCTGGGTCTCCCCTCATTGGCCAAGACACAGCAGCGGCACCAGTTGCTCCCACTGCTGACAGAGTCAGCTGGCCAATCAGGAGAGAGGGGGCGGGGCCGAACCAGGGAAGAGAATATGCCTTTTTTCTCTCAGACCTGCCCAGTATCAGACCATACATACACATATATATATATATATATATATATATATATATATATATATATATATATATATATATATATATATATATATATACACACACACACACACATACACATATATATATATATATATATATATATATACACATACATACACACACACACACACACACATACATACATACATATACACACACATATATATATATATCATGGGATTACCTCCTCACACTTCTCCCGGCTCTATGAACTGCTCCCAGGCTCAGCCTCTCCTCCAGCCAGATGAGCAGGGTGCTCTGGTGCCAGGAAACTACCGACTCTAGATATCCCATGTTCCTGAGCCAGACCGCCACCTTCCTGAACCAAGCCACTGCCTCCCGCAATAACCTGGGGGAGGGCAGCAGTGGGGCCAACAGGCTTTTACTGGACTTCACTCGGCTGCTCGCTCCTCTCGCAGTGTCAGCGGTGGCTGCGCTGCTCTTTTCCTGCTCTATCCCTGCTAATCGCGTTACTGGCCAGGACCCCACAGCCCATCCTGTAGCAGAGGCACCTGTCACTGACAAAAACCCAGACGCAAGGGTGCAATCTCTAGTCACAATGGCGACCTGGCGCTTGGCATTTGTCGAGCCCTGCCTTAAAGCATTCTATACATCAAGGTAAAAATACCTGTGTAACAGAATCCTACCCCAGCCCTCCTTATACTTACTGAGCCCATTAAAGAGCCAGCTCTGTGCATGAGAGCTGAGGCTCTCCCAGGTCTGTCTCTCCTCTAGGCCATTGGCTCCTGCTGCTGTCAATCAAATGCTGTGATGAGGAGCAGGCAGGGCCGAGTTGCCCAGTCTGTCAAAGGACACAGACAAGGCGGCTCAGTTGCAAGCACGCTCAAGTGACTACATAGGAAGAGGCTTCCTATGGGGGCACTCACTGAAGAGGAGGAGCCAGGAGTGCCGGCGGGGGCCCCAGAAGAAGAGTATCGGGGCCGCTCTGTGCAAAACCATTTCACAGAGCTTGTAAGTAGGGCATAACATTTTTTTTTTTTAAAATGAACCCTAAATAGCACTTCAAGTCATGATATGTTAGTATGTGACCGGAGCATGCCATCATCGATTCTATCATGGTTATCAGTGTTCCTTCCGGGTTTGCAATCTCCAGCCATTTGATTGGCCAGGACGATATCAATCCCACGCATGTGCATGGAAATCACGGTCGTAGCACAGCACTCTCAATAGCCAACATATTCCAGTGTGTCACCCAATTAGGGTGCAGTGTTCATGTGTTGGTGAGGTCACCGGCCATTACAAAATGTGAATATCTCCTAAATGTTACACACTGTACCTACAGGTAAGCCTTAGGGCTTGTGTACACACAGACTATGTTGACAGTGGGAACACAAAAACACAACAAAAATCGCACTGCGATTTTGCAGCCGGCGGTTAAATGTTCCCATCCTGAACGTGATTAGGAGAGGTTGAATCTCCCCTAATGACAGCAGCTTCCAAACTCTTGTAAAACCCTATGTGCACATTGACACGCAAGCTTTAATGGAGGGGAGTTTAGAAGCTTTGGCAAAAGAAAACGCCAAAAAGCTCCTAAACTCGTACCTGCATACCTGTAGGTACAAGTCAACATGGAGTTTACCAACGTTTTATTTGTACTTCAGAGGAAAATAAGTGAGCGGGAATTTTTGTTGACATTTATTTCAAGATGCAAACTTATGACCCAGTCACCTTTTCCTTTTTTTCCCCCATTCGGGGTTCGTACACATTTTTACCAATAAAATTCCATGACTTTTCCATGACTTCAAGTAAATATTCATGACCTAATGTTTCATGAAATGTCTATGTATACATGTTAAATAAGAAGAAAATCCATGTTACACCCATTTCCCTGGCATTGCTACACACTTAGCTGAAACTGCGTTGCCCCCCTAGACTAAAAAAAACCCACGCAGAGAATGTCACGTGACGGATCACGCAAAAGTTAACTATTGCAATTTAACCAATATCATCAACTATATTTGAATATACTGGAGAAAGAAAAAGATTTGATGGGCGCTCCTGCTTGGGGATAAAGCTTCAGTCCAGGCAGTCATGATGGCTAAAGGTGCAGCTGGGACTGGTATGGATGGCACAGATGCAAAAATGTGGCGCTTACATCGAGGGCAGCTCTTTGTTAGGCCGAAGCAACAGTCCCAAGAACAGGCAGAAAAGAGAAAGGCGCCACTCAGTGTAGCAGATGTAAATTTTATTGACACATTAAAAACTTACATGGAGGTGTAAGCGTCTATCTTCATAGCGTGGCGTCCTTCTGGGTCTGCGGTGTTTCCGTCCCTGACCTTGGCCAGCAGCCGGGAGGTGACACTAGGGGAGATCCAATCAGGGGACTCAGTCAGATCGAGGCAGCGGTGAAGCGCATACCTCACTAGAGGGCCGCACGAACGAGATGACGCGGGGGAGCGGTAACCGGTTTCGTCGCATGCGTGAACCGCTCCTTCAAGGAGAGATTCACGCATTTTTGCGAAACCAGTTACCGCTCTCCGCATCATCACATTCGTGCGGCCCTCCAGTGAGGTATGCGCTTCACCGCTGCCTCGATCTGACTGAGTCCCCCGATTGGATCTCCTAGTGTCATCTCGCGGCTGCTGGCCAGCGTCAGGGACGGAAACACGGCGGATTTGGAAGGACGCCGTGCTATGAAGATAGACGCTTACACCTCAAAGTACTTTCTTAATAGGTGTCAATAAAATTTACATCTGCTACACTGAGTGGCGCCTCTCCAATTTCCATGACTTTACCAAAACTATGCGGGTTAAATTTTCTAAACTTACCCAGGCCTGGAAATTGCCATTTTAAAATGCCATAACTTTTCCAGGTTTTTCATGACCGTACGAACCCAGTTCATTTTACACATGGCAACAAACAAATCTGGCAATACCAGTATGCAGGCCTAGGTGGGTAAAATACCAAAATTCACAATAAAGTGGAAAAAAAAAAAAAATCACAAGCTTGCACTCAGTTCATGGAAATCCCAACCATAATGAAACTTTAGTAACATAAAACAAACTAGCACAAATGATATTTGGAGTTGGAAATTGCTCTTTGTACAGCCCTGAACTCAGCATGCAGAGCAGCACACCTCTTATGACGACATGCTTTGGTGTATCAGACCTGCCAGAAGTGTTGACACTGTCTAGCAGCTTCAGATTCACAAAACAGGGACAAGTAAAAGGTGTAACATACAGCTATAAGGTGCTGACACTTGAGAATCAGCATGTCAACTTTAGAGTAAATCTATGGAGGAATTAAAAAATAAAAAAAGCTTTCAAATTTACACTGGAAATAGGTGGGAGAAGAATGTACAGTTGAAAGACTGTTTAAGTGTTATAATTGTATTTGCTTCATACTCATTTACATCTTTAGATGAATCACTACTTGAATATTTGTACAAATGTGAAGGGTCTGTTCTTGCAAGTATGGTCATCTATTAATTTTTCCTTTCCATTACAAAACGTTTGTTTTTCTCTCGACGACAAAGGTCTTTTCTTTTCCAGAACAGGACAGGCCGATAAAAAAAAAAAAAAAAAACAGTAAACCCGACCATAAATGGTTGGAATCTCAGCCAGTTTAGCAGGGACCAGCAGAGATTTGATCCTGGCTTATTGCACCAAAGTTGATCAATTGACTTGGGTACAACCAGAATTTTGGATTTCTAGCATGCAATTATTCACTGTATTCTCCCAGGGGGCCTGGATAGATTTGTCGGAAGGCTGTCAATAATTGCATCATGGTGAGATTTCAAAAGGTTTTCAGTAATTAGTATTGCAGTATATTCAATCTTGTAATCAGCCCATTGTAATGGAAAAAAATATTCACTGTTTGGCATCACATGCACCAAGCTGAACATGGACCAGAGACCGGCAAATGAGAGAGAGTTGCCTAGGGATATCAAAACCATTATAGACCACAATTTCAAAAGGCCATACGACCACCTCCAAGCAGCTTGATGCTCCCGTGACTACAGGAATTTATTAAAAACTAAAAGGCAAAACTATTTGAGTTTTGGAAAGAGGGGGGAAGAATTATAAACACGTCGGTTTTTATTGAGGTCTGTGCCCCTGTTAAGGAGATTCACCCTCTCCATTTGTCCTGTTTACCATGATCACCAAAAGTAAAAGCTCAAACTGGTGGTCCCCAGAAAAGAGGGGAAATCTTCCAATGGTGACCCTAGTTATGATGACCTGGGGGCCCCCAAGGAATTCCCTTAATTTGCAGGGATTTCCTCTCACTTCCTGTTTGGCTATGGGTCAGGAAGTTAATGGAAATCTACACAATGGGACAAAGATGGTAAAAAAAATGTATACACACACACACACACACACATATACATATACATACACACACACACACACACACGACAGTGGTTATAAACCCTCCCTTGCTCAAACCAAAATAAAAAAATTTGCCAATTGTTCTATTTTAAGAAGCTTAAGTTTCATGGGAGTGAAGCCAACCTCCCTAAACTTGGCTGCAAGAGAAAAATTTACCCAGATTGAACAGGATAGTGCAAAAGAGACAAAACCTAGGAAAAAGTCCAAAGAAATACAAACAAATTGATTCTAAAGTTCAAGGTACATCAGTGACCGATTTCACTATCCCTTACTTTTTGAGCAACAGTGGCCTTAAAAGGAAAACAACCTAGGACAGTGATTGCGAACTTTGGAACTACATTTACCCATGATGCTCATGCACTCTGCAGTGTAGTTGAGCATTCTGAAAAAAAAGTAGTTTCAAGATATCTAGGGTGCCAAGGTTCGCCATCACTGACCTAGGAGGACTCCATAGTTAAAAAACAAAAAAGCCAGACTTTAAAACGCATATTGGCAAGCCACCATGCTTCTGGGAGAACAGATGAGACAAAACTGAAGCTTTTCAAGTCACCGATTGAAGAAAAAGAAAAAAAAAAAAAAAAAAAAAAAGGGGGGGGGGGGGGGGAGTGAAGCTTTAAAGAAAAGAACCTTGTACCTACTGTGAAACATGGAGGAGGCCCAGTTATGTTTTGCGGCCTCTGGCACAAAGTGCTTCAGGACATTATGAAACACTCCGGAGTGAAACACTACTTCCCAGTGTCGAAAAGTTCTGTCTCGGGCGCAGGTCATGGATCCTCCAACAGAATAATCAACCCCCAAAAAATAAAAAATAAACAAACAAACACACAGGTAAAAAGCGTACAAGAACAGCCAAGAACTATACATTGGACTACTCTGAAGCAGCCTTCTATGATCCCTGACCTAAAGCCTATTGAACATCGATGAAAAAGAGTTGAAGCCTGCAGTCTGGAGAAGACTCTTCAAACCCGAGATAGCTGCAGCAGTTTGTTCAAGAAAATTAGGCCAAACAACTGTATTTTCTGGCGTATAAGACTACTTTTGAACCTCAAAAAAATCCCCCAAAAATGGGAGGTCGTCTTATACGCCGAGTATAATATCTCCAAGGTAACCTAAGTATAAGTATTACCGGTAGATCATGTAATAGGGGGGTCGTCTTGTACACCGGAAAATACGGTACCTGTTGGCAGGTTCAGAAGTCTCTGTGAGAGCTACAGAAATTGCCTGTATTCAGTGATTGCCTCTAAAGGCTGTGCAACAAAATAGATGAACAGTCCAATTTTTTTCTAAGCCGTTTTCATTTGTTTGATTTAAAACATTCTGGTGAATCAAAAATCTATAGCAAAGTCTGATTTTTAGTAAATCAGATGTCAGATGCTTTCAATAATGATGTATGCCAAATGCTTCCAAACTATTCAAGTTATTTCTGAGAAAATTGTGGTTTCTATCTGCAAAGACTCACAAGCCAGAGAGAGAGAGAGCAGCAGCACATGTATGTGTGGTTAGACATAGCAACATTGTGGTAGACTCTCTTTCAGCAGACTGAATCAAAGTTCAGACAGAATGCGTAATGTGTATGAAGTCAGGCAGACAATGAGAGAGATGTTGTGATTTCACGGCTTTCTATCTTAAGGAAAAAAAAAAAAAAAAAAAAAAAAAAAAACACTACACACATCACAGCAGTGCAATAACTTTTTTGCTAGTTCCGCTCCCAAACAAGGGAAAAAAAAAAAAAAAAAAAAAAAAGGAGGAACTTCACAAAGCACACAGTATCTATTTAAACACGGATTAGGAACTTGCAGTGATTAGGGCTGAACATGGCTGAAATTCCAAAATTGCACTGATGAAGGACGAACTGACACGCATGCTTAGGGTGAAGGCAGTCATAATTTCCTTCTGTCTCCCCCTTTAACCACTTAAGCCCCAGGAGATTTTACCCCCTTCCTGACCAGGGGGTATTTTGCGATTCGGCACTGCGTGACTTTAACGGACAATTGTGTGGTCGTGCGACGCGGTACCTAAACGAATTTGACGTCCTTTTTCCCCCCCACAAAACAGAGCTTTCTTTTGGTGGTATTTGATCACCTGTGCAATTTTTTGATCATGCGCTATAAACAAAAAAAAGCATCAATTTTGCAAAAACAATATTTTTCACATTTTTTGAAATTCCCCCCCCAAAAAAAAAAAAATGTAAAAATCTAAATTTTTTAACATTTTTGGCCAATTTGTTTTATGCTACATATATGTTTGGTAAAAAAAAAAAAAAAAAGCAAAAAGCGTATTTTGATTGAAGTTATCGCGTTTACTAACAAAGGGAAAGATGGTCATTTTTTTTTTTTTTTTTTTTTAACGCGTAATGGTGGCGATCTGCGATTTTTTTTGCGGTACTGCGACATTGCGGCAGACAGATCGGACCCTTGACTGACATTGACACTTTTCGGGTTACCAGTGACATTTCTACAGTAATCAGTGCTATACATATGCACTGTTACTGTAAAATTACACTGGCAGTGAAGGGGTTAACTTTGAGAGGGAGGGGTGGTGTGTGTCCCTTGGGGCGTGATTCTATCTGTGATTGGCTGTGGCTTGAGCTGTAGGAACAATGATCAACGGTCCTACATAGTAGAACCGTATGATCATTGTTTCTACACAGGGGAGAATGACAAGCGGCTTGTTTACACAAGCCGCCTGCCTTTCTCCCTCTCCGCCGACGATCGCTGAGTGACCGGCGGACATCGGGTCCGCCGGTCACATGCGCTGGGGGGGGGGGGTCCGGGGGCACGCGCTCGCTCCCCAGAGCCTCACAGGCTAGCGACGTAGACCTACGTCGCTCTGCCTGTGAAGGGCTGACTGCCGTAGTAAATATATTGTGAGCAGTCGGCAAGTGGTTAAATGCATGACTGAGAATGCTTTGAATACAGTTTAAAGCTGGATACACACTATACAACTTTTATTGGTAGATTTCCTTGAGATTTACCTTCAACTATGTAGTACAAGGGCCTGTCTGATTGCAAACAAACTGAAAGTGTTGAGGTCTGACCCCATACTATATGGTTTTAGTAAATCTAAAGGAAAAAAAATCTAAAGAGAATTGTATAGTGTGTATCTAGCTTTAGACTGCAACCAATATTATACTCTCCAGCAGAGTAAGGTCTAAATTCATACCGTATATAAACTACTTCCATGCTCACTCATATAGCAAAGCATACAGAACCATAACATTAATATGAAAAAGTAATAGGACACCAGCAGGCGGACTGAAACTACGAAAAAAGGATAAGAAAAAATAAACATTAAAGTCACAGCCATTTTTTTTTTTTTTTTTTTAAAGGAAACAAAAGATCCAGAATCCCCATCTAGTTCAGCCACTGCAAGAACAAGCATGTGTCTTCATCTTTCCCTTCATTTTACTAGGAGATGTAATACAAAGAGCAGAGCAGCCGAGCGTACATTTCATCTGGCACAGCACATGGAGCGGTATGCCTGGCTTGATGAGATGAATTATCTAGCGACATGTTCCATGTCCATTACATCCTTCATTTTCAGTGAAGGTAAATGTAGGCTTAGGACACAGGTATAAGCAGCAGCATGGGGTACAATGTTAGCACCTCATCCAATTTAAACCTGATGTGCATGAATTACACAAGTACTGTGACCCAAGTGCCTAAAGCCGACCCTAGCATCAGATGTACGTCAATCATACATAACATTATGACCACCCACTATACCGCATCAAGGGATGGACTCCATTAGACCTTTGAAGGTATGCTGTGCTATCAGGCACCAAGCTGTCAGTGGCAAATTCTTTAAAAGTAAAACTATGGGCAAAACTAATTTTGGATAGAGCAAGGGAGGGTTACAGCCATTATCAGATTTTATTTTTTCCGCCCTCGGTGTCCCATTCTTGCAGAGAGTTTTTCCTTCCTGTCCTATAGCCAAACAGGAAGTGAGAAGGAATCCCTTAGCGGCTTAGCAGGTCACCAGAACTAGTGCCCCCATTGGAAGATTTCCACTCTCACTTTTCTGGGGACAACCCAACATTTTGGATTTTCTTTTACTTTAACTTAAAATGATCATGGTAAAACAGGACTACAAGAGGGAACTTCCTTAACAGGGGCACATACAGCAATATAAACCTGACAGGGGTTCTAATCCATCTCCACTCTATCCAAAACTTAAAAGTTTTGCCTTTAGGTTATTATACATATTGCAAGGTGAATTGGACTTGTTTTTCCAGCACATCCCACAGATGCTCGAGTGGATTGAAATCTGGAGAATTTAAAGGCCAAGTTACATAGTGAGGCTGAAGAGAAAAAAAAAAAAAAAAAGACACCAGTCCATCCAGTTAAACCTATGAGTGTAGTGTTTATGTCAATAGTACAATGTATACCCCTGTATGTTGTGGTTGTTAAGGTGCCCATCTAATAGGTTTTTTAAACTATCAATGCTCCCTGCTGACACCACTGCTTGTGGAAGAGAATTCCACATCCTTACCTCTGACAGTAAAGAACCCTTTGGCCTGTAGTCCTCCATTTCCCCTTATTAGCTTCTCTGCCTTCACAGCCTCCGCCTTCCTGCCAGCCGGGTCCTTCAAGGTCAGTGACTGTTCAACCAGAGTCATGGTTGTCTTGTTTATCCTGGAAACCAGAGGATCCACAACCGGTGGAACAGCCCACTTAAGAAAACACTCCTTAAGACTTCTTGTTATTGCTTAACAACTCGCTTGGAAACCAGGAGGGGGCGTTTTGGTTGTCCCACTCTATAGTGACAATTCTGACAAAATAGGAAGGGAAAGGTAACACCTTTGCCGCTCTGGATGGTTTGCGAGTGCCAAAGGGGACCTGCTCCTCCTTCGCAGTTGCATCCTCCATCTTTAGGCTCTCGCGCACAGATACAATGAGTGCGTCCCTCATCGCTTTTTCTTGCGCGGTTGCTGAAGTGGAGGAATCCTTTTTGCCAGCCTGTCGCTCAAAAGCCAACTCCACCCAGGACAGAGAAGGACTCCAGGACCACAGTCAGTGCGTAGATGGATTGATGGATCCCGCGACCTCAGAGAGGGGATCAGGTCAGAAAAAGTGCTTTAAAAAAAAAAAAAAAAGGAAGGACTCCATGAGTCACCAGGGGAACCCCACAAACAAGTGTAAAGCACTGAGGGACACCGCCACAGCTCTGGCAGCACACCCAGTTGCCAGTCACAGAGCCCCAATCAATCCTCAGCAGAGAGGGAGAGGACCCCACCAGAATCCCCACCCCACAGACACTAGGCACCACAGCCACCAGGGGAATCTGTACTGCACATACAGCGATCCTGAAAGGATCCAGGAGTCAGCCCCAGGGAATGAGGGGGGGCTCACACCGCCAATAGGGCCCCACTGTCATGGCCACCTCTGTTTTCTCTGGCAAACCACCGCAAAATGGCCACCAGGCTACACAAACATGGCCGCCGTGCATTGCAGCATAAAGGCTACAAAAAATGGCGGCACCATGAGGCTCCCAGGTCCCAGGACAGAGGGGCCCTGGCAGGAGACCCCACTGGGTACACCCCCCACACACAGCCGATCGTTTGGTCAGTGGTGGCGCATCCCCCCCAGCATTGCCAGCATCGCACGCTGCCCCCACCCCGGGAGGTGTACCAGACCACCCAAAAAGCCCCACCATTAGCGGGGGGGGGGGGGGGAGACAGGTGGGGGGCCCCAACCGGAAGAAGAGGAACCCATGGGTCTGACCATCCCATAAAGGGGCCCGCGTCCACCCCAAAACCCTCCGGGGGGATAGCTACTCACCATGCCAGGAAGGCACCGCTCCAGACAGAACCCCTCACCATCGAAGGGGGCTGTCGGCTAGGAGGAACGCTGTAACTGGGGCCGAGGCCCGATCTTATGCAACCTCGCGAGGTGTTAAACTCGCCAGGTTGGGCTGTCGCAACCAACCTAGCACGGAGCTGAGGTCTGCTTGCGCTTGCTGGCCAGAATGGGATGACCACTGGATCTAAATTATCCAGCCCGTCACTCAGACTGGCAGTCGATTGTAGATCTCAAAAGGCAAAAATCAGGAGAAAAAATAAAAAATAAATCTACCTAAAAGAAAAAATATTTTGCCAGGACCAGAGATCTCAACAAGGAACTAGGTCCTTACTCCTGACTAGGCAGAGAAAAAAAAAAAACTGAGAACCTATAGCAGAGAGGTGTAGTATACCCCCTGGGACTGCCCATAGGCATGGCCAGACTTTTTCTGCCTAGTGTCCTACTCCTGTAGGGGGCAGTATAACCCAACCCAATGGTTAAGAATATCAGGGGCTGTGTCAGTCAATGAACGAAAGAGAAATTCTTTTTTATTTTCCTTGCATGTGATTGAGTATTCTTTGCTAAGTGAAACTTTATCTAATTTACTAAGATCTGGAAGAAGTACAAAGTATATTTGAGTAAGTCAACCGCATTGTGTTCCTGAAATTAGATCACCTTCTTCCATTGCTCAGTGGTCCGGTTCTAATGCTCACATGCACATAGTAAAAGGGCTTTTTTGGCTGTGGACACGGGTCAGTATAGGCACCCTGACCAGCCGGCAGCTACGCAGCCCAAGACACAGCAAACTGCGATGCACTGTGTGTTCTGACAGCTTTCTACCAGAACCAGCAATAAATGCTTCAACAATCTGTTAAGCCATTACATGCAGAATTGCTAAAATTCAGAATTTAACACTTGGCATATTTACTGCCTATATGGATCTGTGTATATCATGAGGCCTTGTAGTAAATATTACTGCTCCTGTTTAGCATCACCAAGCTGTATGACAAATGATAAATGTTCCCTCTATCTGCTGACTGCTAGTTAACAAGCGTTTTTGGATGATCAATAACGGCAGTCTTTGTTTCCAGATTGCTTTTAATACAATAGCAAAAATAAAGAAACTTTTTTTTTTTTTTTTTTTTTTTTTTAACATTTTAGAAAAGACCCAAAATATGAACTGGAAATTCAAAAGAGAAATTTACCAAGGCTGGACCAGATTGGTTGGCATGCAAAATTGCTCTGGAACATACAGACTTCTTTCATTCATAGTATAACTTGAACACCAGGTCTATTTGACATTTGTTGCTTACAACTTAAGAGGTAAAATTCTGCTAGAAAACTACTTGGAACCCCCAAAACATTTTTTTTCCTTAATAGAGACCCTAGAGAATAAAATGGTGATCGTTGCAATATTTTCTGTCACGCTTTTTTTTTGGAAAAAAACACACTTCAATTTAAAAAAAAAAAAAAAAAAAAAAAAAAAACAGTAAAGTTAGCCCATTTTTTTTGTAGAATGCGAGATGTTAAGCTGAGTAAATAGATATGCAACATGTCAAAATGATCACCTTGGTACAACCACTTGAAGCCAATGATGTACAGGTACGTGATTAGGTGGCAAATGGTTCTAAGCAAGCTGTAGAGGATTGGTTGCCATGCACAGCTGCTCCAGTTTTTGTAAAATGACCCTAAAAACACAATTAATAGAAAAAAACTGTCAGCATAACCATTGTAGTTTTTCTTTAGAGCGGAGCTGCCCACACTGCACGAGTAAACTGCTCCTTTTTGTCTAGGGGCTTGGAGACTAGTGCTATACTTCCCTAATCCTTCCCGCACCTTAACCCCAGCCTTGAGTGGTGGACTGTTTCTGAAGTCATCATGCCCATAGACCTGCTCTGGGCGTAGAGTATGTCAGGAACAGTCCATCACTGGTTCGTAGGGGAGCACCATTTGCAGGTAGAGCCAAGGACCGATGAGTATAATCTTTCTCCAAACCTATACACAAAAACGAGCAGTTGACCTGTGCATTGCGGGCACAGCCCCACTGCATGGGAACATTTTTTGCCTGGAATTGGGCTTTAAAGCAGAACTAAACCCATCAATTTGTTACATTCATTCAAGGCATGCCATAAATAACTGCACAGATGCTTGCTCTCTCAACCAGGATATCAAGTGGCTGGCATCATAAATGATCATATGGGCAGCACCATGGCAACTGCAGATAAAACCGAGGCCAAGATGGCAGCTTCCTCGGCTGTAAAGGATATAATGGTTTAGTTCCACAATAAACAAAAGAAAACATTTTTTATTTTGGGTAGAGTAAGGGAGGGTTAAAACCTGTCACTGTCATCCGTGTCCCATAGATGCGATTTCTCTTTACTTCCTGTCCCATAGCCAAGTGAGGAAGTGAGGAAATCCTGGCATTCCTGGCACCAGAATTAGTGTCGTCATTGGAAGGTTTCCCCTCAATTACTATTCCGGTGTCAACCCAAAATTTGGGATTTTCTTTTGCTTTCACCTTTTGTGATAACGGTCACCAGGACCCCAAGAGGGTGATTCTCCCCAACAGGGACAGAGCCAGCAACAACCACCCAATGAGTGCTCTAATCCAGCTCCACTCTATCCAAAACAAAAATACATACATTTTTGCCTTTAAGCCTAGTACACATGGGCATTGTCAGCCAGCACTGACCGGTTCAATAGAAACTGGCCAACACTGAGCCTGTGTGTACTGCAGTTGGGCCAAGTTTCGAAGGGGCATGACCAAAAAACCTGTGGACCAGCACCTGATCAGAGCTCCAATGTCCAAGAATGCTGAACGGAGTGTTCTGGCGTGAGGGCCACCCCCCTGTCAGAACACAATAGAACAGGCTGTACTAACGTTGGATGAGTAGTACAGCAGCTCCTCCTGAGCGGTAAGGTTTTTTTCGTTCAACCCTGTTGAGTTGAATGAAAGAAAAAACAAACCTACTAATGTGTACTAGGCTTTTATTTATTTATAATAGATATACATCCCGAGATATATACATCCCGAGAGATATATATATATATATATATATATATATATATATATATATATATATATTTTTATGTGTGTGTATGCATGTGTGTGTATGTATAATGTATAATATATATATATATGTGTGTGTGTGTGTGTGTGTGTGTGTGTGTGTGTGTGTGTGTGTGTGTGTGTGTGTGTGTACACAAACACACACGACTGGATTACATACAACAGTTTATAAAATCCCTCACATAAGTGGCCATTAGGGATGCCGAACGCGGTGTTTCGCATTTTTTCCATTTATTTTGCCAATTTTTTGTCCTCTCTCGTCCTCTCATGTCTCTCTCTCTCTCTCTCTCTCTTGTCCTCTCATGTCTCTCTCCCTAAAGGCCCGTACACACGTACCGATCGTCGGCATACAAACGTCGGCGGACGAAAGATCTGCCGATTGTATGCGTGTTAGTATGGTGCCTCCGACAGATGTCTGCGCACAATCCGCGGACAAAAGTCTTTCTTGCAAACATGAAAATTTTTGTCTGCGGACACCAGAACGGACGATTGTTCGCCTGTCAGTACAGAATTCGGCCGACAGACCGCAGATTTGCAAGACTGGGCATGCTCAGAAAATAAAAAACACAGGGAAAGTTAACCATTACATGACATCACTTCTGCAGTCAGCTGAAGTCTGCAGACAAAATTCTTGTGCTGTCTTTGCACTTTTCAACAGACACCGACATCCCGGGGAGAAAAGACGAACATTTGTATGACGACGATCTGTGTGTGTGTACGGGGCTTAAATGTTACTGTAGGGAATGGGATTCAGTGCACACTGCAGCCTTGTACCATAGGGTTAATGTTACTGACACTGTAGGGATTGGGAAGGATGCTGGGAATGGAAATCAGGAAGCATGCAGGCAGCCTTGTACATTTTAATTGCAGATACAGGGCACTGGGCAGGTCAGGGTTAATATGGTAACATCAATTACTCAGTGACAGTCAGTGTCAGTGTGGACTCGATCAGATTATACAGTGACAGACAGTCTCTCATAGTGGTGGTAGTAGGAGGCTGGAGGTGGACTAGTAGGAGCCTGGAAAGGAGCACAGCCGCATACATACATTACTCACTCGTGCACTGCAGCCCGCCCCACACATTCAGGGAGTCTTACTCTCCTCCCTAGTTTTTTCAATGGCACATTCAGGAAGCCAATCACGCCGTGAGTAGCGGCACAGCGGAACCAATCAGGTGTGCAGGCACGCGTGATTGGTTCGCTGTGCCGCTACTCACGGCGTGATTGGCTTCCTGAATGTGCCATTGAAAAAACTAGGGAGGAGAGTAAGACTCACTGAATGTGTGGGGCGGGCTGCAGTGCACGAGTGAGTAATGTATGTATGCTCACCGCTGAAGTGTCCCGGCTTCCCCTGCCTAACACGGAAGTCTGTGAGTCCTCCTCAGAGTCCCTTCCCCCTGTAAATATCGTGACCTCGGCGATATGAATATCGCCTACGGCCACAGAACGATAGTCGATATGATATCGACTATCGTTCAGCCCTATTGTTTGGCACAAAATTATTCGGCCTTTTGACTTATTCGGCCGAACACCGAAAGTGCTATTTTTTCTATTTTCGGCCGAATAATGTTCGGCCGCCGAATATTCGGTGCATCCCTAGTGGCCATTAAATGAAAAATACATAGTACAGTCACAATAAAATTATTAATGACCCATTAAAAGCATAACATAGTCAAATGGAGCAACTGAAGGATTTGTGTGGACCATTTTTCTCTAACAAAATTTTGTACGCTGCACAATGCAATTTTAAAAAGATCACAAGATAATTAATAGAAAACAAAAATCACAGATCCCTTTAAAGAAGCCACGAGCTCACTTGGGGAACAGATGGGGTACAGATGGAGTGATTTCATCTGAAACAAATGGTGTTAGTGTATGATAGTGTAGAGGAAATGCAGCGCATTGCATCATGTCAGCTCTGCTCATTCACATATAATATGTAATCAAATATACACAATATGAATATTGAATCTCACATACGAGCAGCAATAAGCACCATAGGCGTTTCCAATCACAAAGCACCATCTTCACTTTGCCACTCCATCAGGTTTTATGATAAATACCGTGATATTACCTCCGTTGAACTAAATCTGCAGCCAGCAGCCTGAGAGGGCCAAAGAGATTGTACAGACTGCTCAAGAGTCATACATAGAACTAGAGCAGCTTTGGATGATAGATACTTTTCAAATTAAAAGATTATTTCATATCCTTGTGCTGATGTAGGTAACAGCACTGTGACAGAGCCTTTGAAGTCCTGAACCTGTTTAAATCCCACTGTCTACTCTCTTTGTAACTTTAGGCAAATCTGCCTTTATCCTCCTCATCAAGCACTGTAGAATGTAAGGCATCTGGAATTTTGATATGATGGAAAAAAAAAAGGGAAAAAAGGCTTGCACACGTTTGATTTTAATAAAGACACAAAAGGAAAACATGGCTGTCAGCTTAACCTTGCCTCAGTCAGAGTGTGTTAAACAGCACTAGATGGTATTAGGCTGAACAGCTAGAAAGAAAAAAGGAAACGATGCTTCTATGTTATCCATCAACGAACCGCTTCCATCAAATGATACCTTAATGGAAATACCGATATTCCTAAACAGATTTTATGTTCTCTGTCTTTCCCAAATATGCTACGAGGCAAGTCTCTATAGGTTATTATGCAGAAAGCAGCCCATTTCTGTCTACTGTCGTTCATTTTATTAAACTACCCAGCTGCTTTACACATAATCAGCAAAAGCACATTTCCAGGCAAATTGTTAGGCTGCGAGCAGAAAAACACGCATCAGTGATGTCAGTTATAACTGGATGGAGAAGATAAATTATCACATTTACTAGGTTAGAGTGCCCATAGCCCTAGGAAGGTGGTCGGTTGTCCAGGTACAATCCACCATTGCACGATATCCTTTGTGAAGGCCTGGGTGGGTTTTACTAGTAAGAAAAAAAATTGAAATCTATAAAAAGGTTATTAGGACATACTTTATATACAGTATCTCACAGAAGCAAGTACACCTCTCACATTTTTGTAAATATTTTATTACATCTTTTCATGTGACAACACTGAAGAAATGACGCTTTGCTACAATGTAAAGTAGTGAGTGTACAGCTTGTATAACAGTGTAAATTTGCTGTCCCCTCAAAATAACTCACATAGCCATTAATGTCTAAACCGCTGGCAAAAAAAAGTACACCCCCAAGTCAAAATTGGACCCAATTAGCCATTTTCCCTCCCTGGTGTCATGTGACTCATTAGTGTTACAAGGTCTGTGTGAATGAGGAGCAGGTGTGTTAAATTTGGCGTTATTGCTCTCACTCTCGTACTGGTCAGTGGAAGTTCAATATGGCAGCTCATGGCAAAGAACTCTGAGGATCTGAAAAAAAAGAATTGTTGCTCTACATAAAGATGGCTTAGGCTATAAGAAGACTGCCCAGACCCTGAAACTGAGCTGCAGCACGGTGGCCAAGACCATACAGTGGTTTAACAGGACAGGTTCCACTCAGAACATGCCTCGCCATGGTCGACCAAAGAAGTTGAGTCAACGTGTTCAGCATCATATCCAGAGGCTGCCTTTGGGAAAAAGACGTATGAGTGCTGCCAGCATTGCTGCAGAGGTTGAAGGGGTGGATGGGGGGGGAAGGGTCAGCCTGTCAGTGCTCAGACCATATGCTGCACACTGCCCAGAAGGAAGCCTCTTCTAAAGATGCACAAGAAAGCCCGCAAACAGTTTGCTGAAGACAAGCAGACTAAGGACATGGATTACTGGAACCATGGCCTGTGGTCTGATGAGACCAACTAAACTTATTTGGTTCAGATGGAGTCAAGCGTGCGTGGCAGCAACCAGTGGAGGAGAACAAAGACAAGTGTGTCTTGCCTACAGTCAAGCATGGTGGTGGGAAGGTCATGGTCTGGGGCTGCATGAGTGCTGCCGGAAAAGGGGAGCTACAGTTCATAGAGGGAACCATTAATGCCAACATGTACCGTGACACACAGAAGCAGAGCATGATCCCCTCCCTTCGGAGACTGGGCCGCAGGGCAGTATTCCAACATGATAACGACCCCAAACACACCTCCAAGATGACCACTGCCTTTCTAAAAAAGCTGAGGGTGAAGGACTGGCCAAGCATGTCTCCAGACCTAAACCCTATTGAGCATCTGTGGGGCACCCTCAAACGGAAGGTGAAGGAGCGCAAGGTCTCCAACGTCTACCAGCTCTGTGATGTCATCATGGAGGAGTGGAAGAGGACTCCAGTGACAACCTGTGAAGGTCTGGTGAACTCCATGCCCAAGAGGGTTAAGGCAGTGCTGGAAAATAATGAGGGCCACACAAAAAAAGTTACACTTTTGGGCCCAGTTTGGTTATTTTCACTTAGGGGTGTACTCACTTTTGTTTCCAGTGGTTTAGACATTAATGGCTGTGTGTTGGAGGTATTTTGAGGGGACAGCAAATTTACACAGTTATACAAGCTGTACACTCACTACTTTACATTGTAACAAAAAGTAATTTCTTCAGTGTATGTTAGATACTGCACCTGGCTATTGTTCCTGTAAAGCAGCACCCAGTCCTTTACAAGCAGACAATCAGTATTCTGCCAAGTAAGCCTGTTTTCATGGCACAGAAGTTAAATTTAAATGCAGAAGGGCACAAAATGTAGTACCTGTCCAGTGATTACTACTTAAAGCTGAATTTTTTTCCATGCAGTGGGGCTGTGCCCACACTGCATAGGTTAAATGCTCGTTTTTATTTAGGGCAGGGGTCCCCAAACTGCGGCCGAGGACCAGATGTGGCTTTTTGCTTCCCTTTATTCAGCCCTGTAGGCTCCCCCCCCCCCACCGATGCCACTGACGGGGGCACAATTGCCCGCCCCCCACTGACGGGGGCACTATTGCCCGCCCCCCACTGACGGGGGCACTATTGCCCCCCCCCCACTGACGTCACTGATGGGGGCAATAATCCCCCCCCCCCATCTGATGCCACTGATGGGGCAATATTCCTCCCCCTCCCCCCACTGACACCAACAATGCAATTTTTTTTACTCCCACTGACCATCAAGCCTATTGCATTATTTACTCCTACCGATGCTAGGACATTTTCTACTTCCATTGGTCACAGTCCGCCCCCTTTAAGTCTGAAGGACAGTAAACTGGTCCCTTGTTTAGAAAGTTTGGAGACCTCTGCTCTACAAGAGCAGAGATATACTCACCCAATCCTCTGATTTGCCCCCCCAGCACAAGTCGGATCCCTGCGACTCCTGCCCCAGCTATTGTTTCAGTAAAGCAGCACCAAGTTCTTTATATAGCAGACATAATCAGTATTCTGCCACACAAGCCTGCTAGGGCACAGAAGGTAAATCCTAAAGCAGAAGGGCTCAAAGCGTAGTACCTGTCCAGTCTTACTAAAATCTGAATTTTTTTCCCATGCAGCGAGGCTGTGCCCACACTGCACGGCTTAACTGCTTGTTTTTGTCTAGGGCAGGGGTCTCCAAGCTGCAGCCTGAGGACCGAATGTGGTCTTTTGCTTGCCTTTATTCAGCCCTTGAGGCACTATTCCTTCCACTGACACCAATGATGGGAGGGGGGGGATGGGCGACGCCACCATTCCTTCCACTGACACCAATGATGGGGGGGGCACTATTCCTTCCACTGACACCAATGACGGGGGGGGGGGATGGGTGACACCAGCATTCCTGCCACTGACACCAATGAAGGGAGGGCACTGTTCCTGCCACTGACACCAATGAAGGGAGGGCACTGTTCCTGCCACCGACACCAATGAAGGGAGGGCACTGTTCCTGCCACCGACACCAATGAAGGGAGGGCACTACTCCTTCCACCGACACCAATGACGGGAGGGCACTACTCCTTCCACCGACACCAATGACGGGAGGGCACTACTCCTTCCACCGACACCAATGACGGGAGGGCACTACTCCTTCCACCGACACCAATGACGGGAGGGCACTACTCCTTCCACCGACACCAATGACGGGAGGGCACTACTCCTTCCACCGACACCAATGACGGGAGGGCACTACTCCTTCCACCGACACCAATGACGGGAGGGCACTACTCCTTCCACCGACACCAATGACGGGAGGGCACTACTCCTTCCACTGACACCGACGGGGGGGGCTCTATTCCTTCCACTGACACCAATGACGGGGGGGGGGCTCCATTCCTTCCACTGACACAAATGACAGGAGGGTGTCACTATTCCAATTTTTTTTTTACTCCCACTGAGCATTAAGCCTATTGCATTGTTTACTCCTAAGGATGCCAGGACATTTTCTTCAATAGGTCACAGTCTGGCCCCCCTAAAGTCTGAAGGACAGTAAACTGGTCCTTTGTTTGGAAAGTTTGGAGATCTCTGGTCTGGGGGAATGGAAAGCAGATATAGGCTTACCCAATCCTCTAACCCTGCTAGCACAAGACCAGTCCATGTGTCTCCTGCCCCCCCCCCCCCCCCCCCCAATGAATGGCAATGCACCAGTAAACACCACATGTGTGACAGCATGTTCTAAATGCACACAGTTGCCCATTACAGGAATGCTATGGCATGAATGGGCCCCAAAATTGATAAAGCATAATCTTAATGTTCAGCCTATTTGCTGTGGATGAACATACACAGAAAATCCAACAAGACAATCTCCTTTGAAAGCTCATAATATGTTAAATGCTGTGTGAAATACAAATGCATATAATATTAAAATATATGCATTTCTCCCTGATGTCTTAGCACTAGAACTACTTCATATCCAATCTGTAAATGAAAGCCGAATTCCTCGCAGTTTTGATGACTAATGACAACAAGCAATTTTCAGTTTCAGGTAAAAAACAAATTATATCCAGCTTGGGTCCCTGTTGGGCAGCTTGTCTGTCAGCTGATGATTGCTGGGATTTCTCTGTCCACAGCTCAGCTCAAACTTCAATTAGGAATATGTCAAACAACCACTGATGACTTGGTTCAGAGGCACCAAAAATTACAACCATTTAATATTGAGAGCCAATCGCATTTTCGGATTTGTACATTTTAGCCAACAATCTGAGAATTCAAAAAAAAATGTATTACCATATACAGTGCTTTGAACAAGTATTCATGCCCCTTGATATCTTCCACATTTTGTCGTCCTGTTACAACCAAAAATGTAACTGTGTTGGTCTATCACATAAAATCCCTCCCAAAATAAAGTGGCACATAATTGTAAAGTGGAAGGAAAATAACGGAATTTTTGTAAAATCTTACCTGTAAAATTCCTTTCTCTGAGTCCTCCGACAGTCGCCGCCTCTTCATATTCGTCACTAATGGGGTTATTGACCTTTGCTCCGTAGGAGTAGCTAGGCAACAGAATATATTAATATCAAAGCTTTTAGCATATCCCACCCCCAGGGGGTGGTCCCCTCAGTCAATACCTCCCTGCTTCCTGCATTTCCAACTCAGTTTCAGTAGAATAGCAGTAGAGTACATAAACAAACCCCAAAAGAGGGGCGGGGGCGGCGACTGTCGAAGGACTCAGAGAAAGGAATTTTACAGGTAAGATTTTACAAAAATTCAGTTTTCTCTTACGTCCTCCGACAGTCGCCGCCTCTTCATATTCGTCACTAATGGGGACGTCCCATAGCAGTGTAGACATGAGGGGTGGGAAAAAGCAGCCGCGCCTAAAGCAACGCAGTACCCACATCAGAGAAAGGAACCTTACCAAAGTAAGAGAACCAACTGGGCAACAGGAAAACGTGCTCAACAGGAGCAACAACCCAGGAAAGAACAAGCAACCTAGGGGTAAAAACACCCCAACAGCCAAGGGCCCAAACAAGGGACCCTAAGGCACTGCCGCACTAAGAACTTTACGGCCAAAAGAAGCATCTGCAGATGCCTGAACATCCACTTTGTAAAATTTTGAGAAGGTGTGAACGGACGACCAAGTCGCCGCCTTACACACCTGGGCCACAGAAGCCTGATGACGATAGGCCCAAGACGTACTCAGAGACCTGGTAGAGTGCGCCTTCACAGGAAAAGGAGGAACCTTCCCTTCAAAGCATAGGCTTGCACAATCGTCTGTCTGATCCATTTGGCGATGGTCGCAGCCGACGCCGCCATGCCCTTCCGAGGTCCCTCAGGAAGAACAAAGAGAATCCGACTTGCGAAAGGACTTAGTCGATGACAGGTAAACCCTGATCGCCCTAACAACATCCAAGGAATGCAACGCCACCTCCTTCGGATGCTTAGGCTTTGCGCAAAGCGAAGGCAGAACAATATCCTCATTGAGGTGAAATTCCGAGATCCTCTTCGGAAGAAAAGACGGGTTAGGTCCGGATGGCGTGGGGAGCCTGCTCCAGCGACCAAACCGCTGCACTGAGGACAGGGAGTGTCGCAAGCATGACGCAGTGGAACTGCGGTGCGAAACCGCAATGGCGTCCAGTGAGGTAGCCACCTCACCGATAGCATCCCTGCAGCGAACAGGGATGGGTCATTCAATGTGCCAGGGTAAAACCTAAGCTGAACGCTCGATGGCAGGCTGGGAAGCCCCTGGCCCTGAGCCCTGGGAACCAGGGTGGCCAGACAGACCCAGCTCCGCACGATCATCTTCATCAGAAGAAACTAACTAACGCTGAAATAAACAGCTAAGTAAAAGAAGGAGAAAAAAAACTCTAAATAAAATCAAAAAGAGAAAATAAGCTGAGACTAAGAGCCCCAGCACAGGAACAGCCTGCCTACTCCTGAGCTAGGCATTAGAAACGGAGTTGGAAATGCAGGAAGCAGGGAGGTATTGACTGAGGGGACCACCCCCTGGGGGTGGGATATGCTAAAAGCTTTGATATTAATATATTCTGTTGCCTAGCTACTCCTACGGAGCAAAGGTCAATAACCCCATTAGTGATGAATATGAAGAGGCGGCGACTGTCGGAGGACGTAAGAGAAAAAAAGGTTTTCAAATTCTACAAATAAAATATATGAAAAGTGTGGTGTACATCTGTATTCAGCCCTCGAGTAAATTGGAAGAACCACCTTACGTTGCAATTACAACTGCAAGTCTTTTTGGGGATGTCTACCAGCTTGCACATCTAGAGAATGACATTTTTACCCATTCTTCTTTGCAAAATAGCTCAAGCTCTGTCAGACTGGATGAAGAGCATCTGAACAGCAATTTTCAAGTCTTGCCACAGATTTAGGTCTGGACTTTACTGGACCATTCTAACACATGAATATGCTTTGATCTAAACCATTCCATCGTAGCTCTGGTTGTATGTTTGGGGTCGTTGCCCTGCTGGAAGGTGAACCTCCGTCCCGGTCTCAAGTCTTTTGAAGATTCAAACAGGTTTTCTTCAAGGATTGCCCTGTATTTGGCTCCATCCATTTTCCCATTAACTCTGACCAACTTCCCTGTCCCTGCTGAAGAAAAGCATCTCCACAACATGATGCTGCCACCACCATGTTTCACGGTGGGGGTGGTGTGTTCAGGGTGATGTGCAGTGTTAGTTTTCCGCCACACATAGTGTTTTGCTTTTAGGCCTCAGCTATTTCACACAGTGAAAACCAGCCTCAATCTCCCCAGCTGATCAGAGGTCCAGTGGGGCAAGAGAGGCTTAAGTCTTAAGCCCCGTACACACGCACAGATCGTCGTCATACAAACGTCGGCGGACGAAAGATCTGCCGATTGTACGCGTGTTAGTATGGTGCCTCCGACAGCTGTCTGCACACAATCCGCGGACAAGAGTCTTTCTTGCAAACATGAAAATTTTTGTCTGCAGACACCAGAACGGACGATTGTTCGCCTGTCAGTACAGAAATCAGCCGACAGACCGCAGATTTGCAAGACTGGGCATGCTCAGAAAATAAAAAACACAGGGAAAGTTAACCATTACATGACATCACTTCTGCAGTCAGCTGAAGTCTGCGGACAAAATTCTTGTGCTGTCCTTGTGCTGTCTTTGCACTTTTCAACAGACACCGACATCCCGGGGAGAAAAGACGAACATTTGTATGACTACGATCTGTGCGTGTGTACGGGGCTTTAACGCTAAGGCGGTGTTTCCTGTGAAGGGAGAAGCTGCGGTGTCTCATAGGTGGTGGTCCTGAAAGATGTTTAGGGAAAGTTCCACTCAAGCATAAAGGCCAGATTTGTGAAGTACACGACTAATAGTTGTCCTGTGGACAGTTTCTCCCACCTGAGCTGTGGATCTCTGCATCTCCTCCATAGTTACCATGGGCCTCTTGGCTGCTTCTCTGATTAATGCTCTCCTTGCTCGGCCTGTCAGTTTAGGTGGACGGCCACGTCTTGGTTTGCAGTTGTGCCATACTCCTTTTCCGATGGTGGATTGAACAGTGCTCTGGGAGATGTTCAAAGCTTGGGATATTTTATGTAACCTAACCCTGTTTTAAAAACTTCTCCACATCTTTATCCCTGACCAGTCTGGTGTGTTCCTTGGCCTTCATGATGCCGTTTGTTCACTAAGGTTCTCTAACAAACCTCTGGAGGGCTTCACAGAACAGCTGTATTTATACTGAGATTAAATTACAGACAGGTGGACTATTTACCAATTGGGTGCCTTGTGAAGGCAATTGGTTCCACTAGATTTTAGTTAAGCGGAGTTCCGGGCACAGAAGTCATTTTTTAACAAACATACCCCCGGGACAGTCAGGGCTAGCACATTCCACAATGGCTAGCCTCTGATCTGTCCCGGTTCGCACTTACCTTTTAGAAGAAATACTTATAAAATTTCTTCCACAGCGTTTCCATCTCTCTTGTGGGCAGCTGAAGCCGGCGCGGTCCTCTTCTCTGTCTTCTTCCGCGTCTTCTTGTCCCAGAATGCGCTTGCACCGGCCCCTCTTGTCACTTCCGGTGCAGCGCCGCATTCCTAAACAGCTTCTGGGCATGCCCAGAAGCTGTTTAGCAGGGGAATGCGGCGTCGTCGCATTGATTCCTGGGAGCGATGACGTTCAGCTCCCAGGAATCATCGCGAGACAGGAAGTGACAGCGGAGCCGCGGCGCTGAGGGAAGAAGTACCCTGAGGTGAGTATTTTCGATCTTCAATTACAAGGTGAGTTTTAAAAAAAAAAAAAAAAACCTAACTATCCAATTCCTTTTCAGGTTATGCAGAACTAGCGGACGGGCACAAAAAAAAAAATATCGTTTTTGTGCCCGGAACTCCGCTTTAGGGGTATCCGAGTAAAAGGGTGAAAACAAATGCACGCCACACTTCAGATCTTGATTCTTTTTTAAATAATTTTTGAATATTGAAGACGCTTTATCATTTTCCTTCCACTTATGTGCCACTTTGTATTTTATTGTGATTTTGTGATAGACCAACACATTTACGCCTTTGGTTGTAACATGACAAAATGTGGAAAATTTCAAGTGGTATTAATACTTTTTCAAGGCACTGTAGCTGATAAGAGGTCTCCTCCAACCCTTTCTTTTACCCGCTACTTGTTAAGCAGGCCATAAATAAGATTTTCTTTCCTTGCAGAAAAGAAAGTCGCTCAATTGTCCCATCAACAGAGATGGTGTTGACAAGAGAATGGCTCCAGCTAAACCATTGTTTTCTCCCAGCAGACGGGAAAGCCATCCTAGCTGGGAGAAGACAGCGATTATTGCTAATGGCTATCCCAGCCGCTAGCGCTAATCATATGTAAAGTCCGGCAGGCTGGTTGTAACCAAGTTGAGCGATCAACTTTTGTACATTCAGCCTGCCCATACATGGTTTGAATATCGGCTGGTACAGCAGGAACTGGCAGAGATTCGAACCGTCTATGGTCAGACTAATGCCTCGTACACACGCAACGATTATCGGCCGACCGATCGTCCGACTTTTGTGCAGAGTGGTGTTTTGTTGGTTGAAATGTGCTCTAGACTGCACACGAATTTTCACGGCCAACAAAAATCTACTTCAGAAGTCATGTGCTGGTTTACTTTCCGTGTGTTTTTTCTTCTCTGAGCATGCCCAGTCTTGCTCATCAGATTTTTGTCTGCCGAAATCTGTACTGACTGACGGAAAATCGGCCGTTGTGTCGACGGCCAACAAAAATTTTATAGCCTGCACACCAGATTTTTTTCGGCCGAAAAGTCGGAGTCGGTTGTCGGAAGCATCATACTAACAAGCCGAAAATCGGCCGATCGGATGTTGGCCGAAAATTCACGGCCAATTATCGACGCGTGTGTAAGGGGCTTAAGTCAATCTATACACGCTTCGATTTCTCTCATTCATCCTCACTCTAAACAGTTGGCATTTACAAATCTCCCATTGCTAGTTATTGCATTCTAACAGCAGGCAAACACGGCTGTCCGAATACTCACAAGGGCTGCAGTCACTGTTTGGCCAACAATTTTCCACCCAGATCCTTTGATTTTTAGTTGAAAGGATAGCGGATGGAGTGGTGCCAACAGAGCCACCCATGGCTTGAATTGGTCAGTTTATTAGGATCCACCCAAAAACTATAAGCCATGTATGTACGCTTTTTCTTTTTTGTTCAGGCTAAAAAATGAACGGATTTCCAAATCCACACAATCAAGGTGGATGAAGGAATCCTCCCTGCTGTGCTATTGTATTCTGACAGTGGGAATTCCTTTTCTGTCAGAATACACTGATCAGTGTTGCAGCCCCTGATTGAATGAACATTTTCAGACTGTCCTATTCGACAGAAATCAATAGTTATACTGTCAAACAGGAAAGGTAACACACAGATCAAAATTCAACTGGTCATTGCCAAATTGGCCACAGTTCAAGCCACGTGCACCCACCTTTAGGGTTGAATGAAAAAAACGGCCAGCTCTGGTCAGAGCCGCTGTGCTAATCATGCGAGGTTAGTTCACCAATCTCATCACTGAGGGGGGAACGGCCCACCTCCCAGAACACTCCGATCAGCGCTCTCTGCCATACACACGGGCCGAATGTTGGATTTTTTTTTTTAACCGCCCGTTGTCTCCCAACATTAGAAATGTTGTCATTGCCAACAGTATCCATTATCACATTAAACTGTATATATTTGGTTTTTGTTCAGCTCACCATTTCCAACCTTAAGCCTAGTACACACTAGTAGGTTTTTTTTTTTTTTTTTTTTCCTTTCTCGTGGAACCCAGCAGGCTGAACGAAAAAAGAAAAAAAAAAAAAAAAAAAACTGACTGTTTAGGAGGAGATTCTTTACCAACTATCCGACGTTAGTAGAGTGATCTCCTTCGCTGTTCCATTATGTTCTGACAGGGGATCAGCCACCCCTGCCAGAACACTCTGGTCAGCATTCTCGGCCACTGCCTAAGAGTGCTGAACAGGTTCCCATTGGCAGACTTTTTTCAGTTATGTCCCCTTGACTGTCAGAACGACTGCAGTAAACATGGGCCGAATGTCAGTTTCAATTGAACCGGCCAATTCTGCCCAACATTTGGCCTGTGTGTACTTGGCTTTAGAAAGGTAACATCACAGTTTAGCCCTGCCTGTGATAATACTTTTTATTTGCATGAACAGTAAAATTTTCAGGACAGGCTTTCAGGTTGCGTTTCCTCCTTGGCCCAAGCTGTATGGTTTAAAAAAAAAAAAAAAAAAGTCACATGAACGTGAAACTGTCCATGCACTGCTTTAATTGGCCCATTCCTGCGGACCACTGCAATGAACCACCATTCATACTATGATATGTAGGACTGATGATGGTAACATGCAGAAATTATCTTAAGTAGTCTTTCCCCACTAGGGATCCACAGAACCCTAGGATATGTCCAAACCGTGCTAGGAATCTAAGCAGTAAACGATATCAAATACACCAATGTAAAGGGGAAGATTTCCATTGATCTCCAATGTACGAGGGCACTTCCCAATGATTACAAAGGAGGTCATTTCTCCACTGTCCATCAATGTAAAATAATTTGAAGAAAAAGAAAAGGGGGGGGGGTATTCCCCAAGTAGTCAATTACACTATATAGGCCACTTTGCTGTTCTTTTGCCTAAAACTTTTTACATCTTTTTGAAGACAAGTCATTCCATGAGCTATAAATATAGTAATTATTAGCAGGGGTTCCCTGAGCACTGTAAATGATTTCAAGGTGTGGTAAAAAGATTGAGAAAGACTGATTTCTTATATTTTATATTCTTCAACTGCACAGAGCCAGATAAGCAGTTGTTAGTTTGTTTCCTTTGAATCCCAAGGAGAAACCAAAAACCACAGGAACCAAAGCAGACATCAGTAGCCACAGTATAACACTACAGAAATAAATACATTTCATTGCAATCAGGGCTCTATGAAGCGCTGCACTAGATACATTTATTACAGAGCTATAAAAATGATCATGGATCATTAATCTGGCTGTACTAAAAAAAGCCAATGTGTCTGAGCTCCTGAAGTCCTCTCCTCTAGGTACAAATGGGACCAGGACGCTCTAGTTCTATTGTTTTCACTCGACATATTTTATCAAGAATATGAATTTCCCAATTTAAAAATAACAGTATTTCTATGAAACCTTCTCTGATTCTGTAAAGAGAAGCACCTGGGTGAAGGCACAGGTCCTGGTCAAGTACAAAAGAAAAATCGTACAAATCAGTAAAAACATCAAAAGGGAAAAAATAAAAAAATAAAAATGTAAAAGGATGCAAGGTTGCCATGGTAACCATTCATTATCAATATGGCAAACAGCAGCTTTTGACAAGCAGTAGGAGTGCTGACGTTTTAAGTTAATGATTGGCTGCCAGATGTTACGTGTAATAAAGACTACCTACGTTATCACCAGAAGGATATTGTCTTACCTTACTCTAAACATATCTACAGGGTGTATCTAATGAAAAGGCGACATCACACTCTGCTATGTGAGGAGGTAACATTTGTAGATGGCATATAAAAAAAAAAAAAACAACACTCTACTACACAGCGCTGGAGTGCAACCAATGGAGACACCACTTCTTCAGCAACCTTATGGTACTACACGGATAAAGCCTAAGGCTGTCACGTTAACAGACGATCCAGCAGCTATCTCAGCTTCATTCAATCACAGGAGAGAAGAGGAACTTCCAGCACAAGAAGGGGGGGGGGGGATTCACTGCTACCTGTTCATGAGTCTAATACATAAAGGAACAAGGTCCAAACACATACACCGGAGCACAGCTCTGTAGTTTTAATTTTTACATAATTCCAATGCTAAAAAAAAAAAAAAAAGAACCACACACAACTGAACAAAGGAGCTGCAATCTACATTCTGTAGATCTACAACATAAGGTTAGAGATTGGGTCTGATCCTAGAACATTCACTCAAACTGGGGACATTCCTACTGTATCCCAGCTGGTAAGACTCTGCAGACAGGTATTGTGTTCTTCTGTGCCATCTCCTGCTCAGAGCTCCCACCTTTAAACATTTCTTGATTCATTTATTAGACAGATCCTACAAATGGAGAACCACCCAAAAAAGAATCTGGAAAAGGGTGTGCAGTCCTTGGTGTACTGTCCCCAATCCTATGTCACTGGTCAAACCTGTGTTAGCAGAGTGTGGAGATACATAACGCTGCATTTGTATAGATCCTAATCAGCATTCCGAACGGCTACTCAGCAAATATGAGAAATTACTGCACAAATATGAAAATGTAGCATGAATAATTAAATATGTACTTCAGTAAAATATTTACACATCAGTGCCTTAAGAAAATCATTTGCATGTTAAAAAAAAAAAAAAAAAAATTGTAATTATAGATTAACAAATATCCGAGCTGCACACGCTGGAGACAAGACTACAGAACATCCAGCACATTTCAGATCCCTCTTTTGTACTTCTATGCACAACCCCATGAAGTCTGG
The DNA here is from genome assembly GCF_965119305.1 of Pelophylax lessonae. Taxonomy (NCBI): domain Eukaryota; kingdom Metazoa; phylum Chordata; class Amphibia; order Anura; family Ranidae; genus Pelophylax; species Pelophylax lessonae. The sequence continues at coordinate 133,738,672 of NC_138771.1, forward strand.
AAGGGAAACCTCCATCACCAGCAACAATCCTTCAACATTTCAGGTCAGATGAATTCCAAACTTTCCATCCTCACTAAGGAACAAAACGATATGAAAGTATAAGGAAATGCTAAACGCGTCCATCGGTATGGCCAGGCAAACAAAATATACATTGCCAAATTATGTTTTGACATATCTAAACAGAAAACAATAAACAGGATGCAGCGCCTGACAAACAAATTTGGACTGCTGACATATACAGCACATTTTCTGCTGGTGTTCAGTTCTGACATTCTCTTTACAAACCTGAAGCAGAGATAATTGTGAGCATATGTATGTTCTGCTCTGCTAGAACACAAGAGGAACATACACAAGGGGGTGGAGCGTGTCCAGGGCTGAGTCAGTCAGATAAAATACCAACAGGGGGCTCTGGACTATCACAATATAAACTAAAAACCTACAGGAGGATCCAGACTATCACAATATAAAAACTAAAAACCTACAGGAGGATCCAGACTATCACAATATAAACACTAAAAACCTACAGGAGGATCCGGACTATCACAATATAAACACTAAAAACCTACAGGAGGATCCGGACTATCACAATATAAACTAAAAACCTACAGGAGGATCCGGACTATCACAATATAAACTAAAAACCTACAGGGGGCTCCGGACTATCACAATATAGACTAAAAACCTACAGGGGGCTCTGGACTATCACAATATAAACTAAAAACCTACAGGGGGCTCTGGACTATCACAATATAAACTAAAAACCTACAGGAGGATCCGGACTATCACAATATAAACTAAAAGCCTACAGGGGGCTCCGGACTATCAATATAAACTAAAAACCTACAGGGGGGGCTCCCGACTATCACAATATAAACAAAGCCTACAGGGGGCTGCGGATTATCACAATATAAACTAAAAACCTACATAAGGATCTGCACCAGCCTTTTTCAACCAGGGTGCCCAGGCACCCTGGGGTTTTTTCAGGAGTGCCTTGGCAAAATGCCTAAAAATTGTAGGGAAGGGAGAAGAGAAACTTTGGCATATTAGCACCAGCTTGCAAAATTGTATTTGCTTTGGAAGAATAAATTGACCTCTAACGTTGGGTGTCCTGCTTGTGGATGTTACGGAATAATGTAAAACTACTGGAATATTTTTCACATTTTTGAATGGGGTGCCTCGAGAATGTGCATAATTTTTAAGGATGCCTTGACTGAAAAACGTTTGAAAAACACTGAGCTGGACTATCACAATATAAACTAAAAACCTACTGGGGGGACCTGGACTATGTATAAAATAAAAACCTACTGGGGGGACCTGGACTATGTATAAAATAAAAACCTACAGGGGGGATCTGGACTATCATAATATAAATGAAAAACCCACTGAAAGGTCTGGACTATTACAATAGTAACTAAAACAGTAAGATCTGAACTGTCACAATATAGCCAGAAATAAACTTTAGAAAGTTCTGGAATATTATGATATAAAACTAAAATCTTACAGGAGAGTCCGGAATATTGTGATCTAAACTAAAAGCCTACAGGAAGGTCAGGACCATCACAATAGAATCTGAAAAAAAAAAAAACTTCAGGAAAGTCTGGCCCACCAATGTATAAACTAAAAACCTTAAAAGTCTGGATGACCATGACATATACAAACATACAGAACTGAACTCTGATAAGAAAACTACATGGGGATCTGAACTAGGAATATAAACTATAAATCTACAAGATTATTGCAATATAACCTAAAGACCTAGGTCTAAGGTCAGGCCTCTCGTGATATAAATGTTAAAACCTACAGAAAAATATTGACAAATGTGATGTAAAAAAACCCCAACAAAAACAAAAAGATTGACTGAACGGTCGGGAATACCACAATATAACATCTAAACCTACAGGAAGGTGAGGACTATTGTGATATAAAATATACACCTACAGGAATGTCTGGACCATCACAATATAACCTAAAGGTCTGGACTATTGTGACAAACTACAAAACTTACAGCAAGGACTGGACCATGGTAATCTACAACACAAACCTACAGGAAAGTTGGGACTATCGTGATATAGAATATATAAACCTACAGAAAAGGGCTGGACTATTGTGACATCAAATACAAACCGGCAGCAAGGTCTATCGTGATATAAAAAGGAGCTATAGTAAAAGGTAGGTCTGGACTATCGTGATAGGAGGAAAGAATGAAGATCTGTCGGGAAGGTTGTGCCATGGAGACTAGAAGGTAAAGCCGTCAACAAGTAGAGCAGAGAACATAAGGAACGATAGAGAAGGCGATATGATATCGGAGATCGGTGGTGACATTGCACAGTCTACTACCCAGGAACAATCCACCGCACACACCCCGGGGGACCCCGACAATAAGAAGAGCCGATTGTGATGGAGATGCGGATGATGGGAAATCACAGCCGGTCAGTCGGTGCCCCCCGGGATTGGTCTTTGTGCTCCCCGGTGACATCCCCCCTCCCCCCCGGGGCCCGCTCACTCACCTGCAGTCCTCGCGGCTCCAGCCGGCTCCTGACCGGAGAGAAGAAGAAGGATGGAGCCCACAAGCAGTAGCAGCACCCGGGTCATACAGACAGGAGACCGCGGGGGGCCCCAAGCCGCCATCCCGGCACCTCCTCACCGAGTCCGGCTCCTCAGCATCCCTGGGACAGGAACACCCGCACCACAGCCACGGCTCTCCCTCTCTCACCGACTGCAGCCCGCACTCACCGCGGCGCAAAGCGGAGACCCGAACACACTGCGCGCTCCCGTACCCCCCCGCGCGACCCCGAAGCCGCATCACATAGGGCGGCGCGCTGCAGGCCACTCCCCCCAATACCTTGAGCGCGCGCACCTCCCTGTCCCTGGGACGAGCGCTACTACTGATACGCCCTTTGGAGTCGCGTGCACCGAGGAACTTCAAAGAGACGGCCCCGCCCCCTCCATAGCTGGCTGGTGACGTCACCGGTGCTGTGGTCTCCCGCAGTGTACGGGGAGAGGAGGGTCCCCGGTGGTGGGGGGGAGGGGGGAGCACCGGGACCGTGTCTGATAGGACCCCCCCCCCCCATCCCATCTATGGATCGCTGATCTCACCATGTACTGTGTCCAGAAAAACGAGAGAAACCGGGAAAACTTGTCATTTCATTAGAAATGCCCTGAGAATTATTCATGCAATTAAAATATATCACTTAGAATTGCCATACACTATACAATCTGATCTATAATCTCCATACAATCTGATCTATAATCTCCATACACTATACAATCTGATCTATAATCTCCATACAATCTGATCTATAATCTCCATACACTATACAATCTGATCTATAATCTCCATACAATCTGATCTATAATCTCCATACAATCTGATCTATAATCTCCATACACTATACAATCTGATCTATAATCTCCATACAATCTGATCTATAATCTCCATACACTATACAATCTGATCTATAATCTCCATACAATCTGATCTATAATCTCCGTACACTATACAATCTGATCTATAAATAGCATACACTATACAATCTGATCTATAAATAGCGTAAACTATACAATCTGATATATAAATAGCATAAACTATACAATCTGATCTATACAATCGTCCTCATGGTGGTCATACATGCTCTAATTTTATTACCCAATGAAATCAGAAATCAATTGAACAGCCACAACATCTTATCCCGTTGATCTAGACTCAGCCGATCTGGGCAGGGCAGAATATTATCGATCATCAATCAGCAGCACTGAGATGATTTGACCATTAATGTGATTATACTGTGATTGGTGGGATTCTGAGGTTGTCTGAAGGATTCAGAGATAAAATGAAGAAAGTTCCAGGATTTATAATCCGCTTCTGGAGACGTCACTCACAGAAAGATATGGATCAGACAGAACAAGTGCAGAGGCGGTAAGAACAACGGTGAAAGGTCTGAGGGATCATGGCTGGTTTAGGCGGTCGGCATTGATTTCTGATTGGCTGGTTTAGGCGGTCGGCATTGATTTCTGATTGGCTGGTTTAGGCGGTCGGCATTGATTTCTGATTGGCTGGTTTAGGCGGTCGGCATTGATTTCTGATTGGCTGGTTTAGGCGGTCGGCATTGATTTCTGATTGGCTGGTTTAGGCGGTCGGCATTGATTTCTGATTGGCTGGTTTAGGCGGTCGGCATTGATTTCTGATTGGCTGGTTTAGGCGGTCGGCATTGATTTCTGATTGGCTGGATTAGGCGGTCGGCATTCCTGTGGATCTGGTGCCTGCGCAGGCACTGCACTTGCATTCTGTATTCAGCATGCAGCTAACAATGTATTTGCCCCCACAGCAGATCACAAGGGCAGTGCGTTTTGATGCGAATTGGGAAACACGCCTTTCCCACATCGCATTCTAGTGTGATCTCACCCTAAACCATATCAGGAGGGACTTCAGGAACGGGCGACAATCGCGGCAAAATCGCACAACGTTTTGGGGTGCCATAGCAACTCACGGGAATCGCACGGGCGTCCCGCGATTTGCAAAGATTCAGGATTGCGGGCATAATCGCGGCAATTCTGCTCACAATCCGAGACGCCCATATGTGAATGGAGCCTTAAACAGTATAAAGACGGTATAGAAACACTGACATTACACATACGGCCCCTTTCAGACGGAGCGGAATGTGTCATACGGATCTCTCTCTGCTGAGCTGGCAGATGACAGGTCTGTGTCCGCTCCGCCATACACAGCAGACACAGACACAGCCCACTGTTCTCTATGGGGCTGTCAGATGGAACAGACTGCCTGTCCGTTTCCATCTGACTGTCATCCGATCCGCCGGATAGATGGCAAACGTATCCCCTTTAGTCTGGCTTTAGCGGATCGGTTGTCAGGGGACACATGTCTGCTGATATCCGCCACTCCTTAGAGAACAATGGGTGGTCCGATTGGGTCCACCTAAAAACGAACGGTCCGCTGGTGTGAAAGGGGCCTAATATGTTATTTGCCCAGTTTAGGCGCCTTTCACACTTGTAAGACCCAAAAGTTGCGTGACTTTGATGCTACTTGAAGCAATGCCTGTGTAGGTCTATGGACCTTAAGTCGCATCAAAGTCGGACCAAAGTAGTGCAGGGACTACTTTGAAGTCACACAGATATGAACGGTACTCATTGGAAATTATGGGGTAGGACTTGTCCTGCGACTTTGCAGTCCCGAGTCGCAGGACAAGTCGCACAAGTGTGAAAGGGGTCTTACACTTACAAAAGTCAACACAGCACAACAAATTATCAGCCCCTGATATTTACCCACAGTTAAAAAAGTCACTGATTTTTACAAACTGTCAGTAAATTTACTGACAGTCGACAACCCTGGGCCCTCCTAGCCTCCTTGTATTGAAATATATTTGAAAGTTGTAATAAAGTCAACTTTTGTTTCCTAAATCCTGGGCTTTTTTTCTCAAAGAATAGGTGCAGGTACTCCCCCCTTCCTTGTCTCCACCCCTCCCCCCATAATACATTTCTTTCTTGGATCTTCCTTTCTAAACTAGTCCCTAGTGGTGCTGCTACATTGCCATTCTTTGTGTGCCCCATGTGCCCCCGGGACCTATAGAGTTCTCCTGAGCAAGTCTCCTCTACGTGTGCACGCCTGTTGAGGCTATCACTGTACACGCAGCCTGCCACACACACAGGCAAAGCAAGAGGGAAACAGTGTAAGAAAGCCACACCTCTCCTTGTCTCTCCTTGGCTCTGTATCCTTCTCGCTGCTGGGGGGGGGGGGGGGGGTGCTGCACTATTAATGGCTCCATGTACAGTTCTAGACTCAACACGAGTGCGCATGTACAGGAGACTCCTACAGGACTCCACAGGTTCTGGCAGCAAATGGACCAAACACAGAACGGCAATGGAGCTGCACAAACGGGGGATAGTTTAACCACTTCAGCCCCGGAATGTTTTACCCCCTTAATGACCAGGCCATTTTTTTGCGATACAGGAATGCGTTATTTTAACTGACAATTGCGTGGTCCTGCGACACCTTACCCAAACAAAATGAATGTCCTTTTTCCCCACAAATAGAGCTTTCTTTTGGTGGTATTTGATCACCTCTGCGATTTTAATTTTTTGTGCTACAAGCAAAAAAAGAGCAACAATTCTGAAAAAAAAAAACAATATTTTTTACTTTCTGCTATAAAACACATGCAATAAAAAAAAATTTAAAAAATCAAATTTTTTTATCAGTTTAGGCCAATTTGTATTTTTGGTTAAAAAAAATCCCAAAAAGCGTATATTGATTGGTTTGCGCAAAAGTTATAGCGTTTACAAACTATGAAATAGATTTATGGACTTTTTTTAAATTATTGTTTTTATTAGTAATGGCAGCGATCAGCGATTTTTAGTGGAACTGCAACCATGCAGCAGACAAATGTGAGATTAAGTGACACTTTTTGGGGACCAGTGACACCAATACAGTGATCAGTTCTAAATAATATTCACTGGTGCTGTATAAATGACACTGGCAGGGAGGGGGTTGTCATCAGGGGCGATCAAAGGGTTAAGTGTGCTCCTAGGGAGTGCTTTCTAACTGTTTGAGGGGTGGACTGACTGCAGGAAGAGAGAGATCTGTGTTCCTGATTAGTAGGAACACAAGATCTCTAAACTCCTGTCTGACAGAACCGCGGCCTGCCTTATTTACATAGGCAGACCAGCGTTCTATCATTCTCCTTTAATGATCGTGGGCAGCCGCCGGACCCACTGATTGACTCGTGCTGTATCCAATCACAACGGGAGTGCGGCTCCCATAGTGCGCACATGCCCCTTAGAGCCCTTCAATAAAATCACATACCAGTAAATGATTTTGCGCTTAAGGGCCGCCCTGCCGCAGTAAATGTATGTGGGGCGGTCCTTAAGTGATTAAAATAGGAAGCTCCAAGTAAGAGATTTATAAAAAACAAATGCATGTTAAACTTAATACATAGTATAAGTTATACTATATTATACACAGTAGTATCTGATTTAGGAAAAAAAATGACTTTGATACCACTTTAACCATTTATTTTAGTTCCGGAAGATTTACCCCCCCTTCCTGACCAGGCCATTTTTTTGCGATAGGGCACTGCCTTACTTTAATTGACAGTTGCGCAGTCATGCGACAGTGTACCCAAATACATTTTTTCCCCACAAATATAGCTTTCTTTTGGTGGTATTTGATCACCTCTGCGGTTTTTATTTTTGGTGCTATTAAAAAAAAACGTAAATTTTGAAGAAAAAAAAAATATATATATAATTTTTTTTATTTATTTATTTTTTTTTTTTTACTTTCTGCTTTAAAACATATCCAATAAAAAAAAATGAAAAAATCGAATTTCTTCCTCAATTTAGGCCAATATGTATTCTGCTACATCTTTTTGGTTAAAAAAAAAATCCCAAAGAGCATATATTGATTGCTTTGCGCAAAAGTTATAGCGTCCACAAACTGTGGGATATTTTATTTTTTTTACTTGTAATGGCGGCGATCAGTGACTTATAGCGAGACTGCGACATTGCTTCAACAGCTGGGTGCCCACTGCGCATGTGCTAGCAGCGCTGTGCTCTGTGAATGGTCCCGCAGTCTTCTGGGACCTGTGATGTTTTCCCAGATGACTGCGGGAGGGGCAGGGCTGGCCTAAGACATTGTGCTGCCTGGGTCCAAGAATGAAATGCTGCCCCACCCCGCCAATAAAAAAAAAATCACCCACCAAAAGGCCCCCACATCCATTATTTTAGATCATGATAATTAAAACTGAAATAAAATGTATCAGGAATTCAGATTTACATGCAGCAGCACCTTGTCTATATGCAGAATTTTCTAGGTGCTGCATTGTGGAGGGGGGGGGGGGGGATGTTAAGGGACTGCTGTGTGTGTGTGTGGGGGGGGGGGTTAAGGGGCTGCTGTGTGTGTGTGTGGGGGGGGTTAAGGGGCTGCTGTGTGTGTGTGTGTGTGGGGGGGGGGTTAAGGGGCTGCTGTGTGTGTGTGTGGGGGGGGGGGTTAAGGGGCTGCTGTGTGTGTGTGGGGGGGGGGGGGTTAAGGGGCTGCTGTGTGTGTGTGTGGGGGGGGGGGGGGTTAAGGGGCTGCTGTGTGTGTGTGTGGGGGGGGGGTTAAGGGGCTGCTGTGTGTGTGTGTGGGGGGGGGTTAAGGGGCTGCTGTGTGTGTGTGGGGGGGGGGGTTAAGGGGCTGCTGTGTGTGTGTGGGGGGGGGGGGGTTAAGGGGCTGCTGTGTGTGTGTGTGTGGGGGGGGGGTTAAGGGGCTGCTGTGTGTGTGTGGGGGGGGGGGGGTTAAGGGGCTGCTGTGTGTGTGTGTGGGGGGGGGGGGGGGTTAAGGGGCTGCTGTGTGTGTGTGTGTGTGGGGGGGGGGGGTTAAGGGGCTGCTTTGCTGGATATAGGGATAAAAAACAAACAAAAAAAAGCAGTTATGACTTTATTAAATATAACATTCAGAAAATATTATATATACTGTTATTTTCTTCCATTCCTCACCACCAGATCGGTCCACCAAACACCTACTGTCTGTCCTCCTGTGTCCGCCGCGGCCACCGCCCTAGAAGATGTCTGAGATGGAGTGCGTGGATATCTGACGTCATTGCGCACACCACAATCACACGTGGGAGGTTCCCCGGAGGAGACGCTCCGCCTACTCATACTCTTGCACTATGAATGGCAGTATGAGATGGGGGAAATGCAGCTCGTAACGCGCCGCAAACTGATGACACGCAAAACTGCTGGAAAAAAATCTTTGGCATCAATTTGCAGCCCCTCTCAAAGTGCCGCCTGGGTCCAATGGACCCAGTGGGACCCATGGTAGGGCCGGCCCTGGGGAGGGGAGGGGAGGGGAGGGAGAAGGATCCAAGCTGAAGTGGGAGTGGGTACCTGTCAAAACCAGGTAGCTGCTCCCCACCAAAAAAACAAACAAAGTGCCATTTAAAGAAGAGGAGGGGGAAGAGGCCTTAAAGCGCAACTTTCCCTTTTGGGTGGAGTTCTGCTTTAAGTGTTACGCTATATAATGTTTCATTTTTATGAATGTCATTTCAAAGCACAGCTGAGACGTTTGCCTTCATACCAGCGATTCTTGGCAGTGCATGCAAGACATGTGTGTGTGTGAACAGCCGCAGCCAACATCAGAGTGGCTGGATGTGTACCCTTTATGAATCGGTGTATGGTGTCACCAGCTCTGACCGACCCAGACTGCAGACGGTGACACGGCATTTAGCCACATTTGAACAAAGCCACCTATATGGCCTTATTCACTCATCAAAATAAAGCCTAAGTTATTTCTCATTAAAGTGTGTGAATCACTAATGAATGAGCTAATGAGAGTTTTTTTTTTTTCAGGAAAGCAGTTAAAATTGGCCCAGTAAACGTGTGAAAAGAAGCCAGATCATCATCTGCTATAGGAAAATAATTTATAGGCAATAGTCTATAAATACCGAAGTAAAAAAGTCAAAACATTCTAAAACTACTTTTTAGTTCGGAAGATAATAAAGATACAAGACCACTATACATCTCACTATACATCAAATAGTACAGAAATGGAATGTAGATCTGGAAGACCAGATTTGGAAGTTGAATTTAAAAAAAAAACTCAAAAACAAAAAAGGATACGTCGAGGAAATATAATGGCCCATGTGTATCATTCAAATTCTTGCTGCAGCCATTCCTGGATTTTATAAGCTTCAATCTCTAGTGTTCCACAGTAGTTTGCCATCTGGTGGTGAAAGATCATAACTGCCCTTAAATGTTCTGCAGGTGTGCGCCCTCGCCATCTAGTGGTTTTGCGTATTACTACATGCTAGCAAATTCCTAATCACACCTTTGTCTTGAGTGCTATATAAGGAAGTGCTAAGGTCTAGCAAGAGTCCTGAGCAAACACCTCTTATAGAGTCCTATCTAGTTTGTCTAGGTTCACACCTCATTCAGATGCTCACACCTCATTCAGATGGGCAAACAAGAGCAGATGAGCTGTTGACTTCTTTGATCGCCTCTGACCACGACTCCTGTCTACTGTCAGCCACAAACCTTCACCTGTTTTTGGACAATCGCTGTTTGACTCCAACCTTGACCTCTAATTTGTTTGGACCACAATCTTGTCTCTGAATTCTGTGCCTTATCTCTGTGCTGTTAGTTGCCAGTCCAGCTGTATCCGGGGGCCACAACTTCGGTGCCATTCCACAGCGAAGTCCACCAACCGGTTGTAGGATGTGTTGGTGAATATTGTGTATGGAATGAAACATACTGTATTATTAAATCAAAGAAAGGCACCATGGCATTTTACACTTCAGACAAATAAAAAAAAAAAAAAAAAAATTAGAGGCTATTTGCATTCTGGTACATTGCACTAAAGCACAATAATAAAAAATGTATTAAGGTAACTTGTTAATTTGAATTGGCTGCCAATGCACCAGACCACATTGAGGCCTAGTTTACGTCTATGTGTTTGTTAATGCGTTTTCAGTTTTGCAGAAATGCACTACATTCCATGTAAAATGGTTTCCTGTGAGTCACATTCACATCTGTCCATTTTATAATGGTGCATTTTTTGGAAAGTGTTGGGGACTTTTTTCTCCTGCAGTAGGTTGCATTTTCGGTTCCGTAGACTGCAATGGAAACGCAGCAGAAATGCATCAAAAACACATAAAAAAACATGCTTATGTTTGTTTAGGTGTTTTTTGCTGGTTTCTTCTGCAAAACAAAAGATACTTTCCAAAAACACACACTGCATCAATAACTCATTAAAACGTGTCAAAAATGCAGGTGAAAAAAACGCAAAACGTACCCGGTAAACGCATCAACCACATAGGTGTTAACCAGGCCAAATAATTGGATATGCACCATTTTTTCCAACACAGTATGCCAAAATGCACAATAGTGCATTACTGTGCATTATGGTGTGCTACAGTACAGTTGCAGTGGGATGCCTTTAAGAATGAATGGCACAGCATCAACGTGAGTAACATGCATTACTGTGTGTGTTGCAGTAATGCATGTGTTACTGTGTTACTGCACCACAACAGTCAAATGGGCCCTTAATCATATTAGAAATTACTTACAAACATTAAGAGCCTATTCCCACGTATGCATTTTTTCCATTAAAACCAATGGAAATGCACTAAAACATCATGCAGTGGCGCATGTTAATATGCAAAGTCAGATTTTAATAAAGTGTATGTGTATGCAAGACCTAAACTAAACTTTTTATAGTTTAATATAGAAAAGAAAAAGGGCTAAACCCCTGCCTGTTTTTTTTTTGCTGTCTGTGCTATTGGGATAATTTCCCTTCACTTCCTATTCCAGAGACACAACAGAAGTTAGACAAAACCCCAAAAAGTCCAGGAAATTACCCTCTTAGACAGTTGTCCCCAGAACAGATGTCCCCATTGGAAAATTCTCCCTTACCTCTTGTTTTGCGGATAACCTTAAAGTGTTGTGTTTTTTTTTTTTCTCATTTTCTTTTCTCTGACAATAATCAGCAGTACAAATAGAGGTGTGAATCTCCCCCAGTGGGGACCAGTGATGAGCTGAACACCCCCCTGTTTGATTCACAACAGAACATTTTGAACAGGGGAAATGTTCTAGGGAACATGCGAACTCCATTAAAGTGTATGGAACACAAACATGAAAAACCAAAATTCCTAATTTCAAAGGCTTAAATGCAAGTTAGCCTGATATTCTACCACCTACACCACCGTCAAGCCTGCTTATGCTGGACACACTCTCCTTGCCTAACTAACTAACTTCTATCTCACCCTACACACAGTGGGTGAGATAGAAGTTAGTTAGTTAGGCAGGGAGAGTGTGTTCAACCTAAGCAGGCTTGACAGCGGCGTAGGTGGTAGAATACCAGGCTTGCAATTGAGCTGGTTGTAGGTTCGAATCCCTTGGCCAGCGGGTGATTTATAAGTGGAATCAGAGGTCAGAGCCCCCATGCCTTGGCCAATCACATAATTTACTGACAGTGTGCATTGCATTATGGATGCGGTAACTCGAAGTTCCCAAGAAGAAGCCCATTTGTTAGCCATTCGGCGAACGGGCTGTGTTTGACTCGAACACGAAGCCCATCCCTAGTGGGGACACAGACAGTAGACAGGGGACCATTCCACACTCTATCAAACATGTTATCATGCTGTAATGCACATTGTATAAAATGTGCTACTTTTAAAAGACTCTTGGACGTACATCTCAAGGATCAAAACATTCAGGGTATAAGAAATGATTCACACCTACACAGGTCGAACTGGATGGACTATTGTCTTTATTCAACCTCAACTACTATGTAACTATGTGAGTCACAATGCACATGGACACACATTGTGATGCATTTATGTGTATCATGACAAATATTAGCATGCATCTCAACGCATGCTTTGACATGTGTGTCCATCGATTACAAAAAACACTAAGGTGTGATTCCAACTCTACAGTATATACTGCTAATATAAGCATCTCAACTCTGTCATTATAAAGGCTTCCTGCAATCCTTTGCACAGCAAATAACCTCATCAATATGGCAATGCTCTTTAACCACTTGCCGACTGCCCACCGCAGATATACTGCGGCAGGATGGCTCAGCGTGCTCGGGCACCCGCAATCGTTCCCCGTGGAGAGAGAACGACGGTCTGCTATTGTAATCACAGCAGACCGTTGTTCTCTCTGGAATGCCTGCCATCCTCCTATTTAGGAACACAGGTCTCTGTGTTGATTCCACAAGTCCCTCCCCCATACAGTTAGAAAACACCCCCTGGGCTCACACTTAACCCTTTGATCACCCCTGGGTTAACCCCTTGACTGCCAGTGTCATTAGTACAGTAACAGTGCATATTTTTACCACTGATTACTGTAGTAATGTCACTGGTCCCCCCAAAAGTGTCAAAAATGTCAGTTAGGGGTTTGATCTGTCCGCCGCAATGTTGCAGTCCCGCTAAAAATCGCAGATCGCCGCCATTACTAGTAAAAAAAAAAAATAACATAAATCTTTCCCCTAGTTTGTAGACGTGATAACTTTTGCGCAAACCAATTAAAATACACATATTGGAATTTTTTTTAATTTTTTATCAAAAATATGTAGCAGAATACAAATTGGCCAAAAAGGATGAAAAATTTAGATTTTTACATTTTTTTTGAGAATGTTATATAGCAGGAAGTAAAGAAATTTTTCTTTCAGAATTGTCGCCCTTTTTTTGTTTATAGCACAAAAAATAAAAATCACAGAGGTGATCCAATACCACCAAAAGAAAGCTCTATTTGTGGGAAAAAAAGGACATCAATTTTATTTGGATGCAGCGTCGCACGACCGCACAATTGTCTGTTAAAATAATGCAGTGCAGAATCACAAAAAATGGCCTGGTCATTAAGGGGGCAAAACCTTCCGGGGCTAAATTGGTTAATTATCCAATCAGAAGGCTGGTACTGGGTCATTGATAAACCTGGATTGCACAAAGCTGAGCTCCTGCCAGATATGGAACACACCATTTACTCCAGCTGACACATTTACCCAAGATTGGTCCCCACATTCTGTAAGCAAAAATATAGACTAAAGGCAGGGCAGGATTAAGAGCATCATGGGCCCAGTGCTGAGGATTTTGGTGGGCCTTTTATTGGAAATAAATAAAATGAAAACGCAAACAATCTTTTGTTAAAACAAATTCAATATTTCAATTACAATTAAAGCTGGTAGAGAAGAAAGAGGAGTTGCATGTCATGTAAATTATAAGGGCAGGTAAACCAAGGAAAGCAGAATGCATGTCATGTAAAGGTTTAGAAAGATGCATGTTATGTAGCGGATTAATAGGATGCATATTGTGTAATGGATCAGTAGGATGCATGGGAATTAAAGGGTAAGAGTTGGTAGAGAAGGGAAGGGGGGGGGGTGCATGTCATATAAAGAGTAGGAAAGTAGAGTGTGTTCTTGCATATTCTATGGCAGCTAGCCGGATGGTCCACCACGGATGACCGCGTCAATGCCATATCTTTATGATGTAAATGGTATTCATGTTTAACTTGTACTCATTGTTCAGGGATTGCAATTGTTGTAATTTTTTGTATGCTTTTCTATATATTTTAGTAACCAATAAATACATTTTTACCTATCCATGTCTGTCTGTAAATGAGGGGTTTTTGGTGAAGCACCTGCACAGAATCTTTGGTTCTTCTTCAATTTTAATGGACATGGCAGACTTTTTTCTTTATTAACACTACCAGTTTGCCCCACATTATACAATATCAATGAACAGATTCAGTAAAAACATACCACTTACAAGCAGTGCCGGGACAAGGTCATCTGGTGCCCAGGGCGAAGATGGCAAACTGCGCCCCCCCCCCCCCCCGCCCTGCCCCTGCGGTATAAAGAAAAAGTCAGTGTCATTTCAAAACCAATATTTCCCATAGATGCCAATGTTAAAAACAAGGAGTAGTGCCATGTCAAGCTGACCAAGATTTCCTATAGATGCCAATGTTAGACATGGAGCAGTGCCATGCCAAACTGTCCAAGATTTCCCATAGATGCCAATGTTAGACAGGGAGCAGTGCCATGCCAAGCTGTCCAAGATTTCCCATAGACGCCAATGTTAAAAACCAGCAGCAGTGCTATATTAAGTTGACCAAGATTTCCCATAGATGCCAATGTTAAAAACCGAAAGTAGTGCCATGCCAAGCCGACCAAGCTGTGCCGTACTCGTGAGCAGTGCCAGTCCTAGCAAGCAAGAGGGTCATTGAGGCGGGCAGGGAGAGAGGAGGCGGGCAGGGAATTCGGAGAACTGAAGGCAGCCTGACAGGAATTTTCACTGAGTGAAGCACAATGCCGGACGTTGATCCGGTGTAGCAGGAAGAACGATTTGCCATTCAGAGGTGGTTTGCCTGCCGCAAATGCTCATCCCCAGGAGCCTCTCATGGGGGCCCCCCACTGGTCCCGGGCACTCAGTCAGATGGGTCAGTCCACCCCTGGTATGAACTAACACACCAGGCGGGCGGGTGAGCGGCCGCTAATAGCTGTAACGAAGTGAGCCCTTCACTTCCCTGTCAGTGGAGATACCCGCCTGACACTGACAGGGAAGTGAAGGTCTCACTTCGTTACAGCTATTAGCGGCCGCTCGCCTGCCCGCCCGGAGTGTTAGTAGTCACACTGTCACACACACTTCACCTGCGCTGCGCCCCCCTTCCTCTACTAAATGGTGCCGCCCCCCCCCCCCCCTTGTACCGGCTCTGCTTACAAGGAAGAAGACACTTCAAAAACCACTGGTGCTGCTTAGAAATCATGGTGTGAATTCTATACCTAAAGGGAATGAATTTTGCACTGCCAGAGAGAGAGAGTTGGTTGCCGCTGTAAGCCAAAACTTGTGCACTGACAGTCCCGTACACTGTGTAAAAATTGGAAGTGGCCACAATCCCCTTCTCCTAAATCTCGTGCATCCCTAGTCACACCAGCTTACTTTCTCCTATATACGTAAAGCTGCTGCTCAAGGGAGGTGAGAGTAGAATCCTCCCTCCAGCAGCTGTTGCAGTTCCCAATCTGTGCTCCATTCTCCAGCTGCCTAAATGTAAGGAGTGACAGCAGCATCACTCCTGTCATTTAGGTAGATCAGGGGTGGGAAAATTTTTTCTGCCATTGGCCATTTGGATATTTATAACATCATCCAGGGGCTGTACAAAATGATCAACTTAAAAATGAGCCTGTTATATTTGGTCAAACATTTCATTAACTCACCCCTAATGTGATGGCTGGAACTGCTTCTCTTTGGTGAGGTGTGTGATGTTAGCTGATATTGATGATGTTGCTACTCGCAACTGGTTTTGGCTGGAGGTGGTTACTGCTGGCTGGTACTGCTGGTACCGCTGGTGAGTACTGCTGGCTGGTACTGCTGGTGAGTACTGCTGGCGGGTACTGCTGGAGGGTACAGCTGGCTGGTACTGCTGGTGGTTACTGCTGGCTAGTACTGTACTGCTGATGGGAAATGCTGGGTGGTACTGCTGGCTGGTACTGCTGGTGGGTACAGCTGGCTGATACTGCTGGTAGGTACAGCTGGCTGGTATTGCTGGTGGGTACTGCTGGCTGCCACTGCTGGCTGGTACTGCTGTGGGTACTGCTGGCTGGTACTGCTGGTAGGAAATTCTGGCTGGTACTGCTGTGGGTACTGATGGCTGGTACTGCTGTTTGGTACTTCTGGCTGCTATTGCTGGCTGGTACTGCTGTGGGTACTGCTGGCTGGTACTAGTGGTGGGTACTGCTGGCTTGTACTGCTGGTGGGTACAACTGACTGATACTGCTGGTGGTTACTGCTGTTGGGAAATGCTGGCTGGTACTGCTGTGGGTACTGCTGGCTGGTACTGATGGTGGGAAATGCTGGATGGTACTGCTGTCGGGTACTGCTGGTGGGTACTGCTGGTGAGTACTGCTGGCTGGTGATGCTGAATCGTACTGCTGGTGGGTACTGCTGTGGGTATTGCTGGCTGGTACTGCTGGCTGGTACTGCTGTGGGTATTGCTGGCTGGTACTGCTGTGGGTACTGCTGGCTGGTACTGTTGTGGGTATTGCTGGCTGGTACTGCTGTGGGTACAGCTGGCTGGTACTGCTTTGGGTATTGCTGGCTGGTACTGCTGGTGGGAAATGCTGGCTGGTACTGCTGGTGGGTACTGGTGGCTGGTACTTCTGGTGAGTATGGCTCTGGGTACTGCTGGCTGGTACTGCTGGTGGGAAATGCTGGCTTGTACTGCTGTCTGGTACTGCTGTGGGTACTGCTGGCTGATACTGCTGGTGGGAAATGCTGGCTGGTACTGCAGTGGGTACTGCTGGTGGGTACTTCTGGCTGGTACTGCTGGCTGGTACTGTTGTGGGTACTGCTGTGGGTATTGCTGGCTGGTACTGCTGTGGGTACTGCTGGCTGGTACGGCTGTGGGTACTGCTGGCTGCTACTGCTGTGGGTAGTACTCACGAAGCATGGTGCAGAGCCGATGCTTCCTCTCTCAGTCAGTCCTGACAGTCTGAGTCACAGGTGGAGTGATATCAAATGCACTCCGCCTGTGACTCAGACTGTCAGGACTGAGCCGGAACTATACAGGAAGCATCGGCTCCGTTCTGACAGCTCAGCTTTGAGCCGGGATATCTCGGGGCCGAATACGGCCCACAGGCCACATATGCCCCCTCAGGGGCCGAGCTTTCCCCAAGAATGGAGCACAGACAATATTCTTCTGGGCCTGTATTGAGGTAGGGGTCTGGAGCTGCAGCCCCTACGTTAACCCGGCCCTGACTAAAGGAACACTTTTACAAGTATATTCTCTCTTGAACACACTATCTCTTTGGTGCCCTCTGCTGGCCTTCTCTAAATAGGCAATACATTGCCATCCCCAGCCTATAAAAACAGCACAATAACATTTAAAGATGTAGTTCCCTATTGCATTATCACATAAGAATAAGTAGGGAACATCTACTAAGCTGCTGAATAAAAAAAAATTGAAAAAAGGCCTTTCAAATGTATTTATTTTTTTCTTAATATTTAACGGTAATATATGCAATGGCATTACAGGCAACAGAGTTTACAGTTTTGTTTGTTTGTTTGTTTTTTTATATTTTAAAAATGAACCTTTGTTTTCTAAAAACAATATTTTTGTTTTGTTTATAAAACTTGGTTTTATTTATAAAGACGTTACATTTCAAAACGGCTAAAGTCTGTAGTACATGTTCAAACCTTAATACCATTAATAATAACATGTTATTAGATTTTTTACTCCAGGAGCGACGCTGTACCTAAATAAAATTGCTGTCCTTTTTTTTCCTACAAATAGAGCTTTCTTTTGGTGGTATTTGATCACCTGTGCGATTTTTATTTTTTGCGTTATAAACAAAAAAAGAGCGACAATTCTGAATAAAAAACAATATTTTTCACATTCTGCGATATAACATTCCCAAAAAAAAAAAAAAAAAGAAACATAAAATCAACATTTTTTAACATTTTAAGCCAATTTGTTTTCTGCTACATATTTTTGGTAAAAAAAAAAAAATCGCAATAAGCATATTTTGATTGGTTTGCGCAAACGTTATCGCGTCTACAAACTACGGGAAAGATTTATGTCATTTTTATTGTTTTTTTTTTTTGTAGTAATGGTGGCGATATGCAATTTTTTACGGGACTGCGACATTGCGGGGACAGATCGGACCCCTAACTGACATTTTTGACACTTTTGGGGGGACCAGTGAAATTACTACAGTAATCAGTGCTAAAAATATGCACTGTTACTGTAATAATGACACTGGCAGGGAAGGGGTTAACCTAGTGGGTGATCAAGGGGTTAAATGTGAGCCTAGGGGAGTGATTCTAACTGTGGGGGGGGGCAGGGTTTGTGAAATAATCACAGAGACATGTGATCCTATATAGCAGGATCACATGCGCTCTTGTGATCATTCCAGAGAGAAGAACGGGGTCAGCTGTGTTTACAACAGCTGCCCATCCTTCTCTCTCAGCGGGGAAGGACGTCAATCGGAGCCCCCTGCCCTGTGCATCGAAGTCCCTGCTGCCGAGTGTGGGCGGGAGCGCAGTGCGCGCTCGCCCCCTAGCTGCAGGCACGCGACCGACATATACCTATGTCGGTTTGCGCAGGAGGGGCTGTCTGCGTCCTTAGGTGCTTAAAATAAACATAAAATGGCATTTTAGTCAAAAGATTATAACAAACTAAATAGAAATTTGACGTAAAAATGAACACTGTTCTGTAGGTGTGTTATACATCTTCTGGTCCTGCTCCCGACTTAGACCTTAATGTACACAGCTGCTGATAAACAGACATTTAGCAGCAGTTGGGCGTTTCTTTCAGCAGCCCCTAAACTCTCCTCTATGTTCTATCTCAGTGTTTCTCAACTCCGGTCCTCAGGGCACACTAACAGGCCAGATTTTAAGTATTACCTTTGGGGGGGATGCAGACTTGAATACTGCAATCACTGAGCAGCAAATGATATCACTTGTGATGTATTTCAGTTATCTTGCAAACCTGGCCTGTTGGTGTGCCCTGAGGACCGGAGTTGAGAAACACTGTTCTATCTTATCGGTCCTTGTACACTGAGACTTTTATAGTCGTTTAGAGGCAGCTGAGTCTAGTGGCATTTTTTTTAAAGCAAAAGAATGTGTTCAGACAGAAGTTTAATGGAATTTTTAACGCCAAATGCTTGTAACAGCGTGCAAACGCGTCTAAACCTGGTAACTCACGTTTATAAGTGTTTCGTTTATAGATATTTTCAATGGGGATACATTTCTGACCATTTTACAATGTAAAAACGCTTCTAAATGCAAACGCGCATAAACGCGACATGTAAACGCGCCAAAACTGGCGTTTTTAACCTTTGGTTACTAGCTGTCAAGTTCCAGCGTTCCGGAGAGGTTTTCAAATGTCTCGTGTACATGAAGCCTTAGAGTGGTTGTAAACCTCAGTCATGGAATTTGAGCAAAGCACATATATCTGTAGTGTTTACTTATCTCTCTCAAAAGTTCTAAGTGTTGTTTCTCTCTGGTGTTTCGTTCCTCTGTTATCAGCATGAGTCACTTCTGAGAAGTTTTCCCAACTCATGAGATTAATTTGTGTCAGGAGGGAGAGCTCAGAACAGAGCTTGTCAATTCACAACACAGTGCTTCAGCTGTTTGAAGAGGGGGGGGGAGGGGGTGTTCCTTTCCTCCAATCTGATCTCACACAGTGAATCTGCACTCTCTCCACCCCCTCCTTTGTGCTGCTGACAGATGAAAGGTTTTTTACATAATCTGCACTTGTAAAATGGTGAAGAGAGGAGAAGACTGCAGATAAACTAGTAAAACCTATGCAGGAGAATTTGTTTATTCTCTATGTATCATCTGAGGCTGTTCACTTCACTGGGTATATGTGAGGGTTTACATCCACTTTAACCACTTCCCGCCCGCCCTATAGGCGATTGACGGCGGGAAGGTGGTTGTGTTATCCTGACATGCCGTCATATGATAGCGGCAGGATAATGCACTCTGCGGCGATCGGTGATGCGGCGTGTCACTCTGACACACTGCATCTCCGATCTCGGTAAAGAGCCTACTGACGTAGGCTCTTTACCATGTGACCAGCTGTGTGCAATCACAGCTGGTCACATAGTAAATAGGAAGAGCCGTTGATCGGCTTTCCTCAGTTCGTGCCTGATAGGCACGAGTAGAGGAGAGCCGATCTGTGGCTCTCCTGACAGGGGGGGTCTGCATTGGTAATCAGAGCATTGATTACCAGTGCAGACCCTTGAGGGGGGTGCCACTAGAACCACCAGGGATGCCCACCCATGACCCCAGGGATACCCACCATGGCCACCAGGGATGGCAATCAAGGCTCAGGGAGCCCACCAGTGCCTTCCCAATCAGTGCTGCCCACCAGTGCCCTCTCCACCAGTGCTGCCCACCAGTGCCCATCATTGCCATCTATCAGTGCCACCCACCAGTGCCCATTATTGCCCACCAGTGCCACCTATCAGTGCCGCCTATCAGTGCCGCCTCTCAGTACCCATCAGTGCCGCCTATTAGTGCCCACCAATGCTGCATATCAGTGCTACCTATTAGTGCCACATATCAGTGCCCATCAGTGCTGCATATCAGTGCCGCATATTAGTGCCACCCCATCAGTGCCTCCTCATCAGTGCCTGTCAGTGCGGCCTCATCAGTGCAGGAAAACGTATCTATTTACAAAATTTTATAACATAAACAAAAAAACTTTTTTTTTTTCAAACTTTTCTGTCTTTTTTTATTTGTTTATTAATAAAGGAAAAACCTTGCGGTGATCAAATGCAGTGTTGCATGACCGCGCAATTGTCATTCAAAATGCAACAGCGCTAGAAGCTATAAATTGGCCTGGGCAGGAAGGGGGAAAAGTGCCCGGTATTGAAGTGGTTAAAGGGTAACTCCATGTTCGTGGGGCAAAGAAAAATGCAAATAAAGAAAAAACAATATAGTGTATACAATTGCGACACAAGTCATATTGTAATTGAATGTTGTTAAAAATGACCTTTCCTTTTCAATCTGCAGCTGTAATTTTCTGTAAATTGCAATGCAATGTGGCTACCTGGAGGTGTTCTGTACACAGAATGTATACTGACCAACCCCCAGAAACATCTAAGACTAAAGACACAAGACACTAAGACACAAGTCAGACATCAGGCATCTCCTGCAACAAAAATGTCATTTTTGGTGAGATACTCCTAATAGGAAATCCCAGGTAAAGGGATGCAGGCTCAGCAGCTTTCCTCATTAGAGCCCTGCAGTTGCACAGCTGATTGATAATTATGAAACAACTCCCATTAGACTCACTTTCCCACATGGCTACAGAGAAACTAATAGGGTAACAAAAGGTAGGAATCTGCAACAAAGTTTGGTAAAATCCATGCAGTGTAGAAAGATTACCCAGATGGGGCACTTTTTGTAAGATTGCTTCTGAAACTACAGTGAAATCCTTACCAATAGACCATTTTTCTGCTATGCCAAAAAAAATATTTTCAAATACTGGGTGAAGCATACTTCCACATTGCAGCAACCTAGACAATATCTGGATGTCTGCCAGTCCTGTTGATTTATGTCAATCATTTTTATTCAGGCCATAATAGTCAAGATATTACTCTAATGTAAAAAAAAAAAGAAAAACTCAGTAGAATCTGTTTTTCCTTAATAGAATAACCATGTCTGATGATTGCATGAGCATATTTCTGCTCTACCACCCCTAAATAAGCTTCCAGACATTTTTCTTGGCTTGGCTTGTGTCATCACCATGGGACTGGCCTGTGCTGAATCCAGGGACTAACATATCAGATCCTTCATACAGATAGCAAACACCCACTGGCATCTAACCTAATCCAATCTCTCCATTATTATTTTATTTTCTTTTGATCACCTTCCTTATTCTCCACAGATATCTTTTTCCAACAATTCCTTTTTTTCTTTATTACTATTCTGTTCTGGCTTATTAGAGGATAGTCTTGCCTCATCCTATTGTCCCTAAAGTCTTGCATTGCGGTTTGACATGTCCACTAATATTTCATGATTCTCCTTCATGGAAAGACTTTCATCATATTGTGTATTTGTTTGATCCATTGTTGTATAGTGACCTCAAATGAAGAATCTATAAAAAGAAGAAACCTGTGCAGGAAAAATATATCAGGAAAGTACAGCAATACTATAGAAGATATTTATTTTCTCCAGCCTAATGATACTTTTATTCAGAGAGGTTTCTAAAGAATACATGGTGAATCCATAACCTCCCTCCACCTTATCCCACCACACACATGCTGATACATATTACCAACTACTATTCTGTTAACAATAATTGCAGCAGGAAAGTAACAGAAAAGTTCACACAACAAAAATGAAAGGGCCCATCAATTCCCTTAGCAATGCGGAGTCCATGATAACTACAAAACGCAATATAGCAAATAAAAGTCAAGATGCCAATACAATGGACTTCCATGGAGAGTCCAATTAATTGATCAAACCACTACATCAAAAAGTATATGTTTCTATATAATTAATACACAGCCATTTAATTAATGAACACTTCTATATTACATATAAATTGAACATATGCCTTTATAAGAGCAATGCACAAACATCATATCAATCTTCACTTTACTACAATACACTTTAGAACGTGTATCAAACACAAGGCTCATGGGCCAAATCTGGCCTGCCATGCCATTTTACGTGGCCTTTGCACCCAGGGCTTTTTTTTCAGCCGGAGGTGGTGGAACCCTGCACACTGTGCATAGCGCCCCCCCCCCCAACCCTACATACTGTACACAGCACACCTCTAAACTCTGCACGTAGTGCACCCCTGAACTTTGCACTCTGTACATGACGTACCCCTGAGCTCTGCACTTGGTATGTAGCACACCCCTGAACTCTCCACTCGGTATGTAGCGCACTTCTGAACTCTCCACTTGGTACATAGCGCACCCCTGAACTTTGCACTCTGTACATAATGCACCCCTGAACTCTGCACTTGGGACATAGTACACCCCTGAACTCTCCACTCGGTACGTAGCGCACCCCTGAACTCTCCACTTTGGACATAGAACACCCCTGAACCCTCCACTCGGTGCATAGCGCACCCCTGAACCCTCTACTCGGTATGTAGCGCATTCCAGAACCCTCCACTCGGTGCGTAGCGCACCCCTGAACCCTCCACTCGGTGCGTAGCGCACCCCTGAACCCTCCACTCGGTGCGTAGCGCACCCCTGAACCCTCCACTCGGTATGTAGCACACTCCTGAACCCTCCACTCTGTACATAGCGCACCCCTGAACTTTGCACTCTGTACATGATGCACCCCTGAACTCTGAACTTGGGACATAGTACACCCCTGAACCCTCCACTCGGTACGTAGCGCACCCCAGAAATTTGCACTCTGTACATGATTCACCCCTGAACTCTGCACTTTGGACATAGAACACCCATGAACCATCCACTCGGTGCGTAGCACACCCCTGAACTTTGCACTCTGTACATGATGCACCCCTGAACTCTGCACTTGGGACACAGTACACCCCTGAACCCTTCACTCGGTACGTAGCACACCCCTGAACTTTGCACTCTGTACATGATGCACCCCTGAACTCTGCACTTGGTACGTAGCACACCCCTGAACCCTCCACTAGGTATGTAGCACACTCATGAACCCTCCACTCGGTACAGTTATAAAATTTTGCAAAAGAATTAATTTTTCTTCATACATTTGGGCCAAATTTTATACTGCTACATATCTCTGGTAAAAATAACCCAAATTAGTGTATATTATTTAGTCTGTGTGAAAGTTATTAAGTCTAGAAGCTATGGTACCAATTACTGAAAATTGATCACACCAGATGTACTGACGGCCTATCTCCTTTCTTGAGGCCCTGAAATGTCAGGACAGTACAAATACCCCCCAAATGACCCCTTTTTGTAAAGTAGAGAGTCCAAGGTATTTAGTAAGAGGCATGGTAAGTTTTTTGAAGTTATAATTTTTTCCCACAATTCTTGGGTAAATGAAGAAAAAAATGTTTTTTTCTTTTTTTTCCCACAAAGTTGTCAATTTATAAGCTATTTCTAACACGCAGCACGTACACAGCAAAAATGATGCCCCAAAATACATTCTGCTACTCCTTCTGAGTATGGTGATACCACATGTGTGAGACTTTTACACAGCCTAGCCACAAAAAGAGACTCCACATCCAAGTAGCACCTTCAGGCGTTCTAGGAGCATAAATACACATATAACTTTCTTACTACCTATCACACTTTTGAAGGCCCTATAGCACCAATACAATGGAAAAGTCCACAAAATTACCCCATTTTGGAAAGCAAACACTCCAACATATATTCTATGAGACATTATGGGTCTTTTGAACGTGTCATTTTTTTTCCACAAGTTTTTGGAAAATGTGGGAAAAAAATGAAAACTTTTTTTTTTACACAAAGTTGTCAATTTATAGGATATTCCTAACACATAGCATGTACACAGCAAAAATGACACCCCAAAATACATTCTGCCACTCCTCCTGAGTATGGCAATACCACATGTGTGAGAATTTTTCACAGCCTAGCCATTTAGAGGGGCCCAACATCCAAGGAGCACCATCATGCATCCTAGCCACTTGCCTAGGCCTATTTTTGACATTTGGTGTTTACAAGCTAAAATCTGTTGTTTTTGCTAGAAAACTACATAGAACCCCCAAACATTATATATATATTTTTAGCAGAGACCCTAGAGAATAAAATGGAGATTATTGCAATATTTTTTATCACACCATATTTGCGCAGTGGTCTTCCAAACGCAATTTTTTTGGAAAAAATTCACTTTTTTCAATTAAAAAATAAGAAACCAGTAAAGTTAGCCCAATTTTTTTCCATAACGTGAAAGATAATGTTACGCCGAGTAAATAGATACCCAACATGTCATGCTTCAAAATTGCGCACGCTCACGGAATGGCGACAAACTTTGGCACTTAAAAATCCCCATAGGCGACAATTTAAAAATGTCTACAGGTTGCCATCTTAGAGTTACAGAGGAGGTCTAGGGCTCAAATTATTGCTCTTGCTCTAACGATCACGGCGATACCTCACACGTGTGGTTTGAACACCGTTTACATATGTGGGCGGGGTTTCCGTATGCGTTCGCTTCTGCGCGCGAGCTCACGGGGACAGGGCGCTTTTAAATTTTTTTTTTTTTACTATTTATTTTATCTATTATTTTTTATTACACCGTTTAAAAAAAAAAAATTGATCATTTTTATTTCTATTACAAGGAATGTAAACATTCCTTGCAATAGAAATAGACACGACAGGACCTCTTTTTTGTGAGATCTGGGGTCAAAAAGTCCTCAGATCTCACAAGTACACTATAAGATAGAAAAAAATAAAAAAATAAAAAAATAATAATAAAATAAAATGAAAAAAAAAAAAAAAAGGGACCTTTAAACCGGTTGCTAGGCAACGACGTTTGCCGTAGCTCCGGTCCTCCAAGACCATAGAGTCGAGTGAGGGCAAGCTTGCCCTCACTCGACATCCTGTCTGTGATGATCCGGGACCTGATTGTTTTCCCCGCTGCCGGCGGGTCCGGTAAGCGGGGTAAAGGACCGGAACGCGGCGGGAGGGGGGGGTGCACCACTTCCGCCATCCCGGAAGGGTATCCCACGGCGAATTCGCCGCTGAGACCACCCTTATCGGAAAGCTAACCGTCCACCGTTTAAAAAAATACCAGGGTTATGGCAGCTATCTGCTGCCATAACACGGGTATTTAGGTTTAAACGGAGGACGTATATAAACCTTTTTGGACTTGGAAATGGTGGCTGTATGAAGGGTGACAGGTACTCGGGTACTTTGCTGGGCAGGTGACAGGCAGGTGACAGGTACTCTGGTACTGATGAGCAGGTGGCAGGTACTCGGGTACTCTGATGGGCAGGTGACAGGCAGGTGATAGGTACTGATGGCTACTGATGAGTAGTACTGATACTGATAGGTGATATTGATACTGTACTGATGGGTACTGATGATCAGTACTGATACTGATAGGTGATAGGTAATGATGGGTACTGATGAGTACTGATGAGTAGTGATGGGTACTGATGAGCAGGCGGCAAGTACTCGGGTACTTCAGGCGTCAGGTACTCTGATGAGCAGATACTCGGGTACTCTGATGATGGGTAGGTGACAGGTACTCGGGTACTCAAAAGGGTAGGTGACAGGTACTCGGATACTCTGATGGATAGGTGACAGGTACTCGGGTTCTCCGATGACAGGTACTCGGGTACTCCGGTGACAGGTACTCGGGTACTCCGGTGACATGTACTCAGAGTACCCAAGTACCCATCATCAGAATACCCGAATACCTGTCACATGCCCATCAGAGTACCCGAGTACCTGTCACCAGCCCATCAGAGTACCCGGGTACCTGTCATCAGAGTGCAAAACAAGTTTTAAGGTGCAAAGCACCAGTTCCCTGCGCTCAGAGAGGTGTAGCTTCTAGTCCACCTCATTAAGGTCTTTCCACTGTTTCTGGAGCTGTGGATGCGTCAACCCAGGAAAAAATGCTGCGGCCTTGCTGCCCTTTACACGACCAGGGAAGTCTGGAAATACTGTAAACAACAAACAAACACAGGGGCGCACAGGCCTAGTGCATTATCCTTTGGTTGGTTTATTTAAAAGTAAGAAGATTAAAAATACTCACAAACGAGTTTCTTGGTTAAAAGCATATCATGTAAAAAAAAGCATGTCTAAGCCCTTGCTTAAATACTATACAATGACATTTGAAACAAAGACACAGATTGGGGTCAGACCCTCCTCCTGTGGGGCGTGTGCAAAAGGCGCCCGCCCACCTCATCAATGGACAATGTGGAAGTCATGTGCATTGTGGGGGGTGCCTACCCCTAGAGACATTTTAGGTCAGAACAGAAAAAAAAAAAAAAGGAGTTGGATTCCCTACCCCCTCTACACCCAGAAGACTAGCTTCAATAGGTGGGGATCTAAAAATCTTCTCAAGATTTGCTTAGCACACATACACTGCCGGATCCACATATCCTATGGCCAGCATGCTGCAGACATTGTGTTCTGCACACTATGCCCACGGTTCCCCCCCCCCCCCCCCCTTTTTTAACAGTAAAAACGTGCACTGGCAAGCTAATTTTGCTTACTGTTTTCTGGCCACTGTCCTGAGTGTGGCAACTCTGATGCACTGTTCAGAGAAACAATATCAAAAAATCCCCCCTGCAGGGTACATCCCCTCTCCATCCTTGACTGTATGCATCTATTTGCATCTAGAATGTAAGAATGTAAGACCTCTGTGGCTGTATATGTCTCCGACTGCATCTGTTTGCATCAATGAACCTTAGAGAATGAACCCCATGACCACACACTTTCTCCCACGACTGCAACTGTCTGCATCCAAAATCTAAGTCTATAGACCTTTTTTGGGTATACATAATCTATGACTGTATCCATCCACATCTCTGAAAGAAATTAACAGCACCCTCTGTATTCTTTTCTATTTCTTATTGAGTTACCGCTCTTAAAATCACTATATGGTTATATTACTATTATCATATTGTACTATTATTATTGTTTTTAGTATATATATTATATATATATATATATATATATATATATATATATATATATATATGTATTTTTTTTTTCTGTTCTGACCTAAAATGTCTCTAGGGGTAGGCACCCCCCACAATGCACATGACTTCCACATTGTCCATTGATGAGGTGGGCGGGCGCCTTTTGCACACGCCCCACAGGAGGAGGGTCTGACCCCAATCTGTGTCTTTGTTTCAAATGTCATTGTATAGTATTTAAGCAAGGGCTTAGACATGCTTTTTTAGGCTCTGAGGAAGAGGCTAAGCCTTGAAACGCGTTAGCCACTACTAACTCAAGGGATAACTCACCCTCGGATCATACTACTGAGGACTGCGTTCCTTACATGATATGCTTTTAACCAAGAAACTCGCCTGTCATCAGAGTACCTGATGGGCTGTTGACAGGTACTCGGGTACTTTGATGGGCTAGTGACAGGTACTTTGATGAGCTAGTGACAGGTACTTTGATGGGTTAGTGACAGGTGCTCTTTATTGGGGGGGGGGCAATCAGTGTGTTTGGGGTGCACTGTAATTGGTAACTAGCTGTTACCACAATCTCCTCCTCACACAGGATCAGTGAGTGAGGAGGAGAACACGGTGACAGCTAGTTTCCGTGTTCTCTGTTGACATTTGTGACTGGCTGTGATTGGACACAGCCGGTCACGTGGTAAAAAGCCAATTTCATTGGCTCTTTACCTAGATCGGGGATGGGCTCTGTCCGAGGGACGAGTCTCGTCCCCGATCGCTGCGCTGCGCGCCCCCGGGGGCGCGCAGTAGCGGCGAGACCGGGCGGACGTCATATGACGGCCGCCCGGAACGGTAAAGCCATCCTGCCGGCGTCATTTGTCTATACGCCAGTAGGGATGTGGTTAAAAAAAAATGACAAATGGACTGGCAATGTACCTGGACTTTTTACTGCACATTGTACAAACTCGGTATTTTTTCTATACATCAAAACTCTGAAATGTACAAACAGTGCAGAATTCCTACCATTGAATGCAGTCTTACTACCACTGTACCTGTAGCTACAATATTTGCAGGGTGCTGTATGCTACTTCTCCAATACTTCAAAATGCCTCATCTGCCCCAGCCAAAAGCAGGACATGCTGCAAGACAAATGGTTTTGTGCTCGGTAACAGAGTTCATCAGCTTAGACTTTTAGGCTGTCAGTGTACAGCTGTGCCCTCAAGTTTGACTGTGCCACATGTCATGGTTGGCAGCATGATGTGACACAGCTTTATTTATAGCATTTATTCATACAGTGCCTTGCGAAAGTATTCGGCCCCCTTGAACTTTTCGACCTTTTGCCACATTTCAGGCTTCAAACATAAAGATATAAAACCAACAATTTACAAAGTGCTTTGGTCCCCACCTCAAATACATAAATACACATATAGCCAATTTATGTGTAGTTTTATAGCCAATTTATTTGTAGTTTTATTTAGAACTAGGATAGGAGAAGGGATGAGTGGGATATTCCAACTTTTCACAGTATTGAGGACATCTGACTTGAGGATGCGGCAAGGCCGCTGCTTCACTCTGCCACTGGAATGAAAGTAATTTAAGTGTTCCTAATTATCTTCAGGGTTCTAACTTTCTCTCTCTCTGTGCAGCTGACACCCGTCCACTGACTCCTACACTCTGGAGTGGTCCTCTTCCTGAGCAGACTCCGGGCAAGTTCCTTTGTACTCGCAGACACTGTTTTTCCAGTGTCACCGATGCCCCCAACTCCACCAGTCAGCTTCTCTTGGACCTTCGGATTCAGCCACACACTCTGATTCAACAGGCCGACTGCCTGTGACCACCATTCACTGCTGCAGAAGAGGAGATGTTGTCACCCTCCTTCTGGGACCTGGCTTCCCACCCAAAGACCCCAAGCACATGCCCTTGGCTTTATATACCCTGCCCCATAATGCACTGAGACAGCCAGTCTGTGCCAATCCCTGGGGCAGTAACAAAGCCTGTGTTGCACTGGCTGGGTTTTCTCCACTGTCCAATGTGCCTCCCCATTGGACACAGTGGGGACACTCCCTCAGCCCAGATAAATCACACACTGGACACATGGAGCAGGCCTAACTAGGAAATCCTGCTCCCTGAGAAGCAGAGAAAATATACATTTAGCCTACTGCTCTGCTGTTAAGCAGACAGAGCCAAAACTACTCTGCCCACCTAGCACCTATCTAGGAGGGTGCTACGCTTCTATGCTTTACTGAGGTGGTGCACAATGTAGTTGATCACATCATCAGGTGAACATCTGCAAGGTGGAATTCTACTGCATGGGAATGTTGCAGAACAACATGTGAATAAAGGGAGGGCCATTTGCCTTTGCAAGAATAAGAATGTTTTTTTTTACATGTTTTTATGAAGTCAGAAGAGCTTTAGGACCTAGGTGTGTTCCCTCAAAGTCTTTTGTTTACAATGTGAGGATAGCTTTAGCACATGGGAACGGTTACAAGCTGCTGGCGAGTGCTTGGCTTACACAGTCCCTGAATAATCACTCTGTTGGACGGAATCCTCTTTTCTCTGACTCCAAGCATACTTGCTACAGGCATGTGCCCACACCCACTGATTGGTGTAATAAGGTAATGTGAAGTGGTCAGTTGAGTCATTGGGTAAGAAACACAAATTAGGTTAGTGTGCTTAAACATTGTCTGAGCTGAGGTGTCTGTTAGTTCTTGAGCTCTAGAATTATGTCTGTTGACTCAATTGTATCCTAATCTGCTACTCTGGTAATGACTCATTTTGCTCACTGGTACCTGATCCTGATTTGCAATCCTGATAACAACTCTGCTTGTCTTCTGGTTCCTGAGTTTCAGCTTTCATCTGGTAGGCAGCTCTGACCTTCTGCTTACAAATTTACGATATTTTCATGTAGGCAGGTCTATGGAGGAGGCAATGATAAGTTCTTCAGCCCCCTAGGGGACGTTATAGATACTGCATGAGGTGGCAGCAAAGTGGTTCTAAAGGCAGAAGGTTTTTAGGGGAAGTAAGAGGAAGTAAACCCTCCTCTGCAACTTTTACCTGTAGGTAAGCCTATGATAAGGCTTACCTATAGGTACTGTAAATATCTCTTAAACATGCACCGTTTAGGAGATATTTACCTTAAATGCAGCCAGTGACATCACTGGTGCATGCGCTCTGAAGGAACGGCCGCTGGTGCAGTTCCTTCAGAGCCCCGTGCCGTGACCGTCGGCTCCCTCGCGCATGCACGGGAGTGACGTAATCGCGGGTCCGGCCAATCAGATGGCCGGATGCCGCAATTCCGGAAGACGGGCGACTGAACATGTCGGCCGTCATACAGGTAAGCGGGCGGCATGGCGGGGGTTCGTTCTAAGGTAAGTATTTCATAATGAGCTAGTATGCGATGCATACTAGCTCATTATGTGTTTCTCTTTCAGGTTGGAAAAAAAAAATGTCAATGGAGTTTACAACCTCTTTAATGCATTCTATGCATTACGATAAAAGAAGAGACTGAAATGATGAGGATGGCCTCTCTTGTATCCCCTGCCCAAGCACACCTGAAAATGGACCACACAGTGCCAAGGGACAGGAGGAACATGAGTGTCAGAAATTGTTGATTTGTTCGGACTGTAAATGCTGATCAGGAAGACCTAGCAGAGCAAACATCCAGAAATGTTAGTCAAAGGATCAACAGCACCATAACCAGAAGTTAAAGGGGAACTCCAGTTAGGCTACAGGTTCAGGATGGTAGTGATCCCAGCAGGCTGGTGACTAAAATACACATAGATTACTGTGGATGGTTCTAGAGGCATCTCTGAGCTGCCACTAGGTAATAGCATGGAACAGAATTAGAGAAAGTAGAGGAGCCACAGAGAAAGCCAAAGTCAGCAATAAGTGGGCAGTGCAGTACAGAATCATAGGCTGAATCAAGGTTGTGGATGAAGCAGAGGTCAGCAGTACAAACAGTATCCGAAATCAGGTCAGGGAGAGCCATGTCAGTAACAGAAATCGTATGCAGGACACAGGCCCGAGTCAGAACAGAGAACAAGCTGAAGACCCGTCAGCACTGATACTGAGTCAGAGCATCCCTTAAATAGGCTGTCTGGTACCAATACTGACTGTGGGCATGAACACAGGCAAATACATGCACTTTTATGCACAGGTGTGCCCCTAGCTACGATTCTGTGTGCGGAGCCATGAGTAGAGCTATGTGCATTCGCACAGTTGATCAACAGGAATTCCATGATAGCTGCTGACATTTTTTTTTTTTTATAATCGCATATACAGTATCTCACAAAAGTGATTACACCCCTCACATTTTTGCAAATATTTTATTTTATCTTTTTATGTGACAACCCCGAAGAAATTACACTTTACTACAATATTAGGTAGTGAGTGTACAGCTTGTATAACAGTGCATATTTGCTGTCCCCTCAAAAGAACTCAGCACACAGCCATTAATTTCTAAACCACTGGCAATAAAAGTGAGTACACCCCTAAGTGGAAATGTCCAAATTGGGCCCAAATAGCCATTTTCCCTCCCCAGTGTCATGTGACTCGTTAGTGTTACAAGGTCTCAGGTGTGAATGGGGAGCAGGTGTGGTAAATTTGGTGTTATCGCTCTCACACTCTCATACTGGTCACTGGAAGTTCAACATGGCACCTCATGGCAAAGAACTCTCTGAGGATCTGAAAAAAAGAATTGTTGCTCTACATAAAGAAGATGGCCTAGGCCAGTGATGGTGAACCTTGGCACCCCAGATGTTTTGGAACTACATTTGCCATGATGCCCAACTACACTGCATAGTGCATGAGCATCATGGGAAATTTAGTTCCAAAACATCTGGAGTGCCAAGGTTTGCCATCACTGGCCTAGGCTATAAGAAGATTGCTGAGACCCTGAAACTGAGCTGCAGCACGGTGGCCAAGACCATACAGCGGTTTACCAGGACAGATTGAACTCAGAACAGGCCTTACCATGGTCGATCAAAGAAGTTGAGTGCACGTGCTCAGTGTCATATCCAGAGGTTGTCTTTGGGAAATAGATATATCAGTGCTGCCAGCATTGCTGCAGAGGTTGAAGGGGTGGGGGGTCAGCCTGTCAGTGCTCAGACCATACGCCGCACACTGCATCAAATTGGTCTGCAAGGCTGTCATACCAGAAGGAAGCCTCTTCTACAGATGATGCACAAGAAAGCCAGCAAACAGTTTGCTGAAGACAAGCAGACTAAGGATATGGATTACTGGAATCATGTCCTGTGGTCTGATGAGACCAAGATAAACTTATTCGGTTCAGATGGTGTCAAGTATGTGTTTGTGACAACCAGGTGAGGAGTACAGAGACAAGTGGGTCATAAATACAGTCAAACATGGTGGTGGGAGTGTCATGGTCTGGGTCTGCTAGAGTCCTGCCGACACTGGGGATCTACAGTTCATTTAGGGAACCATGAATGCCAACATGTACTGTGACATACTGAAGCATAGCATGATCCCCTCCCTTTGTAAACTGGGCCGCAGGGCAGTATTCCAACATGATAACGACCCCAAACACACCTCCAAGACGACCACTGCCTTGCTAAAGAAGCTGAGGGTAAAGATAATGGACTAGCCAAGCATGTCTCCAGACCTAAATCCTATTGAGCATCTGTGGGACATCCTGAAATGGAAGGTGGAGGAGTGCAAGGTCTCTTACATCCACCAGCTTCATGATGTCGTCATGGAGGAGTGGCAACCTGTAAAGGTCTGGTAAACTCCATACCCAAGAAGGTTAAGGCAGTGGCCACACAACATTTTGGCACCTTGGGACCAATTTGGACATTTGCACTTAGGGGTGTACTCACTTTTGCTGACAGTGGTTTAGACATTAATGGCTGTGTGTTGAGTTATTTTGAGGGGACAGCAAATTTACCCTGTTATACAAGCTGTACACTCACATAGAAACATAGAATGTGTCGGCAGATAAGAACCATTTGGCCCATCTAGTCTGCCCAATATATCTGAATCCTATGAATAGTCCCTGGCCCTATCTTATATGAAGGATAGCCTTATGCCTATCCCATGCATGCTTAAACTCCTTCACTGTATTTGCAGCTACCACTTCTGCAGGAAGGTTATTCCATGCATCCACTACTCTCTCAGTAAAGTAATACTTCCTCATATTACTTTTAAACCTTTGCCCCTCTAATTTAAAACTGTGTCCTCTTGTGGTAGTTTTTCTTCTTTTAAATATGCTCTCCTCCTTTACCGAGTTGATTCCCTTTATGTATTTAAAAGTTTCTATCATATCCCCTCTGTCTCTTCTTTCTTCCAAGCTATACATGTTAAGGTCCTTTAACCTTTCCTGGTAAGTTTTTTCCTGCAATCCATGTACTAGTTTAGTAGCTCTTCTCTGAACTCTCTCTAGAATATCTATATCCTTCTGGAGATATGGCCTCCAGTACTGCGCACAATACTCCAAGTGAGGTCTCACCAGTGTTCTGTACAGCGGCATAAGCACTTCTCTCTTTCTACTGCTTATACCTCTCCCTATACATCCAAGCATTCTGCTGGCATTTCGTGCTGCTCTATTACATTGTCTTCCCACCTTTAAGTCTTCTGAAATAATTACTCCTAAATCCCTTTCCTCAGATACTGAGGTCAGGACTGTGTCAAATATTATATATTCTGCCCTTGGGTTTTTACGCCCCAGGTGCATTATCTTGCACTTATCCACATTAAATTTCAGTTGCCAGAGTTCTGACCATTCTTCTAGTTTTCCTAAATCCTTTTCCATTTGGCGTTTCCCTCCAGGAACATCAACCCTGTTACATATCTTTGTGTCATCAGCAAAAAGACAAACCTTACCATCGAGGCCTTTTGCAATATCACTTATGAAGATATTAAACAAAATTGGTCCCAGTACAGATCCCTGAGGTACCCCACTGGTAACATGACCTTGTTCTGAATGTTCTCCATTGACTACAACCCTCTGTTGTCTGTCACTCAGCCACTGCCTAATCCACTCAACAATATGGGAGTCCATGCTCAATGACTGCAGTTTATTGATAAGTCTTCTATGTGGGACAGTGTCAAAAGCCTTACTAAAATCTAGATATGCAATGTCTACTGCACCTCCACCGTCTATTATTTTAGTCACCCAGTCAAAAAAATCTATAAGATTTGTTTGACATGATCTCCCTGAAGTAAACCCATGTTGTTTTTCATCTTGCAATCCATGGGATTTAAGATGTTCCACAATCCTATCCTTTAATAGGGTTTCCATTAATTTGCCTACTATTGATGTCAGACTCACTGGTCTATAGTTGCTCGATTCCTCCCTACTACCTTTCTTGTGAATGGGCACGACATTTGCCAATTTCCAATCTTCCGGGACGACTCCTGTTACTAATGATTGGTTAAATAAATCTGTTAATGGTTTTGCCAGCTCACCACTAAGCTCTTTTAATAATTTTGGGTGTATCTCATCAGGACCCTGTGACTTATTTGTCTTCACTTAGAACGTCAATCCTAGAACGTCTTCCTCTGTAAAGACACATCACTACTTTACATTGTAGCAAAGTAGCAAAGTGTAATTTCTTCAGTGTTGTCACATGAAAAGATATAAGAAAATATATACAAAAATATGAGAGATGTACTCACTTTTGAGAGATACTGTATGTTTATTATATATAGCAGTGCAGCGTCTTTTCACAGCATCACAAGAAGCTGCATTAGGTGAATTTCAATGGCAGGCTCAACAGGTAATTGTAACACTTTGCAGGGGGACTATGGAAAAACGTAGCACTTTTTATTTTATTTTTTTAATGGGAGGCAACAGTTCAATATTAAACAATTCCAGTGTATCCATCTGGCACTGTGCATGAGAGATAATAACAATAGCAAAGTTATGTCTGTCACAAGGATTCAGGTAAACACTAATAAAGCTATATGCAGCTACAGTGAAACTATTAGAACATAAGAATACTTGCCTAATAACTTCTGCTTCCGGTCTGGGTGAAATACAGTACCAGCTCTCGTGTGTGTAATGTAACGTAGCTCATTTCTGTCTCTACTTCCTGGAAACTCCTTTTATAAAATATCTCAGTCCTCCACTAAGTGTTTCTGACCCAGCTAACAGGGGCAGGAGCTACCTATCTATAACCAGCTAACTCTATGGTAAATAACAAGCATAACCACTTACAATTACTGTACAGAAAGGAGAGGGAAGAGGATCCCTAGACCAGCATAAATCTATCTAGTCTTAAAAATCTCCCCTCGCCCCTCCTAACACTTATGCTGGCTAACCTGTATAAAAAAATAGATGCATAAACGTATCGTTTTTCAGACCATTCTGGTCCGGTCACATGATTCCTTGTGTCAGTCAGTAGTGGCTTCAGGGGAGATTTCATATACTTGCCACTTGATTTTATATACTAAAGCTATACACTAAAGCAGGGGTCTCCAAACTTTCTAAACAAAGGGCCAGTTTACTATTCTTCAAAATTTAGGGGGGCTGGACTGTGGTCAGCGGACGTAGAAAATGTCTTGGTGTCAGTGGACATAAACAGTGTCCCCTCTTTGCTATTAGAGGGAGGAATAGTGCCCCATCGTTAGTGTCATTGGGAGGAATAGTGCCCCATCATTGGTGTCAGTGGTAGGAGTTGTACCTCATCATTGGTGTCAGTGGGAGGAATAGTGACCCATCATTGCTATCAGTGAGAGGAATAGTGCCCCAACATTGGTATCAGTGGGAGGAATAGTGCCCGAACCTTGGTATCAGTGGGAGGAATAGTGCCTCATCATTAGTGTTAGTGGGAGGAATAGTGCCCCATCATTGATGTCATTGGGAGAAATAGTGTCCCATCATTGGTGTCAGTGGGAGGAAAAGTGGCATAATGGTGTCAGTGAGAGCAATAGCGTCCCATCATTGGTGCCAGTGGGAGGGATAGTGCCCCATTATTAGTGTCAGTGGGAGGAATAGTGCCCCATTATTGGTGTCAGTGGGAGGAATAGTGCCCCATTGTCAGTGTCAGGAAATATGCCCCATTGTTGCTCACAGTGGGGAGAATAATGCCCAAAGAGCCAGATAAAAGCAAGCAAAGGGCCGCATCCGGCCTCGGTCCGCAGTTCCGAGACCACTGCACGAAAGGAAACACTGCGCCATACAATGACCCTATTTACTAGAAAATGTATTGACCAAGTTGTGACCGACACAGCTCAACCTGTATCTCTCTGATTGGGTTCCAAGTGAAGGCTGGACAGTTTTTGATTCTACTCATTAAGGGGACGTAAAGCCTAAAACTGGATTGGCATTTAACCATTACAGTTTGGTCAAACAATAGATCCCCCTGGTATGCTTTTACTTGTACCCTGCATAACTTGTCTCACTGGGTTCTGGTTGCATCATCCAGACAATGCAAAATGTGTTTATTTGCCTGGATCACCTACAAACCACTTAGAGAATTTGTGCAGACTCTCTTCAGTTGGTTCTGGTGTTCTTGCACCAGTTCCTTTACCTCCCGGTCCTTCTGCTTTAAAATTTGCTGCTTTACAGATTTTGCAATTTCCATGTTTTAAAAGTAATTTTAAAACATTTGTGGATTCCAAAACCAGTGCCATATCTAGCTTAAGTTTCAGCCAGGAACTATTTCCTTTCACCCCATTAAAGGTGAATTAAATAATTTCTCAGCTATCTAGGTGTGTGTGTGCATGCCTGGACTTACTGTTGCTGTAAAAGAACGATACTTGCCTCTCCACCTTCCTGGTTAAAGGTTCACAAGGTTTTCCATGTACCTGCTCCTGTTTCCTCCACCTTCTACTGAATCCTACAAGAACACCATGGCTCCCTATTAGTGGAACGGTGTACAACATGTCTGCTCACATGGAGAGGTCTCTTGGCGGTTTTCTGGCCAGAAACACTTCAGTACCTTAAAATGTATTTCCACTTGTAGGGATGTAGTATTTTTCCAAATTCACTTTTTGTATTGCTGTTATCTGTCAGCTTAGCTGGTTTCTTACTGTTGTTCTCTAAGCACAGAGTAAATTAACTCAATCACATGCTGGATGGTAGGTAACATTATACGTTAGGTAACATGTTACGTTATTAATGTTCATTACCTGGTCAATCAGTAGGTTTGAGGAGAGATTTTAAACATCCAAAACACTTCCTGGCACATGGTCCTTCCTTTAGGGTTTCACCCCAAGAGGATGTTGCAGCATCACCAGTCTTGTCCCTAGGCCTAAGGATGTTGGATGCTGCATGGATCTTCCCTCCTGGAAGACCCTCATGAAGATACTGGTTGCCATAGGGTGCTATATGGGCCTAGGGAAAGCAGACCATAGACGTCCCCCATGTGGATGTGGTGAGAGACTTCCTGTCACAAACAGGAAAGAAAGTAAAGGGATATCTCTCATGTGAAGACCCAGATAGCAGTATAATGAGCTAGGAGCAGGGCTGGCCCAAGACATTGTGCTGCCTGGGTCAGAGAATTAAATTCTGCCCCCCCCCAAAAAAAAAAAATTCACGCCCTCCAAGAGGCCCCCACAATCCTTTTTTTTTTTTTAGCTAGCCGAAGAAGAGAAGAAGCGGCCCGGGCCGCCCCTCTCTAAGTGCCGCCTGGGTCCCATGGTCCCACCAGGACCCATGGTAGGGCCGGCCCTGGCTAGGAGTTCAAATTCCTTTCAACTCTATCCAAAAGTAGAAAAAAAGTTTTTGGCTAGACATACACTTTAAAGTAGAACTATAGACAAAACTTTTTTTATTTTTTTTTTATTTTGGATAAGGTAAGAGAGGGTTACCCCTGTCGGGTTTATTTTCACCCTCTGTGTCCAATTTCTGAGATTTCCCTTTAATTCCTGTAACATAGCCAAAACAGAACTTGAGAGGAAATTCCTGCAAATTAAGGGAATACCTTGGGGACCCCCAGATCACCAGAACTAGTGTCCCCATTGGAAGATTTCCCCTCCATTTCTTTTCTGGGGACAACCCAACATTTTGCATTCTCTTTACTTTCACTTTCAATGATAATGGTAAACAGGACTAATAGAGAGGGTTGAATCTCCCTAACAGGGGCACAGACAGCAATAAAAACTGACAGGGGTTATAACATACCTCCCAACCTTCTGAGAGGGGAATGAGGGACACCTATTAGCAAAAGTATGTAGGCATAGGACACACCCCCCTGCCACGCCCCCTTAAAGGTGAATTGTACAAAAAAAATTATTAGTTAAACATACACGCGCTTTTGTTACCTCTTCTATTCCTTCATATCAGCTTTTGTAATGTACAAATGCAGTAATTTAGAAATTGGATGAAAGGTTTAGCTCTAGGAAACACTTTTTGATACGAAGGTAGTTTATATATATATATAATGAAGAGGAGCACACTTGTCACAAGATTTAGAACGTTGTTAATACTAAGCAGATAAAACATATTATGCTAATAACTGTCTTCAAAAGCAGGGAAACTCCAGTCTGATGGGGGGGGGGGGGGGTCCCCATGGTCTCACCACCTTCCCTCAACAAGGTAGATGATCTATAAAATGTTTGCTGCAAAGAAAATATATTTTTGACTGAGGCCTTTCCAGGCTTGCAATGCCAACAGTAACTGCATTAATCACCCCCTGATAACCAAGTGCCTGTGAAGGCTTGCACTTTATTTTTAAATTATGATCCTTAAATAATTAGGCTGCTTGGCATGCTATACATGAAGCAATGAATTAAAAGTGCATGAAAGGCTTTTTGTAGCATTAAATGATGACAGAGTAGGTATAGATACAATTAACAATTACTACTAGACAATTGAACATCAGCCAGAAACAATTTGGAGGTAATTTATTGAAATAATTATTTTTTTTTATTGTGGGTTCTCCTTTTTATGTCCCTTTCTCAGGGGGGCGCATCCTCTCGGGATTGTTCCGTTGATACCCGCTGAGCAGGCAGATGACCTGTCAGAGTCCCGCTCTCCTCTATGGGAGATCAGATGAAAATGGACAGCATGTCATCCTATCCGATGCGACCCGCTGGACAGATGGTGAACGCATCGCCATCCGTCTGTTTTAAGCATATCTTGTCGGATCTGATGACAGGCGGGTGTCAGTGGACACATCTCTGCTGACATCCGCCTTTCCATAGAGGAGAATGGGTGGCCCAATCAGGTCCGCCTGAAAAACAGATAGGTGTACCTGATTGGTCCGATCGTATGAAAGGGGCCTAATACATATTTTCACTGGAGAGTGGTGTTTGTAACAAAGGTTAAGGTCTGCTTTTCTGGTGCGGAGACACTGCTGTCACATCTCAGTAACGGGGTCACTGAGCTCTCCAGAGGTCTGATGGTGGGAGCGTCGGCCATCAGTTTGGGGATAAATTGGAAAATTGAATACTTACCCTTCCGTAATTTTCCTTTCCTGGTGCCTACCTTTGGCAGCATTCGCATGGTAATTGCTCTGCCCCTGGCCAACCCACAGGACCATTATAACTCTATAAAAGAGAGCAATGCCCCGCCCCATTCTAATAACTAGACTTAAGCCAAGCTACAAGGATAATAACAAGGGAGGGAAAAATATGCTGTCTAGGAAAGGCACCAGGAAAGTTACATTATGGAAAGGTAATGTCAGGGACGTGCGTGCCATAACACAGCCAAAGCTCAGAGGCCAAGGCAAATGCAAAGGTGCAGTCATGCAGGTGCCCATCTTGCTGGGCACAGGCGCACAAATATTTTCATGCAGATGCGAACGGCTATGCGCATGCGCACGTGCTATGGCCTATATAAGTGCACCAGCTGCACTAGTCCACTGCTGTCTGATCTGCAGGTTTACCCATGTTCCTGTGCTCTGTGATTTCTGTGTTTGACCTGGCTTATCCTGATCACACTTGCACTCCACCTGTCCTG
The DNA here is from genome assembly GCF_965119305.1 of Pelophylax lessonae. NCBI lineage: Eukaryota > Metazoa > Chordata > Amphibia > Anura > Ranidae > Pelophylax > Pelophylax lessonae. Next base: position 133,779,080 of record NC_138771.1, read on the forward strand.
AATTTGGCTTGCCTGAAGACTTTGTTTATCTCTACTCTACTCTACTTTCCTGTTGCCAACCTCTGCCTGCATCTTCACCATTCTCTGCCTGCAGTTTTATGCTTATACTTGATCGCCCGTTGCTCATCTGATCCTGCTACCTCGCTTGTCTGGCTTATCTGTCTACCTGGCTTGTCTGATCCTGCATCCAGTTATCCATCTGTCCTGCTCTGCATTGTGCCTGGTGATACTGGTCCTCCATCTGCTGTTCTTGCTGTCATCTGCTGCTTCAGCTATCCAGTCCAACTCTGGTGATGCACCTGCCACGCACCTCTGCGTCCAGCAGAAGATCTTACAGGCACTCTCCCCTCACCGCACTCTTGCGGCCACTGTTTCAACAACAGTGATCCTTGAGTCAGAGCTGTACGAGAGGTTTGCCTCAAAACATTAGGCTCTGCCACATGATATGTGACAGGTAAGTATTGAAGTTTACGTTTTGCTGGTGCCTTCATGGCAGTATACGCATGGTAAATAACTTGCTACTAGGAAGGGAAATGCTGTCGAAATCAAAAAGGCGTAATTGATTATTATGAAACAGAAAATTGTGGGAGGCGGGGGAGAGCTGAAGAATCTGACAGGCTGGTTGTACCCAAGTTGATCGATCGATTAACTTGGGTACAATCGGCCTGCCCATACATGGCTCGAATCTTAGCCGGTACCTGCTGAAATGGCCCACATGCAAACTGTCTATGGCCGGCTATAGGCTGGGATTCTACTTTAGGCACAGAACCTCCTAGTAGCAAGGCAGTGTGGCTATATCGATGCTCAGAAAATATTGTGGAAAGCAGGAGGGTGAGTGCTTGGCTGACACTAATTTCCTCCAATGACTGTAAGCATTTGTCAGAAAGTTAATTTGTCAGTAATTCATATATCAGGACACAACTATCAACAGCCCTTGCCATACAAGGAAAGTTGAGGGTTTTGAAAGTTTTTCCCCAGAAATGTTCCATGGTTTTATAACCATAACCATCTATTTTTACGTATCTCACCGCACCTCCAGTGCCGGTTCACATTTATGTGAATTGGATGCGTTTTGTGAAATAACATTGAAGCTGCTCACATACATGTGGTGCATCCGCAGTTCAAATTGAAAGAATCCTGGGTGTTTTCTGAGCACTGCGGTGCGGTTCAGGTGCAAATTCTAGGCTCATTGACTTCTGTGGCAACACTTCACACATGTCATCAGTTTTGAACACAATTTAAAATTGAGAAAAAAAAATGTGTGGGCCCCCCCAAATCCATTCTCTTAGGTCTGGTATGGATTTTGAGGGGAACACCACGCCAAAATGTTAAAAACTGGTGTGGGCCCCCCCAGAATCCATACCAGACCCTTATCTGAGCATGCAGCCTGGCACGACAGGAAAAGGGGGAAGAGCAAGTGCCCCCCCCTGGACTATACCCGGCCACATGCCCCCCAAAGCACCTTGTCCCCATGTTGATGGGGACAAGGGCCTCTTTCTGACAGTCCCACCGCCTCCCACTGCTAAATAAAGAAGGGGCGGAGGAACCCGGTGACGTAACAGTGTGGTCCGCCCCCCCTTGTGACATCATCAACTGGGGCATGCTAGGTCGATGCCACAAGGCAGTGGGGGTCACTGGGTTGCCCCGCCTCTTAGTTTATTTAGTGGTGGGAGGCAATTGAGCTGTCAGTCGGCAAGAGCCAGCGTCGGGTGCAGACCTGTTTTTTTTTTTGTCGGGTCGGTGGCAGCGGCGTTCATTATGATTGACACTGGGGACATTGTTTTTGCTTTTTAGGGTTTTTTTTTTAAATAAAGGACTGTTAAAAACTGTCTCTGTGTTTTTATTTATGTTTGACATTTTTTTGGTGAATGAGTAGGGGTACAATATACCCCATACTCATTCACATGGGTTGGAGCCAGGATTGGGGGACTCCCTTGTTAAAGGGGGCTTCCAGATTCCGATAAACCCCCCATCAACATGGAAATAAGGTGTTTTGGGGCCCCCCTACCCCAAAGCAACCCTTAATGTTGAGGGCTTGTGGCCTAGTATGGTTCCAGAAAGGGGGGGGCAGTCGCTCATCCCCTCCTTACCTGGCTTGCCAGGCTGCATGCTTGGGGTCTGGTATCTGGTCTGGTATGGGTTTTTTGGGGAACACCCCCCCCCCCCCATACACTTTTTTTTTTTTAAATGGTGGCATAGTCATAGTACATGGCAAGGGCCTGGTATGAATTGGGAGGGACCTCCATGCTGGTTTTTTTCCCAAGTTTTATTGCCAGAAATTCTTTTTTTTACATTCAGCTGTGTGTTTACTTTCAGCTCTGTGTGTGAATGAGCTACAAGCCCCAAAATCCTTTGTGGCTGTTGACTTGTAGTTCTCAATGAACTACCACTGAGCTGTGGAGCACCATAGTAGTTCATTTATTCTTCCTGTCACATTGTAGGACAGATCTGGAGGAGACCTACATGGCACCAGTGATCTACTGATCCCTGGTGCAATGTTTTACAGCAGGGGTGTCAAACTCAATTTAATCGAGGGCTGCATCAGCATTATGGTTGCCCTCAAAGGGCCGGTTATATCTGTAGGATTAGATGTCCAGAGCACCCCACGCCCCCTTACACAAGATGTCATGAACCACCCCCACCATCAGAAGTCAAGAGTCACCCACCCTTCCTTACATCACAATGCACTCCCTTACCTTGTGCCGTTGCCCAGAAAAAGATGCTGGTGGATCTGGGAAGAAGTGCAGGGTCTGCAGAACCAGAGGAGGGCTGGAGTAGGCTTCCAGAGTCTGCTGACACCAGGGAAAACGTTGCGGCTGCACAGAGAGGTGCAGGGTCTGTAGGAGGAGTTCTGCCCCCCTCTCTGCTGCGAATTGCTGAGAAATGGGGGGAGGGGGGCCATTCTGCAGCTGCACAGAGGAGTGCAGGATCTGGCAAAGGAGTTCTGTCCTCTCTGCTGCCGGCTACAGAGACACAGTGGGGACAGAGACAAGAGGAGTGCCTCGGCTTTTAGGAGAGGTGCGAGGGCCACATGAAATGGCCTGGGGGGGGGGGCGCATTCGGCCCGCAGGCCTTGTGTTTGACACCTATGTTTTACAGGCTCCAAAAAAATAATAATAAATGCATATTTTTTTACCTGCAAAAAATGTGCATTTATTATTTTTTTCTACAAAGTGAACTAATTATTTAAGGATGCGCAGGCTGGCTTGCCGGCCCGCTCCTTAACAACTAGCTATTGTTAAGGAACCTGGTGGCCTTTTTCTTATAAAATTTGCATTTAAGCTGCATCCATCTAAGTTGCAGCTGGACCGCTACTTTGGAAATTCGCAGTGAAAATGGACCTGAAATTCGCACTGCACATGTGTGACCCCGGCATCAGTGTTACTTACAACTCTACCTCCTTCTCTCCTCTTCCTTTTTCTTTTGGGGTCACCCAAGGCTCTGTCCTTGGGCCTCTCATAATTGATTTATATCTCTTTCCCCTAGATCAGCAGCAATACCGTTTCTATGCTGACAACACCCAATTCTATCTTTCTACCCTGCATCTCACTCCATGAGTATCCTCACACATCATTAATTTACTAGCAGACATATCAGTCTAGATGTCACACCACTTCCTCAAACTCAATCTACCCAAAACTGAGCTCATAATATTTCCTACCTCACGTGCCTCTTCCCCTGACTTCTCTGTTTAGATTGATGGCACAACTAGTAGTCTTTCTCTACATACCAGGATGAAAACTTTCCTTTCAGCCCCACATCCAGTCATTATCTAAATCTTGCCACCTCAACCTCTGCAACATCTCCAAAATGCACCCCTTCTTTTTTAAAAAAAACCTGTGCTAAAATTAAAAAATTAAATAAAATAAATAAAAAAACATTTTTTTTAAAGAGCCCCTGTCGTCGTGAGCTCGCGCACGATAGAAAACCTATACGGAAGTCGCGCCCGCAAATGAAAGCGCTGTTCAAACCACACATGTAAAGTTTCGCCGTGATCGCCAGAGTGAGAGCAATAATTTAAAAAAAAAGAGCTACTGTGTAACTTTAAACTGGTAACTGTTAACATTTTTTAAAGCATCGTCTATGGAGATTTTTATTGACCGTAGTTTGTTGCCATTCCGCGGGTGTGCGCAATTTTAAACCGTAACATGTTAGGTATCTATTTACTCAACATGACATCATATTTCACAATATACAAAAAATGGGCTAACTTTACTGTTTATTTTTTTAAATGCAGTGAAATATATATATATATAGATTTTTAAAATGGCATTTGAAAGACCGCTGCGCAAATAGCACGTGACAAAAAATATTGCAATGACCGCCATTTTATTCTCCAGAGTCTTTGCTAAAAATATATATATATAATTGTAGCAATATTTCCAGGTATTGGGCCTGAGGTGGGTCTGCCATTGTTACCGGAAGCACTTCCAACACATTTAAGTTGAAAACCCAAGTGTGAGAATTGAGACAATGACCATTCTGGCATCTTTGGTTTGTGTTGTTTATTTTATAATGGGGATGGGAGAAGGGATACTCCTCTGGCTCAACTAGGTTTAACTGGGACACTTTGTAGAAAAATGGCTATTAGCACTGTCCAGACGCCAGCTGAATGCCGATCAACGCTTCCTGGTCCTTTAAATACTGTTCTGCTGAAAGTGCTGAAACTTCGACTTTAACTCCTTGGTTAACTCAGAAGATCAAGGACTGTAATGATCCTTGACTCTTGACACTCTGTCTAGCTCAAAAGTCCTGTGTATGACTCCCTCCAGCCCTCCACTGACTGAGGTAGCTCCTTGTAACTGCTTGTACAGCTGCAACTAATAACACTGCACACTTGACTCTTCAGGGCCCAACCGCTGGCGCCCCCTTTAAACTTCCAGGATCCTCTCACTAGGCAACCCCCTTAACACTTCAGGCCCTTTCACTAGGCAACCCCCTTTACACTTCAGGGTCCTTTCACTAGGCAACCCCCTTGACACTTGCAGGCTCCAAGATCCCTGGGACCTTCACCGGAGTGGTCCCCTCTACATTAGGCAGACCCCCAGGGGCAGTTCAAAGTACTCACGACCTTGGAAGGCTTTCCTGGAACTGAACCCCTCTTCTTCCGCTGGTCCTCGGCACACCGGATCCTCTCTGCAACTCAGCTCGGCTTTCCCTCCTGGATTCTTTTAGGCAGCCACCCGAGACACCCGATCCTTCTGATTGGGACTCTGCTTCCCACCAAAGATGCTGCGTCATGCATTCCCCTCCAACTTATACCCACTACCAGAATCCTCTGTGGCAGAATCTGCCTTCTGGGGTAGATACAGGCCTGAATGGGCCACTAATTGGGTTTCCCCCACTGCCCAATGAGAATCCTCTCTTGGAGCCAATGGGGAGTCTCCCCTCTCAGCAGCCACACCTGGGAGACATGACAGTCCAGCTGAAAATCATGGCCCCGCTGTTAGGCAGCCAAAGCCCATTATGCTTTTACCTAGCACCTACCTTGTAGGGTGCTACAAAATGTTTGGGGGTTCTAAGTAATTTTCTAGCAAAAAATACAGATTTTAACTTGTAAACAACATGTGTCAGATATGGGCTCAGTCCAGAAGTGGTTAATATGGTTAAACACCAAAATATAACTTTTTGTTTAAAAAAAATGCATTGCAAGGATATAAAGTATTTCAATTGTCTTAAGTTAATTTTATGGCCTCATGCACATAGGGCATTCAAAAAAATGAGCTGCAGCACCAGGAAAATGCGGCATAAAAAAAAAAGTGCCTGTAGCAATGTTTTGCACACGTTTATGCACGTTTAGACGCATCACTCCCCTCTTCTATCTTTCACTCCCAATTTCCCACAATGCATAAAAAACTATTCTAATCTTCTTTTCTCTGCGTCATTTTGATTGGAGAGAGAGAGAGCATCTGATTAATATAATGGATCCCATCATTTTTAAAATCAATGAGGCCATCCTGCTGATTGTGTCACGGAGGCTGAGAAGACAGAGACAGCTGAAGGAACAGAGAAGCAGCCGTATACGGTAATTGTATGGTTTTACATTTTTTTTTTTCTGATGAATATTTTTTTGATATTTTTGTTTTAATTTTTTTTTTTTTAGGTTTCTTGCTACTGGTTCCATTGCCTCCTCCTCAGCCTCACTCTCATCCCCAATGTTGCATGTGAAAAAAATTATTTTACACCATCATATAAAAAACAAATAAGAACAAAGCAGCTATTGAATAAAGACATACTATTTAACTAAAAAAAGTGATTTAAAAATAAAATTAAACATAGAAAAAATATACTTAGTGCCTTGTGTTGGCTATCATGGGTTGACGGAGGAATGCCAAATGAATGTGGTAGATGTTTGAGGAGCTGGTGCCCCACTTCGCATTGCCTTCTCCTCCCCTGTTAACCACTTTTCCGCTGCTCACTAGAGCTCTACTGCGGCAAAGTGGCTCTTGTAGGTCTAACGACGTAGACTTACGACGGCAGACACTCCCCCTTCTCGGTGGTGCTCGCGCGCCGCCGGGGGCTCGCTCCCGCTGTACTCAGTCACAGCGGGAGTCGGGCCAGGGGAGGAGCAGCGGCGATCGCCGCTGCTCTTCCCCGATCGTCGGGGAATCGAGTCTGGAGATCCGCCCACTTGTGTAAACAAAGCGGGCGGATCTCCTAAGTGACAGGCATGGTCAGATTGCAGGGTTCAGCATAGCTGAACATGCGATCTGTCCCTGTGTCACTCAGTCACCTCCCCCCACACATGTTAGTAAGCACCAGGCATACATTAACCCCTCCCTCTCCAATAAAATTAACCCCTTCCCTGCCAGTGTCATTTTTACAGTAACAGTGCATATTTATAGCACTGATTACTGTAGTAATGTCACTGGTAACCCCAAAAGTGTCAAAAATGTCAGTCAAGGGTCCGATCTGTCCGCCGCAATGTCGCAGTCCCGCAAAAAAAATCGCAGATCGCCGCCATTACTCGTTAAAAAAAAAACCCCAAAAACTACAGAAATCTTTCCCTTAGTTAGTAAACGCAATATCTTTTGCGCAAACCAATCAAAATACGCTTATTGTGATTTTTTTTACCAAAAATATGTAGCAGAAAACAAATTGGCCTAAAATGATAAAAAATTTTGATTTTTACATTTTTTTGGGGGGGGGGGGGATTTCATATAAAAAATGTGAAAAGTATTGTTATTTTTTCAAAATTGTCGCTCTTTTTTTGTTTATAGCACAAAAAGTAAAAATCACACAGATGATCAAATACCACCAAAAGAAAGCTCTGTTTGTGGGAAAAAAAGGACGTAAATTTCGTTTGGGTACAGCGTCGCACGACTGTGCAATTGTCAGTTAAATTCGCACAGTGCCGAATCGCAAAAAGTGGCCCAGACGTAAGACAGCAAAATCCTCCGGTGGTAAAGTGGTTAAGTCCCTCTGCACACAATCGTGTAAGGATTTTGTTATTTTGATATGCAATCCTAATTAACATTACAACAAACAATGCATTCGGTAAAATAGACTTCTTTCTTTTTTCTGTGAATTGCTCAAGTGCTCCCAATTTAGTGTCAGAGCTCAACTGATGTGCATCCACTGCATTGCTTTGCACAGGCGATCATTATACAGGGGATGAAAAACATCCCACAGCTCTGCATGGGCCTCCACTGAAGCAATGAGCTCTGCCTATGATACATCAGCAGTCATCTTTTCTCTCCATACAACCACATGTCTGAGAAAAGGAGACTTGGGTAATGTATATGCCGGAAATTCCTGGTTTGCAGATGTTACAGTGACCAATCTCATTCACTAAAGCCTTAAAACGCTTGACAGAACTAAAGACAGCATACAGTGTTAACAAGGTTAGCACGGGTTTAGGAGCATCAAGCGTTTTTACAGCTGAAAAGCTCCACTTCAGAACACGCTGCCTCAGGGTTTTTTTATTGCTTCTAAAGGCTCCTGCAACTAAAAGCTTCTAAAAGCCATTGCATGCATGGACACATAGAATAACATTCTGAGGTATTTTAAAGCAGTAAAAAAAGCATGACGCTCCTAAAAGCAGCAGGAAAAACACTGTGTGCATGAGGCCTAGCAGTAACCTGCAGTATTACTAAAGGGGAGTTCCACCCAAAAATGGAAGCTCCACTTATCTGCTTCCCCCTTCCCCAATGAAAGGTGCCAAATGTGGCACTGGAGGGGAAGGGGGAAGCAGATAAGTGGAGCTTCCATTTTTGGGTGGAACTCCCCTTTAGTTTTTGACAGGTAACCGTCCCCACTTTTGTGACATTCTGCGGTGGCAAAGTCCCTTGGAAGTTTGCCCCCCCCCCACCCTTCCTCCGCTGCCGGCCAGATAGAAAGCATAGGGAACCCGCTGTGAAGCTGAAAGGCTTCACTGCTGGTTTCCTTTACCACGAATGGCGGCGGCAGCAACCGAGAGCCGGTCCGAAAATTGGGTGGGTTGCCGACATCGCAGGATCCCTGGACAGGTAAGTCTCCTAATATAAGGCTACATGTACACGGGACGCTGAAAATGGCCGTTTAGGAGCAGTTGGGCGTTTTTTTCAGAAGCCCCTGAACCCATCTACATTTTATCTTATCTGTCCATGTACACCAGGTCGTTTACAGTCATTTGCAGGCAGTTGCGTTCAGGGACTGTTTTTAGAACGCAATTATGTGCGTTCGAACGTGTTTCCCGGCGTTTCAAAAGCACAAACGCGTCCGAACGCGTCTGAACGCGTCCGAACGCGATGACCCACGTTTAGCGTTCGCGTTTTTCCATTTTAAAGGGGAATAATTTTTTTGACCTCTAGGAACGCTTCTAAACGCAAACGCCAGCAAACGCTGCTAAACGCCCGCTAAACGCGGGTACAAACGCGACCGAACGGACGTTTCAAACGTCCTAAAAATTCCAGCATTCAAAGGGACTTTTAACAACGTCCCGTGTACATGGAGCCTAAAGGGTCAACAGCTACAGTATTTGTAGCTGCTAACTTTAAAATTTTGTGTGTTTGAGTGGGGGGCAGAACTCCACTTTAGGTGGAACTTCACTCCCTCAATCAACACTGAGTATTTTTAATCCTTATGCTCCTAGCATTAGTAGATAGAAAAGTACTGTATATCGTATTTATTGGTTTTAAACAATTTTTTTATATTTCTTCCGTTACCTCCTGGTTTCCAAGCCTAGGAAAATTATGACATACATCCCAGGAGTCTTCGGGAGGGGGGGGGGGCTTTCTCAGCTAAACACACTCTTCTGCCTGCATGCCTGAGCTAAGGGCAGATGGATTCCAGGAAGTAAATGCTACATGAATTATCTGCCCATACTCAAGATGGCCGTGGCTAAAAATGCTAGGGCCTGTATTTCAAAGTGATTTCTCAACAAAATAAAGCATGGAGACATGAATGGGGGAGTTTGCTTTGAATATTAAATATGTATTATTGCATTTTTGGTTTGTTGTGCTCAGATGCAGAGTAGTTCCACTTTAGGATATAAAAAACAAACATATGAGCATGCATGTTTAATTTAAAAAAAAATTCATTAGGATGTTATAATACCATACCTCCCAACGTTTTGAGATGGGAACGAGGGACACCTATTAGCAAAAGTATGTAGGCATAGAACACACACCCTGCCATGCCCCCTTAAAGCGGTTGTAAACCCTATAAAAAAAAAAAATAAAAAAAAAAAACCTGCAAGACAAAGGCATAATGAGCTAGTATGCATCGCATACTAGCCCATTATGTTTAACTTACCTTAAAACGAAGCCCCGACACGGACCCCCGGACATCGATGCGGGCGCTGCCATGATCCCTCGTCGTCTCTTTCGGGTTCGGCGGCTCCGGCGCGCTGATTGGCCGGAAGAGACGGCTCCAGCGCGCTGATTGGCCGGAGCCGCGATGACGTCACTCCCGCGCATGCGCGCGGGAGTGATTTTTCCGGCAAGCTCCCGGCAAGTTAATTGAAGGTCCCCCCGGACCTTCAGAGCGTGCCGGTTTAGGAGATATTATTTGTACCTACAGGTAAGCCTTATTATAGGCTTACCTGTAGGTAAAAGTGTCAAAAAGCGGGATACAACCGCTTTAAAGGAGAATTATACAAAAAAAATGATTGGTTAAACCCACAAGTGCTTTTTTTTACCACTACTATTCCTTTTATCTTGGCTTTTGAACTTTACAAATGCAGCAACTTAGAAACTGGATGAAAGGTTTAGCACTCGGAAACTATTTTTGAGAAATTAAAAATGCATTTTACTTATAGATCACACCAAAATGAGGGACAAATGAGGAGGAAAGAGGGACTTTGTTCCAAATCAGGGACAGTCCCTCGAAATCAGGGACAGTTGGGAGCTTTGTAATAATCAGTAGAATAAATAATAGGAACGAAATAACTAGTATCTAAAAGTTATTGAATGTATTTCTTTAGTTCATCTTATTTTGTGGATAGTGGCAGTTTGTGGGGCTCCTGCATCCTTTCCCCTTTTTACGCTTTCGACTCCTCTCTGAGTTCTGAGGCATTACCTGAGCATTTAACCACTTCAATACAGGGCACTTTCATCCCCCTTCCTGCCCAGGCCAATTTTCAGCTTTCAGCGCTGTCACATTTTGAATGATAATTGAGCATGCAACGCTGTACCCAAACAAAAATTTTATCATTTTTTTCCTACAAATAGAGCTTTCTTTTGGTGGTATTTGATCACCTCTGGGTTTTTTCTTTTTTGCTAAACAAATATAAAAAGACCGAATATTATGAAAAAAAAAAAAGTTCTTCTTTGTTAATGTTAAAAGTTTTGTAAATAAGTAAGTTTTCTCCTGTACTGACTAGCACTGATCAGGCTGCACTGAGGGGCACTGATGAGGCGGCACTGATGATGAAGCACTAATATGTAACTCTGATGGGCACTGATAGGCGGCATTGATATGCAGCATTGATGGGCACTGATAGGGGGCACCGATATGCAACATTGATGGGCACTGATAGAAGGCACTGATGGGCACTCATAGGCAGCACTAATGGGCACTGTTGGTGGCACTGATGGGCACTCATAGGTGGCACTGATAGGCACTAATAGGCGGCACTGATGGGCACTGATAGATGGCACTGATGAGGCACTGACAGGCATTACTAATGGACACTGATTGGAATCCCTAATAGGCATTTATTGGCATCCGATTGGCATCCCTGGTGACCACAGGTTGGCATCCCTGGTGGCATGGGTTGGCATCCCTGGTGGGCTCTAGTTGGCACCCCTGATGGGTCTACACAAATAATCAATGCGCTGATTATCAGCGCAGACCCCCCCCATCAGGAGAGCACTCGATCGGCTCTCTTTTACTCGCGCCTGGTCAGCACGAATGGAGGAAAGCTGATAAACGGCACTTCCTGGTTACGATGTTACCAGCTGTGATTGGTTACAGCTGATCACATGGTAAAGAGCCTACGTCATAGGCTCTTTACTGGGATCAAAGATGCGGTGTGTCAGAGTGAAAATCCGCACCACCGATCGCCACTCTGCGTGCCCTCGCGGGAGCGCGAGCGGCTTATCCTGCTGGACGCCATATGACGCCCAATCAGGATAACGTAACCACTTTGTGGCCGTCATTTTGCTATATGGTGGGCGGGAAGTGGTTAAAGTGTTACTAAAGCCCAAATAGTTTTTTTTAGTTTTGGATAGAGTGGAGAGGTGTTAGAACTAGGGATAGACCGATTATCGGCAAGGCCGTTATTCACATTCCCCCATATATCGGTATGGGCCCCGGAACTGGCTGATATTTTTGGGACATCATTCTGCCTTCTTAGGCCGCCTCCCTCGCCTTGGACAGCTTTGCTGGAGTTGGGACTAGTCTCGCGGGAGTGTATCACAGTCATACACCCAACCACAGGCCCTGTACCTGCCAGCCACAGGCACTGTACCAGCCAGCCAGCCAGCCACCCACCCACAGGCCCTGTACCTGCAAGCCACAGGCACTGTACCAGCCAGCCACCCACAGGCCATGTACCTGCAAGCCGAAGGCACTGTACCAGCCAGTCACCCACAGGCCCTGTACCAGCCAGCCACCCACAGCCCCTGTGCCAGCCACAAACGCACCACAGGGTGCCAGCCAGCCAACCACCCACCACAAGGTGCCAGACAGCCAGCCACCCACCACAGGGTGCCAGACAGACAGCCACCCACAAACAGGGTGCTAGACAGCAAGCCACCCACCACAGGGTGCCAGACAGACAGCCACCCACAAACAGGGTGCTAGACAGCAAGCCACCCACAAGCCCTGTACCAGTTAGCCACAGGCACTGTACCAACCACCCACAAGCCTTGTACCAGCCGGCCACCCACAACCCATTTGCGAGCCACCCACCTACCACAGGGTGCCAGCCAGCCAGCCCGCCACCCACCACAGGGTGCCAGCCAGCCAGACACCCACCACAGGGTGCCAGCCAGCCACCCACCACAGGGTGCCAGCACGTCAGCCACCCACCACAGGGTGCCAGTCAGCCAGCCTCCCACCACAGGGTGCCAGACAGCCAGTCACCCACCACAGGGTGCCAGCCAGCCAGCCACCCACCACAGGGTACCAGCAAGTCAGCCACCCACCACAGGGTGCCAGCCAGCCAGCCCGTCAGCCACCCACCACAGGGTGCCAGACAGCCAGACACCCACCACAGGGTGCCAGCCAGCCAGACACCCACCACAGGGTGCCAGCAATCAGCCACCCACCACAGGGTGCCAGCCAGCCAGCCTCCCACCACAGGGTGCCAGACAACCAGCCACCCAACAACAGGGTGCCAGCCAGCCAGCCTCCCACCACAGGGTGCCAGCAAGCCAGCCATTAAGCATTAAACAAAAATTAACATGTTCAGTACCAGATTTGTGTCAAAATTGTCTTTATTTTTCAAAACTTTAAATGTACAAAATATCGGCCCACATCGGCCGATACCGATATGTTGTGACCAAAATATAGGTATCGGCCCTGAAAAAACCATATCGGTCTAACCCTAGTTAGAACCCCTGTTTTTTTGCTGCATGTGACCTTCTCAATTATAGTGAGTTATAGAGATTCACCTTCTCAGTTATAGAGAGTTACAGCCCATTCAGACTGGCACAACACGACTTTGTGGGGCGACCTGTGAAGTCGTGGTGCACAGCGTGAAGCGCGACTTCGGCGCGACTTGCACGGACTTCATATAATTAAAGTCAATGCAAGTCGCCTCCAGGTCGCCCCAAAGTAGTACAGGACCCTTTTTCTAAGTCAGAGCTGCTCAATGGCGAGCGACCGACCGCGACTTGTCAGGCGACCAAGTCGCCTGACAAGTCGCGCTAGTCTGAATGGACTCTTATAGTGAAAGCAAATCAGAGATTTTGAGTAGTAACCAGAAACTGAAACAAGAGACACTAGTTCCAGTGACCCTGCTAACAACCTGAAATTTCCTCACTACCTTTTGTGGCTATAGGAAGAAATCTGAAATTTTTGGTTGACACCAAAAGGTTTGCCTTTAATTTGCCTTTGCCATGGCAACATCGCTAATATAGCAATCTCAAGATTACAAATGAGCTGCCAACATCAAAGTCTTTACTGAAGTTCAGGTGAGCAGCCACTAGAGGAAGATTTGCAAATCATAATGCAGATAAGGAAGGTCTTGCATGTAAAAATAAAAAATGCTGCTTTTACAGGCATACACCATTTTTACACTTCTAAACGCAGTTCTATTTTGGCCATGCACAGGTGTTCGGAAAGGAGCTTATAAAGCTCAAAAGAAAAGAGTCTCTCATCGCTCTCAGTTCAAGTCACGTATAGCCATATAACAATCAGAATGACTATAGATAAAACAAACAAATGTGAAAAAAATGTGAAAAGTACTTATTCTTAATTGGCATGGCTCCAGAGTTGGTTGTATGGTGAGCTCTTGGCTCGGAATGGTGAATGAATGATCAGCAGCCTGAATGACAGTACAGATTGAGGATCATGGATGGAGGGATGAGTGGATGGTTGGATAGAGGGGCCTAAAGGATGTTCTGCAGCTAGGCACATCAGATCTGGGAAAAATCATCAGTAGTATGTAGAAGACAAAATAGCCAAAGCGCAGGAATTAATAAAAACATGGTATCATTTATTAGACAAACAAATATCGAGAAAGGTGCAGCTTGGACATGGATGGGAAAGACAGTAATATGAAGATGGCAAGCACGGTCAGCAGACGGGCAACAACTGTCATACACTTGGAACCGGACCAGCCGCATGGAGATGGAGCAGCAGCAACGAACTGGGAAGACACTGGGGAATGAGAAGGGGGGTGTACAACGCGTTTCAGAGGCCCCACCTCCTTTGTCAAGCACAACCAGTCGTGGGGCAGGAACAGCTTTTATACCGGCGGCTGGAAGCCAGTAAGCATGAGAAACCACTTCCCACCAATTGTTTTTCTCATGCTTACGGGCTTCCAGCTACCAGTATAAAAGCTGTTCCTGCCCCATGATTGGTTGTACTTGACAAATGAGGTGGGCCTCTGAAACGGGTTGTATACGCACTCTTCTCATTCCCTGGTGTCTCCCCGGGTTCCTTAAGGATGGGCGTTGACACTGCTGCTGCTCCGTCTTCACGCAGTGGGTCCGGTTCCAAGTGTATGACAGTTGTTGCCGTTCTGCTGACCGTGCTTTCCATCTTCATATTACTGTCCTTCCCCTCAACGTCCAAGCTGGACCTCTCTAATGGGCCATACACACTATAAGATTTTCTGAAGACTTTTTCCTTTAGGTTTACCAAAACCATATAATATGAGGTCAGACCTAAACACTTTCAATTTGTATGCAATCTGGCAGGCCCTTGCACTACATAGAAAAGGTAAATCTAAAGGAAAAAGTCTTCAGAAAATCTTATAGTGTGTAAGGCCCTTTAGGCTCTGTTCACATCTTGGTGTCCCGTATCGCGGACAGAATCGCCACGATTCTGCCCACGATCCAGATTGACGGCAAATCGCGGGACGCCTGTGTGATCCCCGTCACTTCCAATGGCACCCCAAATGTGGCACGATTTTGCCACGATTGTCACCCAACAAATGGCGGTAAAATTGGACAAACAGAATCACAGGACACCTGTTGCCCAAAGAAGTACAAGAAATTATTTTGGGCAACAGGCGTCCTGCAATTCTGGTTGCGCGATTTTACCGCAATTCATCAGGCGAAAATTGCGGCAAAATCGTGCCGCGTTTGGGGTGCCATTAGAAGTGATGAGGATTGCATGGGTGTCCCGCGATTTGCCATGAGTTAGGATCACGGCAGAATCTTGGCGATTCTGCCTGCGATCCGGGATGCAGGGATAAGGCACTAAGTTCTGCAGATAAGGCACTAAGTAAGTTTAATTACCACCTTAATCAGCCACAAAACCTGTGTAATTAAAACGTGTTTAACCACTTGCCGACCACGGCAAGTACATATACTGCGGCGGTCAGCCCCTCACAGGCAAAGTGACGTATCCGTATGTCACTAGCCTGTGAGGCTCTGGGGAGCGAGTGCGCCCGCCGCATGCGCGCTCCCGCTCGGTCACGGACCCCCCCGCGCGTGTGCCCGGCAGACCCGATGTCCGCCGGGCACTCCCGATTGTCTGTTACACCGGGAGAAAGGCAGGCGGCTAATGTAAACAAGCCGCCTATTATTCTCCCCTGTGTAAGAATAGTGATCATACGGTTCTACTATGTAGGACCGTTGATCACTGTTCTTACACCTCAAGCCACAGCCAATCACAGTTAGAATCACGCCCCTAGGGACACACTTAACCCCTCCCTCTCAAAAAAAAAAAAAGTTAACCCCTTCACTGCCAGTGTCATTTTAGAGTAACAGTGCATATATATAGCACTGATTACTGTAGTAATGTCACTGGTAACCCCAAAAGTGTCAAAAATGTCAGTCAAGGGTCCGATCTGTCCGCCGCAATGTCGCAGTCCCGCAAAAAAAATCGCAGATCGCCGCCATTACGCATTAAAAAAAAAAACCAACAAAAATGACAAAAATCTTTCCCTTAGTTAGTAAACGCAATAACTTTTGCGCAAACCAATCAAAATACGCTTTTTGTGATTTTTTTTTTTACCAAACATATGTAGCAGAAAACAAATTGGCCTAAAATATTAAAAAAATTTGATTTTTACATTTTTTTGGGAATTTCACATAAAAAAATGTGAAAAATATTGTTATTTTTGCAAAATTTACGCTCTTTTTTTGTTTATAGCGCATAATCAAAAAATCGCACAGGTGATCAAATACCACCAAAAGAAAGCTCTGTTTGTGGGAAAAAAAGGATGTCAAATTCGTTTAGGTACAGCGTCGCACGACCGCGCAATTGTCCATTACAGTCACGCAGTGCCGAATCGCAAAATAGACCCTGGTCAGGAAGGGGGTAAAATCTTCCGGGGCTTAAGTGGTTGAGGTTTAAAGGGATGAGGTGGCAACCCTAGCGTGTGTTACGCAGACCTGGAAGTACAAAATCACGTACCTGTACGTGATTTTGCACAGAGGAACCATCGCCCCGTAGTAAATGTACGTGGGGTGGGGAGATGCCTTAGGGTAGTTTTAAACACCATAATTTGCCGCCATTCCACAGGCAGATGCAATTTTAAAGCGTAAAAATTTTAGATATCTATTTACTTGGCGCAACATCCTCTTTACAATATACAAGAAAATTGGGGTAAATATTGTGCTTTGTTTTTTAATTCATTTTTTCCTAAAAAAATTGCATTTGAAAAACCGCTGCGCAAATACCATGTGACAATAAAAATTGCAACACCCATCATTTTATTCTTTAGGGGCTCTGCTAAAAAATAAACTGCTCAAAAAATGAAAGGAACACTTTGAAAACAGTTTAGATCTCAATGGGGAAAAATATCATGCTAGATATCTATACTGATATGGACTGGGTAATGTGTAAGGCTGCATTCACACTTGAGCGTAGCGGTTTTTACCGCGTTTTACCGCGATTTTACAGCAATTTTACCACGATTTTCAGGCGTTTTTTTCAGGCGTTTTTCATTGACATCTATCAAAAACGCTGGTAATCAGCCCAAAAAGAAGCTCATGTACTTTTTTCAGCTACAGGCGTTTTTCAAAACGCTCAGATGTGAACAGGGGCCATTTAAATGAATGGGGTTTCACTTGTTGGGCGTTTTGGAACGTTTTTTTTGAGCGTTTTTGGAGCTGAAAAACGCTCAAAAACGCCCAGGTGTGAATGGAGCCTTAGGAATGAAAGGATGCCACATCATTTGATGGAAATGAAAATTATCATCCTAGAGAGGGCTGAATTCAAAGACACACCGAAAATAAAAGTGAAAAAAGTGTCCTAGTCCATTTTGCTGAAATTTCATTACAGCAACTCAACATGGTACTCGGTAGTTTGTTTGGCCCCCACGTGCTTGTATGCATGCCTGACAACATTGGGGCATGCTCCTAATGAGAGGACAGAGGGTGTCCTGGGGTCTTTCCTCTCAGATCTGGCTCAGAGCATCACTGAGCTCCTGAACAGACTGAGGTGCAACCTGGCGGCGTCAGATGGACCAAAACATAATGTCCCAGAGGTGTTCTATTGGATTTAGGTCAGGCGAGCGTGGGGGCAATTCAATGGTATCAATTCCTTCATTCTCCAGGAACTGGCTGCATACTCTCACCACATGAGGATGGGCATTGTTATGCACCAGTAGGAATCCAGGACCCACTGCATACCTGCCAACTGTCCCGTTTTTCCCGGGACAATCCCGGCAAATAGGAGCCTGTCCTGGGTATTTTACAGTGTCCCTGTTAATCAGGGACAATGTAAATCACAAAAAAAAAATTTTTTTTTTTTTTTTTTTTTTTTAATTTTGTGCCACACAGTGTCGCTCTCACCCCAGCTAGGAGTTGTAGTTCTGGCAGCAGGTTGTCTCTCTCTCTGTGCCCGCTCACTCTTCCCGCCTGTCGCAAATTTAACGTGTCACCGAAGGCAGGGTGTGAGCATGGTGCACTTTCCAAAATCCGCCAGCAGGGGGAGGCAGAGCACCTTCCGACAAGCTGGAGGCCTCACACTCCATTAATTACTACTATCAATAATGTTTTTTTATAGATATAATTTATACACCTGTTAATTGATACATATATATAGTTTTCTAGCTCTAGATAAATGTGTGTACATATCCGTGTAAGTGTATGTGTGTGCATATATATATATTGCTCAAAAAAATGAAAACAGACCTCAATACTCAATGGGAAAAATCTCATGCTGGATATCTATACTGGTATGGACTTGGTATGTGTTAGGATAATATGGACTGGGTAATGTGTTAGGATCTATACTGGTATGGAATATACTGGTATGGACTCTGTAATGTGTTAGGATGGTATGGACTGGGTAATGTGTTAGGATCTATACTGGTATGGACTGGGGAATGTGTTAGGATCTATACCGGTATGGACTGGGTAATGTGTTAGGATCTATACTGGTATGGACTGAGTAATGTGTTAGGATCTGTACTGGTATGGACTGGGTAATGTGTTAGAATCTATACTGGTATGGACTGGGTAATGTGTTAGGATCTATACTGGTATGGACTGGGGAATGTGTTAGGATCTATACCGGTATGGACTGGGTAATGTGTTAGGATCTATACTGGTATGGACTGGGTAATGTGTTAGGATCTATACTGGTATGGACTGGGTAATGTGTTAGGATCTGTACTGGTATGGACTGGGTAATGTGTTAGGATCTGTACTGGTATGGACTGGGTAATGTGTTAGAATCTATACTGGTATGGACTGGGTAATGTGTTAGAATCTATACTGGTATGGACTGGGTAATGTGTTAGGATCTATACTGGTATGGACTGGGTAATGTGTTAGGATCTGTACTGGTATGGACTGGGTAATGTGTTAGAATCTATACTGGTATGGACTGGGTAATGTGTTAGGATCTGTACTGGTATGGACTGGGTAATGTGTTAGGATCTGTACTGGTATGGACTGGGTAATGTGTTAGAATCTATACCGGTATGGACTGGGTAATGTGTTAGGATCTATACTGGTATGGACTGGGTAATGTGTTAGGATCTATACTGGTATGGACTGGGTAATGTGTTAGGATCTATACTGGTATGGACTGGGTAATGTGTTAGGATCTGTACTGGTATGGACTGGGTAATGTGTTAGTATCTATACTGGTATGGACTGGGTAATGTGTTAGGATCTATACTGGTATGGACTGGGTAATGTGTTAGGATCTGTACTGGTATGGACTGGGTAATGTGTTAGGATCTGTACTGGTATGGACTGGGTAATGTGTTAGAATCTATACTGGTATGGACTGGGTAATGTGTTAGGATCTGTACTGGTATGGACTGGGTAATGTGTTAGGATCTGTACTGGTATGGACTGGGTAATGTGTTAGAATCTATACCGGTATGGACTGGGTAATGTGTTAGGATCTATACTGGTATGGACTGGGTAATGTGTTAGGATCTATACTGGTATGGACTGGGTAATGTGTTAGGATCTATACTGGTATGGACTGGGTAATGTGTTAGGATCTGTACTGGTATGGACTGGGTAATGTGTTAGAATCTATACTGGTATGGACTGGGTAATGTGTTAGGATCTATACTGGTATGGACTGGGTAATGTGTTAAGAAGGAAAGGATGCTACATTGTTTTATGTAAATTAAAATTATCACCCTACAGAGGGCTGAATTCAAAGACAGGTGAATAAAGTGTGAAATGTGCTCAGGTGTGACCATACAAAAATGTAATATGTAAATCTAAATAAAGTATTAGGTGTAAATAAGTACGATAAAACCTAATTATACCAGATAGTATAATCATACTTATTTACACCTTGCACTTTATTTATATTTCCATATTACATTTTTTCTATGGTCACACCTGAGCACATTTCACACTTTAGAATTGCAGGGAATTGTGATGAGAATTTTAAACTTTAGGCAGAAGTAGTGCAGCTGAATGGGAGAATTATTCCAACTCTGCTACTTTGGCCTTAAGTTTTCAATTCCCTTTTCAATTTCCTGTAATTCTCTCTTCATGAAGTAGACCCTATAATCTGATAAGTAGGCGGAGATTAATTATGCAGAGTGGGCGGAGCTTCAGGGAAGTGGGTGTGGTAAGTAATTGATAGCTGTGCTGCAAAGTGTCCCTGGAAATTTTTTTCAAATGTTGGCAACTATGCCACTGTACCAGTGTAGGGTCTGACAATGGGTCCAAGGATTTCATCCTGATACCTAATGGCAGTCAGGGTGCCATTGACTAGTCTGTAGAGGTCTGTGCGTCCCTCCATGGATATGCCTCCCCAGACCATCTCTGACCCACCACCAAACTGGTTATGTTGAAAGATGTTACAGGCAGCATAACGTTCTCCACGGCTTCTCCAGACCCTTTCACGTCTGTCACATGTGCTCAGGGTGAACCTTCTCTCATCTGTGAAAAGCACAGGGCGCCAGTGGCAGACCTGCCAATTCTGGTGTTCAATGGCAAATGCCAATCGAGCTTCACAGTGCCGGGCAGGGAGCACAGGATCCACTAGAAAACGTCAGGCCCTCAGGCCACCCTTATGTAGTCTGTTTCTGATTGTTTGGTCAGAGACATTCACACCACTGGCCTGCTGGAGGTCAATTTGTATGGCTCTGGCAGTGCTCATCCTTTTCCTCCTTGCACAAAGGAGCAGATACCGGTCCTGCTGATGGGTTAAGGACCTTCTATGGCCCTGTCCAGCTCTCCTAGAATAACTGTCTGTCTCCTGGAATCTCCTCCATGCTCTGGAGACTATGCTGGGAGACACAGCAAACCTTCTGGCAATGGCACATATTGATGTGCCATCCTGGAGGTGTTGGACTGCCTGTGCAACCTCTATAGGGTCCAGGTATCGCCTCATGTTACTAGTAGTGACACTGACCCTAGTTATTGCGTCTACTAACTACGGGAAAGATTTATGTCAGAAGCGTCAGAATTGGCCCGTACAAAGTGGTTAGAGGCGTTTTTCTGACACTTCTGGCGGCATATTTAGAGGATGAATTCATACGCCATTGTGTATGAGGAATATTGTTCAGTGCTGATTTAGTAGTTCTGTTGCTTCTTCAATGACAAGGGAAAATAAAGCATTGATTAGAGAGTGAATACTAAAAGAAAGGCTTCCTTCAGCCTCCTTCCAGCTATTTAGCGGCTTTGCATGCAGCTGGAAGCCTCTCAGTACAACAAGCACAGCTCAGCGTGATACAGCCGCCGCCATTTTGTTGGAGACCTTTTCATAGAACACATGTCAATGGGGCCCTTGTCTCCGGAGTAATGGCGGCCGAGTCACCTCCCCGCCCTCTCTGAGGCCCATACAATGACTTGTTGTTCGCCGCTCGGATCAGCAGCTGGTGACGTGGACGCGGCTGGTGTGAGAGTGTTCGGAGCGTTCCGCCTCGTTCTCATTGTGCGCTGAAAGTCAAACCCCTCAGGTGACCTTCTCCAGCTGTTCATTGGAAGACAGCCTCTTCCCTTCCGTCAGCCCCTATTCACAGAGCGCACTTACGCTGCGTCCGCTCTCAGGACTGGTAGAGTAGGACTGGCGCTGAGATCTGGTCCATTCATTCTTAGGAGAGGGCTGTGTATGGTGCTGATCGGGGTGTCAGAGGACGGAGGAGTGATGCCATGTCTGGGATCTGAGTCTGAAGTTCTATGCTTCTTGCTGGAGATGGTGGCTGGTCCATTGGATTGATGGGCAGAAGACTAGGAATGACTACATGGGCTTTGTGATCACAGATAATGCATTGCACTCCTTGAAGTAGCAGACTACAGACATATTTCACTACTTCGCCTTCCATTGACTTGATTGGATCTTCATCACCATGTGGGTGAAGGTGTGTGTGGGCCTGATGGCCGTTGCGGTGGGTCTCCTCCATCACCTGCAACCGGACCTTCTAGAAGCGGCCCAGGACTACCTCTCATCATCTCTGCAGAGCATCTCCCCTGGGGTGACCCCATCCCACCCGTCCCTGGAGGAAGCCCTGTCTGCGACATGGGACGCCCTGATCACTGCGCCGGCCAAACACTGGGGGAAGGTGGCCATTGGGTGAGTACTGAGTGCCCAACACTAAGGTTGTCACCTCATCCCTTTAATCCAGGACACATAATAATGACACAGGTTCTGAGGCTGATATAAGGCACTGAGTGAGTTAATTACCACCTTAAAGCGGAGTTCCACCCTAAAATGATACTTCCCTCCATCTTCTTGGCTCCGGGTCACCTGAAAAACAAATGGATAATCGCAATTTTTTTTTTTACTTACCTTGTTTAGAAAAAAATATACTTACCTTACTTCCTCTTCCTCGCCACGGCCCGTCGTCACTTCCTGGCTTGCAATGATTCCTGGGAGCTGAACGTCATCGCTCCCAGGAATCAATGCGCCTGCACCGGCCCCGACGTCAGTTCCGGTGCAGGCGCCGTCATACCTTGCTAAACAGCTTCTGGGCATGCCCAGAAGCTGTGCAGGGATGACGCTGCGGCACCGGAAGTGATGGCGGGGCCGGTGCAGTGCATCGTGGGACCGAAGAAGACGGAAGAGGACGCAGAAGAGGATCGCGCTGGCTTTAAGCTGCCCACACCTGAGATGGCAGCGCTGGACAATACATTTTCAAGGTAAGTATTTCTTCTTGCAGGTAAGTGCAACCCGGGACAGATCAGAGGCTATCCATTGTGGAATGTACTAGCCCTGACTGTCCCGGGGGTATTTTTATTAAAAAAAACGTTCCCAGGGTGGAACTCCACTTTAATCAGTCACAGAACCTGTGTAATTAATGTGTCCTGGTTTAAAGGGATAAGGTGGCAACCCTACCCAACACTCAACCTGGGGGGGCCAAGTGTGCACCTTACAAATCATTCCCCAAAAAACATAACGTTTAGGTATGGTCGTTATTGCATAGTTACGTTGGTGCTGCTTGGACCGATGTAAGTATGTATTCTAGATTGTAAGCTCTAACGAGCAGGGCCCTCTAGTTCCTCCTGTATTGTAACTGTATTGTCTTCCCTCACATTGTAAAGCGCTGCGCAAACTGTTGGTGCTATATAAATCCTGTATAATAATAATAATGTGCCAGACCTGTGGGATCCCCGTGTACCCTTGGAAGTCAATGTAGTAGGCACCACCCATACAGTGATCTCCACTAACTTCCAGGACCTGTGCTGAGGAGCTGCTCTGCTTACTGAACACAGGCATCATTCCGACTAAACTTTGTATTCTCTAAATCAGAGGTTTCCAAACAAAAGGCCAGTTTATTGTCTTTCAGACTTTAGGGGGTTAGACTGTGGCCATTGGGAGGAGAAAAGGTCCTGACATCAGTGGGGAAAAAATAATGCCCCATTGTTTATTTCAGTGGAAGTAATTGTGCTTCGTCATTGGAAAGAAACTGTGCCCCATTGTTTGTCATTGGGCACCATTATTTGACTCGTTGGAAGAAATTGTGCCCCATTGTTATTGGGCCCCATTATTTGACTCATTGGAAAGAAATTGGGCCCCATTATTTGACTCATTGGAAAGAAATTGGGCCCCATCTTTGGTGTCATTTGGCCCCATTGCTTGCCACTGGGAGAAATTGTGCCCCATCATTGGAATAAGTGGGAGGAATTCTTTCCCCCAAGGGCCAGATAGACGCAAGCAAAGGACCACATCTGGCCCCCGGGCTGCAGTTTGGAGACTGCTGTTGTAAATTAATGCAAAAATGTTCTCTGATTGGACAAGGTGGAGATCGTGACATCGACACTACCTCTCCATCTCATCCAATCAGGGAACACTTTGCATGGACTGAGAAAACACAAGGTTGATTTACTAAAACTTTGTGCAGCTGTGGTAGCCAATCCGCTTCTAACTTTAGCTTGTTCAATTAAGCGTTAACAATAAAACCTGGAAGCTGATTGGTTTCTATGCAGAGCTGCATCAGATTTTGGCATTCTCCAGTTTTAGTAAATTAAACCCATTGTGGTGCCTGAATAGTGCCTGTGCCAAACAGTTGACCTCCCGTGTTCAGTAAACAGCAGAGCAGCCACTCCGCACGGGACGCAGAAGCTAGCAGCGATCTCTGTAATAGCGGGGCCTACTACACCGATTTCCAGCTTCTACAGGGACCCCACAAGGAAACTATTTAGTCTAATAAGTTATTTGTCTAGTAAGTTATTGAGATGGAATGTTCTCAGTAAAATTGTTATACTAAATGTGACAGTTTATAAAATATGACATGTTACAAAGAGGAACCGGGAGAGAAGCAGTTGACTTGCAGGAAGTTGGGTAACTGTGGATGTACAATAGTGGTAATGGGATGGAGGGCTGTAGCAAAGTGACATTGGCACTATGGACTTGTATCCACCACCATTACATGTGTCATACTTTGAAGATACACTTTGCATTTTTTTTTTTTTTAAGTATAAGAAAGTGTTTTTTCAATGTGAGACCACCCTTGGGCTGGCAATTTGGAAACTTGTCCGACATTGCTGCATTTCATTTTTTTTATTTATTTTTTAACCCGCCACTTTTGTGGGTACTATACTTACCAATTGCACTGTCACAGTTGTACAAGCTGGAAAAAAATGCCAACAATGCTCTGTGGAGGCAAGCCCTAAGTGCGCTAATTCAAAATGGAGATAGAAATAAGATGTGCAGGTTGTTTTTTTTTATTTTTTATTTAAAGGTATGCATTAAAGGGAAAAAAAAACAGAATGATGGGGCGGAGGGAAGGGGTGGGAGAAACAGGACCTCAAATACAATGCAGTAAATGTTAGCAGGTTAGGATAATAAGTATTCATCTGAATAGTAAAAGTTTTTTTTTTTTTTTTTTTTTGGTAAAGCTTAACTCCAGCAGTTAGATAAAATCCACCTATGCAGTAGGGACACACCACACTGTAAAGGTTAAATTCCCCATTAGTCTAGGGCTGCAGGAGTAATGTGTAATACTTATCCTTAGAGATGAGCTTAGGCATGTTCAGATCCTGAGCAATCCTGCCAGGAATCTGCCACAGTTTTTAGCCAATCATAAGCAGCCAAGGCATTCACCTCTCTGTAGCCATAATATACATGTCCCTTGTATATGTGCTGCTGTGGGACGGGAAACGCCTTGGAAACGTATGATTGATGGTGCGTAGTGACAGCTCCCTGGCAGGATTGCACAAGTGGGTTTGGACTAGGATCTGCACACACCTGAGCTCATCCCTTATTACCCACATCCCTTGGTTCAGCAGGCTCCAGGACTCTTTTCTTCTGCCTGAAACTTTGGTCCGTGGGTGATCTCTTGGTGTCCTCACCTACAATGCAGAGTTACGTGGAGAAGACAAGAATCCAACTGGCACTACCTTAGACGGGTGGCAGTGTCACACCAGCCGCATAGATAAAGGGCGCCTGCTGGAGCCAGGCATAAGCCTAGGTTAAAACACATGCGGTGCGGGAAATGCTGCAATCCCCGCACTGCAATTGCACTATATTTGTGATCTGTTGCGGGTGTCAATACAAAGTTTGCGACACCCCAACAGGATCGTAAATGCAGTGCAGTTTGGCCACACTGGATCGTATGGTACAAAACTACCATGCGATGCGGTTGTGGTGCGGCTCCAAAAAAGCGGCAATCACATTTTTGGTGTGATTTGAGCCCATTTAAAATGAATAAGCCCAAATTGCACCACACTGAATCTCATGTATATTGCACAGGAATGCGGTGCGGTTCCTGTGCGATTCACATGCAGGCTTTAGTATGAGCGGGGTTAAGTATTCCGCCTTACACCTGCACTGCTAGACTAAATGATCACTTAACCCTTGCAGTGCGGGGCGGCGGGCACTGCGAGGATAGGTTTGGTTTTTGGAGTCCAGCCTTAAAGTGTATGTAAAGCCAGAACTTCAATGCACATACAGCAGTGCAAATCATTTTATTTTCAGTTAGTACCCCAGTACACTGGCTATCATGCACTGCGTTGGCAAATATGATACAGGTCCGTGTTTGGAGTGTTGGCATGCACTTTACCTTACATGTGTTAGTGATTGTAAAGGTTCGTTTTTTTTTTAATACCAAACATGTTATTCTTACCTGGGCTGTGCAAGGGTTTTGCACAGAGCAGCCCTGATCCCCCTTTTCTGGGGTGCCCCAGCATCGCTTCTGGCTCTTCCTCTTCATCGGGTGCCCCCACGGAGAGCGGCTTTCCATGGGGGCACCCTCCTGAGTCCTGCTTCTGCGTCCATTGGCACAGACAGCAGGACTCGGCCTCGCCCCCGCTCTTGTGTCACTGGATATGATTGAGCCAATGGCTCCTGCTGCTATAAATCTATTCAATGAGGACCTGAGACAGCCGCTGGAGCTACTGGGCTCGTGCTCATCACTGGAATGTTCAGGTTCAGGAAGGACTAACGGGGGGGCCTGGGGGGGAGCTGCAAACAAGGTTTTTCACCCTAATGCATTAAGGTGAAAAACCTTGAGACTTTAGAACTCCTTTAAAGTGCTGCATCAGACTGCACATGCATGACGGGTTCCTAAGTTTGGATTTTCAGTCATGTTCTACTACAGACAATGGTCAGCAGAACCAATAGTGAGGGGGGAATTGGTCTAGTAGGGAGACAATCGGATATATATATATATATATATATATATATATATATATATATATATATATATATATATATATATATATATATATATATATATATATAATATAAAAAAAAAAACGAATTGTCGCACTGTTACATTTTTCGGACATGCTTTTGGGCTATACCCCTTTCATCGAAGGTTCTTCTCAGGGGAGGACTGGGCCAGGGGGCAGGGGGGAAATTGCCCCCTGGACTGCTCTAATGCTCCATAAAAAGGCTGCACCCCTTCTGCCACAGACATGCCTAAAGGATTCCTGGGGAAAAGAAGTAAAGAGTCCCTGCCGCTGACCTAATGAGTGCGGGTTGAAGACAAGGACAATGCAGGTCCCCCCCCCCCCCCCAGCATGAATGGTGTAAACTGTGTCTGAGCAGAGGCCAGTTCCATTCCCCACTGGAGACTCTTCTGCCCTGGCCAGCCCCAACCAAGCTGTCCCAGCTCCACCCAACCTCCCCCGTCTGGCCAGGTCAAGAACCCGGATTGAGCCAATAAGTGGAGAATATCTGGAGCAGGACTTTAGCTTGGAATAGGGGTCAGGAGGAGGATGGGGGGGGGGGTGAGAGAAAGTGGGAGGGCGGCTGAGTTGCTGCACCATGGGCCCCTGGTTTGTACTTGCCCCCCCGGGCCAAAAGTTTCCAGTCTGCCCCTGGTTCTTCTACACTTGAACTTTCAAGAAGGTTGATATGCCCCAAAAGACTGTGCTGAAAATGCAACTGTTAGTGCAAATAAAAAAAAAGTGATCACAGACAATAAAACATTGCAGATGTGCGAGTATGACTGCAATCACCTGACACTAGAGAACAAAGCTTTGTTTTCACATACTCGTTAATCGCAGTTTTAGTGTTTTGTGTATACAGTAATCCCCCGCTCCATCGCGGTTCAGTTTTTGCGTTCCCGGTAATTTGCGTTTTTTTTTTTTGTAATGTTATTTTACTATATAAATCATTAAAAATGAAATATTTTTTGTGTTTTCCATAGCTCTTGCTATGTCTCTCAGTATCTTTTATGTGTTTAAATGAGTTTCTATTGTTTTAAAAGTGTGTTTAAAGACCTTAAAATGCTTTTACACGTACAGTGACAGTAAAAAAACGTGCCTACAATGCATTTTAATAGGGTTTTTCTATTTCGCGGAATTTCACTTTTCGCGGCTGGGTCCGGAACGTAACCCCCGCAATGGAGGGGGGTTTACTGTAGTTGACAATAGATGGAAATGCATTGCCTCTATAATTCCATGTCCTTTCTATTGCAGAGTGAATGCTTGTGTGGATGTAGTAGTCTCAGGGGTGAGCTTGCTGAAAGCTTTGGGCCTGAGCCCCCATCCCGGAGGAGATCACCTGGTTCTCAACACTCAGGAGGAACTGGCTGAGACCTTCCAGCACTATATGGAGCGAGGTGCGGCAGCCGAACGTTTCTATAGCGATGCTGACAGCTTTCAGCACATCTCCCGCACCGCTTCTCAAGAGCCAGAAGCCAAGGTAACAACATCACTGTATACCATTTGTATATACAGGCTGTAAATAATGATAACATTCATTGTGGAGGAGCAGGCTAGCTAGCTTGTGTATAGTAACTGCTTGTCATTTTAGTAGGACTATGCAAATAATTAGGCAAGCTATTTTGCATTCTGCAGTTGTTCACTATACACGTTAATGACAGATGAAAGTCCACTAAAACCTTTCCATTAACAAAAAGTAATATATTGCTGCTTCCCAATTCTTAGGTGTGTTGGCTGCATTTGTTTTTCTTTTTCTAGGCTTTTCCCCTCATTTTCACTTGGCGATTCAGCCAGTAAGTCTGTTGTTTTTGAACTTCCCAAGCTGCCCACCAAAAGTGGCAGGCCAAGGGTTGAGACAAACCATTTACCACGGACAGGGGTGCTTGCAATGGTCAATGTTTGTTCGTCACATAAACAAACATAAAGTGGTGCCCCAGGGTTGGTTTATATTATTATAGATTATACACCAGCCCTGGGGCACCGCTATATGACGTTCAGGGACACTTCCAAGTAGAAGTCTAGCTAGTTGTAAGGTCACACTGGCCTCATATATCAATCTTTAGGCTTTACCAATTTTTACTCTGCCACCATTGGGTTACTATTGGAAAGCCATCTATGTATTTTTACATCTGCCACTCTGTGGCTTAGGCACTAACTTGTCCCCTTCACTATATATTCCTCTAATGGTGGAACCTGCCAGTTGTTTACCAATCATGAGATAATTGATCTTGAGCCGGCAGTGGCTCGTCTCCAATTTTGCTCAGCAAACTTAGGAATCAGTCAAAGAGTTGCTTTTCCCCATTATCCTATATTGGACATTTCAGGGAATGGTCTGAAGAGCTCCCAAAGAAGCGCTACGTCACAAAACATGTTAAGCTTGGACCCTGTTCCAACCATCTATGTAACATTATACTCAGCGTTTACTTCTTCGAGGACCTGAATTCTCAGGCCCGATAGAGTAGACACATGCAGTTTGGCTTCAAGGCTAATTGGTATCTTAGTTTTGATTTTAACATTGTGATGACACAAGCTTTGTATATATTGTAACTTTTGTATATTCAAATATGCACCCTGGGCACCACCCTCAAGGTAGTGCATGGCCCTGTTTGTTTTTTGCTTTAATAAAATAGTTTTCTGTTTAGGATACATATTAATTGAGTTAATTCAGCATGAAATGGAGCTTACTTATATAGCATGAGGCTCTATATACTGCAATATTGACATTTTTAGTAAACTCATTCAATGAATCCAAGCTCTTCAAGTTGAGAGAACATGCACTGCATTGATTCATTCACACAATTTCACACTAACTACCAGCAAGAATGAGTCCTTACATTTAAAGAGCACCTGTAATTTCAGATCCATCATGGCAGCGCCTGTTAGCGGGCATCCACTCACCTGCTGCCGCCACGTCCCTCACCTTCTTGTGCCACTGCAAAATCACCAGCTGTCCAATTAAAGTAAATGAGACGGTCGGTGAGTCAACAGTGGGTCAGAGGAGGAGCAGCTGCGGGACAGAGATGACAGTTGCTCTTTAAAAATTGTGACTTAAAGCGGAGTTCCACCCAAAAGTGGAACTTCCGCACTTTTGTCCCTCCCCCCCCCCCCCCTCCGGTGCCGCATTTGGCACCTTTCAGGGGAGAGGGGGGAACGGGTACCTGTTTTGACAGGTACCCTTTCGGGATACGGCGGCGCTGTGCTGTCCCTCTGAAGTTCGGCCTCCTCTGCCACCGAGCCAATAGGAATGCGCAGCATGTTTCGCACATGCGCAGTAGGGACCCGCCCGTGAAGCCGCAAGGCTTCACTGCCGGGTTCCCTTACTGGCAATGGCGGCGGAAGCACCCGACAGCCGATGGAAACATTGCTGTGGTGCCAACATCGCTGGACTCCAGGACAGGTAAGTGTCCTATTAAGTCATCATCTACAGTATGTGTAGCTGCTAACTTTTAATGTTTGGAGGGGGAGGCGGAACTACGCTTTAAATCAAGCCTTTTTTACTAGTGATTTAAATCCAATCCACCCTGCCTGCGGGCACTTCTCTTCACAGGCTTACCAGTTACAGCTCTCTGACATCATCCTGTACAATGTAGGACATGAAGCCTTGCATTGTATGGGAGCACGCAGAAGGCCCGGCCACAGGTCAGAGGGTCTTACATTGGAAGGGAGTGCCAGCTGTCATGGGGAGCGAGGAATAAAGTATGTGTGTGAACTCATCATCTAGGCAAAACAAGCAGTCAGCCTTATGGAGTGAGACCCACTAGAAGGGTACTTTTTTTTTTTTTTTTTTCAGCCCTGGCATTTAAAGAGACCCTGTCGCCCATAAAAAAGGAAGAAACAAAGAAAATCAAGCATTTTAAATGCCCACGTAATGTTTTTTCCTTTCCATACATTATTATTTTTTTATTTATTTGTAATGTGCCTTTGTACTTAAAAAATCCTTCCTTTTGGAGAGTTAGTTTCCCAGCACAGCCCCTTTCCTCTTTGTATATCATAGCTATCTCCTCTAATAGGGGTGTCTAATTACTGTCTGTGCTGACCCAACATCCTTGCCCCTCACACTCAGAGTGACAGCTTTGGGTGTGCTGGGACTGCTGACATCTCATCCAAGATCATACCACCCAGCGGCAGCCTCATGGCTTTTGGTATCTACACAATGGGGGCTTTGTCAAGCAAATGACATCCTTAAATATGTTAAATGCATATAAACTCTCATAGGAAGATCTTTGTTTAGTGGTTTGGCAACAGAGTCTCTTGAAACATTTTAAAACAAAGGAAAAACTGACAGAGGTTCTAACCCTCCATTACCCTAAATAAACTTTCTTTAGGGAGGATGGTAGTTTTCCTTCCTCTTGCTGTTCTAACGACTTTTAGATTGTATAGGAAGGGAAATCTAACCCTGGGGACAGAAATGGCAGTTTTGATCAACACAATTTCTTTTTCCCCTTCCCTCACTGTGTAAAAAAAACGTAAAAGATTAAAGCTTAACTATAGTCAGAAGTAAAAGGCACACGTTAACACATTGCAAGCAGTGGAAGTACTTGAATTTGGCCATGTATCAACATTTGTAATCCCTGTACAGCAGGGCTGGAGAGTGAGAAGAAGCAGTACAATGCGCCAGTCAGTTATGTGCTGATAGGATAACAGAGTAGAGAGGCCGAGAGATAAGCTTATCTGTGCTGCTTCTCCCTTCATTGTCCAGTCACAGGCTGGGATGGGTCCAGAACAACCTGGGCTCAGAGGAAGTGGGTTGAATGGTGGTGGCCATCAGACTGAGGACATCTAGTGGCAGGAAAATGTATAGGGGAAATCTCTGGATTAAAGGCATATTTAAAATCTGTTTGTTTGTTTTTAATGGGCTAATCATTTTTCTCTTGTTTTTGACTGGAGTTTTGCTTTAACATAAAAAGCTAAGAGTAGCCATGTTGTAATTATGTTATCCTTTCCATCTGAGTGAATTGCTTTTCTTTATTTTCAGCATTTTGTTGGAGGAAATGCTGCTCTTATTGCACAGAGACTGGCAACACATCCAGATCTGGAGGTAAAAATAACCTGCATCTTCGCTATTGTATGTTATGTCAGCAACACTCTGCTGATATTTTTAGAGTGCAGCACCATCTGGATCAAATTATTTTAGGAAGACCTTTCCTAATGACTAATCAACATGTCAAGAATATTTAAAGTGATCTGCATGTCTTTTTTGCCGTGGCTGAAAGCATAATTTTAATTAATGTGTATCTTCTTTTTTTTTTTTTAATTAAACAACTTAGGTTCTCCTATGTGGGCCAATAGGCCCTAAGCTGCATGAATTATTGGATGAAAGAATTGTTGTACCCCCAGCATCGTTAAAGGAGGAGGATGAGTACCATCTTATACTGGAATATAAAGCTGGTAAAAGCATCTATATGGAATTGTTTAGCAGCATTAATTGTTAAAGTGTAAGTCCATCCTAACACTAAAATCCCTGCATCTACAGACATCCATGCTCCAACACTAACCTATCTAGCCCTGTAAAGAAGAAATCAATATACTTGCCTTTTTTTTAAGCCGATCCCACGCTGAGCTGTCAGCCACGGCTTTGCTGTGGATGCGGGTGCAGAGGACACAACCGACAACCGAAGCCCCATAGTAACTCTATGGGTGACGTCACTTCCCATTCATTTCACAGCCGTTGTTGGCCGTGTCCTCTGCAGAGCTTCCACTGCTGGAGATCGGATCGGCTTCATAAAATGTATGTATACTGATTTTTTGTTTACAGGGCTAGATAGGTTAGTGTTAAATTATGGCTGTCTGTAGATGCAGGGATTTTAGTGTTAGGGTGGACTTACACTATTACATTCCATGTTGTATGTATAAGGCAGAGGATACTATTCACTTACCATTGTGTCCTATTTGTAGGGGAGAAGTGGGGCTCAGGACAAGCTCCAGCTGCCAGCAGGTTTATATTTTCTCATGATTTGTCGAATGGGGCCATGACATCACTGGAGATTCTGCTTTCGAGTCTGGAGGAATTCCAGCCAAAGCTATTGGTTCTTTCTGGGCTGCACATGATGGAGGGATTATCCCAGGAGGCCAGAGCCAACCGCTTGCAAGAGGTGAGACAACGGAAAGGCACACATCTACTAAATTGTTTTTGCCTGCTATATTTATTTTTTGTAAAGATCAAAAATGTAATGTTCTAGTTGTGGTTACAAGCTCTTTTATTGTATAGCCTCACATAAAAAAATGTGCTCCAATATTTAATAAGTGCATCTGCACCTACAGTTTTTTTTGTTATAGTCCCACTGTTGAGCCTGCCAGTGAAGTCCAGCTAAAGCAGTTTCCTGTGATGGGTGGCAACAATGCAGCACCGCTCCTGATGCCAAAGCAGAGTTGCCACTCATGTAGGCTCTGCCTGCTTTTACTATAGGGGGAGAAGATATTGCAGAACCGCACCTTTAGGATTGTCACTTCAAAATCATAAGCTTGTACAGTAGCTTGGCAGTCAGAACCTGGCCACACCCATGGCTTTTTGAATTGGCAGGGCTGCCTCTGCTGCATGAAACCCTCCTACTGTGAGCTGCAGTGCCCGGGAGGGGGGGAATGTGTGAGATACAAATGGAGGATTTAGCTGAGTTAGAAACGGTAAAGGAACTTTTTTTATTTTATGTTTGTACATCACATAGTAACTGCATTTGGTAAAAACTAGGCTGACATATCAAATCTGTTTGAGGGAAAAGTGTTTTCTGTTGCCTATAGTAGGGTAATAAAAATGAAGGAGTTACAAAACCTGTAGCTGCTGCCTCTTTATTAAACAGCCACACACCTGACATGATTCAGCGGTGTGCTTTCCCCAGCCGTTTTCATCTCCTCCTGACGTCTCTCTCTGGCCCTGGCATGTTCAACGTGGGCACCCGGCTGTGACAGTTTGTAGCTTTACAGCCGGATGCCCGCTGCCCATGTCCCAGAAGACTGTGGGGAGGGGAACTTCCGCTTCTGATTGCCTAGGGGACAGGAAGTGGGAGTAGGCACCTGTCTAAATCAGGTCCCTGCTTTCTAGAAATGCCATTTCTTTACCAGTATGGTGGGGAGGAGGCCTTACATAGTTACATAGTTAGTCAGGTTGAAAAAAGACAAGTCCATCTGGCTCAACTAATGAAAAACAAAGAACAGTAAAGAAAACCCAACCATGCAATCCCATATACACAATCCTATACCCACAGTCAATCCAGAGGAAGCCAGAACTTCTTTTGGATGGAGTTCCACTTTTATGAGCAGTAAGACACTCTTAGGCTGCATTCACATGTCAGCTTATAATCGCGGGCAGAACCGCCGCGGTTCCGCCCGCGAATCGGAGATTTATTGCAAATCGCGGGACGCCTAGCGTTGCCCGTTGATTTGCAATAGCCCCCCAAACGCCGAGCGATGTTGCCGCGATTTACGCCCGCCGAATCGCGGCAACATCGCGCAAACAAAATCGCGGGACGCAATACGCTCCAAAAAAGTACAAGAGCTTCTTTGGAGCGTATTGCGTCCCGCGATTTTGTTTGCGCGATGTTGCCGCGATTCGGCGGGCGTAAATCGCGGTAACATCGCTCGGCGTTTGGGGGGCTATTGCAAATCAACGGGCAACGCTAGGCGTCCCGCGATTTGCAATAAATCTCCGAATCGCGGGCGGAACCGCGGCGGTTCTGCCCGCGATTATAAGCTGACATGTGAATGCAGCCTTAGTTGTGTCACTCTTTGTTTTATTAAGTTTCTTTGATGTGTCTCTTCCTTTTTTTTTTTTTTTTTATTGTTTTGTTTATCTTTTATATTATCTTGATGTAAAACCCCTTTGATCGCATGCACAATAATAACCAGCAGGAATTGTGCTACTTGATTTATACTAAAAGTAAACCCGAGAAGTTCTAAATGAGCAATTGATGATCAAAATGCACAAAACTATCGCTGAAAACTGCATGGACAGTAGGTCCAGCCATATAGTCCGCTAAAGTTTTATGCAATGTACAGATATTTCAGGTTGAGCTTCGCCCTAAGCCCAGTAAAAAGGGGTGGGATACAAGGATAACTTACAAGAAAGATCATGATTTGCATATAATTGTCTACTTATAGCTCTGGATCTAATGATCCTTAATTTCTGCTTATGTATTTTTCCATCACATGCAAACTGACTATTGGCTCAATATTGTTTTCTCTTTGCCCTCAGGCAGCCACTGCATTGTCCGATGTCCCCTCAGATATTCTCATTCATCTAGAGCTGGCTAGTATGACTGACGGAGATTTAATGAGAGGAATCATCCACCAGGTAACCACCCAGATGGAGAAGTGCTGATCATAGTTTTATGACTTGTTTGACAGCTCGTATTGAGGATCTTATACTTCTAAAGGTCAGGTTACTAAATGTAGGTTTCCTATACATCAAGACTAAAAGTATACCCAAAAATGTTTTTCTGCCTTGGGAAAGGGTTAGAAACCTTGTCAGGTTTTGATTGCTGTCTCTATCCTGACTAAAGCCTCGTACACACGATCAGATTATCGGACAATCTTTCGTCCGTTTTTTGTTTCATGCTAGCCTCATGTCGAAAGTGAAGAGGTTACTTTCATACGAAAATTCCCGTAAGACAGAATTCTACTCCAAAAGTGATGTCATGTGTTGAATTGTTTTGTATGTGTTCTTTCGTTTCTGAGCATGCCTAGTCTTGCTCTTACGATTTTTTTCAGACGAAAACTGTACTAATTAAATGAAAATCAGACGTTGTGTTAACGTGCGATAAAAATGTTATTGTAATCGGCTGTTGAAAGCACTATACTAACAATCTGAAAATAGGCAGATCGTTCAGATGAAATTTTACTTCCGATTTTCGTATCGTGTGTACGGGCCTTTAAGATATTTTACTTATTCTTTTGCTGACTGGTGGCAGAGGAAGTCAGGGGAAATAAACACAGACAGCACTAAGAGCCTGTTTTTTCTTTTTGAGAGAGAGTTGGAACTATGTCTTTTTTGAAGTCTGTACTCTTAGGTTTTCTTTTACTTCCTGCCCTAGTTACTGGTGCCATTTGGGACTGGAAACTATTAAAATTGACTTAAAGGAGTTGTGAAGTCAGAAGGTTTTTTATCTTAATGCATTCTACTGAACTTGATCTCTGTCCAGCGAAGTCCACAAGTCCCTCGGCTGTCCGGGACTCTCCCTCCTGATTTGCTGAGACACAGCAGCGGCACCATTGGCTCCCACGGCTGTCAATCAAAGTCAGTCAGCCAATCGGGAGGGAGAAGGGGTGGGGATGAACAGCAGCTCTGTGTCTGAATGGACACACTGAGCTGCAGCTCAGCTCGGGTGCCCCCATAGCAAGTTGCTTGCTGTGGGGGCACTCGATAGGAGGGAGGGGTTAGTAGCTGCACAGAGGAACCTGAGAAGAGGAGGATCTGAGCTGCTCTGTGCAAATCCACCGCAACAGAGCAGGTAAGTATAACATGTTTTCTTTTCTTTCTTTTTTTTTTTTAAAACGAGACTTTATAATCCCTTTAATGGTGACACAGACTGCAATTAAAAAAAACTTGCCTTTGGCAAGATACTGAAGGAGGCTGCAGCATTAGAACGGAGGGCAGGTAGGCGATGAGGACCACCAGAGAGGTGATTATAAGCTTTCTTGCTTTGCTGGGTAGTGCGGTTTGATCTTTTTAATGTGGCCATAAATAAATTTAACACAAAGCAGGATGAATCCAAGGAGCAGATTACTAATGTGTCTAAAATAAGCAAGTTTTGTAATGTGTAATAGTTCCCCCCTGAGATGGAACACTATAATTTAAGATAACCATAATTTTAAACATTGTGAAAAAAGTTAAATTAAAAGGAAAAAAAAAAACAAAAACCGGTCTTGGTGCTACAAACTGAATTTTTGTTACAGAAATAGGCAAAATACAAACTTGGACAGACCAACCTGGTATTTCAACTCGGGGCTCAAAAATGTAATACATCAACGCTAGTCTTTTTCACTTGAGTAAGCATGGAGGGCATTCGTTTTCAGAAAAATATCCTTTTTAAAAGTTGTAGAAGACTTGTATAAGAAAGCTCAGCAGGTATACAGCCTTATACCGTAAAGGTTAAAGGGCACCAATAGTAATCAGATAGTTACTGCTTATAGAATTTTGCTTTGTTATATATATATTCTAATATGTATGTACTTGTATCCTTTTATCATAGTGTCTCTGTATTCTTTTCTGTTTTGGTCAGCAGGTCTTTCCAGTGATCAGCTCTGTGGGTCTTAATGAACAAGAGCTCCTTTTCCTCAGCCAGTCATCCTCTGGTCCTCACTCAGCACTCCCAGCATGGTCAGGAATCCCAGATGTTGGAATTGTGAGTGACATCTTGTTCTGGATCCTGAAAGGTTCTGTACGTGGAGACTCTGCCCTCACTAGAGTCCACTTTCACACTTTAGCCTATCACATTCTGGCCACTGTGGATGGCTTTTGGGGAAATCAAGTGGCTGCTGTCGCTGCAGGTGCTCGGATTGCGGGCGCTCAAGCTTGTGCCAGTGAAATTATTGAACCTTCAAAAGTAACGCTGAAAAGCCCACTGGAATTTTCTACCTCCAAAACAGACATGGGTCCCACTACCAGGGTGAGTGCCAAGGAACCTGTGGCAGTTTGGAGCAAAGGTGGAGTGACCTTCTATTTCACACCTGTGCTTATATGCAAAGAGCCTGTTAGGACTGTGGGCTTAGGTGATGCTATATCTGCAGAAGGATTGTTATTTTCAGAAGCTAAGACTCAATGAGGAAATGATCGACACAGGTCATAGCTGCTGCTGGCACTGAAAAGATGAATCTCAGAAATTTAAGGCTGCTTAGAGCCATGCTTTATAATGTTTTTTTCAAAGGATTAATGAATGCAAATTCTAATGTTGGTTTTACGTGAAAATATTTGACAATGGGATGCAGTAAGTTTATACCATAAAAATATAGTGCTGCACATACCATATACAAAAGCTTAACCATTCAACACAGGGCCTCATGTATGGAAAAGTGTCCACATGATCCATAGGAACTAGTTCAGTTCTTTTATTTTCTGACCAGTGCTAGTAAAGTATCCCTCAAAACCTGATTGGTTGCTATGAACAAAGGCACTTTGTATGCATGTGGCTCTTTAGCACTATATTCATTCCAGTTGAGATTACTCTGATAACCGGTGTACAAGATCCGACACCTGGGGGTTGGTTTACTAAAACTAGAGAACTCTATCTGGTGCAGCTGTGAATGGTAGCCAATCGGCTTCTAACTTCAGCTTGTTCAGTTAAGCTTTGACAATAAAACCTGGAAGCTGATTGGTTTGTATGCAGAGTTGCACCAGATTTTGCGCACTCCAGTTTTAGTAAATTAACCCCTTAGTGTCAGTTTTGTGTTTCACCAGAAAATAAAGTGAAACATCTGATTGGTTGCTGTGGGTAACACCACCATTTTCCTTTGCACTAGTTTTTTGTATAAATGGGCCAACTGAAAATCTCTAAAAGTATGCTCTCAGACTGTTTGTTTTGCCCACAGCAGCCTAAGGGTTTCCCCCATGTTAATATCCAAAATTGTTAAGGGAAAATGTGATTGGTTGTAATAGATTCAACACCATCTGTCTGAGACTAAATCTTCCTAAAATGAAAGTTACAGTGTATGGCGTCATTTTGTTTTTCAATTTTGATAGAGTAAGGGAGAGTTAAAGGCCCCTATCAGATTTGTTTTTCTGCTGTCTGTCCCCCATTGGGGACCAGAACTAATGTCCCAGTTGGAACATTTCCCCTTTACTTCTGTTATGGTGACAACCCAAATTTTTTTATTTGATCATTTTAGTGATAATGACAAATAATGTAAATCTCCCGAATGGGGCACAGACAGCAAAAAAAACCTGATAGGTGTACAATTATTTCTCCTCTATATCCAAAACTAAAGTATAATTATTAGTTATACTTTAAAACTTTTACCCCCCCCCCCATTGTTTTTTTGTAAATTCAATGATTATCCTTAATTACGTATATTAATAGATCTAGGTTTAAATTTGAATGCTACTTGAATAGATATTTGATGTGCCAGCAACTCCGTTTATATGGTCAAGCTTTTTTTTGCAGTAATACATAGGATAATGCATCCTGTTCTTTCCCTTTTAGCTGGCACTAGCTCCATACTTTTCGGCCGATATAAACATACACCTTTTTCTATTGAAAAAAAAATCTTTAAAATAGACTTATTAAATACACATATCCAGCAAGAGATTATCTTTTTCTCATAGACTACAAATTGTTTGCACTGATTTATTGAGTCTGTTGCAAAAGCACAAAGGGTAATACCCAGGCTGGCCTCCCTTTAGATTAATTATTCGGTAGTGCTCACCACCGCCCTTATCTCCTGGGTACCATCTCATGCTGTGGTCGTACATGCATCATGTTTTGGCATACATGTTTTATTGAACAATTGTATTACTGCGTGTATTGCCAACATCCATTGCTGCACGGCTGGGTCTGTTCTACTGTAGACATATCTGAACACAGTTGATTTTTGATTCATTGCCTGGACAGTGCTGAACAGAGAAAATGGTGAGGGTACCAGTACCACAGCACTGTTATCGGTTAAAGGGAAGAAGTTCACAAATGTTACTAAGGGAAACTCCAGTTACATTTATAAATTACCAATTGGAGTGCATACAGGGTACACCACCTATCTGTACATTGGTTGCCTTCAAACACCTTGTTAGTCTCTAGCTGTTGAGAAATGATAGATCTCATCGTGTCTTTCAAGGACCGGGTTTCTAAACTGAGGTCTGCACTACTGTTACATAGACAACCCACATAGTGGATTGACAACCATAACTATTAACTTCTCACACCATACACTCCAGTGTTCTACTATGTTACACTTGTCCATCTTATAGCACTTGTGCTGTCTGTGAAGGCTTTTGCTTTTTTTTATGTAATGGGACCAAAATATTACTACTTTGAATCTCCTTTTATGTTTTAACCCATGCCCATGTTTTTTTACAGCTGATAACTCATTAGACTTATTTATTCAACTTGTATGGTTCCTATAAACCCTTTTTATGCTTTGACTTTCTGTCGGGGGCAGCTGAAGATTTAACTGACTTTGCTGTTACAGTTCTATACCAAAACAATTATTTATAATTTATTATCATGTACCATCAGGTCACCAATATGCAGTGGTAACAAACAATGTACAAATGGTATATGTGGTAGCTGCATATCTAACATGTTCTCATCGGATAACTGGCCACAATACATATTTGCATCTGTTTTGTTATGCTTTGTCTATTGTTTTTGAGATCACTGGGGAAAAAAAAATTCACACTTTTGTAACGTACCGTTTTGTGATAAAACTTTGTAACTTTTTTTTAATAAATGGTAATAATTCTTACAAAGTTCATAATGTCTTTATTAAAGGAAAGTAACAGAGCGCACACACACAGGATCGCCACCTCGAGTTCATCAGTGTGATATTTGTTTGAATAGATGTTGGCTTGCAATGTTGGGTTCATAGGTTTGATTTTGACCAGAGAGCTGCCTGAGTGATTTGTGTATGTTCTCTATGATCCTGAATACTATACTTTTTACTGACCTGTATATTGGCCTGGCGTGGGTGTGTCTGTGACAGAGAAGGCTGTTAGCTCAAATGGAGTATTAAGTATATAAAGGGGTAGGGAACTGGCGCTGCCCAAGGGGATAATGGTGTAAATCTATTAGATATCACAAATAAATATTGTGTAATAATCTTAAAATATCTCTCAAATCCTCAAATTATTAATAACCACAATACATATAAATATAAGGTGACTGGTGATATAGAAGTGATATAGTGACGTGCAATGAATAAGATGGGAAACCTATAAAAAATTATATATATGACGCAGCGTAGTTGCGTCACTTCCCGATCCGGATCTTCCGTGGAATGCATTGTTTTCTGGAGTACAGCACGCTATTGCCGGCCTTTTGTTTGGTCTCTGAGCGAGATACACTATTCACGCTGATTATATTCTACTGCAATGTGAGTACCCCTTTTTTTATGCGTTTAAAATAAACTTACCATACGGAATTACGCTATATGTTCCCGCCCTTATTTATCTTATACACTACACCACCGGAGCATTACCCACCAACAAGCGGAGGACTGGAGAACAGCAGGGTCCCTTCCCTCTCCCCCATACAGAGAAACACGGAAGTAGATGACCTTTAAGGAACTTAGTTTCCTGCTGTGGCTTACAGTACAATATACCCTGCCCAATACCTCTGTGTGGGGTTGGGCACTCTGGTGAGTGCAATCTATTTCACCATCCACTTTGAGCACCTATCCTAGTGCACGAAGATTGGGTGCCAGCACCACTAGAAGATCAAGCACTCCATTATATGAATTTTGTTATGTCGCATCTTTTATGCGTTTAGATTAGTTTGAGATGCACTTTTAATTAAGGAGTGGGGTGCACTTATTTATCTGCACTCATTTTTCTGCTGCTTTGATATTTTGGGAATATATTTCCCACACACTTATCACTGGGCACTTTATTAGTGTATACATTTGCCAGTTCTACACTATGCACGTATTTGGATTCACCATTCACTTTAGTGCTTATATGCATATATCACCTTTATAATAAACACAGTATTTAAAATTGAATATATTTAGATTTATTGATATATCTATTTTTATTTGTTCATTCACATTGAGTCCCCTAACGGAGTTAACAATTATTATACGTGTTATATATAATTTTTTATTGGTTTCATACCTTATTCATTGCACGTCACTATATCACTTCTATATCACCAGTCACCTTATATTTATATGTATTGTGGTAATTCATAATTTGAGGATTTGAGAGATATTATTATTTTACATTGTTTTAAGATTATGACACAATATTTATTTGTGATATCTAATAGATTTACACCATTATCCCTTTGGGCAGCGCCAATTCCCTACCCCTTTATATACTTAATATTCAGATATAGCACTGCTATATTTTAGGGAAGGCGCAGCCCTTTCATTCCTTTACATCTCCATAGCGCAGCTTTCCTTTCTTTATCAAATGGAGTATGTTTTTTTTTTTTTTTTGCATAAAGTAGTTTTGTTCATTCAGCATACTATATTGGTGGTAGATCCAATTCTATCCTATCCTAAGAACCCCCGAGCCAGCTGAACAGTGAGGCGACAACCTTGCGATTAGAGTGTAGTATTTAGGACAATGGCAGCTTCCAATCGCTAGGGATTTAGCGTAGTGACTGTCACTTTAAGGGGCAATACTGCGGGGGTTAAACAGACCTCTGGTGCACATGGTGTACTAGATACATTAATGTACAGGTCATACATAGAGGAAGGAGGCAGTCAAAGGGTTAATGTTCTGGACACATACAGTGGCAGAATGGAAATGAGGGTTTGTTTCAGACAGGCATTGAATTCTAAAGCAGCCTTAAAGCACCTATAGTGTTAATGAGCGTTTTGGATGTGTTGTACAGGCATTCATGGTCAGGCAGCATTCCTCAAACGCCCTGAGAGATGGGTTTTTTTTGGCTTATTAAAGTGGGTTGTAAACCCACTTTAATTACTTTTACCTATAGGTAAGCTTATATTAAGGCTTACCTATAGGTGCTGTAAATATCTCCTAAACTTGTACCGTTTAGGAGATCTTTGCAGTGAATGCAGCCGATGAAGACATCGGTGCATGCGCTCTGAAGAAACGGCCGCCCGTGCCGTTTCTTCAGAGCCCAGTGACGTGACTGCGCGGGAGTGACATCACGCGGCTCCGGCCAGTAATACTGGCGGAGACAACAGACCCGGAAGAAGACGGATGAACATGGATGCGGCCAGCAGCGTGGACATCGTGGGCTTCGTTGGAGGTAAGTGTCACATAGTGTGCTAGTATGCGATGCATACTAGCATATTATGCATTTAATTTGCAGGGAAGAAAAAAAAGAAAAAACATTTTGAGGAGTTTACTTCCTCTTTAACCACTTAAGCCCCGGAGGATTTGGCTGCTAAAGGACCAGGGTTTTTTTTGCGATTTTTTTACTGCGTGACTTTAACGGACAATTGCGCGGTCATGCGACGCTGTACCTAAACGAATTTGACGTCCTTTTTTTCCCACAAACAGAGCTTTCTTTTGGTGGTATTTGATCACCTGTGCGATTTTTTGATCACGCGCTATAAACAAAAAAGAGCGTAAATTTTGCAAAAATAACAATATTTTTCACATTTTTTTATATGAAATTCCCCAAAAAAAAATGTAAAAATCAAAATTTTTTAACATTTTTCGGCCAATTTGTTTTATGCTACCTATGTTTGGTAAAAAAAATCGCAAAAAGCGTATTTTGATTGGTTTGCGCAAAAGTTATTGCGTTTACTAACAAAGGGAAAGATTTTTGTCATTTTTGGTGTTTTTTTTTTAACGCGTAATGGCGGCGATCTGCGATTTTTTTTTTTCGGTACTGCGACATTTCGGCGGACAGATCGGACCCTTGACTGACATTTTTGACACTTTTGGGGTTACCAGTGACATTACTGCAGTAATCAGTGCTATACATATGCACTGTTACTGCAAAAATGACACTGGCAGGGAAGGGGTTAACTTTATTGGACAGGGAGGGGTTAAGTGTGTCCTAGGGGCGTGATTCTAACTGTGCAGGGACATTCCTATTGGTGTAAAAGCAAAGATCAACCGTTCTACATAGTAGAACCGACAGATCTTCACTTTTACACAGGGAGAACTGACAGGCAGCTTGTTTACACAAGCTGCTCTGTCTTTCTCCCTTCACAGGAGCGATCGTAGTGTGACTGGCGGACATAGAGTCCGCCGGTCACACGCACTGACTTGTCTGTGAACGAGCCGCGGCGGGCGCGCGCCCGCCCGCAATAGGCTCGCAAGTCAGTGACAGGCGAGTGACGTACCGATACGTCACTCTGCCTGGCCGGGGCTGACCGCCGCAGTATATAGTCGTGCGGCGGTCGGCACCCGGTTAAGGCTAAAATAGGAAATGATCACTTTTGATAATTTGCAATCACACCTTAAACGCAACAGGTGGATTCTCTGTGTGTTTTAATAGAAGTGAATGGAGGCAGTTTCAAAGCTTCAACGCATGCCAAATTCTGCAGGCAGCATTATTTTTGCCTCACTGCAATGCTAAAGCAGCAGTGTGAACACCTCCATCCGTTTCCTATTAACAATTTTGAGTTCTAATAATAAGTGTTCGGAAAGTGTTAAAAACACGACCCAACCACTTATTTTCAATGCCTGAGTGAAAGTGATCAAAAGGTATAATGTTCACATGTGCAGAATAAGGAAGGTAAAAGGGTTATTATACCAATCACATGGAGGCAGCATAGGGATAGTATGTGTAATAGAGGAAGAAAACATGAGAGTTGCATATGTCACTGATAATGAATTAATCTGCAGCTGTCCCCATTCACAGGTACTACATCTCTTTCCTTACATTTGTAAGAAGGGGAGGGAAAAACACCGTAAACAGTGATCGCCAATCAAAGTGATCACATGGTACCCATCCCCTCCCATCAGCTTTGAAGGGTGTCTCTGTATATCAGGGGTGGGGAACCTTTCTTCTGCCAAGGGCCATTTGGATATTTATAACATCATTCAGGGGCCGTACAAAATTATCGACTTAAAAATTAGCCTGTTATATTTAGTCAAACATTTAATTAGCTCACCCCTAATGTGATGGCTGGAACTGCTTCTTTTTCGTGTGTGATGTTACCTGGTATTGATGATGTTGCTACTTGCAACTGGTTTTCCAGGTTTGCGTCGGTCAGTCTGGAGCACAGTCTTCTCTTTGCGGTGGTAAGTTTTTCCAAACACAGATGCATATTTTATGTCTTCTCAAAGTGGGGAATTCATTATTACTTATGTAACATTTGTAGAACTCAAGCAGTGGGAGATTGTTGTACCTAGTTTTCAGCACATCATTGCTTTGCAGCTGAATTATTTCAGGTTGTTGGTTATCAGACACCATCAGCTGGTTCCACATGGAATTGAACATCTTTGCTACACCTTTCAATTTGTTTACTTTTCATGTCCTTGACTTTTTCACTAAATGCCTCAATTAGTTTCGCACATTCACCAGCATATTTTGTCCTTCCAGAGTGGGGAAATGCACAGTGTTATTCTTCTCGAGTCGCACTTTCCGCAGCCTAGTAATGCTGGCTCGAGACACATGATATCAACGGAGCGAAAGTGTAAAGAGCGGCACCGTACTGGAGGAAGCATGCTGCAGAGCCGATGCTTTCGCTATCTGTCAGTCCTGACAGTCTGAGTGATATCAAA
This sequence comes from Pelophylax lessonae, assembly GCF_965119305.1. Lineage (NCBI taxonomy): Eukaryota > Metazoa > Chordata > Amphibia > Anura > Ranidae > Pelophylax > Pelophylax lessonae. Next base: position 133,823,960 of record NC_138771.1, read on the forward strand.
CGCACTCCGCCTGTGAGGAGACTGGGCCTCCTCAAAGGTGGAGTGCATATGATATCACTCTGCCTGTGACTGTCAGGAGGGGGCCGGAACTATACAGGAAGCATTGGCTCCGTTCTGACAGCCAGGATATCGCGTGGCACTTGTGGGTGTCAGGGAGCCGCAGGCCGCATGCAAGAGACTTCCTTACCCCGCAGGAGACTTGGGATGTCTGGTGAAGGTGGAACACATGACCCTGCGTGCCTCCACCTGATTAAATAGTGCTTCTGCCTGCAGTGCCATCGGGGGCTGGACCAAATGATTTTGTGGGCTGCACGTTCCCCCACCCCTGCTGTATACTAAATGCAATTTATCCAGTACTGTAAATAAAGGGCCGCAATCCGCTGTTGATAGGTGCACCCGAGTACTGAGAGCTAGGCCCTAAAAAGGTTTCTAGGACATATCGTCTACATCTTCTGCCTCTCTCCCTGCCGCTGCTACCCTCCTGCTAATAGTGGCAATGTATTACATAGCAGGAGTAGCAGTCAAAATGCCACTGCTTCTTTGTGACATGACTCCTACATATAGTTTGCAGTTGTTAGATTCTATTTAATATTTCATAGATAAAAAGTGACCTTTGATCTGCCTAGGGCATCAAAAAGCAATAATTAATTGAAAAATTAAAAACCCTTCTCCAGCACAGCCTTTTTCAACCGGGATGCCTTGGCAAAATGCCTAAAAGCTGCATGCAAGCCAGCATATGAATGAGGGCATCCCAACAACCATAGGCATCATCAGTTGGTAAGGAGGATGCCAGTTCTCTGCATAGCATCCTTGTTTGACCCTCTCCATCAGCGTTGAGCTGAGTGATGGGGAGAAGAGAAACATTGGTTTGCAAAAGTGTATTTGCTTTGGAATAATAAATCACCTCTAACATTGGGTGTCCTACATTTGTGGATGTTGGTGCATTATGTAAAACTATTAGAATAGTTTTTACATTTTAAAATAGGGTGGCTCAAGTTTGTCCAAAATTTTTAAAGGGTGTCTGGTCTGAAAAAAAGGTTGAGAAACACTGTTCCAGCATATTGGCATCCTTAGACTGAACATTGGTTAGAAGAACTTAGATGAGTATATCTTACTTTACCAAGTAAGTACAGTCTCTTCCCCCCCTCCCATGGTTCGCCCAGGTCTCCCCGTCCCATCGCCACGTTTGCGGGCTGGTCAAAGACTGGAACAAAGCTGAATTTGGCTCTGATCGGGTCTGTGATGTAATAAACCCGGAAGCGATGTACTGAAATTACTTCTGGGTACTGGAGCCTTAAAGGCACCAGATTTTTTAAAAAAAAATTACAGTATTCAAAACAGCCAAACTTGATGTTTGAATGCTTTTAAGTGCAAAGAAGGGATTTGGGGTCTTTTAAACCCTCGGATGCCTTTATACAGAGCACCTGCCACTGCCTAATACTGTCACAAGGGATGTTTACATTCCTTGTGACAGCCATAAAAGTGATCAAAATATATATATATTTTTTAAAAAGAAGTGTAAAAATAAATAAAATAATTGAAAGTGCCCCGTCCCTCCGTGCTCGCACGCAGAAGTGAACAAATAGGCAAGTCGTGCCCTCATATGAAAACTGTTCAAACCACACATGTGAGGTTTTGCCACGAAAGGGCGAGAGAAATAATTCTAGCACAAGACCTCCTCTGTAACTCTAAACAGTTAACCGTTAAAATGTTTTAAGCGTCGCCTATGGAGATTTTTAAGTACCAAAGTTTGTCGCCATTCCAATCATCTTTCACATTATACAAAAAAGTTGGCTAATGTTACTCTTTAGTTTTTTTTTATTCATAAAATTGTATTTCTTCCCAAAAAATTGCATACAGTGGCATTCAGGCACTGAGATATACCCCTGGAGAGATAACTGTTGTATACACAAAAAAAAAAAACAGCCAAGAGTTCTTCTTTAAATTAGTGAACGGTTAAAAATATGCAATACAACAATCTTATGGATGCTCCTTGTGGCTCAAAGCAGATCATCGCCCAAAAGGGGAAGTTCTGCTTATTTGCCCCCCCCCCCTCCTCTTTTAGGTTTTGGCAATTTCTTTTTTTTGGGGGGGAAGTGGATACCTGGTTTTGACAGGTACCTGCTTCCAATCCCCATCAGATTGCCATGGTGATTTGAGTGGAAGTTGCACCCGCCCCCCTTCCCTTGCATGCCTTCTGGGACATGTCACAGGTCCCAGAAAGCTAAAGGACCATTCATAATGCGGCTCTTGCATGCATAGTGGGAAGCCAGCTGTGAAGCTGCAAGCAGTCACACCTGGCATCCCAAAGTAAACATCCCATCGCCTGAACCTAAAGACTGCCGATGAGCCGCCTTGGGTGAGGACCACGCCGGATCCTTGGACAGGTAAGTGTCCTATTATTAAAAGTCAGCAGCTACAGTATTTTAACTATTTTTTTTTTTGTTTATGAGGTAAAGAACCACTTTAAATAGTTAAAGAGGAACTACAGTCTACTCACATAATTTGTAATAAAAACATCTTTGCCATTCTCAAGCTTCCCCCCAACCACTTTGCATATTATTTTATATATATATATATACATATATATATACACACAGTGATTCTGTACTTGCCAAATATGCTGCAAAAATCTCCCTCCACTAAGTCTGGATGCAGCCATTTTAACTGTGGGCAGCTGAAGCTGCTGCCTGTTCACTTCCTGGATTTACACAGGCACAAATACACAGACACTGACTCACACCACTGCGTGCCTGCACATTTTTCCTCTCTAGATGAATACACATGGATCTCTGCAGTTTCCTGTTATCTCCACCCTCATCCAGCTGTGCAACTATGATTGGCTCTCCTATGACTCATTGCTCCCCCTCACAAAGAGAGAGGGCTGTTAATGATGTCATTAACCTAGGCTTTTTACCAGACAAGAAAGAGGAAGTGGGCTGTATAAGGTATTTACTGGCAGAAAAAAATGTTTTACTATCCAAAAGGGCAGAGGATTTAACAGAGGGAAAGATGAAAAAATGACTAAGAGCCGCTTTAAGTATCTAGTGCAGTTTACTTTAAATTTAAGTTGCAAGTGCCAAAGATCACATGGCTATTCATTTGAAGATTCTGTCCTAATAAATGTAATTAATTCAGTAACATAAAATAACTTTATTTCTACCATTTATGCATAATGTCTTTTACAATGTTCAGCACAGACATGGGAGTAAGTCACACATGTGCAAGTCCCAAGTTACTGTGGCGAAAAGCAAGCAAGTCGAGTCCCTGCTAGAAGTCAAGCAAGTGAAGTCATTTATTTTGGTCAAGTCACAAATTAAGTCAAAATACTGATCTACCCCAATTTTCACCTTTAGATCAGTTAAAAGTCAGTGGTCAGGAAAGGTTTTGTTTTATTTTCTTTTTTTTTAAATCAAGATAAAAAAGTTTATTGAGAAATCGCACATAGAAACAAAGATTGCAACAGGCAGATTGGATCAAAAGCACATCTACAAATAAAGGCACAGAATCGTAGACAGATCTCAGCAACATAGCCAGTATACAGCATGAATCAAAGAACAGCCTGAACCAAAAACATAACGCAAGGCAACAGTCCCATAACCCAGATCAAAATAATTCCCCCCAATCTAACCTCCAGTGGTCTACCCCACCCCCAGCAATTAAAGTAACAGGCGATCTAGGATCAGATCCGTGGGAGCCATCCCCGGACAGCTCAACCAGACTCCCCAGACTTTCTGGAATTTGGCCGGGGCACCCCTATGCAAGTAAATGTATTTCTCCATGCGAAGAGTGTTGCCCAGTTGCTCCAGCCAGAGTCTATATGTAGGAGGTTCCTTATCAATCCAGCGTCTCAGAATAAGTAGTCGGGCTTGAAACAGAGCTCGTGCCGCTGCCTCCCGTAAGTAGCAGTCATCTATAATGTGATCCAGTATACCCAAGAGGCAGTGCTTGGGATCCAAAGGAATCGCCAAGCCCAGAACCCTGTTTATAGTGGAGGTCACTGAGGTCCAATACCGATGCAATTTCGGGCATCTCCATAATAAGTGTATAAGGTCCCCCACATCCCTCTCACATCTATTGCACACATTGTCCGGGCGGAGACCCATAGCATGTAATTTTGCCGGGGTATGATGTACTCGTAGTAAGATATATAATTGGGATACCTGATGGGAAACATTGAGTGAACATATTCTGACTGACTCCAAGGCCTCCTCCCATTGCTCAGCGGGTACCTCCCCCACATCTTCGCTCCACTGGTCACACGCCTTGCACGGATATCTGTCTAAGTATGAACCCAGTAGGGCTGCATAACAAGCTGATATAAAGCCCTTAGTAGAGGTATATTGCTCCATAAGGAAAAATACCGGTGTGGAGGACAAGCTGGGGTGGGACAAGGAAGGTTGAGCCCGGCACGCATGCCGAAGCTGCAGGTAATAGTACTTCATATTATGTGGCAAGGAAAACCGAAGTTGCAATTGCTCAAAGGGCAGTAACTCCCCATTGAGCAGGATGTGTTTAAGATGGGACACCCCATACGTCAGCCACCTACCAGCCTGATCCAGCTTGTCCAGCTCAGGGTAAGAACGATTATGCCAAATGGGACTATAAGAAGTATATCCGGTAACCAGTTGTAGCTGTTTGGCCTTATCCCAGATCTTCTGAAGAAGTCTATAGGTAGGGTAGATTTTATTGGATTTAGCAAAAAGTTGAGCCTCCAACCCCTCAGGAATGCCAGTGGCACCCGTAAAATACCCCATCAGTTTTAGAGCCGGACCGCCCCCCGTCCCAGCCATCGCCCCAACCAGGTGCTGCAGCTGAGAGGCTAAATAATAAATCCAGGGATTAGGGAGAGAAAGGCCTCCCAAATCCCTAGGCTTCTGTAGTTGCTCAATCCGGATCCGGGCCGCCCGCCCCCGCCATATAAGAGTCCTGAATAACGTGTTGACCACCCTGAATATTTTCAGCGTAATAACCACTGGGGAGTTGTGCAAGAAATACAAGAGCTGCGGCATCAGAACCATCTTAATCAGGTTCACCCGACTCGCAACCGATAACCACAGCTTGTCCCAGACCCTAATCGTATCGTTTGTTTTATTTTCAACATTAACAAAACTGCTTAGTGTTTCTTTCTTGGCATATTAAAGAAACACTTTGAATGCCCAAACAGCTCAAAATCCTTCATCCGGTCGTGTTTCAAGACCACAGTCACTAAAAACATGTTAAGTATTTTGTTAAACAGCCAGTGTCCTAAAAATCAGAACACAGTGAGGTGTTTTAAGTGACTGTGGTGTCAGAAACATAACAGGCACATTCATTTTACTTTAACACATCTTGAGAAAATGAAAATATTTAATAACTTAAAAAAGTAAAGTCATTTCGAGTCATATGTCTCAAGTCAAAGTCAAGTCTCAAGTCATGAATACCAAGTCAAAGTCAAGTCGAGTCTTTTATTAGTTTTAATCAAGCAAGTCTCAAGTCCTCAAACTGGTGACTTAAATCAAGTCATGTGACTCAAGTCCCCCACCTCTGGTTCAGCAAATGGATGGACACCCTTTTCTAGTATATTATCCTGGACAGAAGGATTCTCTTTAGGGGCAGTGTACATATAAATGGAGGAGACTGAAGTGAGGATGCTTTATCACATATACAGTATAAGCACAATATAACCCGACCCTGGTTTGCATACCTACTCTCCAATGCCTACAACGAGCCTTTATCATTTTCACTTTTTATATAAGCCAGTAAAGCTTTAATTCTCACAGACATATTTAAAAAAACAAAGGCTTGTTACAGTATGGAGGCCCCTTTCACACTTATGCAACGCGATTTTACCGCGATTTTGAGCAATGGCTCAGGGCTATATACCTCAAAATGCATTAAAATCGTGCCAAAGTAGTGCAGGAACTACTTTGAAGTCGGTACGACTTCAAAACGCACTGATATGAATGGGGCTCATTGAAAAAAATGGAAAACGACTTGTCATGCGATTTTGCGGTCCAAAATTGCGGGACAAGTCGCACTAGTGTGAAAGGGGCCTTAATGCAAGGTCTGCCCTGTTCTTATGGGAAATGGTTAGCCACAATAAAAACAAACAGCCAAACAGGACTCCATCAGACTCCAGTTACAGCATCTCTCCTCCTGTGTAAAAGTCCAACTGGGTTCTAGCATTATTCAGATAAACTAAAATGTTTTGCAGGAATACGCAGACCCTGCGCCTTGTTGTACGGTATGCCTATATACAAATTCTTGCAATACTGCAAAGTAAACAGAAAAGCTGAGTGTTTTATTCAACTAAAACATGGACCTCCTTCTCCAGCTAGTCGGCTCCATGTTGAGCAGCAGCATGTCAACTGATCTGGTCATGCAAAAAGGTTTTTTTTTTTTTCTTAATAGCACCATTGAGAGCTACTGAATTTTGCACTCAAAGCGAATAGTTCTGCCCTACTAATGGACTGTTAAAGAGGAACTTAGCCTATCTTAAAAATTACAAGGTATCTTTAGATATGTTTAGTAATGGCATTCTACAGATAACATATAGATAATTGTAATTGCAGGCTTTTTTATTCTTGGCATACCTTCTCTTTTCTTTCTCCCCATTTATCGCACGGTGGCCATTTTCACTAAAGGCAGATTAATCCACATCACTTACTATTTAAAAACCCTTTGCTTGCCTCCCGTAACATGAGACAGTGTAGATCACTGGAGAGGGAAAGCACCCACAATGCATGTGTGAGGCCCTGGTTACATCACCAGTGCCTGAAGCAACTAAGTAGTGGAAAACAGTAATTGTTAGTAAAAGCAAAGAAATGTTATAAAAGATTATTTCATATCCACATGTAGAGCAGTATGCTGATGTGATTTTCAGTGAAAGGTCGGCTTTAAACATGGATACACACTGGTAGGACATGTGCTTCCTGTGTCACAAATGTAACCTGTTACTGCATGTTTCTGTAGAATATGCAGAATGCTCAAATACTGTGCCAGTGACAAGTAGAATCATTCTTGCTTTCCTACCTGAACCTTCTCCTTTCCATCAGGAAAGTAAGGGGCAGATTTGACTTTTGGCCTTGGACACATGATCTATAAAAAGGAGCTGATCCACCTAATGTAACGAATTCCCATTCATATGACTATTTTTCATCACACATGCTATACAGAATTTTAGGAAAGGTATTTTATCTGCACTGGCTATATATAAAAAAAAAACTCCCTGTGCTTGGCAAACCTTTAACTCACCAAGTAGCAATAATTAACAAACATTAGTAAGGAGGAAGAGGAATTAAACAAATAGAAGGAAGATAATGAAATACAAAGAAGCTACAATGACACTGCCATGTGTGGTGTGAGCAGTGTAAGCAATTCATATACTGTATATCACATGGAAAGTACACAAAACCTGCTCTTTCCATCTTTGTATTTGGGTTTCCTTCAGATAGGAGCCCTGACTTGGCCTAGCTTTCTGTGAGCAAATGTGTTTGCCAAGGGCTTTAAAGTAGTTGTAAACCCACTTTAAAGACTTTTACCTATAGGCAATGTTCCCTCTAATTTTTTACTGTGCTGAGCAAATAAAAAAATTTCTGAGCGCAAACCTTTAGATTGAGCAATGGGGGGGGGGGGACGTCAATGCAAAGTGACCAGCTTGCCCCAATCAACTGCAGAGTGCCACAGCAATGCCCCCAATAAACTGCAGAGTTCCACAGCAATGCCCCCAATAAACTGCAGAGTGCCACAGCAATGCCCCCAATAAATTGCAGAGTGTCACAGCAATGCCCCCAATAAACTGCAGAGTGCCACAGCAATGCCCCCAATACATTGCAGAGTGCCACAGCAATGCCCCCAATAAACTGCAGAGTGCCACAGCAATGCCCCCAATACATTGCAGAGTGCCACAGCATTGCCCCCAATAAACTGCAGAGTGCCACAGCAATGTCCCCAATAAATTGCAGAGTGTCACAGCAATGCCCCCAATAAACTGCAGAGTGCCACAGCATTGCCCCCAATAAACTGCAGAGTGCCACAGCATTGCCCCCAATAAATTGCAGAGTGCCACAGCAATGCCCCCAATAAAATGCAGAGTGCCACAGCATTGCCCCCAATAAAATGCAGAGTGCCACAGCAATGCCCCCAATAAAATGCAGAGTGCCACAGCATTGCCCCCAATAAACTGCAGAGTGCCACAGCATTGCCCCCAATAAATTGCAGAGTGCCACAGCAATGCCCCCAATAAACTGCAGAGTGCCACAGCATTGCCCCCAATAAACTGCAGAGTGCCACAGCAATGCCCCCAATAAACTGCAGAGTGCCACAGCAATGCCCCCAATAAATTGCAGAGTGCCACAGCAATGCCCCCAATAAACTGCAGAGTGCCACAGCAATGCCCCCAATAAACTGCAGAGTGCCACAGCAATGCCCCCAATAAAATGCAGAGTGCCACAGCAATGCCCCCAATAAAATGCAGAGTGCCACAGCAATGCCCCCAATACATTGCAGAGTGCCACAGCAATGCCCCCAATAAACTGCAGAGTGCCACAGCAATGCCCCCATTAAAATGCAGAGTGCCACAGCAATGCCACCAATAAACTGCAGAGTGCCACAGCAATGCCCCCAATAAATTGCAGAGTGCCACAGCAATGCCCCCAATAAATTGCAGAGTGCCACAGCAATGCCCCCAATACATTGCAGAGTGCCACAGCAATGCCCCCAATAAACTGCAGAGTGCCACAGCAATGCCCCCAATAAACTGCAGAGTGCCACAGCAATGCCCCCAATAAATTGCAGAGTGCCACAGCAATGCCCCCCCGCGACCCCGTGCACTTACCTCACGGACGGTCACGGCACTCTGTCTTCAGTCCCCGGCTTCCAGCTTCCCGCGTCTCCATCCTCCCGAGTCCCGGCGCCTCCTCCTCGGCCAATGGCATGAAGTTGGCCTTTCGGCCAATCAGGAAGCGGGAGGACCCGCTCCCTGATTGGCCAGGAGGAGGATCCGTATGACAATAGCGAATTTTCATTCGCTATTGTCACACGATGGGCGTGCTCTCGGGGTGCACGCTCTGCTCCCTGGCCGCTCCGTCTGCGGCTGCGCCGTCTAACTAGGTGCTTGCGCGGGACGTAATTTCCACTGCGCGTCCGCGCACGCGCGCACCTTAAAGGGAACACTGCCTATAGGTAAGCCTTAGGCTTACCTATAGGTGCTATAAATATCTCCTAAACATGCACCGTTTAGGAGATATTTACAGTGCATGCAGCCGATGAGGTCATCAGCGCAGGTGCTCTGAAGGAACAGCCACCTGTGCCGGTCCTTCAGAGCCCTGTGACGTGAACGGCGGCTCCCGCGCGCGGGAGTGATGTAATCGCACCTCCGGCCAATCAGATGGCCGGAGGATGCGATCCAGGAAGCAGGACGGCCGAACATGTCGGATGTCCTGTTGCTGAGCGGGTGGCACTGCAGGGGCTTCGTTTTTAGGTAAGTACTTCATAATAAACAAGCAAAAAATTTGGGGGAGCATACCCATGTATTTCTAAAGCTGGTGCAGCTATGAACCAAAAGACATGTATATTAGAAAAGAATAGCGCACACATGCAAAAAAAATTACAGTACTACCAAATTTGAAGACAATCCATAAATAAAAATGGGGATTTGGTCCCACCATATGGCCATATAGTGCTCAAGCCCACCACTACGTCAAAGTACCCCATTATCAGTGGGTCCTACACTATCCATGAAAAAGAGATGAATCCAGCCTTTGTGTGCGCTATTCTTTTTTTAATATTAAAGTACTTCATAATAAGCTAATATGCGATGCATACTAGCTCATTATGCTTTTGTCTTTACAGGGTTTTTTTCACATTTTTTTTTCAGAGGGTTTACTTCCTCTTTAAGAGAGTTTATAGAAAAACGGTAGAGGCGCCTGTAGACTGTGAGATACTTTAACCACTTTACCACCGGAGGATTTTGCTGTCTTCCGTCCAGGCCACTTTTGCGATTCGGCGCTGTGCGACTTCAACTGACAATTGCGCGGTCGTGCGACGCCGTACCCAAACGAAATTTACGTCCTTTTTTTCCCACAAACAGAGCTTTCTTTTGGTGGTATTTGATCACCCGTGCGATTTTTACTTTTTGCGCTATAAACAAAAAAAGAGCGTTTATTTTGAAAAAATAACAATATTTTTAACATTTCTTTATATGAAATTCCCCCCAAAAAAGATGTAAAAACCAATTTTTTAAAACATTTTTGGCCAATTTGTTTTCTGCTACCTATGTTTGGTAAAAAAAATCACAATAAGCGTATTTTGATTGGTTTGCGCAAAAGTTATTGCGTTTACTAACAAAGGGAAAGATTTCTGTCATTTTTGGTGTTTTTTTTTTTTTAACGCGTAATGGCGGCGATCTGCGATTTTTTTGTGGGACTGCGACATTGCGGCGGACAGATCGGACCCTTGACTGACATTTTTGACACTTTTGGGGTTACCAGTGACATTACTGCAGTAATCAGTGCTATATATATGCACTGTTACTGTAAAAATGATACTGGCAGGGAAGGGGTTAATTTTATTGGAGAGGGAGGGGTTAATATATGCCTGGTGCTTACTGACGTGTAGGGGGGGAGGTGACTGAGTGAGTCATGGACAGATCGGATGTCCAGCTATGCTGAACAGTCCGATCTGTCACTCCCTGTCACTATGGAGATCCGCCCGCTTGTGTTTACACAGGCGGGCGGATCTCCACACTAGATCCCCGGCGATCGGGGCAGAGCAGCGACCTCCCCTGGCCCGACTCCCGCTGTGAATGAAAACAGCGGGAGCGAGCCTCCGGCGGCGCGCAAGCACCGCCCAGAAGGGGGAGTGTCTGACGACGTTAATACTACGTCGTCAGACGATAACGAACCACTTTGCCGCAGTACTATTACCGTACTCGGTCGGCAAGTGGTTAATGAAAACACAGTAAAATTACACTCACATGTAGGGAGATAATCAGGCACATCTAATAAGCTCAATTGTCAGGTGTGTCTCGGGTGTCAAAGGCTCACACTGGAGCTGTTACCCGCAGTGCTCCTGCTATCTCAGCCAGCCGCATGGTGCAAAGATGGAAGAGAACCAGAAGCGAAGGCGGAGACACGCACTGAACCGTAGTGTCGGGTGAGATGACGTCACCGGGCATGCTCGCGATGCGTTTCAGAGCATGCACACTTGGGATTGGAGATAGTGGGTGCTCCTTTGTGATGTCATCGGACCCAACGCTGCAATTCAGCGTGTGCCCCAGCCCTTGTTCTTGGCTCTCTTCCATCTTTGCACCATCCGGCCAGCCAAGACAGAAGGATCATTGGCAGTGACAGCTCCGGCGTGAGCCCCTGACATAGGAGACACACTGAACAATTGAGCCTATTAGATGTGCTTGATTTTATCTCCCTACATGCGAGTGTAATTTTACTGTGTTTTCATTAAAGTATCTTACAGTCTACACTCAGAGGAGCCTGAACTGTTTCTGTTTTTCTCTTTGCATGTTTGGAGACAGCTTCTGCTCCCCCATACAAGACTGGCCCTGAACCGTGGACGATTATTCTCTCTGTTGTTATAGTGTTATTTTGATGATCCCATAGCATATGGAATCACTATACTGTGGACTTTTATTACGGACTTTGGCATGAAAATATTATTTTCATTTTGCGCTTACTCTATATGTTTGTATGTAAGAGAGTTTAAGCTATCATCCCCCTCAGTTACTGCCTTTTGTTTCACTTGACCCTTGCTTCTAGATTGTAAGCTCTAACGAGCAGGGCCCTCTGATTCCTCCTGTATTGAATTGTACTGTAACTGTATTGTCTTCCCCCACACTGTAAAGCACTGCACAAACTGTTGGCGCTATATAAATCCTGTATAATTATAATAATAATCCACAGTCTCTGTATTGCTCAGTTGCAGCAGGAATAAACAACAGGGAAAATGGTCATGCATTTACAAACTGGTAATTCACAGAGTGTTAGGGATTTGCTGATAAACAAAGCAACCTACAACAACCTGTATACAAAAGATCCACATTTGCATTCTCATCGTGTAAAAAAAGTTATACCCACACCTATGGAACTTTGACTGGATGTCTAGCACATGCCTATACTATGGAGAGCATAAAACAAATCTGTTTAAAGTGGAACTGAAATTTAAAAAGTGCAGATATGGTGTGTTATAAGGAAAAAGTTTAAAATGTTGGTTGTGCATATGCTGGACCCTGAGAATTGTACTTTTTGTATGGGACTTGTGAAAAATAGCAGCACTTCCTGGTATGCGAGGATGCTTAAGCATAGGATAAGAGTATATGTATAAGATTAAGCCTAGTACACACCACTAGTTTTTTTTTTTTTTGTTCAACCAAAAACTCACAGCTCAGGTCAGAGCCACTGTACTAACAATCCCATGTTAGTACAGCAATCTCACCTGCTGTTCTATTGTGTTCTGACAGGGGGATGCCCTCTCCCCCCCCCCCCCACTAAAACACTCCAGTCAGCGCTCTTAGTCATGCTGATCAGGAGGTGGTCATCTGCTGGTTTTCCAGTATGCTCGGCCGGCTTCTGTCAGACCGGCTGATCTCGCCCGAGATTCTACCCATTTTTACTAGGCTTAAGACCTTGTTCCCTCTGACTGCTAGTCTCACAATATTTGATGATGTCACTAGTGTGCTATTTGCTGTTTTCCTTGCTGAAGGTTTTTGACATGAGGAAGCATAGATGTATGGGGGAAGGGAATGCCGCTCAGGTGTGTGTCCAAACAGGTGCTGTCTGGATCCGCCGTCCAGGAAGATACAAGTAGAAATGTGAAGCCGCACTCAGATGATTGAAATCAAATGAAGTGTCTTTATTCTTCAAAAGTATCCAGGACAAACAGACAGTGTGAGGAACAGAATATGTCCAAGGTAGACGCGTTTCACGGCTCGAATGGCCGCTTACTCATTACCACGGTGTGGGATAGCGGAAATTGGTCAATATTTAAAGGTGGTCACCAGGAAATTGATTGTTGTAGCTCTGCACAACTGCATATCATTAAATAATCAAGCATATTGAACATCCAATTTCTCTGCGATCCAACACCGAGGACATGCCAAAAAACACACATGAAACAACTTAACAAAATATGTGTAAAACAAAATTGAGAACGATACATTCAAGTGAGTATACAAATGAATGTAATAGTAAAAACAACAGAGTTTAGCGTAAAAAGTCTCATATGAAATCGGCATGTGTGTATCTGACTTTTTACGCTAAACTCTGTTGTTTTTACTATTACATTCATTTGTATACTCACTTGAATGTATCGTTCTCAATTTTGTTTTACACATATTTTGTTAAGTTGTTTCATGTGTGTTTTTTGCCATGTCCTCGGTGTTGGATCGCAGAGAAATTGGATGTTCAATATGCTTGATTATTTAATGATATGCAGTTGTGCAGAGCTACAACAATCAATTTCCTGGTGACCACCTTTAAATATTGACCAATTTCCGCTATCCCACACCGTGGTAATGAGTAAGCGGCCATTCGAGCCGTGAAACGCGTCTACCTTGGACATATTCTGTTCCTCACACTGTCTGTTTGTCCTGGATACTTTTGAAGAATAAAGACACTTCATTTGATTTCAATCATCTGAGTGCGGCTTCACATTTCTACATGAGGAAGCATAGCCCTGCCTCTACCAAAATGCCCGCCTTTACGCAGAGAAACCATACAGGTAAGTCATGCATGCTAAGTCAGTAATGGGGAAATATCAACTGCAGGGAGACCACAGGCAACAATAGTCAATTGCCTCTGCTACTTTATAACATTTTTATTTTAAATATACAGAAAATAGTAAAAAAAAAAAAAGTCTGCTGTATCTGGGTAAATGATCTGCATCGACCGGGGTGTACAAGGCAAATCATTATCTCTACCACGAATACAACGCAATAGATTAATTTAAAGCAGGCCTTCCATGCCAAACGCCCCCTCCCCCGTGTCCTAGCACAAATGGCTTTAAAAGCTCATCTGCAAACAGTTTGCTGCCTCCCCCCCAAAAAATAAAACATTTTATTATATTTATATATTTTACTATTATTATATTGAGCTGGGAGCTCAAATTACCATTAGATTGTACTCTTATAAGATTTGGATCTCCCAGATCTGACATCACCAATATATATATATATATATATATATATATAATATATATATATATATATATATATTTATATTTGTTTTTTTATACAGTTTACTTATAGTTTTTGTGCTGGGGTGGGTTGGGGTCAGGGTGCTGCTAAAATAAAAAAAAGCAGTTGGCATGGAAGGCCTGTTTTGAAGAAGTTTACAAAATGACATAAATAAAACATAAATACCATCTAAATGACTTATTGTGTCTATATATATATATATATATATATATATATATATATATATATATATATATACACAATGTATTAGGGATTGGCCGATATTCACTTTTTTTGAAGTATCAGTATCCACCACAAACTTGCCAATATTGCTTCAAGTGGTTGTACCGCCAAGAGTTTAAAAAAATGTAAGTATTCAAAACAGCCAAATTTGGCGTTTGAATGCTTTTAAATGCAGAGAAGGGGTTTGAGGTCTTACAGACCCCAGATCCCTTCATAAACACAATCTGTCACTGCCTATAACAGCCCATTCAGACTGGCGTGACACGACTTTGTGGGGCGACCTGTGTGCACCGCGACTTCGGCGCGACTTGCACGGACTTCATATAATGGAAGTCAATGCAAGTCGCCTCCAGGTCGCCCCATAGTAGTACAGGACCCTTTTTCTAAGTCGGAGCGACTTGTGTCGCTCCTATTAGAACGGGTCCTGTACTACTCAATGGCGAACGTCCGACCGCGAATTGTCAGGCGACCAAGTCGCGCTAGTCTGAATGGACTCTTACTGTCACAAGGGATGTTTACATTATTATATTTATTGTGACAGCAATAAAAGTGATAAAAAAAAAATGTGAAAGAACAATGTAAAAATAAAAAAAACTTTAAATGTGCAGAATACTGGCACCTAAGATTGGCTATCAGCCTGAAGGGTGGGCAGAAAATCGGTATCGGCTCTGAAAAAATGATATCGGTCAGATCCCTACAATGTATAGTTTTCTACCACCCATAAAGGCAGTGTAATCTGTACATATACTCAACATTGTAACAGATCTAAAATCAGTTAGGTTCAGCATCATCTTATAAAAGCATAGAGATCTTTTTTAAGATGATCTAATTAAGCAGAAGAATCACATATAAATTATAATTAGCTGGCACCCCTCTTGAAGTCTGTTGCAGAACCTGAGCTTGTAGGGTCCTCGGGCTCCAGTGGTAGGGATGGAGGTTTGGAGACAGGTGCATTGGAACCTAAAAGAAATGTACATTATGGATTTTAATTTTAGCTGTGCTGAGAGTAAAGGGTTCAGATTCTTTTCTGAGTGTTTTACCTGCTGGAAGGGCAGCCTTACTGTATCCAGCAGCAGAAGACATTGCTCTGCCCAGAGCCTGATTTGACCCCAGCGGAGTCTGTTCTGTTCCTGGTCCTTTCACTACTGCTTTCTGCTTAGCTTTTTGGTCTTTAGACTGTTTCGTCCACACAAGACTCTCACCAACCTGCAGGGCTGCCCCTAACTTCTGAGCCATGTCCACCATCTAAAGAGTCAGAAAAAGGCCATGAAAAACTTTCAAAGACTTTCCAAACCAATAGCACATGTATTCCTAAGTGTTCTTCTAACAGGTTGATTAGTTACTTTTTATAATTAAAATTATTTTTTCTTAAGCTAATTGGTAACCATGCTCCTCTAACAAACCATCCCAAATGGGTTTTTCATATTACAGGATTTCAGCTGAAGTCAATGGACCCAACTCATAACTCAAGTGTGAAAAGCCAGGGAAGTAAATCACTGGAGGAACGTAAGTGAACCTGTATCCTAACTGTATATGAGCTTTAAAAAACAGGCCCACGCTGATCTATGTAGCTGCAGAAAACATGGAGCAATTCATCCTCAAACTTCACGGCAGGAGTAGTGATGTCATTCAGCAGAATAAATCTTTTAGGTGGTGGGAAGTAAAACTAAAAAAAAAAAACTAAAATAATATGGTTGCATAAGTGTGCCCACCCTTAAACTACTTAAACTAATTCTTTGTTAAAGCACCTTTTGATTTTATTACAGCAATCAGTCTTTTTGGGTACTAGTCTATCAGCACATCTTGACTTGGCAATATTTGCCCACTCTTTGCAAAAACACTACAAATCTGTCAGATTGCGAGGGCATCTCCTGTGCACAGCCCTCTTCAGACCGCCCCACAGATTTTCAATCAGATTCAGGTCTGGGCCATTCCAAAACTTTATTCTTTTTCTGGTGAAGCCATTCCTTCGTTGATTTGGATGTATGCTTTGGGTCGTTGTCATGCTGAAAAATGAAGTTCCTCTTTATGGTTAGCTTTCTCGCAGAAGCCTGAAGGTTTTGTGCCAATATTGACTGGTATTTGGAACTGTTCATAATTCCCTCTATCGAGACTAAGGCCCCTGTTCCAGCTGAAGAAAAACAGTCCCAAAGCATGATGCTGCCACCATCATGCTTCACTGTGGGTATGGTGATCTTTTGGTGATGTGCAGTGTTGTTTTTGCGCCAAACATATCATTTGGAATTATGGCCAAAAAGTTCAACCTTGGTCTCATTAGACCACAAAAAAACAGTTTTCCACATGCTTTTGGGAGACTTCAGATGTGTTTTTGCAAAATTTAGCTGGACTTGGATGTTTTTCTTCGTAAGTAAAGGCTTTCTTCTTGCCAATCTACCCCATAGCCCAGACATATGAAGAATACCGGGGATTGCTGTCACATGTGCTACACAGCCAGTACTTGCCAGATATTCTACAGCTCCTTTAATTGTTGCTGTAGGCATCTTGGCAGCCTCCCTAGCCAGTTTTCTTCTCGTCTTTTCATACATTTTGGAGGGATATCCAGTTTTTGGTAATGTCACTGTTGTGCCATGTTTTCTCCACTTGATGATGACTGCCTTCAGTGTGTTCCATGGTATATCTAATGCCTTGTAAATTCTTTTTTACCCTCCTCCTAACTGATACATTTTAACAATGAGATCCCTCTTATGTGTTGGAAGCCCTCTGCGGACCATGGCTTTTCCTGTAGGATGCAACTAAGAAATTGTCAGGAAAGACCTACTAGAACAGCTGAACTTTATTTGGGGTTAATCAGAGTAACTTTAAATGATGGCAGGTGTGTACTGACCCCTATTTAACGTGAGTTTGAATGTTATTGTTTATTCTGAACACAGCTACATCCCCAGTTATAAGAGGGTGTGCACATTTATGCCATGACATTATTTTAGTTTTTTTTTACTCCTCCCTCCTAAAAGATTTCAGTTTGTTTTTTAACTTGTACATTTTATAGGTCAAATTAAAAAGGTAAAAAAAAAAGTTCTGAAATGATTTATCTTTAATTTTTTTACATCACAGAAACCTGACATTTTAACAGGGGCGTGTAGACTTTTTATATCCACTATATATCTGAGTCAGTGCATTATGAGATTCATGGTCTACTAAATGAGATTACATATTATTGGGTAGAGCCACATCACTTTTAGGTTTATATATCTTTACTGCATTTAGTTCGGATTTCGTGAGTGAATTTCTGATGTTAGCAGTTTCTGTTTATTTTACTTGTGTTTGATATACAGTGGGGATCGAAAGTTTGGGCACCCCAGGTAAAAATTTGTATTAATGTGCATAAAGAAGCCAAGGAAAGATGGAAAAATCTCCAAAAGGCATCAAATTACAGATTAGACATTCTTAGAATATATCAACAAAAGTTAGATTTTATTTCCATCATTTACACTTTCAAAATAACAGAAAACAAAAAAATGGCGCCTGCAAAAGTTTGGGCACCCTGTCATCATATATTTAGATCCTCTTACTGTCATATAAACAGGTTCTAGTGTTTATTATGCCACAACCATAATGTTGGATGTCTCTATTTTTACCTCTGGATCAAACTCTGTCCCAGTATCTCTCAAACTGTTGACTTTGCGCTCTAGTTCCTGGTATTGACTCAGTGCCCCCTTCTTATCTCCTTGATTGTACAGCAAAACTGAAAAGTTCAGATTTACGAGAGGGTCTGTCCTGAGAGAAGGAAAACCATGTAACAAAGAGAGGAAGTGTGGCGCAGTATTAACATGATAGAAAGAAAAGGCAGAAATCAAACAAATGGCAGATGTCCAGATAATGCAAAAACAAAAAATATATATTTGTAGGCAGGAACTTTAGTTTAATTCTAAAGTAAGTTTCACATTGGGATTTTTTTTGTGTAGAGTGGTCTATAAATGCCAATTATGTTGCCCCTTTCACAGGATCGGACAAATCGGGTCCGTCTGTCCGTTTTTCAGGCGGAACAGATCAGGCCACCCATTCTCCTCAATGGGGAGGCGGATGTCAGCAGACCCGCCTGGAACCCGATCTGACAAGATCCACTGAAAACAGATGGATGGCGATAGGTTCATCATCCGTCCAGTGGGTCCGATCGGATGGGATCAGATGAAAAACGGACAGGCTATCCATTTTCATCCGATCCCCCCCATAGAGGTGGACTCTGACAGGTCTGTCTCTGCACAGTGAACAGATGATGGAACGGTCATCTGCCTGCTCAGCGGGGATCAAAACGGATCCGCCCTGTGTGAAAGGGGCCTAAAGCTGATCTCTGTGCTTTAGTGAAGTTTAAATAGTTCATTAGGAACAAGCTGGTCCAAACAAACTACGTACTTCACTAACACATGCACATATATAGATTTTTTTTTTTTTTTTACCCCTCGTGGGAGGTCTTGACACACACACACACACACACACACACACACACACACACACACGTATGTTGCAATCAACCAGCAACGAATCACTACAGAAGCACTCACATGCTGCAGGGAAAGATTGGACAGAGCTGTAAATAGCTCTGTCTGTCTATATATACTGACAGGAAGTGCAGTGACAACACTTTTGATATTGCTATACTGTCAATATAAACACCATGTGGATCAGTCTGTAGAAGTGTCAGAAGCCCAGGTGCCTCTCAGAGTATTGCCTTCCACCCACACCAAAACCCTGGGATCATGCACAGAGGCTAAACGCCCAGTGTGCATGAGGCCTTACAGGAAAGAGACTATAGTCTTTTATTAAATTACTCATTTATAAATTATAAGTTAACTGGAAGGCATAAACAACTTTAATGCCTCCCAGATCACTTTTTCCTGGGTTCAGACGTTCCTGCTTTAAAACAGGTTTAGCCAGGTTTACATGTGTTTAGCTGCATTTAAAATGTCCAATTGGATCCTGGACGCACAGAATTCCATTTTCTTCAAATGCACCAGAACTATCCAGACCTAAATGCAGGTAAATGCAATATTAAAAAATCATTACATACATTTATATGCGTTTACAAATGTCCTCTAAATGCAGGTTTGAGGATGCCAGTGTGAATGTGAACGTGGCAAAGGTCTGCACTTGCTAAGTTGCTTTGAAAGTGGTGGTTTGGATGGAAGGAACATTTATAAGTGCCCTAAAATGGAAAGTTTACAAGTATAATTCTAAATGGCATAGTTTACAACCTAAACAGACTTCATTAAGAGTTCTACTTATCAGTAAATCCTTTCACAAGACACGTGACATAATGTTCACTCACTGATCGAGACTGGCCGCCTGCTGATACGAGTTCTTGGCATTCTCTGTGTCATCCAGGTATGTGAGTGCCACTTAAAATAGAGAAGATATAGAGTAAGCATAAAAGCAAATACTGATCTGGGTACCACAGTGATGCAAAGGGTGACATACTGATTGTTGCTCACCTGCCAACAGCATGTAAAGGGTAGCATTTCCATGATGTAGGGATATAGCTGCACTAAGGAAGTGAAAGGCTGAGGCATATTGCTGCATACTGAGATGAACCAGCCCCAGGTTATAGAGAACCCGCCAATCAAATGGGGAAAAGTAAAGTGCACGCTTCAGACAGCTGATGGCCTGAAAATGCAACATCAAAATCAGAGATGAGTGAATAAAAAGCAACCGCAGCAACTTCCTGACTGCACCATACTGAATGAATTCACACACTGAGCTACAAGCAAAGCTCTGTCTCTCTGTGGATTACTTTTAGTAAATAGAGTAAAAGAAATGCAGGGTTTGATGTTCATAGTCTACCAATCAAAATTCAGCATGATATCTTACTGAAACTACCTTTTCATGGCTTACTTACCTAAAAATAATATGTAAAAAAAAAACAAAAAAAAAGAAAAAAAGGGAAGAATACAATGTCGCTATTTCAATGCAGGTAACAACAGGTATGAAGTTAAAAGCAACATATTGAATGGTTACCATAGGCAACAATACTTTTCAAGCAGTTTAGGTTTTATCAGTTACCCTTTTTTTCCCGGTCCTAGAAATGCTGTTACAACAGGCTTACTCAACTTACACTACAGTTGGTGATAATCTCTGAAATACTTGCACATTTCCTTTGAGCTATCAGCTAGACAATTTCCGCATAAGGAAGAAGCAGTTACTGAAACGCTCACTTGACCAGTTTTTATATTTTGTAAATCACTGTATGATCAAATTATACCTAATAAATGTTTTAAGAAGATTTTACACTATCAAAGTTTCTTATTTGTTGGCATGACTGTGAGAGGGGGATTTGAGCATATGTAAATGGTACCACGGAGGATATGACATGAGCACTGTCACAGCTTTTTTAGGAATAGGTCATTGTGTTCCATTGAGTTTTCTATTTGCACAGGGTGTGGGATTTATGTAGTTAATATATTTCGACTGCACAGTGGCAAAGAGATCCTATGAAATAAGAGAGCACAGGGTTTTGCACTGAACAGTGGAAAATTGTAAGCAGCACACGGACTGTGGATTATTGGACTTCTTAAAGCAGAGGTAAAGTCAGGGATACTGGCCTATTCTCCAACAGTCCAATGCTTGTGAAGACCCTCATTGGCATCTCCTCAGCGGTTTTGCATGGGTGCCAGTATTCGGCCATTTTGATTGGCAGGTGCAGGATGGCGCCATTTCTGTGCATGAGCAGAAGTCATTTATCCCGGCATTGTATTGTATTGCATGCACAGCTCTGTGTACATTTGGCAAAGGATTGCAAACAGGCAGGTAATTGCATGTCTCTTTTGCAATAAAAAAAAACTGCCTGTTCACAATTTTCTTTCAGCCTTAAGTTCCACTTTAAAGAGGAGTTCCAGCCTGCGGGGAAAAAAGTAAAAGTCAGCAGCTACAAATACTTTAGCTGCTGACTTTTTTTTTTTTTTTATAAATTCAATGTTTATTGAGAAAGGAAAATATACATATACAATATAATACAACAGAGCACATTGGTAGACGTCCAAATACAATAGATAAACATGCAGCAAATCATGGAACAAAAACACCTGGGGGACATATATTCGAACCGCGATAACAGTATACGGAAGTTCAAAAGTGGGCTGCGGGGCGCAGAACTCCCAGACAGGGCCTCCCCTCCACCGGCATCTCTCAAATGGCCGGTCTGTTAAGGTGAGGAGGAACTAAGCTGACAATCCGACTGCCCCGCATTCAACTCCGTATATGAAGTGTATAAATGCCCAGGGGGAGGGTAGTTTTCTAGAAGGGGGAAGAGCAGAAAGAAGAGAAGGGAGAGGAGAGGAGAAAGCAGTAGGGGGGGGTAAAGAGTGGGGAGAAGGGGAGGGTAAGGGTGGAAAAATAGGGGGGGGGGGGGAGATGGCCAACCTGAACGCTGACAACCAGTTAAGCGATCAG
The DNA here is from genome assembly GCF_965119305.1 of Pelophylax lessonae. NCBI lineage: Eukaryota > Metazoa > Chordata > Amphibia > Anura > Ranidae > Pelophylax > Pelophylax lessonae. The sequence continues at coordinate 133,845,771 of NC_138771.1, forward strand.
ATCTTTGTATTCAGCGGAGAAGCTAAACTCTTGCCAGTAGTACCATCGCTTGAGGAACTTTTCTCGTGAGCCCCGTTCAGCCGCCACCAGGTCTTCCATTTCATTAATATTTGCTACTTTTCTCCACCACATGGCCACTGTGGGGTACTGTGACTGTTTCCAGAGAAGAGGGATGCAACTCTTGGCGGCCATGAACAGGAGCGGCAGAATCTATTTCCGGTAGGACGAACGTGGAAAGCTATTGTGGTGGAGGAGCAAGAGCTGCTGACTTTTAATATGAGGGCACTTACCTGTCCAGGGATCCTATGATGTCAGCACCCCAAGCCAATGTATCCATCGGCTCCAGCTGGAGCTGGCATCTTCATTAAGGGAAACAGGAAGTGAAGCCTTGGGGCTTCACAGCCTGTTTCCTACTGCACATGCACGAATCCCGCTGCTCTTTCTGAATGGTTCCGCTGTCTTCTGGGATCTGTGTGTACCTTAGAAGGCAGTGGGCAATATTATCCGGAAGTGGGAGCCAGTACCTGGTTATGACAGGTATCCGCTCCCACCGAAATGTGCCCACTGTGGGGGGGGAGGTAGGAAGCAAACAAACAGAGATTCCCCTTTTGGGTGGTGCTCCGCCTTAAGTTTGCTATAGAGGAATCCAAGTTTGACTCAGCAGGGATCGGCTGAATTTGAATCCATGCTTTGGAAAACTTTTGCTAACCAGGAGCTGCAGCAGAGAGGATTCAATCAGCAACCTTGTTTGTGCGGATGAAGGAATATATCTATCTATCTAGTATAAAGACACTCAGGGGTCTGGCAGAGGAGGTAGATCAAAATAGCCCTGGTTTTTTTTGTTTTTTTTATTAACGTTTTAATGAAGCTCAGCCCATCTTTCTCAAAGCACTATAAAGCTCGGTTCACACTAGTACAGGCCCATGCATGGGCTGCTGTGCCGCGTAAATAGCGAAAACAAAACATGGCCGCAGGAAAACTGCTGCGGGCTGAGATGTGTAGGGATGCCATTCAGAAAGAAGGCAGCCCTGCGCATTTCGCAAGAGCAACGCGATTCAGGACGCACAGTGCGGGCTAGTGTGAGGTTAGCCTCACATAGAAGTGAACAGACCAATAAACCTAAAGTCCCAATCACCATCAATACCCTCTAGTGATGACCTCACACAGTATATACACAGTACTGTGCAAAAGTCTTAGGCAGGTGATAAAAAATGCTGTAAATTAAAAATGCTTTTAGCAATAGAACTGTTAATAGTTTATTTTCATCAATTAACAAAATGTACAGTAAATGAACAGATGAGAAATCCAAATTAATATCACTATATGGTGTGACCACTCTTTGCCTTCAAAACATCATCAATTCTTCAGTTCTTCTTGGTACACTTGCACACAGTCTTTGAAGGAACTCACCAGGTAGGTTGTTACAAACAGCTTGGAGAACTAACCACAAATTTTCTGTGGATGTAGGCTGCCTCAAATTTTTCTGTGCATAGTTGAGTGGTTTGATCATGTTTCCATGTCCTATGCATGAAAACATAGGAACTGGGGTGCAGAAAAATGGCAGCAGGTGCTTTTGACTGATTGATGTGAAAATTTGAAATATTTTGCTGTAGCAGGAGGCATTTTTTTTTTTTTGCGAAAGGCGGTACAACGATGAATGTCTACAGGCAGCAGCAAATTCCTTGCAAATTTAGGGCTGCATTCCTGCAAATGGAATTGGAGATTTGGTCAGGATCAATGGCGTCCATAACGCTGAGAAATACAAGCAGATACTTATCCACCGTGTCATACCTTCTTGGAGGTGTGTGATTGAACCCAAATTTATGCTGCAGCAGGACAACGACCCCAAACATTATGAACTATCTTCAGGATAAAGAAGAACAAGGAGTCCTGGAAGTGATTGTTTGGTCCCCACAGAGCCCTGATCTCAACATCAAGTATGTCCGGGATTTCATGAGGAAACAGAAGGATTTGAGGAAGCCTACATGCACAGAAGATCTGTGGTTAGTTCTCCAAGATGTTTGGAACAACCTACCTTCGGAGTTCCATCAAAAACTGAGTGCAAGTGTACCTAGAAGAACTGATGCTGTTTTGAAGGCAAAGGGTGGTCACACCAAATATTGATTTGCTTTTTCTTCATTTTCTTTACATTTTGTTAATTGATAAAAATTTGATTTTTCCTACAGCTTACCTGTAAAATCCTTTTCCTGAAGTACATCACCGGACACAGAGCAGCCATAATAATTACTATCTGGGTTATATACCACCTACAGGTGAATGGACACTGGAAAACCAAAAAGACAGAAGTCCCCCTCTATGCAACCCCTCCCATACAGGAAGTACCTCAGTTTTGTAGCAAGTAATACACTTCCCAGACAAGAGGGCAGGGACCTCTGTGTCCCATGATATACTCTAAGAAAAGGATTTTACAGGTAAGCTGTGGGAAAAATACAATTTTCTTTATCTTACATCACGGGACACAGAGCAGCCATAATAATTACTATCTGGGATGTCCATAAGCAATGCACTTGAAGAGGGGGGAGGGGGCACTGCTTATGCCATTAGATTAGAGATCTACATAGGTGCCTGCAGCACACTGTGAACAAATGCAGTATCCTCTTGGGCTCTAACATCCACCTGATAAAATCTAGTGAATGTATGTACTCAGTGGTGTTTTTAGGTTTTGTGCTGCCCTAGGCCTCACTAAACTCATGCACCCCCTAATTTAAATATTACCCCTCCCTCCCTGTCAAGGCCATGCCTCTTCCAGTTTAAGACCCGCCCTGCCATATGTAAACCACACCCCTTCCTCTTTTAGGCTCCACCTTTTGTACCATGCATGGTGAGCCTTAAGTTGGCCATATTCTCTACAATCTGATTGTACAATCTCCTTTTGAGCTACCATCAAATGGGTAGTACAAGGGCCTGCCTGATTTGATACAGAGTGAATGTATGTTTAGCTATGTCTTTATATTACATGGTTTTGGTAAATATAAAAGAGAATGTCCAATCTGATTTTTTTAGTTTTTGGTCAGCTTTATGGAGATTGTTGGAGAAAGGGAAGAAGGGATGGATGGATAGAGGGATTAATGGATGGATGGAAGTAGGGATGAATGAATGGAAGGATGGACAGATTTATGGATGGAGGAATGAGTGGATGGGGGGGGGGGGAACAGATGTATGGAGTGAAGGTAGCTGTCACACACTGACCTGGTTTTCTTTGGACAGGCTTCTTCCCCCCCACTACAGAAGTGGACTTTAGTGAACACCCCCGGACATGTCTCTCACACAGGGACCAGTCGTCCTTGCTGGGGGCTGCTGCGTCTCTTGGAGGTACACACCCGGTCATTGTTGGATTCCCTTGCCTGTCTCTTCTGTCGGATGAGAGAGCTGGCTATAGCCGTAGTCATAGTAGGTGTGGGGAAGGCTGCTGGTGTGCTGAGTCCTCCCTCTTCTCCAGGATGATGGAGGGGGGAGGGATCAGGACTTTCCCATCACTCCCAGTCCTGGAAGGTCCCAACAGGTCACCAAAGGCTGGAATACATCCTGGAAGATCCAGGAGAGAGGGATCGGTCACAGGGTGGTATTCCTGGTAGGCAGAAGAGAGCCCATGTAATATGGCAGCACATCCCTGAGCCAGGCATCCTACATTCTTTTCCTATGGGGGGGGACACATCCTGGGTCACCCAGATAGGAACCCCCTGAGAATCATGTTAGCGGTGTGAATGTCACATGAGGAGGAGTGATAGAGCGGGTCCCAGGTAGGGAGCAGTGAGGATCGTCCACTGTGTACACAGCACAGCCCTCCCCTCCTCTGCTGTCCTTGGATCTCAGCATGACATTAAAGCCTAAGTTCACTGGACACCCTCCCCTCCCCCCCAGTCCCTATGTTCCAATGCCCTGCGCTCCCCCACTGGCAGGACCCCGCTTTACAAGTCCGAGGATCTGAAAACCCCACTGCATCACCTACATCCGTAACTCTCAGCAGAAGAGGCATTCTGATTGGTCACCAGTGCACCATCACATCGATGGCGCTGGCCAATCAGATTCATCTAGACCGTCCTGTCAACATGCTGACGGCCCCCTCAGCGCTGGTGACCACAACCAGTGGTTAAGACATGCGGACTGGTGTCACCCCCCTGGTTGGTACCACACCCCCATAGCAACGCCACTGCTGGCACTACACTAAAAAAAAGTGTAGTGCAACTTGGCAGGGACTATTTTCATTCAGGAGCAGGCTGTTTTTTCATGTAGGGGAGCTTTTTTGCTGCCCCCCTGCAAAGTGCCGTCCTAGGCCTAGTCGGCCTAGGCCAAGATACAGCATTATATGTACTGAAGACCAAGTAGCGGCCTTGCAAATCTGAGCCATAGAAGCTTGACGGCAAACTGTCCATCAGGCACTTACTCTTCTGGTAGAGTGTGCCTTTACCCAAAAGGGTGGGGCCAAGAATCGGCCTTCAGAATTTGAGCTGACATCTTCAAACAGACTCTGAATGCCCGTACTACATTGAGAGAATGTAACAACTTCTCCTCTGCCCTTTGAGGATTTGGAAAGAAGGAAGGCAGCGTGATTTCTTGATTCAAATAAAAACTGGACACCACCTTGGGTAAAAAACTTGGGTGTGGATGTAAAACCACCCTATCCTGGTACAAGATCAAAAATGGCTCTTTACAAGAAAGAGCCACTAATTCTGACACCCTCCTTGCCGATGTTACTGCATCCAAAAATACTAACTAACTTTCTTGTCAAAAGCAGAACCAAGGGAATATACCGAATGGGCTCTAAGGGTTGCTTCCGTAGGACCTCCAGAACTAAATTTAAATCCCAAGGGTGGCCTAACTGGCAGAAGCATACGAATTACCCCTTGTATAAAGGCTCGAACTAATGAATGCAAAGCAATCGGTCTTTGAAAGAATAACGATAAGGCAGAAATCTGACCCTTAATCGTGCCTAAGGCCAGTTTCATTTCTACCCCCATTTGCAAAAATGCTAGAATTCTCCTGATTACATATTTACAGGGATGCCACTTCCTGGCCTCACAGCAGGAAATGTAAGGCCTCCAGTCTCTGTAATAGGTGTTCCTAGAGATTGGTTTCCTAGCGTTTATCACAGTAAAAACTGCAGGACCAGAGATTCCCTGCTTCAAAATCCTGGCTTCAATAGCCAAAATGTCAAATCTAGAGACTGTAAAGCAGGATGGAAGATCGGACCCTGAGAGAGCAGGTCTGGATATAGTGGGAGGATCCATGGCCTACCCACCGCCAATCTTACAATTTGTGCGTACCAAATCCTTCTGGGCCAAGCCAGACCCATCAGGATTAATGGTTTTCCTTCTTCCTGAATCCTGCGCAGAAGTCATGGCAGCAGCTAGACCAGGGGAAAGGTATAGTTCAGGGAAAACTGATCCCAGGGAGTCACTAAGGCATAATTTCCTACTGGCAGTGGACCCCTGGCCCTGGACACAAACCTGTGCAACTTGTTGTTAAACCTGGATGCCAACAGATCTATGTCCGGGACCCCCCAGAGCCAGCAAATTGAGGAAACGTTCTCGGGATGTAGAGATTACTCCCCTGGAAATGTGCTAGAAACTCAGAAAATCCGCCTGCCAGTTTTCTACTCCTGGAATAAAAACTGCCGACAAGCATGGCACACATTTCTCCACTCAAGATAGGATGTGACCCACCTCCTTCTGGGCTGACTCCTGGTGCCTCCCTGGTGGTTGATGTAGGCCACAGTCATGGCATTGTCAGATTGGATCCTGATGGGGAAACCCTGTAGTCTGGTAGTCCAGAGCCTTAGAGCCAGGCAAACTGCTCGAATTTCCAGGATATTGATTGGCAAACTCCTTTCTAACAAGCACCATTTTCCTTGGACAGTGGCTTCCTCCAGAACCATTCAACAGCCGGAGATACTGGCATCCGTGATCACCCCCTTCCAGACCACTGGTAGAAAGAACTTCCCCCCTCTCCAAATTCCTGGTTACCAACCACCAAGCGAGACTCTGACGCATCCTAGGTCACAGAAACATGTGATAATCTAGAGCTTGTATCTTCTTGCTCCAGGCCAACAGAATGTTGTTCTGTAATGGTTTGGCATGGAACTGCTTCGAATGAAGGCACCATCTTTCCCAGCAATTTCATGCAAAGATGAACAGAAGGGTATTTCTTCCTTCTTACGAGCCTTCTTGGCCTTGACCTTTCTTTGTGACAAAAATATCTTTGCCTGCACTGTGTCCACAAGGAGACCCAAATATTCTAGATCCTCAACTGGCAGTAACGCTGACTTTGCCAAGTTCAGAATCCAACCCAGACGTTCTAAAAACTGAACTGCCCAGGACACATTCTGGCTTAGCCTTGAAGCCGACTGATCTAGGAGTAAAAGATTGTCCAGGAATCCTACAACCGCTATTCCCTGAGATCCTAGGATTGCCAATACCGCAGCCAGAGTTTCTGTGAACACTCGTGGAGCCATGGCTAAACGGAAGGGCAAAGGAACGAACTGAAAATGGCGGTCTCCCACTGCAAACCGCAGAAACATTTGGTGGCCCCAGAAAATAGGCACGTGTAGATATGCATCTTTGAGGTCTATGGATGCCAAAAATTCTCCTCCTCACAGAGAAGCAACAACTGAGCGAATTACCTCCATTCGAAACTTACAAATGTTTAGAACCTGATTCAGGGCTTTTAGATCCAGAATAGGTCTCACGTCTCCATTTGGCTTGGGGACTAAAAAAAAAAAATTTGAGTAGAAGCCCCTATATTTCTCGTTGGCTGGGACCTCTGTACTCACTGACTGTGATTTCAGATGGTCTAGAGCAGGGATCTTCAAGAACTACAATTCCCATCATGCCTAGTCATGTCTGTGAATGTCAGAGCTTTACAATGCCTCATGGGATGTGTAGTTCCGCAACAGCTGGAGGGCCGTAGTTTGAGGATCCCTGGTCTAGAGCCTGAAATAAAGATTTTCTCTTTACCGGACCTGTGGGTATGTTGGACTATAAAAACAGAGAGAGGGAGGAAACACCCAGAATTCCAGTTTGTACCCCTGTGAGACCGTGGGGACAACCCAGCTGTTTTGAATCACTTCTTCCCAGGCGTCCAAGAACTGTAGTAGCCCCCCCGACTGAGTGGGGGCGCTACTTCATAAGGTAGATTTAGAGCTAGGCTTGTTAGGCCTCTGGATCCAGGCCTTAGTCTGCCCTTGACCTGGAGGTTTGCATCTAGACCCAGACGGCTGAGGCCATCAAAACTGCCTAGAGTTAGAAGTACTAGGAACTGGAGTGTTAAGACACCTTAAAAGAAGGACGTTTACTCCTCCTTTTAACTGGTAGAAGCGCACTCTTCTCCCCTGAAATCTTTTGGATATATCTATCCAGATCGTCACCAAAGAGGCATTCCCCATGAAAAGGGAAACCAGCTAGAAACTTCTTGCAAGGTAACTCTGCAGACTAACATTTTAACCACAAGATTATTCACATACACCGACAGAAGAGCAAAATGAGACACCTGCTGTATGGAGTCCTTAAGGGCATCTACTGTAAAACACAAAGCGCGAGGCAAACCTGCTAACTCTTCAGCAGACTCCCCCTGAGCAGGTATACTCTTAGCTCAGTGTTTCTCAACTCCGGTCCTCAGGGCACACTAACAGGCCAGATTTTAAGTATTACCTTGGGGGAGATGCAGACTAGAATACTGCAATCACTGAGCAGCAAATGATATCACCTGTGATGTATTTCAGTTTTCTTGCAAACCTGGCCTGTTAGTGTGCCCTGAGGACCGGAGTTGAGAAACACTGTCTTAGCTAAACATTTAACACGGTCTTTCAAAGACTGACAAACTCCTATAACTGCAACTGCTGGTTGTGCCTCAGCCCCAGCAATAGCAAAATAAGCTTTTAGTAAGGACTTCAATTTCTTATCTGCTGGATCTTTAAAAACCTGGGACAGGACAAGTTACATTTCTATTCACAGAAGAAATAGCAGCATCAACTCTTGGGATACTCCACTTCTTTGTAAATTTTTCCTCCATAGGATCAGTGTTAATTTTGGAAGCACATTTTTATTTAGTTTTAGTCTTAGTCTTTTTAATAAAATGCCATTTTACTTTTAGTCGTATTTTAGTCATCTAAATTGTTTTAGTCATATTTTAGTCTACTAAAATCTCCAGTACATTTTAGTTGACTAAAATCTTATACATTTTAGTCAACTACAAATGGAATGAGTTTAGGTAAATTGTAATGCATTATTTAAACATTTCTCTAGAATTTCCAAACTAATTATATACTCCTGGAGTAAAAATCTAATAATATATTATTATTTATGGCATTAAGTTTAAACATGCACCACAGACACAGATTTAGCAATTGTGATGAATAATGTCTTTATAAATAAAACCAAGTTTCATAAAAAAAAAAAAAAAAACTGTGAACTCTATTGGCTGTAATGTCACTGCACATTGTACCTAAATGTATTACCAACATTATTAGGAAAAAAATATAAGAAAAGCCTTTTTCTTAATTTTTTTCAGCAGCTTAGTAGATGCCCCCTACTTATGCTTATGCGGTGGTGCAATACATGTTTAAACTTTATTGTGCTATTATTAGTGGCTCTGGATGGAATTGTGTTGCCAATTTAGAAATGGCCAGCAGAGTAGTGTTCATTTTTATGTAAATTTTCAATTTAGGTTTAGTCATAGCCTTTTGACTAAAATGCCATTTTAGTTTTTCCTCGTATTTTACTCATCTAAATTGTTTTAGTCATATTTTAGTCTACTAAAATAGTGTTTAGACGACGAAATTATTTTGTCGACGAAATTACCACTGCATAGGATACAACAAAGAAAACATTTTGGGAGAAACAAAAACCTTATCAAGGAGATCCCAATCAGCACACACCATCCGCTCTAAAAGTGGGTGCAAAGGGAAAGCCGCGGAATTCTGTGGAGAGCGTAAAGAGCCTAATGAAGAGAAAGACTTCAGCAATCTCTATAGGAGGTAACCTAAATCCAGACTGGACCATTTCAGTGAGGGACTGAACTAACAATCTTTGCGATTGGGAGTCCAAAAACGATTCCTCAGATCCTGACTCCTCAGAAGTGGAACCCTCAGCTTTACCTTATTCTTGGTTATTTACGGCTACTTCTTCCACATCCTCTGCTCAATCCTGTACTTAAACAGGGGGGGGGCGGGCCCATCGCGTTTCCTCCCTCCTTGCGACACTGAAGCCATTATGCCAGCTATCTTTCACTCAAGGCCAGCTAAAGCGGACGCCAAATCCTACTTTGTGACGTAGGCTGAGACAGAAGCACTAGAAGTAGCTACTATGCCTGACAACCGTAATGGCTGAGATTGGCAAGTCACCTCTGGCCTCGCAGGAGAGGTTAACATACAGGATGCACAGCTAGGATCCTCCAATCGTGACGGCGGCACATTTGTACCCCTTCCTGCTGTGCTCCCCCCCCCCTCCCCACTTCTCTTCCGGGAAGACATTGCTCCAAGCCAGCAAACCTGAGGTACCACTTTAGTGTACTCAAACCTTGTGCTAAGCTGTAATCAGCTTATCGCTGCCCACGCTGCCAGGAACACTTGCTCAAATGCTGCGGCCGCCTATGCCCTTTAATACGCCTGCGCGGCATGCCACATGCACGTATGGTGCGTCATGGACACACCCCCAGCTCCATGTGCACGTCCGTACCGAAAGGTGTTCTCTTACCTGCGTGCGCATGCTCCCCCTTGCCTGACCGCATATACAGTGGTGAGAACGGTCACTAAAGGCGTCGGGTGTGTGAGACCAGGTCCTCGGGCGGGGAATTAAAATCCTGCCACCCGCCAAGCTTCTCAGGGAGGCCAGACAAATAAATGTAAGGAATTCGAGGTATGCATACCACAGCTGAACTAGACATCACTGCCCTCTAGTGGAGACACAAATCATGGCACCTGGCATACTGTAAATGTTATTTAGGCAACAGTGCACAGGTTTTTTTTTTTTTTTTTTAATTGCTTACCAATCCCACCACAGGACTCTGCTTATAGCTAGAATGTAACCTTCACCCATCACGGCGGGTCCCGGCACTTGTGGACCTTCAAGGATCGGGTCCCCCTTAATCTTGGTGCCACTGCCTTGCACCTGTAGAGCATCCTGCTGGATCACCTTTGGAGTCGGATCCGGATTCCAGGGTCCAGCGTCCAAAGGGATCGCATTACAGGCAATATCTCATAGTCTTCCATTTACGAAGGCTCAGGTACCATCTATTTTAGTATTTCACTATCTGTATGGATCTGATCACATAGCCCCCTGGATCCTGAAGGATTTTTTTTTCCGGGACCATAACATATCCTTAGAATACAGAGCTTCTCTAACCATGACCATCACCTTCAAGAGACTGGCAAAAAAACTGAGGTACTTCCTGTATGGGAGGAGTTATATAGAGGGGGACTTCCTCTCTTTTTGGTTTGCCAGTGTCCATTCACCTATAGGTGGTGTATAACACAGATAGTAATTAATATGGCTGCTCTGTTTCCCGTGATGTATGATAAAGAAATAATCTATAAACACTTCCGTATCTGAAATCATTCTTATAATACAGCATTTTTTTCCCACACCTGCTGAAGATGTTTTACTTGCTGATAAGCCGCTCGGCTGTCATTACAGGGAGCGGGAGGGGACGGTCGATCGCTAATATATATTATATATAATATATATATTATATATTATTATAATATTATTATATATTATTATATAATATATATATTAGCGATCGACCGTCCCCTCCCGCTCCCTGTAATGACAGCCGAGTGGCTTCTCAGCCGCATCGGTTGTCATTACAAGACAGCCGACCGTCGGCTATGGATGCCGGTACCGGGGTGATGTCATGCTTCTGTGACGTAAAAAAAATTAGACAAAGATATATAATTTCAGAACTTTTTCCACCTTTAATGTGATCTATATATTGTACAACTCAATTGAAAAACAAACTGAAATATTTTGGGGGATGGGAGAGGTAAAATAAAAAATGTGGTTGCATAAGTGTGCACACCCTCTTACAACTGGGATGTAGCTGTGTTCAGAATTAAGCAATCACATTTAAACCCATGTACACACCTGCCATCATTTAAAGTGCCTCTAATTAACCCCAAATAAAGTTTAGCTGTTCTATTGTCTTCCCCCACACTGTAAAGCGCTGCGCAATCTGTTGGCGCTATATAAATCCTGTATTATAATAATAATAATAATAGTAGGTCTTTCTTGTTATTTTCTTAGTCGCATCCTACAGCAAAAGCCATGGTCTGCAGAAAGAATCAGAGGGATCTCATTGTTAAAATGTATCAGTCAGGAGAAGGGTACAAAATAATTTCCAAGGCATTAGCTATACCATGGAACACAGTGAAGACAGTCACCATCGAGTGGAGAAAATATGGCACAACGGTGACATTACCAAGACCTGGACGCCCCTCCAAAATTGATGAAAAGACGAGAAGAAAACTGGTCAGGGAGGCTTCCAAGAGGCCTACAGCAACATTAAAGGAGCTGCAAGAATATCTGGCAAGAGGTGGCTGTGCGGTACATGTGACAACAATCTCCCCTATTCTTCATAAGTCTGGGCTATGGGGTAGAGTGGCAAGACAGAAGCCTTTTCTTACAAAGAAAAACAGCATCCAAGCCCAACTAAATTTTGCAAAAACACATTTGAAGCATGTGGGAAAACGTGTTATGGTCTGATGAGACCAAGGTTGAACTTTTTGGCCATTATTCCAAAAGATATGTTTGGCGTAAAAACACTCCACATCACCAAAGAACACCATGCCCTCAGTGAAGCATGGTGGTGGCAGCATCATGCTTTGGGGCTATTTTTCTTCAGCTGGAACAGGGGCCTTAGTTAATTATGAACAATTCTAAATCGCAGTCAATATTGGCACAAAATCTTCAGGCTTCTACTAGAAAGCTGAACATGAAGAGTAACTTCATCTTTCAGCATTTCAGCATGGCAACGACCCAAAGCATACATTCAAATCAACAAAGGGATGGTTCACCAGAAGAAGATTAATGTTTTGGAATGGTCCAGCTAGAGTCAGACCTGAATCCGATTGAAAATCTGTGGGGTGATCTGATGAGGGCTGTGCACAGGAGATGCCCTCGCAATCTGACAGATTTGGAGTGTTTTTGCAAAGACGTGTGGGCAAATATTGCCAAGTCAAGATGTGCCATGCTGATAGACTTATACCAAAAAGACTGAGTGCTGTAATAAAATCAAAAGGTGCTTCAACAAAGTATTAGCTTAAGGGTGTGCACACGTATACAACCATCTTATTTTAGTTTATTATTTTTACTTCCCTCCACCTAAAAAATTTCAGTTTGTTGTTCAACTGAGTTGTACAGTTTATAGGTGGAAACAGTTCTGAAATTATTTATCTTTGCCTCATTCACAGCACAGAAACCTGACATTTTAACAGGGACTTTTTATATCCACTTATAGCTTCAAAAAGTAATATAGCAACTTGCAATTTTTAATCACAACATATTAACCTGCACCATGCAGTAGAAAAAACAAAATTACATGGAAAAAGGAAGCATATGACATGTGTAAGTCACAATAAATTAAATGTAAATGTTACAACTATAACTCAAAATTTGTACTCTGTAGTGCTCTGTAATTGTAATCCAAATAACATTCCGGCACATATTTGTAATATCGCAACAAGTCATTGTATTTGTATGCCTAGAGTTCTATTTAAGGCGTTTATCTTTTCTTTTAATTTGTGATCCAATAAGAAGAAGTTATATTATCAAAACTACGAAAACCTTACATAAGTATAGTAAGGCAGTCTTACCGCCACATACTTCTTCTTTCCATAAAAACACATGCCAATATTGTTCCACAAGGGGGAGCTTTCTGGGACACTGGCAGCAGCTACGCGATACTTGCTAAGAGCCACATCATAATCACCATGGGACTGCATCATACAGCCAGCTGCTAATATGCCCTTTAAATGAAAAATGTAAAGTTAGGAATTCTGTCTCACAATTTAAGAAAAAACTTTTTTTTTTAATAGTTAATATTAATAGTGCAAACTAAACAACGGGCACTTCCCGTGACTGCATGTCATTTTAATTATATGAATTTTAAACTTGCCTTTGCTATTTCAGAAAAAAAAGTTATATTGACATGCACACAAAGTGTAGGGAACATATTGCATGTGAGTGAATAGCAACAACCCAACTACTGTATACTATATAGAAAGAGGATAAAAGATACAAATATTAATGCCAAATATACAATAAACGCTTAAAGGCATAGTTCACATTTACCAAGATGCTGCCTGTGCAGGAAGGGGTGTCTGTAGATAAAACAAACTGAGCAGCTTTGATCAAAGTTGAACAATGCCTTCCTATAGGTGTAGGCCATTTATATACCTCCTACATTCTGACAGATAAACTCCCAGAGATCACATCATCCCATCCTGCCTTGTTGCTAGGATGTTCCCAAGAGACTCCTAGCTCTTACTGTTCTCCTGCACCATTACAGGAGTGAGCTCACAAATGCTGAGCTCTGAGCTACTGTATCAGGAGAGAGAAAGCGCATGAGGCGGTTTGAATTAAAGTAAGAGCTTGCTTCTGTGATAGTGAACAGTAAGAACTAGGATTCTTTTAGCAAAAGCCTAATGGGCCATACACACTATAAGATTTTCTGAAGACTTTTTCCTTTAGACTTACCAAAACCATATAATATGAGGTCAAACCCAAACACTTTCAATTTGTATGCAATCAGGCAGGCCCTTGCACTACATAGAAAAGGTAAATCTGTAGGAAAAGGTCTTCAGAAAATGTTATAGTGTGTATGGCCTTTAAGCAACAAGGCAGGATGGGATGATGCGATCCCTGGGAGTTTTCCAGTCAGGCTTCAGGAGGTATGTAAATGGCCTAAAACCTATAGGAAGAGCATTATTTAATTTTGGTCAAAGCTGTACAGTTTGTTTCTATCTAGAGGCGCCCCCTACCTGCATAGGCAGATTTTTGGTAAAGATGAACTATGCCTTTAATTGCATACATTTTCTTACCTTATAGTTGGTGGGGTCATATGTCAAAGCATTCCCAAGATATTCAAATGCTTTCGGATACAAACCATTCTGTAGTAGAAAAAAGAAGAAGAAGAGGAGTATCTGGGCTTTCATGAAAGTACTTTACTGCTCTAATCTTGAGATGTTGATTTATTTGTTGTTCAGCCTTTCACAGTTGTCACCATAGCAGAAATATTGGTGGAAAAATCTTTATTGGGGACAACTGTGAAAGTGACAACTAATCTGACATTTCCCCTTACTTTGGAGAGATTACCTCTAACTTCCTGCTGCGTCTCAATAAACAGAAAGTAAAAAAAAAAAAACCTCCTTAATAAAAAAAAAAATTATTAAGAATAGTAATAATAATAATAATAATGATAATAGTAATAATAATAATAATAATAATAATAATAATAAGACAGGGGTTCTACCTCCTACTCCTTCTAAAGTTAAAAAAAAAAAACAAAAAAAAAAAAAAACACGTTGGCTATAGATACACTTTAAAACTTAATGAAAAAAAAACAAAAAACAAACACACACACAGCAAACAGGGTTCATTCAAAAATGTCATCATGACCAACAAGATCGACGATAGGAATTATTGGGTTGATTAGGTGGATTATATGGCTGGACTCACCTGTAAATACAGCAGCCCTAATGTGGTTAACAGCTCTGTGCTTTCTGGAGATAAACTATGAAAATAAACAAGAGACTCTAGTATTATAAGTTATGCAAAAGCCATTTTTTTACCAAAAAAGCACCACTCCCAAGCATTTTGGTTTCCTGGAACAATTTATGATCGCTGCCTACTATGCTGTGCAGTTTCTATGTGAATGACTAATGACAACCATACACTAAACAATGCAATTGTTTAATATAATAATCATTTAAATAAAATAATTGTAACATGAAGAAATGTATTACTCTAAACTAGGGGTCTTCAAACTATGGCCCTCCAGTTGTTCAGGAACTGCAATTCCCATCATGCCTGGTCATGTCTGTGAATGGCAGAGTTTTACAATGCCTCATGGGATGTGTAGTTCCGCAACTGCTGGAGGGCCGTAGTTTGAGGATCCCTGCTCTAAACAGATGCTTTGATTGATAAACGGTTTGCCCTGAAAAGGGAACAATTGGGCTGGCCATACACAAATAAAAAAGGATCAAATGTAAGGTTGATATTATTGTCGTCTCAATCAAGCGATCGCTTTAGACTCAATGGTCTTTTGAAATGACTGAATTTATGATCAATCATATATTGTTAAGTGTGCATCACGCAAAACATTTAGCATTTTCAATCCATTGGAATGTGGCATTATAGACTGAATATCATATATAGACATTCAATTTCAAGTACATACTGAAGTGCCTGCAAATAGGTCTGAATAGCGTTATCTGTATCTCCCTCTGTTAACTGGATCTTTCCAAGGACCATTGAACTGAGCTCTTGTCTGTGCATTTGTAGCGCAAGATTCAGCTGCTCCTTACTCTGCAGAGAAAAAACAACATTCTGATTAAAACCGTGTGCTAGTTTCACAGAAGAAGTAGTACATTTAACAAACTGCTCTGGCTCACATTTAGGTGTCCGTTTATGAAACTGTGATTTTTTTTTCTCATTTCACTTCTCAGCAGTTCTCCGAGGAAAATTATTACCTCTGGCACCCTGTTTAGGAAGCGGAGAACTTAATTTCTCACAAGGTGAACAGAGGAGAAGTGTTTCTTTGGAGAATGGCCGAGATCTGTGTAGAAGTGAATGGGTCGCCTGTAATCTCGTGAGACAAAGCAAGATTACAGTACGAGAAAAATCACTGGTGCCCATTTCTTAAGCAGTGACAGATTATCACTGCTGAGTACACATGCATTCGACACCCACTAATGTTAATAAAAGAATTAGTCCCCCTACATAAATATACATATATACTGTATGCACACATACATTATATATATATATATACACATATACACACACACACTTTATATATATATATATATATATATATGGCAGGGAGACATGTTTACTTTGTTAGGGGGCCTGATCGAGGAAGAAGGATGTCGATAATCTTCCTTCTTCCCCCTCAGTTCTCCCCCAATTCGGTCTTCTCTTCCCGATTCACCACCTCTGGGTTGGTGAATCTGAGAGTGTGAATTCTGGCACAGATCGCAGCTTCATAACTTGGCCATTTCTGTGTCAGTCAATGACAGATTCTCCGTGTGCAGAGATGATCAGTAAAGGACGTGTTCTCTACCCCGATCATCTCTGTTTCATAAACCAATAGTGATCGGAGATGAGCTGCAATCAGAGGGATCACTGCTCATCTCAGTTTCATAAATGGACACCTTAGAAACAGTGCAATGCCAGAAAAAGTAGAAGCCCCAGTGGTCACGGCACCAACTAGATTTTGTTATAATTTTCATCATCAACAGGAAATACATAAGCTGAATCCTGAATGGTTGTTATTGACTTCAGTTTTCACTACATGAAAGTACATTTAGTAAAGTACCTTGGCAAAGTCTTTTAAATATAGGTAACATACTCCCAAATTGTGACATATCTCCTATAAGAAAAAACAGAAAAGCAGCATAAATTATTATATTAATAATAAAACAGATACAGGTATGTGTACATATATACATATACATATATATATATATATATATATATATATATATACATACATA
This sequence comes from Pelophylax lessonae, assembly GCF_965119305.1. Taxonomy (NCBI): domain Eukaryota; kingdom Metazoa; phylum Chordata; class Amphibia; order Anura; family Ranidae; genus Pelophylax; species Pelophylax lessonae. The sequence continues at coordinate 133,862,500 of NC_138771.1, forward strand.
CATACATACATACATACACACATATATATATATATCTCTATCTATCTATCTATCTCTATATATATATATATATATATATATATATATATATATATATATATATATACATATACATACATATATATATAGCTAAAGGCACAGGCTTGATTTACAAACTCGGTCAAACCAGGGCCCATGCAGGAGCTGGGAAGAACAGTGTCCAGGTTTATAGGCACTCCACACTTATGTAGCAACTGAAAGTAAAACCAGCTGGCAACTCGGTATTATCCAGATATGGAATCCGATTGGTTAACCACCCCCCATCCGCGCTACAGCCTATATACGGCTGCAGCGCGGACTCGAATTTTCGGGAGGCCGTTTAAAAACGGCCTCCCAGTGACACGCCCCCAGCACGCTCCCGCGAGCGCGCTGCGGGGAAAATCTGTGTCGGCCGTGTCCCTTGGACACGGCCGATCACAGATCGTGGTGAATGGCCAATCACAGCAGCCATTCACCACGTGATCTGGCCGTCCAATGAGCGATGATCTCATATGTAAACATATGAGATCATCTCTCATCGCCGGCGCTCCTTCCTCACACGGAGCCTGCAGTGTGAGGAAGGAGGGGGAGCCTCACAGCGCCGGGGACACAGGAGAATGTAATCAGGGCACCGATCACCAGTGCCCTGATTACACAAGGTAAAAACACACACACAGTGCCCCCCCATCAGTGCCCACAGTGCCCGCCATCAGTGCCCCCCATCAATGCCCACAATCAGTGCCCATAGTGCTGCTAGTCAGTGCCCATCAGTGCCTGCTCATCTAGGCACTGATGAGCACTGACTGGCAGCACTATGGGCACTGAGTGTGGGCACTGATGGTGCTGCCCATCAGTGCCGCTCATCAGTGCCACCCGTCAGTGTCCAGTGCCATCCGCCAGTGCCCATCAGTGCCGCCTATCAGTGCCCATCAGTGCCGCCTCTCAGTGCCGCCTCTCAGTGCCCAGCAGTGCCACCTCTCAGTGCCCAGCAGTGCCACCTCTCAGTGCCCAGCAGTGCCACCTCTCAGTGCCCAGCAGTGCCGCCTATCAGTGCTCATCAGTGCCGCCTATCAGTGCCGCCTATCAGTGCTCATCAGTGCGGCATATTAGTACCTCCTCATCAGTGCCCATAAGTGCCACCTCATCAGTGCCCATCAGTGCAGCCTATCAGTGCCGCCTCATCAGCGCACATCAGTGAAGGAGAAAAAAACGGAATTTTTGTAAAATCTTACCTGTAAAATTCCTTTCTCTGAGTCCTCCGACAGTCGCCGCCCACTTCATATTCATCACCAATGGGGTTATGTCCTTTATTCCGTAGGAGTAGCTAGGCAATAGAATATGTTAGTACAAAGACTTTTAACATATCCCACCCCCAGGGGGTGGTCCCCTCAGTACATAACCCTCCACTTCCTGTATCCAACTCAGTTTTCATTTGTATAGCTGTCAGGAGTAGCTGGAAGTTTCTGTGCTGGGGCACCTTGTCTCAGCTCTCTTTCCTTTCTTTGGATTTTATTTGAGTTTTTTTCTCTCTTTCTTGTTAGCTGTTATTTTACCAGCGTTAGTTAGTTAGTTCTTCGGAAGAAGAGGATCATGCGGGCTGCGTCTCGGGCTGACCCCCCTGGTAGCAGGCTGTGGGTCAGTGGCTTCTCAGCCCGCCTTCGAGCGTTCAGTCAGGTATCGCTCCTGAGTTATCTGAACGACCCATCCCTGTTCCGTGCAGGGATGCTAGGTGAGGTGGCTACCTCACCGGACGCTGTGCGGTTTCTCAACCCACCTTCTGATGCGTCCTGGATGCGACTCTCCCTGCCTCATGTGCAGCGGTTTGTTCGCCTGTGCGGGTCCCCCACGCCATGTAAGAGGTAAGTGCATTTATGTGGGGACCTGTCTGTCTGGGGGGTGTCAGTCTGGGACTGTGTACCTTGCCCTGTGTTCACACTATTACTGTTTCCCTATCTCTCACATTGCATGCTGTGGGCTGCAGGAGGGGGGGCTGGCTGCACTCTGTGTCAGTTTTCTGTCTGTGTGAACGGCTGTGTGCTGTGGGGCTTGAGTTTCTCATGCTTGGGGCACATTACAGCGCCGCTGCGGCGGTTTACCATGTTCCTTTTTTGGGCAGATGGTGTGTTTTACTTCACCCTCATGGGGTGTGGGAGCGGCGGTTTCGGCGCCAAAACGGCGCCATTTTGGCTGCGATCGCTCCGGCCGCATGTTTTACATGCATGGCGGCCATTTTCTTGTAGCCTCCATAGGCTTTAATAGAGCGCCCTGTATGCCAGCACTTCCTTTCCTTCAGGAGCACCGCAGGCAGCAGCAGCAGCACCGATCTCTACAGGTTCATTTCTCTCTATTCCCTGTATCCTACCTTGGTATACTTGTCCCTGTGGGGGTCCCTTGTGTGGGGTGCTTAGTGTGAGTGGGCTACGATCGCAGCGCTCTCTTAAAGGGGCGGTCACCCATTTATTTTTGCTACTACAGGGGCATGGATTCTCAGGAATGCTAGTTTCCTGCCAATTTAGTGGGAAGCCAGGGGACTGCGGTTTCCCCCCCGGGGGGGGGATTTGGCTGCGATTGTGGCTAGCCTTGCGACTCAGGTGCAAATGCTGGTGGCTGCTCAATCCTCTAAAAGGCCCAGAGTTTCAATTTCCTCTGATTCAGAGGGTGTTGGTACTGGGGCTGCTGTGGCAGAGATCTCCTTATCGGGGTCTCGTTCCTCCCTGGACCTTATAGGGTCAGAAATGGAGGCTGAGGTAGAGGGGGTTGATAATTCTCCCCCTGGCTCGTCTGAAGAGCTTGCATTCAAATTGCTTGCTTCTATCAAGCAAACTCTGCGTTTGGAGGAGGACGCATGTCCTCCAGCTGCCTTGGCGGCTTATGGGACGCAGAAAAGGCGCAAATCATCGCAGATGTTTCCATGCACTGATGATTTTCAGCGCGCTGTGAAAGAACGATGGCGTAATATACGCAAACCTTTTGCTGTACCAAGTAGGTTTAAGCTGCGCTATCCTTTTACGCCCGCTACTGATGGGCGTTGGTGTGTCCCCCATCCGGTGGACCATGCGTTAGTAGTTTTGAACAAGTCCACTGCGATTCCTGCTGAAGACACCCCGGTGTTCCGGGATGCCACGGACAAGAGGATGGAGTCCCTTGCCCGTCGTTCCTATTCTATTATGGGTTCTATGTTGAAAGCTTTATTTGCTTCACTTATGGCGGCCCAGGCGGTCGCGAGCTGGACGCAGGTGCTTAGGCGTGTCCTGGTGGCTGATTCTGCCCCCCAGGCGACTTTGGATATGGTGGATCAAATCCACCAGGGTGTCATGTATTTGTGTGATGCGGACCTGGATATGGTTCCGTTGGCTGCACGTGTACACAGTGTGGCGGTGTTATCTCGCCGCCTGGTTTGGTTGAAGTGTTGGTCTGTGGATCAATCTTCACGTAAGACCTTGGCCAATCTGCCTTTTGATGGTTCTCGCCTTTTTGGCGAATCCCTGGATGCCCTAATTAAAGGGGTCACAGGGGGGAAGGGCACGCTCTTACCTCAATCCCACGAGACTAAGACGGCTCCTGGAAAAAAGAATGCCTTCTTTCGGCCCCCTCAGGGGTCCTTTCGTGCCTTTCGGTCACACTTTGGGGCAGCCGTCCATGGGTCAAGGCTCCCGCCAGAAGCCGTGGGCAGGTAAGCAAAAGTCCAGCCAATCCGGTTCTGCGGCCCACAACAGTGCGGCCTGAAGGGGCGCCCTCACCCAATTCACAGGAAATCGTTCGATCTGGCTACTAGATCGAGTTTCTCTCTCGGCCGGAGAGCAGATTTTTTCCCTCAAGTCTTCTGTTATCCCCGGAGCATTTGCGGGACCTGCATCTAGCGGTGCAGGACCTGAGGGCTCAGGGAGTGGTGGTCCCGGTGCCTCATCGGGACAGATTTCGAGGGTTCTATTCCAATCTGCTCACCGTGCCCAGGAAGGAGGGCAAGGTGCGTCCGATTCTGGACTTGAAGGCGCTGAACCGCTTTATGCGGGTGCGCAAGTTCCGCATGGAATCCCTGCGGTCGGTGGTGGCTGCCCTGGTTCCGGGGGAGTTCATGGCTTCCATCGACTTGAAGGATGCGTATCTTCACATCCCGATTTTCGAGGGTCACCAGAGGTACCTTCGATTCGCCATAGCGGAAGATCATTACCAATTTGTGGCGTTGCCTTTTGGTCTCGCCTCGGCTCCGAGGGTGTTCACCAAAGTGCTGGCACCGGTTCTGGCTTTGTTGAGGGCCCAGGGCATTTCGGTTCTGGGGTATCTGGACGATATTCTGGTTCGGTCTGCGACCAGCCAGAGTCTGGAGAAGGATCTGTCCGTCACGTTGCAGACTCTGCAGGAGTTTGGTTGGACGATCAATTTTCCAAAGTCGACATTGTGCCCATAGGTTCGGATTTCTTACCTGGGTATGATTCTGGACTCTGTCCAGGCGAAGGTCTTCCTGCCGGAAGAAAAACTCGCAGCTCTTCAGGAGGCAGTCAGGTCCCTCAGGGACGTTCCATCTCCGTCCATTCGGACGTGCATGCGGTGTCTGGGATTGATGGTCTCGGCTTTCGAGGCAATTCCCTTCGCCCAGTTTCACACACGGGATCTCCAAGCGGAGATATTGTCCAAGTGGGACGGGCGTCCGCAGTCTCTGGATCTCCAGATGTCATTGAGTTCTCAGACTAGAAGGGATCTTCTGTGGTGGCTTCAATCCCCCTCAGTATCGGGGGGCAAGCCTTTTCGTCCCCTTTCATGGTCGGTGATCACCACGGACGCCAGCCTGTCTGGCTGGGGTGGTGTTCTGGGCGTTCTGTCCGCCCAGGGTGTTTGGTCGACGGAGGAATCCTCCCTTCGGATCAACGTTCTGGAACTGCGAGCGATACTCCTCTGTCTTCGTCGTTGGACGGACAATCTTCACGGCTACCCGGTTCGGGTGCAGACGGACAATGCCACGGCGGTGGCTTACATCAATCACCAAGGGGGCACCAGGAGTGCCCGGGCGGCTCGTGAAGTGGCCGCGATTCTGTCTTGGGCCGAGACGCATGTCCCGGCAATATCGGCAGTTCACATTCCGGGGGTGGAAATTTGGCAGGCGGTTTATCTGAGCCGCCAGACCCTGGACCAGGGGGAATGGTCCCTTCACCCGGCTGTCTTCCAGATGTTGTGCGCGAGGTGGGGTCTTCCGGAGGTAGACCTGCTCGCGTCTCGTCTGAACAACACAGTACCACGGTTCGTGGCAAGGACGCGCGATCCTCGGGCAGACGCGTCGGACGCGTTGGTTGCCCCGTGGCTTCAGTACCAACTGATGTATGCGTTCCCACCGATTCAATTGCTGTCCAGGTTCCTTCGCGGAACCGACCACGGTGATTCTTGTGGCACCGGACTGGCCTCGCCGGTCCTGGTACGCAGACCTCGTAAATCTGGCGATCGACGCCCCGTGGCGTCTGCCTCTTCGAGAAGATCTTCTGTCGCAAGGACCGATCTTCCATCCTGCTTTACAGTCGCTGGCTTTGACGGCCTGGCTGTTGAAACCGAGGTCCTGAAGAACAGGGGTCTTTCCCCTGAGGTCATTCACACCTTAATAAATGCGAGGAAGTCTTCCTCGGGGAAGGTTTATTACCGTACTTGGAAGGCGTATTTTGCCTGGTGCGAATCCAGGGGTTTCTCTCCTGACACTTATTCGGTGTCTAGGGTGTTGCCCTTCCTTCAGACGGGGGTTGACCAGCGTCTGGCGCTGGCCACGATCAAGGGTCAGGTGTCTGCTTTGGCCGTTCTTTTTCAACGGCCTGTGGCATCTGATTCTTTGGTTAGCACTTTTGTGCAGGGGGTACGTCATCTGATCCCTCCTAGGAGGGACCCTCTTCCCCCTTGGGACTTGAATCTAGTTCTATCAGTATTGCAGCGTGCTCATTTTGAAAGGATCAGGGAGATCTCGCTGTCTTTGTTATCCAAGAAGGTCGCCTTTTTGGTGGCTATCACCTCGGCTCGTCGAGTGTCGGGGCTGGCAGCCTTGTCCTGCAAGTCTCTGTATCTGGTTGTGCATTTGGACAAGGTGGTCTTGCGACCTAACCCTTCTTTTCTTCCAAAAAGGGTTTCGGACTTTCATCTCAATGTGGACATTGTCCTACCTTCGCTTTGCGCGAAGCCGAAGCATCCGACGGAGGTGTTGCTTCACTCCTTGGATGTTGTCCGGGCGATTAGAGTCTATCTCAAATCGACTGAGTCTTTTCGCAAGTCGGATGCCTTGTTTGTCCTTCCGGAAGGTCCTCGGAAGGGCATGGCGGCGTCGGCTTCTACAATCGCCAAATGGATCAGACAGACCATTGATCAGGCCTATGCTTTGAAGGGGAAAGTTCCCCCTGTACCTGTGAAGGCGCACTCTACCAGATCTCTGAGTACGTCTTGGGCCTGTCGTCATGGGGCCTCTGTGGCCCAGGTGTGTAAGGCGGCGGCTTGGTCGACCGTACACACTTTCACGATATTCTACAGAGTAGATGTTCAGGCATCGGCTGATGCTTCCTTTGGCCGCAAGGTTCTTCGTGCGGCAGTTCCCTAGAGCCCTTGTTATGGGTTCTTTGGCTTTTTGGGATATTTGTTTTTTTCCCTGGGTTTTCTTGCTCCTGTTGAGCGAGTGTTTTGTTCTTATGCCCAACTGGTTTCCTTCCTTTGGTAAGGTTCCTTTCTCTGATGGGGAGACGGCGTTGCCTTGGGCGCGGCTGCGTTCTTCCCACCCCTCATGTTTACACTGCTTTGGGACATCCCCATTGGTGATGAATATGAAGTGGGCGGCGACTGTCGGAGGACGTAAGAGAAAACGGAATTTTTGTAAAATCTTACCTGTAAAATTCCTTTCTCTGAGTCCTCCGACAGTCGCCGCCCCCGCCCCTCTTTTGGGGTTTTGATGTACTCTCTACTGCTATTCCACTGAAACTGAGTTGGATACAGGAAGTGGAGGGTTATGTACTGAGGGGACCACCCCCTGGGGGTGGGATATGTTAAAAGTCTTTGTACTAACATATTCTATTGCCTAGCTACTCCTACGGAATAAAGGACATAACCCCATTGGTGATGAATATGAAGTGGGCGGCGACTGTCGGAGGACGTAAGAGAAATTTATTTTCAAAATTTACTCGCAGAAAATAAGAAAAACTTTTTTTTTTTTTCAAAATTTTTTGTCTTTATTCTTTTTTTTTGTAAAAAATAAAAAACCCAGAGATGATTAAATACCACCAAAAGAAAGCTCTATTTGTGTGAAAAAAATGATAAAAATTTCAAATGGGTACAGTGTAGCATGACCGCGCAATTGTCATTCAAAGTGTGACAGCGCTAAAAGCTGAAAATTGGCCTGGATGGGAAGGGTGTTTAAGTGCACAGAAGGCAAGTGGTTAATATGGATATTATGTAAAGTTTACACATAAATTGCCCCTAACTGTACATGCTTGGACACTTGCAAAAAACTAAGGTTGTACCATATGCTACTGTAAAGTGATAACAAAGGAATGTGTTTAGGTGGCATGAAAGAGACATTTAATGGTATAAGAGCATACCCAGTCCTTATTATTGAGCCTTGCCGCCTCATTGTAAACTTCAACTGCTGCTCTGTGCTTCCCAAGTAAGAACCTAAATTAATTCATGAGAAAATATACAAATCACAATAAAGATTACACTTGCATAAACTGCCACAAAAATATAGGAGGGCCACAGATATCACCTATATTCTTGCAAAGCCTTAAAGTGAACCTGTGGCCAAGCAATGAAAATTCACATAATTACACTTCATTATAAGGACACCAACACTTTGCCAATCCAGGCCAAATCAAGTGTCTGCATATATCCCATCCCCAGGCATGTATTATTACCCAGTCATGTACCCTTTATGCTTCCCCACCTCCCAGTCCGGCTGGTGTCAGAGCACCCCCCTGACAGTGCTTGGGTCTGAGGACTGGCAGCTCAGGCCCAAGAACACAGGGCAGATCATGTGCTCTCCCACACCTAAAAGGCCTTATTCTTCACAAAAAAAGTAGACATATTATACACAAATAGGCTAGGAGGCATGTTCGAGAAGGATACTGGAGTGACTACTATGCATTAAAAAAATTGCACAAGCATGAGAAAAAAAAATAAAAACATGTATTTTAAAACAATTGTAATGGTATAAATTCTTATTCAAGCCTAGGCTGCACGCTGATGTCCAAAAATCTGAAAACACAAGACTTCAGGAGCTGAGATTAAATTAATCTGAATGTAGTTTTTGTCCTTGCAGTGTGAGGCTACTCAAATATTGCAGCTTTAGGTAGGTGTGCACTCCCTCCTTCCCCATTCTGATCCCTAACTGGACAAACTAATAGAAGTGCTGAAACACTGAGCTGTTCCCTGCCGTTGTCCACATTTAAGTCTGGTTCCCCGCTCTCCACTGTGTTTGAATGTTGGTTCTGTGCAAGGCAGAGGCACAGAATGTTACAATCTGTCTGTATAGTCTTACTTAGATTTATAAAAACCAGGTCAGATGAGGACCTACGTAAACTATCCAATCAATTTGTATCCAATCAGATAGGTCATTGCACTATATTGTTGTTATATAGAGCTAAAGCTGACCATACACTATACAATTTGATTGTACAATCCCTGTATACCTGTATCATCTTTAGCTTTACCAAAACAATGTAATATGAGGACAATCCTAAAAACAATCTATTCATTAAGTATCAAATTAGGCAGTCGGGCAGGCATGCCGTTTATTAAGAGTGCAGCATGCATGCGCTGGTGACATCACCGGCTGCTATACAAGTAAATATCTCCTAATCGGTGCAGGTTTTAGGAGATTGTTACAGTACCTATATCTAAGCCTTATATATAAATAAAAGAAGTTTACTACCGCTTTAACAAGTGTGGTGAGCTTTAACGGAAAGCCTGCCCTTAGCTGTTGTGAAGTGGGAATCAAGTTATCAGCTGGATCTGGTGTGGGAACACTGTGGAAAGAAGGTATTTTCCTGTACTTATTAGGATGTCCAGTTAGGAAGCAAAAAATTGTTGACTTTAGGGCTACTTTACATTGAAATTGGATATTATATACTAACTCCAGGCAACAACATTGCCAAATTCACTTTTTAGATTGTGATTATATAATTATAATTCTGAGTAACAGGGCAGAGAAGGCTGCAGCAAGGAGTATGGCTTGGAAGTGCTGACAGTGGATCTTTGGATCTTGTCTATGGGGCAGCCAAATTCAATTATTATAATTATTAAGTCAATTATTATCAAATGTGTCAAAAACTCCCACAAGTCAATACTGAATTGTCTATGCTGCAGTGAATTATCAATACAGGTGAATATTAAGTGATTGTAAGATCAGACAGATGAGACCGATGACAAAGATAGTTTAGGGCAGTCTTACAGGGATCGGGCTACTTGTTTCAGGTTATCCTGACTGGTTGGATTCAAGATTGAACAAGTCTGGAAAAGTTCAAGGGACTCCTGGATCTTCCCTTCCAGTCTAAGGATCAGTGCTAGAAAGACAAAGCATATATTAACTTCAGGCTGAAAACAAGAAAGATTGACAAAAGAAGCCACAACAAAAAGAATTAAAAACCCAAAATACAAATACTTTCTTTTAAAGTTACTAATAACATTTACAATCTTACAATCATATTCATACCTACAAACACTTTATCGCTCATATTTTCTATAAATTCACTATAAACCTTGTTATCAGCCATTTTAGGCAAAATGAGGTTCATCTGTAGGCGGCAGTTTCCTTTCATGGGCTCAGTGGTCTGAAATATTGGTTTGCACAATAATACCCTTATCCGAAATACGTTTATTTCTGATCATTTCCTAACAGTTAAATGTTTATCCATATATGATAATAAATCTTTGATATGAGACTGCTCCTCTAGGAATATTGAATTTATAATGTTGTATAAGTTCCTTCTGCTGTATCAGGAGAAAATACCATAAACATTACACATAGAGCGCTGTTCACAAAATCATAATGCATGCAGAAATTTTCATCGCTGTATTTTTTGGGGATTTTTCAATCCACTTAGGGCATTACTGCATACTTTGGCTGCACTTACTGCACACATGATATTTTATTGATTTTTTAAATATCTGAATTTTAAAAGTCCATGTACAAAGATTAATTTTTTTTAGTTATTTGTATTTTAAATGCGAGAATGCAATTGACAATAGGAGTGGCTGCAACATTTGGCTGAAAATGAGAAACCTTTTACAAAGATTTTTATTGAATGTCAAACCAGAGTTGTATAAAGTACTCGAAACCCATACTTGAGTAAAAGTACAAGTGCTCGATCAAAAAGTGACTTGAGTCGAAGTGGAAGTGCTCGATCAAAAAGTGACTTGAGTAGAAGTACTAAAGTATTCAACATTTTTTGTACTTAAGTATTGCAAGTAGTTTTTTTTTTAATTTTTCTACTCAAGTACTGAAAGTAAAAGTACCAGTAGTTTTGAAAAAGAAAAAATTGCTACTCAAGTACTGAAAGTAAAAGTACAAGTACTGTGTTATGTAGTTATTAACTACCTCAATACTGGGCACTTAAACCCCCTTCCTTCCCAGACCAATTTTCAGCTTTTAGCGCTGTTGCAATTTGAATGACAATTGCGCGGTCATGCAACATTGTACCTAAACCAAATTTGTGTCATTTTTTCCCCACAAATAGAGCTTTCTTTTGGTGGTATTTGATCACCGTTAGGTTTTTTCTTTTTTGGTGCACAAATAAAAAAAGACTGAAAAGTTTGAAAAAAAAAAAAAAAGTTTTTTTGTTTAGGTTATAAAATTTTGTAAATAGATATGTTTTTTCCTGCACTGGTGAGCACTGATGATGCCGCACTGACAGGCACTGATGAGGAGACACTGATGGGGTGGCACTGATGGGGTGGCACTGATATGCAGCACTGATGGGCACTGATAGGTAGCACTGATATGCAGCACTGATGGGCACTGATATGTGGCACTGATAGATAGCACTGATATGCAGCATTGGTGGGCACTGATAGGCAGCGCTGATGGGCACTGATAGGCAGCACTGATGGGCACTGATTGGCGGCACTGATGGGCACTGATAGGTGGCACTGTTGGGCGGCAATGATCGGCACTGATGGGGGCACTGATGGGGGGCACTGATCGGCGGCACTGGTGGGCAGTAATGGGCACTGGTGGGCGGCACTGATAGATGGCAATAACTGCACTGGTGGGCAGCACTGATAGATGGCATTGGTGGGCAACACTGATAGGGAGGGCACTGGGGGGCTCTCTGAGCCCTGCTTGCCATCCCTGGTGGCCATGGTGGGCATCCCTGGTGGCCATGGGTGGGCATCCCTGGTGGCTTAGTGGCACCCCTCCCCCCCCAAGGCTGCACTGGTAATCAATCATCTGATTACCAGCACAGACCCCCCCCCCGTGATCAGTGAGTAATTAGAAATACTCACTGATCACCCCAGCAGCAGCACCGATCCTCTTCTCTTCTCCTCACTGACAGGATCTGTCAGGAGGAGAAGAGATCGAAGCCGTTACAACGGCTCTATTTACATTACATGACGGCTGTGATTGGACACAGCCGTCATGTGATCAGGAGGGCCAATCACAGGGCCCTCCTGCCGAATGATGTTGCTCTGTGTCCGAGGGAAACAGGCACATCGAGATCGCGCCGCTGCGCGTGCCCGTGGCGGCGCGATCTCTCTCCTTCTGAAGGACGTTCCGGAACGTCCATTCAGAAGGACGAGACTCCCGCCCGGCCGTATATCTACAATGGCCCGGGTGGGAGGTAGTTAAAGAAAGAAGTCAAAAGTTTGACCATCATATTGTTTTTTATTATTTCAAATGCAGCTTTTATTTATACATACAGTAGCATTTATTTTCGTATGCGCTGATAATACACATGTTTTGAGCTTCATGAAACCTGCCATCTACTGTTCTGGCAGTGGTAATTTTTATAATAGTAACGAGTAACTATGCAGCACAAAAAAAAATATCGGAGTAGAAGTATTGAAATCATCGAAAAAATTTAGTGAAGTAAAAGTGGAAGTAGGAGAAAAAAATTCTACTCCAGGAAAGTACAGATACTGCCTTTCGGTACTTAAGTACAGTAGTGAAGTAGTTCTACTTAGTTACTATACATCTCTGTGTCAAACATAGGCATACAACAAGTCCATGTAGATGAATACAATCAAAAAATGGAACACATCAACAAAAATAGAAGAAAATGAGAAACCTTTCAACCAATGTGTTAGCTTTGTCAATCGAGTCCAAGTGTAGTAAAATAATACGAAAATAAGGCTGTAAACAGTTTAAAGTCCACATAAAAATTATGGGAGAATGATTTATTAATTAATTAGTTATTCTCACCTTGTACATATACAGCATATTCACACACGCCCTCTGTTGCCTGCAGTTGCTCTTTAATCGCAGCCTAGAGAAATACAATATAAATAATACAGACCTATATTAATTTACAATGTAGTGATGTTGATGAAATGGTTGAACATATATAATCAGTAAAACATAGCCAGATAACAGTCACCAATTACCAAACTGAAAGAAATCATACTTGCAGTAAATAAATATATCCTATAATTATGTAGAATGAATCTTATATACACCGGTACTTTACGCCAGTGATCACCGAACACCTTTTATCCCTCACCTTGCATGCCTCATAATCCTTCCGGACATAGTGTAGGTGGATAAGCCAGTTTCGTCTTTCCAGGATAGGAAGGTCTGGAGCTAAGAAGAAATACAGTTAAACGGGATTCCAGTACAGAAACTTTTGCTGTTGAATATATTATAAATAGTTATGAATACGAATCAATGAATGAAAAACATTTAAACAAATGTAGTCTTTCTTCTGGTATATTCCTATGTTATGCCGGTGATTACCTTAGACTGTGGTTTGTAACAGTTCTACTTTTTGTACTTAATATTTTCAATAAAAATATTGGAAAAAAAAAACATTTTAAAATTCACTGAATAAATGATCCTGGTGGTGATAGTGGAACTAAAGATGTAATTTAATCATTCCAACCACTTAAGCATGATATTTCAAAAGCATGCAGAGTCTGGGTGGCTTCTTCTATCCCTTGGTGACTCCAGCAGTGGGACATTTTCCTGTTTAACTTGAAGGCTTAAGGCTGTTTCTACTACATCATGCTCCATGATAAAAAAAATATATTATTATACATCCAACATAGAGTTTGAGACCTCTTTTTACAGCAAATGTGCAGGTTAATGAATGCTTAAAGTGGGATTCTGGCTAAACCATGTAAGATCTGTATACTTATCTATTTTAAGGCAACTCTGGTCCGGTCATGTGATCCATGTGTCCGAGAGCAGTGGCTCTAGGGGAGAGGAGGGAGTGCAGACAATGGCCTATAGGTGACACCACCACTCCCAGGCATTGCCTGCCATGGTCGAGTGTTCTCTACTCTCCCCTGAAGCCTTTGCCAGACCAGAGCAGCCTGAAAATAGGTAAGTATACAGATCTTTCTTACACAGGTTAATCAGAATAGGTGTTAGGAGGGGGGAGGAAACATTTTTAAGATTAGTTGCGTTTAGCATAGAATTCCACTTCAAGACCCCTGTTCATTTTTTGCTATCTATTTCCCATTGGAAGGACTTCCCTTCACATGCTGACCATTTTTCCTATTGGAAGATTTTCCCCTCACTTTTTATTCCTGTGACAACTCAGAAATTTTGAATTTCCTGTTAATTTCTGAATAGGAGGACAATGTGAGCGGGGACACAGACAGTAATAAAATCTTGACACAGATTCTTAACCTTCCAAATTCTATTCACTGCCTAAAGTGGTTCTAAAGGCTCAAGGTTTTTTACCTTTATGTATTCTAACTTTCTCTGTGCAGAATCCCCCAGCCCCCCTAATACTGGGGACTCTCCCTCCTCATCTCACTGCTGTCAATCACAACCAGTGAGCCAATGAGGAGAGGGGGGGGGGGGGTTTGCCACAGCTATTTGTGTGAATGCACACACAGAACTGCAGCTCGGGAGCACCCCTGCTTGGGTGCCCCTATAGCAAGCTGCTTGCTCTGGGGGAGCTCGGCAAGAGGGAGGGACCAAGAGCACCGGCAGGGGACCTGAGAATACAAAGATCAGGGCTGCTCTGTGCAAAACCAACTGCACAAGGCGGGTAGGTACGTCATTTTGTTTTTCTTTTTAAATGCCTTTATTATCCCTTTAACCACCTCATTACCGGCCCATAGTACATATACGTCCTGAGTTTAAAGCTAAATACCGGTGTTATGGCAGCAGATAGCTGCCATAACCCTGGTATTTTTTTACACTGCAGGCGATGGGCTTTCCGATAAGGGTGGTCCCAGCGAGATCACCCTCCGGGATGGCGGAAGGGGTGCCCCCCCCCCTCCCGCCGCGTCCCGGTCCTTTTCCCCGCTTACCGGACCCGCCGGCAGCGGGGAAAGCGATCGGGTCCCGGATCCTCACAGACAGGATGTCGAGTGAGGGCAAGCTTGCCCTCACTCGACTCTATTGTCTTGGAGGACCGGAGCGACGGCAAACCGAGCAACCGGCTTAAAGGTCCCTTTTTTTTTTTGTCATTTTTTTTTTTTCCTTTCTATCTTTATTAGTGTACTTGTGAGATCTAAGGACTTTTTGACCCCAGATCTCACAAAAAAGAGGTCCTGTCGTGCCTATTTCTATTACAAGGAATGTTTACATTCCTTGTATTAGAAATAAAAATGATCAATTTTTTTTTTTTTTTTTTTTAAAAACGGTGTAAAAATAAAAAATAATAAATAAAATAAATAGTAAAAAAAAAATTAAAGCGTCCTGTCCCCGTTAGCTCGCGCGCAGAAGCGAACGCACACGGAAACCCCGCCCACATATGTAAACTGTGTTCAAACCACACATGTGAGGTATCGCCACGATCATTAGAGCGAGAGCAATAATTTGAGCCCTAGACCACCTCTGTAACTCTAAGATGGCAACCTGTAGAAATTTTTAAAGTGTCGCCTATGGGGATTTTTAAGTACCAAAGTTCGTCGCCATTCTGTGAGCGTGCGCAATTTTGAAGCATGACATGTTGGGTATTTATTTACTCGGCGTAACATTATCTTTCACATTATGGAAAAAAATTGGGCTAACTTTACTGGATTCTTATTTTTTAGTTCAAAAAAGTGATTTTTTTCCAAAAAAATTGCGTTTGGAAGACCGCTGCGCAAATACGGTGTGATAAAAAATATTACAATAATCTCCATTTTATTCTCTAGGGTCTCTGCTAAAAAAAAAATATATAATGTTTGGGGGTTCTAAGTAGTTTTCTAGCAAAAACAACTGATTTTAGCTTATAAACACCAAATGTCAAAAATAGGCCTAGTAGGCAAGTGGTTAAACATGTTGGCTTACACTTTTAGCATGTTAATAAAAACCCATAAAGGTCTGATCATTGCTACGGTTTGAAAAAAAATGTATATATTATGCTCAATAATTACAAAGACATTTTGTAGCCCTTCTATCATTTTAAGTACAATTACAAGAACAAATTTTTTGCTGTCCTATACTAGAACAGAGCTAGGCAACCTTTGCACTCTAGCCATTGTGGAACTTTAAGTCCAAGGAGTCCTTGCATCATTCTAAGAGCCACAGGCTTAACTTCCTGAGACAAATTTCTGCCTACTTCTGTACTAGAGAGATTGTTCTAATATTTCTCCTGGATCCTGCAGTTTCTGCATATCTTGGAAAATCATATCTCCTGACTAAATTGCTTGAGTGGAACATTTCTAATCTGTTTTAACCCAAAAGGTGCAGGAGTTGACAACACAAGCATAGCTTTCCCCAAATATGGGCAAATCTACAATTAAAATGTCAAAAGATCACAGGGTTTTGATTTTTTTTTCCCCTTACAATAAATAATAAAAAAAAAAAAATCTTTACTAAAGAAACATGTAGACTACTATTGATGACCCCGCCTCTAATCCACTGGCTTCAATCCTTACATCTTGCCTGACATGGCTTGTAGGGATATGAAATACAATGCAGAAATGAATAAATGATTTTACCATTTGACCATAGATATATTTTCATCCCATCTCCATCTAAATCCCTCTTTAAGGCTGCAGTGTGGAAGCTCTTAGGATTTATCCTGCTGTGGAAATTACACTTACACATGTGCCCCGGTCACTGAGACAGGAAGAAGGGGAACTTTCTCCAAGGAGACAAAAACAATAAATATTCCTATGCACTTTCTTCCAGTCCTGATGACATAAGATGAGGAAGCATAAAGCAAGTTGTGACCCTTCCCCACTACAGATAACCGAAAACTTTTTTTCATTTAAATTACTGTAAGAATTTTCCATTTAAAGTACTGTATATCTAAAGCCAAGTAGAGAAAGGTGAAACCACAATCAGGTTTTTGTTTTGACCTCTGTCTCCTATTGGGGAGATTACACTTCACTTCATTGTCCTATAAACACTACAGCAGGGGTCTTCAAACTATGGCCCTCCAGTTGTTCAGGAACTACAATTCCCATCATGCCTTGTCATGTCTGTGAATGTCAGAGTTTTACAATGCCTCATGGGATGTGTAGTTCCGCAACAGCTGGAGGGCCGTAGTTTGAGGATCCCTGCACTACAGGAAGATAGTAACTTTTTCTCACTTTAGAGAAAATGTATGTCTTAGGTGTCCCCAATGGAAAATTTCTCCTCCATTCAAGTTTTGGTGACAACTGGATCGTCCCTCTTTTTCAGTCCTGTGACAATAGAACCTGACAGGCTTAAGTAAAACAAAAAACTTGACAGACTCTTCCCCTCTCTATTCCAAAGTAATAACAAAAGTTTTGGCTCTACATACACTTTCAAAATAGTTGTTTCAAAGACTCACACATGGCCTGGGGTTTGCCAATATCGGTACAACTCTGACTAATAGTATCAGGATTAGGATACAATACCTTTTTTAACACGAGGTTTTCGTGAAGATTCTGCTGAGACCTTATTAAAGAAAAAAAAAATGAAAAACTTAACAGGTAGCACAACAGCATTTCACACAATTAAATGGAACTCTATGGTACTACCTCAGATACACGTATATATACAGTGCCTTGTGAAAGTATTCGGCCCCCTTGAACTTTGTGACCTTTTGCCACATTTCAGGCTTCTAACATAAAGATATAAAACTGTAATTTTTTGTGAAGAATCAACAACAAGTGAGACACAATCATGAAGTGGAACAAAATTTATTGCATATTTCAAACTTTGTTAACAAATAAAAAACTGAAAAATTGGGCATGCAAAATTGTTCAGCCCCTTTACTTTCAGTGCAGCAAACTCTCTCCAGAAGTTCAGTGAGGATCTCTGAATGATCCAATGTTGACCTAAATGACTAATGATGATAAATAGAATCCACCTGTGTGTAATCAAGTCTCTGTATAAATGCACCTGCACTGTGATAGTCTCAGAGGTCAGTTTAAAGCGCAGAGAGCATCATGAAGAACAAGGAACACACCAGGCAGGTCCGAGATACTGTTGTGGAGAAGTTTAAAGCCGGATTTGGATACAAAAAGATTTCCCAAGCTTTAAACATCCCAAGGAGCACTGTGCAAGAGATAATATTGAAATGGAAGGAGTATCAGACCACTGCAAATCTACGAAGACCTGGCCGTCCCTCAAAACTTTCAGCTCATACAAGGAGAAGACTGATCAGAGATGCAGCCAAGAGGCCCATGATCACTCTGGATGAACTGCAGAGATCTACAGCTGAGGTGGGAGACTCTGCCCATAGGACAACAATCAGTCGTATACTGCACAAATCTGGCCTTTATGGAAGAGTGGCAAGAAGAAAGCCATTTCTTAAATATATCCATAAAAAGTGTAATTTAAAGTTTGCCACAAGCCACCTGGGAGACACACCAAACATGTGGAAGAAGGTCCTCTGGTCAGATGAAACCAAAATCAAACTTTTTGGCAACAATGCAAAACGTTATGTTTGGCGTAAAAGCAACACAGCTCATCACCCTGAACACACAATCCTCACTGTCAAACATGGTGGTGGCAGCATCATGGTTTGGGCCTGCTTTTCTTCAGCAGGGACAGGGAAGATGGTTAAAATTGATGGGAAGATGGATGGAGACAAATACAGGACCATTCTGGAAGAAAACCTGATGAAGTCTGCAAAAGACCTGAGCCTGGGACAGAGATTTGTCTTCCAACAAGACAATGATCCAAAACATAAATCAAAATCTACAATGGAATGGTTCACAAATAAACATATTCAAGGGGTTAGAATGGCCAAGTCAAAGTCCGGACCTGAATCCAATCGAGAATCTGTGGAAAGAACTGAAAACTGCTGTTCACAAACGCTCTCCATCCAACCTCACTGAGCTCGAGCTGTTTTGCAAGGAGGAATGGGCAAAAATTTCAGTCTCTCGATGTGAAAAACTGATAGAGACATACCCCAAGCGACTTACAGCTGTAATCGCAGCAAAAGGTGGCGCTACAAAGTATTAACTTAAGGGGGCTGAATAATTTTGCACGCCCAATTAGTCAGTTTTTTGTTAAAAAAGTTTGAAATATCCAATAAATTTCATTCCACTTCATGACTGTGTCCCACTTGTTGTTGATTCTTCACAAAAAATTACAGTTTTATATCTTTATGTTTGAAGCCTGAAATGTGGCAAAAGTTCGCAAAGTTCAAGGGGGCCGAATACTTTCGCAAGGCCCTGTACACTTCATGTTTGGCCGGAGTTCAGCTTTAAAGTATATTTATAGTTAAAACCTTTTTTCTTTTAGCTGTGGGTGAAGCAGAGAAGGATTAGAACCTCTGTTGAGATTTTAGGTCCCATTCACACAGGCACAGAGTGTTATACAGCGTGAAGAAAAATGGCGTTTGTTTATGCAGCTGGAAGTGACAGGTTTTGTGTACAGCACCCTTTATAAACCAATGACAGGCTGCGGCTGTATTGTGGTAACTGCACATCCGAGCTTTAACGTGTATCACTGTCTGTCTCCAGGGGCACACATCTGTTCCTGTACACAAGTTACTACACGGATGTGCAGTTATCAGTGTACCGCAGTAGCCGGTCATTGATTTGTACAGGCAGCTGTATGTGACATCTAGCACTCCCGGGTGCAGAAATAAGCTTGTTTTTTACAGTGTATGGCCCTCTGTGTCCATGTGATGGAGCCCTCACTGTGATCCGGGTCTCTATTAGAAAGATTTCCCCCACTCTGTAATACTAGTTTCATCAGACAGGTAGTGAAGGGAAATCTACAGCAAAATAGACAGAAATAACTTCTTTAGCAGAGTAGAAGACTACAACTCGGTCAGATTTATATTTCTCTCTGTGTCTCTGCTGCAGATTTACCCTCATTTCTTGTCTAGGTTGCCCCTGTGCAGGGACGGGACAAGGGGTGGGCAGGAGGGACGGTTGCCCTGGGCACAATGGTTTATTGTAGGGATGGGGATGCCTTGACCCTAAACCTAAGGAAAGGGGGGCGCAGTTTGGCATCCTTGTCCTGGGCGCTGGATGACCTTGTCCCGCCACTGTGGCAAGGGATGAGCCTGAGCGATCTTGGTGGGAAGCTGTCAAAGTCGATCATAGGTGGCTGAGGCATTCCTCGCCCCACAGACATATGTATGAAAGGGGCGTGTATATGTGCAACTGTGGGGTGGGGAATGCCTCCGACATCTAGGATTGGCTGTCAGCTTTGACAGCTTCCCAGGTGGGATAGCTCAGGCGGGATCGGACTCGTGTCTCATCGCTAGTGACAACATATGAGAGATAAACTCTCCAAATCTCTGCATACGCTATACAATCTCTTTTAGATTCACCATACATGTTACAATCTGACAATCTCCTTTAGATTCACCATACATGTTACAATCTGACAATTAGGGATGCACCGAAATGAAATTCTTGGCCGAAGCCGAAGCCGAATTATAATGAAATGTTTGGCCGAAGGCCGAAGGCTGAACGCGGTGTTTCGCATTTTTTCCATTTATTTTGCCAATTTTTTGTCCTCTCTCTTGTCCTCTCATGTCTCTCTCTCTCTTGTCCTCTCATGTCTCGCTCTCTCTCTTGTCCTCTCATTTCTCTCTCCCTAAATGTTACTGTAGGGAATGGGATTCAGTGCACACTGCAGCCTTGTACCATAGGGTTAATGTTAGTGACACTGTAGGGATTGGGAAGGATGCTGGGAATGGAAATCAGGAAGCATGCAGGCAGCCTTGTAAATTTTAATTGCAGATACAGGGCACTGGGCAGGTCAGGGTTAATGTGGTAACATCAATTACTCAGTGACAGTCAGTCAGTGTCAGTGTGGACTCGATCAGATTATACAGTGACAGACAGTCTCTCATAGTGGTGGTAGTAGGAGGCTGGAGGTGGACTAGTAGGAGCCTGGAAAGGAGCACAGCCGCATACATACATTACTCGTGCACTGCAGCCCGCCCCACACATTCAGTGAGTCTTACTCTCCTCCCTAGTTTTTTCAATGGCACATTCAGGAAGCCAATCACGCCGTGAGTAGCGGCACAGCGGAACCAATCAGGTGTGCAGGCACGCGTGATTGGTTCGCTGTGCAGCTAATCACGGCGTGATTGGCTTCCTGAATGTGCCATTGAAAAAACTAGGGAGGAGAGTAAGACTCACTGAATGTGTGGGGCGGGCTGCAGTGCACGAGTGAGTAATGTATGTATGCTCACCGCTGAAGTGTCCCGGCTTCCCCTGCCTAACACGGAAGTCTGTGAGTCCTCCTCAGAGTCCCTTCCCCCTGTAAATATCGTGACCTCGGCGATATGAATATCGCCTACGGCCACAGAACGATAGTAGATATCATATCGACTATCGTTCAGCCCTATTGTTTGGCACAAAATTATTCGGCCTTTTGACTTATTCGGCCGAACACCGAAAATGCTATTTTTTCTATTTTCGGCCGAATAATGTTCGGCCGCCGAATATTCGGTGCATCCCTACTGACAATACAATCAACTTTAGAATGACCAAAACTATGTAACGTGAGAACCTACCTAATATATCCAATCAATTTGTATCATGCAGGCCCTTACACTAGATAGTTGATGGTAGATCTAAAGAATAAGATTGTATACTATATGGTCAGTAGTGATAAGCTTAGTCGTGATCGGATCTTAATCCAAACCCATGGGAGTGAGGAGTGAGTCCGCCAGGAAGCCGTTTATACGGTGCAAATCATCTGTGGTTGGGGCTTTCCCTGCCATACAGCCACATGTATAAATATATAAGGGGGGCAGGGAATGCCCTTGTCCCAGATGATTGGCCCAGTGCAGTGACAGCTACCTGGCAGGCTTGCTCATGTGGGATCCAATCACACCCAAACTCATCACTACTGACCATATGCTATACAATCTGATTGTACAATCTTCTTTAGATCTACCAACAACTAAGTAAAGCAAAAGCCTGTTTGATTTGATATGATTTTTATAATTTGTTTAGCTTGGGTAAATTTAAAAGAGAAGTATGGGTTTCGTTTTTTTGTAGAATCATACTTAACTGGCTGGATGCAGAATCAGTCCAATGCTGCATCTGTCCCCCACCAGCTCTAACACTGAGAACCGAGCAATCAAACACCGCCGATCGGTCGGTTCTCACAGCTCCGTCAGCAGAAAGCTGGTGACACCGGCTCTCTGCTCTGCCCTCTCTGCGCTCACTGAAGCGCTGGGCTGTGAGGGGGCACGAGTGGCTGGCTCAGGCTCTCAGCAGCTCGCTGAGAGGACTGAGCTGGGTGCCGATCAAGGTTTGTGGGCGGATCCTGTCCAAATGGTCACAATCTTTCCTGAGCCTGGACTGGCACTGTGACATCAGCAGACAGTGGACTTCAGCCCAGTATCTGCTGAAAACGTGTCACAGGAGTGCAGAACAAAGTGCACTTCTGTAATCCAAAGGATGAGCTTTGGCTGTATTTCTTCTTTAAAGTGGAAGAAAACTCTAACTATAACTAGTCTTAAAAATGTCCCCCTTCCCCTCTTCCTACCTGTTCTGCCTAATCTGTATAAAAAAAGATCTGTGTACTTACCTGTTTTCAATCTGGTCCGATCCTGTCATGTGATCCTGCAGCTCTGTGTAGGGATTACTTGATAGTGGCTGTAAATTCCGAGGGAGCCATAGGATGTCACCCATAAGCTATCATGTGACCAGAACTTGGGTGAATGGGGGAAGGTGTCAAATGGGGTGTGGGGGATTCAGCGGCGGGTGATTTGTCAGGTGATTGGCTGGGGTTGGCACTTCAGTCATCCTGACACCATGCTCAATATGGTGTCAGGATAAATGAATCAGATTACTTCTTTTACTACATTGTAATATATAATGAAATAGTTCTAATTACTATAATGCAGAATCAGTGGGAGCCCTGAGCTGGTCACTTGCCACTAGATGCAGCGAGAGCCACTATGTAAACAAGCAGCCTCTGTCCTCTCCGTGGCAGTGCGGCCCGGTGTCTGACAGGCCATGGACCAGCACTGGTCTGTACCCAAGGGGTTGGGGATCCCTGGTCTGACAGCTGGGTCAATCCTGACAGCATGGTCGAGATCCTTCCAGAGTCTGGAGCCGCTCTGTGACATCAGCTGACAGCAGACATTAACCCACTGTTGGCTGATTCTATCTCACAGGAGAGAAAAAGTAAGTGCACTCCTGTGACCCAGAAGAGAAGTAAGACCAAAATAGCTTTGATCATATGTCTCTTTAAGGCTCCGTTCACATTAGGCAATGTGGAATTGCAGGCAGAAACACTGCGATTCTGCCCATTATTCCAAATCACAGGAAAAGCCCAATGCGTTATTGGGTACCCTTATTCTTAATAGCACCCCAAAACGCAATACTATTATGGGCATCTGGCTACATGAATCATCTCTCATCCAAGGCCATATCAACTACACTCGAGGATCCATATAGTGTCACCCCTCGGCACTATCTTCGAGTTTGTAGGATGTAATGTATAGTATGGAGTTACCACTTTGTCTTATGTATCATGCAATGATTATTTTTTCTTTCTATTATTGATACTTATGTAAGTCTTATTGTTCAAGCATTTTGTGTCACTTTCTTTGTTATTTTGTATATGTAAAAAATATTCCCCTTTTGTCAGGGGTTGTCCCTTGTTTTTATATGTCAATCAATAAAAAAGTTTTTATTACATCCCTATCTGTGCCTTTAAAGTCCACCAAATTTTTTCTTATAATCTGACACAATTATTAAGGATGTGGCACATTGTTCCCTAATTCTGTTGTGGCCATACTGTGCTGCTGTATTGGTTGCGCAAATTGCTCATTTATTCAATGTGGAATTGCAGGCAGAAACACTGAGATTCTGCCCATTATTCCAAACCACAGGAAAAGCCCAATGCGTTATTGGGCGCCCTTATTCTTAATAGCACCCCAAAACGCAATACTATTTTGGTACAATTGTTTCTTGTCAGAATAGTGTGGTAAAGGGTGAGTTTAAAAATCGTGCTAAGCTTGCCGCTAAAAAAGGAGCAGGTGCTCCTTAAGGGCTCTTTCACACGGGCGGTCCGATCAGATCCGCCTGTCAGTTTTTTAGGCGGATCTGATCGGATCCTCCATGCAGCTCTATGGGGCAGCGGGTGTCAGCGGAGGTCACCTCCGCTGACACCCGCTGCCATGCGCATCCGATCCTGTGCTGAAATCTGGACGGATGGAAACCCTATTTTTCCATCCGTTCAGTAATCGGAGCGGAGCGGATCTGATGAGAGCGGACAAGCGGTCCGCTCTCCTCCGATCCCCCATAGAGGGCAGCGGGTGCTGAGACACCTCCCTCTCCGCTCTGCAAGCGGAGACGGAGCTGTCATCCGCCCGGCTCAGCGGGGATCGCGGATCGATCCCCGCTGAGCAACACGGATCCGCCTGCGGAGGCGGACCGTGTGAAAGAGCCCTTAGGCTTCTTTCACACGGCCGCTCAGTTTATTTCGTCTGCTGCGGCACTTTTTTTTTTTATGGACACGGATGACACTTGTGTCATCTGGTCCGTATGTCCGCATATCATCCCATCCGTTTGCGGATGATATACGGACATAAGGTATGTCTATGTGATTGCGGATGTCAGCGGATGACACCGCTGACATCCGATTTTGCATCTGTTCCGTTTTTATAAACGGAAGAAAAATAGGGTTCTGTTCCGTTCCAAAAAACGGAACAGAACTGAAAGGACGCAAATCGGATGTCAGCGGATGGTCATCCCCTGACATCCGCAATCCCATTGACATGCATTATGTCCGTATATCACCCGCAAACGGATGGGGTGATATACGGACATACGGAACGCCCGTGTGAAAGGGGCCTTAGGGTGACAAACGGCATAAGGCAACCCAATGAAGTGAATTGCCAGAACTGCCTGTATGTATATTGCAAGCAAGAAGGCTCGTTCCCACAACGTGGAATCTGGATGGGCGAAGTGTTGAAGGACAGCAGCCTGCATCTATGGAACGCTCCCCGGATCCTGGGTCAGGCTGTGCTCAGGGATCTAAGTAGGGATTAGTGTAATCAGAGATGACCTCAACATAATCAACACACTGTAGGTATATCAACAACATACATCTTCTCCACAAGTCATTTACTGTATATGAAGTCTTCTAGATTTCACCGACCACCACAACACACTCCTTCTAATAACATCCCCTCCTCCTCCTCTATACCCTCCCCACCACTACACACAACAGTCTGATTTCCCCACCACTACAGGACTGGGCTATATTCCAGACATCTCTCCAGGTTATACTGCAGGGGGCAGCCTACACCCCACTCCCCCTCCTACAAACAGGGCTACATAGGGGCGATCTAGATTACCGTCTTTAGCGAATCCTCCGCCATCGTTATCAGGATAAGGTAGCGGTTTAGTCTCCAAGGTAACTAAAGGCACATCACTTCCGGTGTGCGTGCTTGGTGAGATTCCCTCCGGGAACAGAGTGCTCTGTGGAGACGTTCCATAACAATGAGTGGCGCCGCTCGTCACGTGACCCGTTCTGTCAGTCACAGGGCTCAGGAGAAGCTGGACTTTTCCTGACACACGTCCAGCTTTTTATTTTATTCTTTTCTATTATAGCAAAAGAAAGTTTTTTTATAAGACAAGTCTTACCTTCACTCTAGCAGTTAGCTGAAAGTGGGCTTGTATGTAAAAGTGAAGTGAAACCTATAATGAGAAAATATGGACGCTGCCATTGCTGAGCTTCCCTTCATAAATTACAGCTAAAGGCAAAACCTTTTTTTTTTTTAGTTTAGATAAGAGATGGATTATAACCCCTGACAGGTTTTATTGCGTCTGTGTCCTCGTTAGGGAGACTCTCTATTTGTCCTGTTTGCCATTACCATTGGAAATAAAAGAAAATCCCAAATTTTGGGTTGTCCCCAGAACAGTAATAGAGGGGAAATCTTCCAATAGGGAGGAGAACCAGGACAAGCCGAGGTAAGGGACCATAATAAATATTACTATACAGCATAAAATAAGTTCTTATCAATTATCCCACACTGTGAGGTGTCTAGCCTGTATCCATGATGACTATATTTTGTCAAACTTCTTCGGGCAGTTACGTCCTATATAGGTCAGCTTTTATAGAGGCCAGGGGCGTAACTACAGGGGTTGCAGGGGTTGCAATCGCTACCGGGCCCCATGCTCCAGGGGGCCCGGTAGCAAAACAGTGGGTGAACCTCTAGGATCTCAAAGGTCACACTTGCGACCGGGCCCTGATTTCACCACTGTGGGGAGGCCCCAAGATTGCAGGAAGGGGGCCCACTGCAGAACTTGTGAAAGGATCCTGATGCGGGACCATAATAAAAGGCCATGCAATGAGAGTAAAGAGCCCCAGGATTAGTGGGAAGAGCCCCGGGCTTGAAGGGAAGGGCCCCGGCCAGGGGTCTGGGGGGCCCTTCATGGTTTCTTGCATCGGGGCCCTGAAGGTTCTAGTTACGCCTCTGATAGAGGCAATGTTGTATTTATCATAGATCTCCACATTGAAATCAACGATGGGTCCGGCGGCTTCCATTTGGACAAGATAACTTTCCTAGCATAATATACCGCGTAAAATATTAACAGTTTTGTGTGCTTATTAGTAGGTAAGTTGTCAGTGATCCCCAAAAGAAGAACTTATGGGTCTGTGTCAAGTGTAACTCCGCCAATTGTATGAATGTCAACAACCACCGCCCGCCAATAGGTCTGTACGAGGGGACATGACCAAACCATATGGAAAAAAAATTCCCCACTTATTGCAGATTCCCACCCATTTCTGCTCTAAAGTAATACAGGTTTGTTTGCTCATGTACTGTGCAGAATTATTCTCAATGGGAAGGTCTGATTCATTATAATTATAAAGTGCACTCAGTATTCTGAAAGAATAAAATTGCACTGTCTGCATCCCTTTAGAAGTGATTAATCCTACATGAGCATCTCACCAATAATACCATTTTTTGTTGCAAAGGATGCCCAAAACCTGACTTAATGCAGAGTACTGGAAAAAAAAACAGTGAGCTAATCACACAAACAGAAAATTACATTTTTGGAGGCGTTCTGCACACCAAGCAGACAAAGCAGATAAAGCCACAACCAGTATAAGAACCTAAAAAGGGGGGTCCGCTAACCACAGCTACCAGAACCCAAAGAAAACTCCTGGAGGGTCTGAAAACACAAAACAACCAAGGAGGAGGGGAGGGGCCTATCTGATTTGTGTTTCCTATAGAGGACGGAGAAATTCATCTCTCCAAGTAGCTGTCCTGGAAGATAAAGTGGGAAAATACAATTTTTGTTGCAAAGGATGCCTAAAACCTGACTGCAGATTGATTAAAGGACAAGCAATCTTTTAATAATAGAGTAAGTTATATTGTAATTTAATGTTTGTTAAGATTGACCTGTCCTTTTCAATCTGCAGTGCTGTAATTTTCTATACAATTCAATGCAATATGGAAACTTGCAGCCGTTGGTGTGCAAAACGCCTCAAAAAATGTACTTTCCTGCTTGTGGTGATTGGCTCACTGTTTTTTTTTCCAGAATTCTGCACTAAGTCAGGTTTTAGGCATCCTTTGCAACAAAAATTTTATTTTCCCCCTTCATCCTCCAGGACAGCTACTTGGAGAAGTGAATGGCTCCTCCCTCTACAGGAAATACACAAATCAGACAGAGTTTAAAAGGCCCCTCCCCTTCCCTTGAGCTGTTTTATGTTTACAGACCCTCCAGGAATTTTCTTTAGGTTTTAGTAGCTGTGGTTAGCATTCGGACCACCTTTTTAGGTTCTCATACGGCTGTGGCATTGTCTGCTGATTTTCTCAACCTAAAGGGTTCCCCTCTGTTTTTGGTTACTAAGGCAATTTCCGCTGCCTAGTGTCCGTTTGAGTCCCTTGAGTACTGTATGTCCTGCCCGTGGTGCATGCGGGAGTACTGTGGGGCGTTCCAAAATGGTGTTCAATGATGCACTTCCGGTGGGGTGGTAAGACGGTGCCAAAACCAGAAGTGACGTGGCACACTTTTGGACACTGGGTTATTTGTTTACCGCTGGTCTGATTGATCAGTTGGACTGGGTTACCGCTGCTTGCACCACCAGCGCCCGAGGCTTGACAACTGTGGTCCCTTTACTGGCGCAGTGCCTGCTCATTAGGTGGCAGCTGCTGATTTTTTTTAGCCCTGCAAACGTAGGGTTCCTGGCACCATGAATAGTGAGGATACCCCTGTGGATGGAGCACCCGCTCAAGTTGATCCAGCGGCTGCATCCACTTCCAACACTGCCCCCAAGGTACAGTGAGGTAAAAAATGTATTTTTGTCTTACCATAAAATCTTTTTCTCTGATGTTCATTGACGGACACAGCTTAATATATTCTTTGACTGATGAGTTATGCTGCTCTTCTTAGGAGTAGGACACTAGGCGGAAAAGGGCTAACAAAAGTTTGACTACGCCTATAGGGCAGTCTCAGGGGGTATACTACCACTTCCTGCTCTAGGATCTCAGTTTTGTAACAAGCAGTGTCAGAAGAACACATAACCCAACTCCACAGAGGGGTGGGCGCTGTGTCTGTCAATGAACATAAGATAAAAGGATTTTACGGTAAGACAAAAATCCAGTTTTCTCTTTCGTTCATTGACGGACACTGCTTCATATCTTCTTTGACCGATGGGACATCCCAAAGCAGTGTCAGCATGAGGGGTGGAAAAAAAACACGGCAATAAACATACTTCCCCCAAAAAAGGGCTAAACTTAGCCAACCAGGTAAACCAGGAGCTCAACCAGGAACAACTGGAGCTCACCTACCAGAAAATTACACCTTCAGGAGGCAGAAGTTTCTGCCACAGCGGCCTGCAAAACTTTGTGGCCAAACGCAGCATCTGCAGATGGGAAAACATCCACCTTGTAAAACGTGGTAAATGTGTGTACAGACACCCAGGTGGCCGCTTTGCAAATCTGGACCACTGACGCCTGATGACGGAAGGCCCAGGAAGCACTAAGCGCTCTCGTAGAATGTGCCTTAACAGGGAAAGGAGGAACCTGACCCTTAATTGAATAGCACAAAACCAAAGGGGTGGCAATCTTTGCTCCTTCACCCCTGCCAAAAGTTTGCAATAACGCCAGGTTAGGGGTGGGAGGAAGGTTGACCCTTTTTTCCAAAAAATGGGTAGAGGTTACAGAAAATTCCTTTATCTTCGAGGCTATAAAATCAGGTTACCTGTTATAATTCAGACTTCCCCCGCCTAAAAAGTTTTTTTTTTCTCACCCAACTGCTGGGAGACCAGAAGAGAAAGCATGCCATGTTAGATCTGATCTCTCTATGGGAGTCATAGCAGGTGATTTCTTCAGTTCCAGAGGAGGAAGTCCAGCTATCCAATTTCAGCGAGCTCCTTGCAGTGGGAAAGCGTTAGTAGCTCTAGAACCAAGGATTTTGGCAAGTGAGGTATTGGTCTTTTCAGACAATGCCACGGTAGTAGCATACCTCAACAAGCAGGGCGGCACCCGCTCGGACAGTCTGTTGTCTAACCCTGCAGATACTAGGCTGGCAGAGAACTATATTGCTTCAATCAGGGAAGTCCACATCAGCAGGACAGCAAACATACTGGCAGACTGAGTCGGGTGAGAATCATCGACAGTAATTGGGAGTTGTTCTGGGAGATCACGCTAATGGGGAGTAACCTCAGTAGATTTCTTTGCGTCCAGTCAAAATAGGAAGCCTGCAGCATTCTCTCTGGAAAGAGAGATGGAGGCTTTAGGGACAGCTGTGCTGACCTTTACATGGAAGTTCCGTCCTTCATTTACCCTACTGCATTTGGCGCTGTTGCCTCTGGTGATCAAGAAGACTATCCAGGAACAGACAGAGGTAATTCTGATAGCCCCTTGGTGGCCCAGAAGGAGTTGGTTCTCAACCTTGAGAACCCTATCGACAACTCCCCCACGGCCCCTGCTGGATTGAAGGGACCTTCTCTTGCAGGGGCCAGTGTTCCATCCAAACCCTTGGATTTACCATTTGACAGCTTGGAGGTGCATCCTACAACTGAAGGGTTGTTCAGAATAAGTTATTAATACTATTTTAAATAGCCATAAATTGGTCACAAAAAAAAATTACGGTAAGATTTGGCAGGTTTTTTTTTTTTTCCAAACAAGATTTATTAAAAAAAAAAAGTTTTTGAACATACAATACAGGAATGGGTCAATCATGTTTTAATACAATCAATGTGTTGTAACAATCAGTCGGATAAATATTACAGGTACAGCAGGTTGCCTGCCTAGGGGCTGTTGCCCAAAGTCAAGGAAGGCAGCATGTATCAATCAGCTGATAATGGACATCAAATAACTGGGTTAAAGCCAAACCAGTAGGTAATAAAGAGGGCATTTTAAGAATCAAAAAAAAAAGGAAGGAAGGGTGGGGCTAAAAAAAAAGCTCAAAACATGTTTAGCTAGGTTAGGATCATTTGTCGGGGGAACAAAAA
The DNA here is from genome assembly GCF_965119305.1 of Pelophylax lessonae. NCBI lineage: Eukaryota > Metazoa > Chordata > Amphibia > Anura > Ranidae > Pelophylax > Pelophylax lessonae. Next base: position 133,892,450 of record NC_138771.1, read on the forward strand.
GTGCAAATAGCTTTGATACAATGGCCAATGAAACCCTCCTAACTGAGGTTAAATCTGTAGAGGAGAATGGCGGGTTGGTGGCGCTTTAGATTAATGTATATTAATAGTAAAGGAAGGGGAAAAGATAGGATAAACATGTTGAAGGTAGGGAGGAAAGGTGGATAGACCATCACCAGATCTCTCTGGTGGGGGGGGGGGGGGGGGGTTGCTGTTCTGGTCTTCCCTTCTCCTTGAAGGGGTGTTGGTATAAAGCAATCATAGAGTCTTTAGCTGGTAGAAAAAATAAAGTTTTGATTCCTTTTCTATTCTCTGTGTTTTGTGTCGCAGGGAGTAGTTCCTCTCAGCTGCTAGTTTCATTTAGTGGCCCCAGCAAGGGTCCTAAGGCCTCCAGGAGCTCCATTGGATTAAGTGGACGATTTCCGAAGCTTACAGTACCTCAGTACTCCTCATGCCAGAATTATGGATCATTCTACAAGATACATGGCCGCATCATGGGCGGAAGGAGCAGGAGCAATATGGGAAGAAATATCCAAGGGTGTGGTTTGGTTAGCTTCTCATGTTTTCATCAAGCATTACAAATGTTCAGATGCTCTCCAGCCAGGACCTCTCCTTTGTAAGGAAAGTGCTACAGGTTGTGGTCCCTCCTAAGATATAAAATCTTGCTTATCCTCTCCAAGTAGCTGTCTTGGAGGATGAAGGGGGAAAACCTCCGTTACACTTACCGGTAAAGATATTTCCATGAATCTTCCAAGACAGCGTATGGATTCCCATCCTATTCTGTTGGCACTGGATGTTTTCTTATCTTGGTGGAGGTGATTTACTTAGGTTCCCCTTTTTTCCTCTGCCTTATGCACTTAGGTGGAGGTTTTCTTGATCTGCAAAAGGGTCAATGAAAGGGGAGGGGCCTTTTAAACTCTGTCTGATTTCTGTTTCCTGAAGAGAGCAGAGCTAATAATCTCTCCAAGTAGCTGACCTGGAAGATTCATGGAAATACCGTTACCAGTAAGTCTAATGGGGTTTTTTGGGGAGATGCTCTCCAAGGATGAAGACCCTGCAATTATATTCTTATCAGAATACCGAGAGTGTACTAGCTGATTATAATGAACCAAACCCTCCTAGTCAGAATAATTCTGCACATGACATGAGCAAACAAACAGCTATTACTTCAGAGCAGAAACAGGTAGGAATCTGCAATACGTTTGTTAAAATCCCTGCAATGTGCCATGCTCACCCAAAGGTGATTGTTTTTTTTTTTTCTCAAAAGTTAAGTTACAATTTAACCACTTGACTTCCAGAAGATTTTCCCCCCTTAAGGACCAAAGCATTTTTTGCTATTCGACACTGCGCTACTTTAACTGGCAATTGCATGGTCATGCAACACTGTAAATTACATTTTTATAATTTTTTCACACAAATGGAGCTTTCTTTTGGTGGTATTTGATCACCACTGGGTTTTTTTTTTTTTTTTTGCGATATAAATTAAGAAAAGACAATTAATTTTGAAAAAAAAAAAAAACAATATTTGTTATTTTCGGCTTTATAACATATCCAAAAAATGTAATCATGAATTTAGGCCAAAATGTATTCTGCTATGTCTTTGGTTTAAAAAAAAAAAATCCCAAGAAGTTTATTATATTTGGCTTGCGTGAAAGTTATAGCATCTGGAAAGATATAGATACTGGAATTTGTATTTATTTTTTTATACTAGTAATGGCGGTGATCAACTACTTATAGTGCAACACTGATGGTACGGCGGGCAACCTGACACTAGCTGATGCTGACTGGGGGGGGTACACTGACATCAATAGTGACAACAATACAATGATCAGTGCTTATACTATACACGGTCACTGTACTAATAGAACTGGCTGGGAAGGGATTAACATCTAGGAGCGATCAAGGGGTTAAATGCCCGCCTAACAGTGTGTAATATGTGCTGCTTTAACTAAGAAATATTGTTGTTTTTTCCCTGCTTTGCAGGGAAACAAAACAGCAAGATCGCCTGTCAGATTGCCTATCCCTTCCCTGAATGAAGGAGCCGATCAGCACGTACCGGCGATCAATCATTGGCCAGCACCCACTGATCGACTTGTGCTGTAACAAAATCACAGCACAGCTGGGGCAGCATGCCCCCTACTTGGAAGCTCTGATCAAGTATCAGATACGTAATGCAGTGCAGAGCAGCCACCCTGCTGCAGTATATCTGCGTGGGGCGGTCAGGAAGATGTTAAGCTCACTGCATTAATCATCCCCAATGAATAAAACACACTAAAGCCCTGTACACACGTACCGCTTGTCGGCCGTAAATGTTCGGCCAATGTCCGATCGGCCGATTGTCGGCTTGTTAGTATGATGCTTCCGACAACCGACTGCGACTTTTCGGCCGAACAAAATCTGGTCTGCATGCTAAAAAGATTTTTGTTGGCCGTCACCGGCCGATTGTTCGTCAGTCAGTACAGATTTCGGCTGACAAAAGCCAGATGAGCAAGGCTGGGCATGCTCAGAGAAGAAAAAACACACGGAAAGTTAACCATCACATGACATCACTTCTGAAGTTGGTTGTTGTTGGCCGACAAAATTAGTGTGCAGTCTAGAGCACATTTCAACCAACACGACAGCACTGGACAAAAGACGGCCGATCGTTCGGCTGACAATCGGTACGTGTGTACGGGCCTTTCGTTTTTTTTTTTCCTGTTTGCTTACCTTTTTTTCAAAATGTTTGACTCCAGCCCCGACTACAGGAGCAGGGCACACATCAGCCGGTGGGCAGATCTTGCACACATCATCTGGGGCTTGCTGCCTGAGCTCAGAAGAGGCAGCTGGCTCCTGATGACTGAGGAGGACCAAGATGGCAACAATGGGTGTGGCAGATCACAGCAGTACAATGCTGGATTTGCTGGACAGGTGTGCATATGTATCAAGCACAGCCCTGCATAACAGATAAAAGGTGTTAAAGAGAAGTTCCGCCCCCCAGGAAAAAAATGAAGAGTCAGCAGCTACAAATACTGTAGCTGCTGACTTTTAAATATTAGAACTTTTAAATATTAGAGCTTTCCTGTCCAGGAAGCCCGCAATGTGTGCACCCGAAGCTGATTTTCGTATCGGCTCTCTCGGCCTACTGCGCATGGGCGAATCACGCTGCGCTTTCTTATTGGCCCGGCAGCGAAGGAGGGGGGGGCCGAACTTCCAAAGGGAAAGCGGCGCGGTGCTGTCTCCCGGAAGTGGGGAAGGGTACCTGTCAAAAACAGGTACCCATTCCCCCCCTCCCCCTTAAAGGTGCCAAATGTGGCACCAGAGGGGGGAGGAAGCATATAAGTGGAAGTTACACTTTTGGGTGGAACTCCGCTTTAAGAAGGGGGAAGTAAAGTTCCTCTTTAACCATTTGAGTACTTACCACTAATTCCCTTCCATTAACAAGCTATTATTCAGGTTCCAGTGCTGTGATAGTTTCACTGACAATTACTCAGTTACGCAACATTGTATTCAAGTAAATTTTATATTTTTTTTTCCAGCCAGAGCTGTTTTTGGTGATATTAAAAATTACTGTTTTTTTTTTTTTTTTTTACTATATAAAAGGAAAACAGACAAAACATAATTGAAAAAATTGTTTCCTTTACTATCGGTTATGAAAAAAATATTGAATAAAAATGGCAGGATAGCATAGAAACCCCCAAAATGATCCCTTTTGGAAAACAGACAACAACCCAAGAAGCTTAGTAATGGTGCACTAGATACACTAATGTATGTGTCATAGACAGGGGAAGGAGGTGAAGGGGTTAATTAACATTCACATACATTGCAAGATGGAGATGAGGGGGTAAATGTGCAAGATAAGGAAAGTGAAGGGGTAATATACAAGTCACATACAGAGACAGGATAGCGAGCAGATGTACAGGAGGGAGGAAGGGGGGTAATAAAAATTCCTCACTATTAGCTACTTCAATACTGGACACTTTCACCCTCTTCCTTCCCAGGCCAATTTTCAGCGCTGTCACACTTTGAATGACAATTGCACTGTCATGTAACACTGTACACATATGAATGTTTTATCATTTTCCCACACAAATAGAGCTTTCTTTTGGTGGTATTTGACCACCACTGAGTTTTTAATTTTTTTTGGTTAATAAATGATAAAAGACCAAAAATTTTGGAAAAAAAAACAAACACTTTTTTTGTTTCTGTGAAAAAACTGTGCAAATAAATAATCTCTTTCTTCATTTTGCTACATTTCGCTGGTGAAAATAACCCAAATCATTATTATGAGTGCCGGGTCACACTTATGCGATGCGAGAAGGCTGCGAATTCGCAGCCTGTTCCCGCATCGCAAACGCACCCTTGGCAGTTCACACTGCCATATGCGATACGCTGGGGGTGTCAATGAAATGTTAACGACACCCCCAGTTTGATCGCATATCGCAGTGCGATCTTTACAGTTCGCACAGGATCGGATCGCACAAGTGTGAACCACTGTGCGATCCGATCCTGATGCGGCTGAAAAAAAGGGTCATGTGCGACTTTTGTGTGGGTGCAGTGGAAATTTAGCCATACAAAGTGTATGGCTGAATTCGCACCGCACAGCCGATCGCATGTAATGAAGGAGCAGTGCGCTCCGATATTACATGCGATCGCCGCAGCCGCAATAGTGTGAACCGGCACTTAGTGTCCACAAACTATGTTTTATATATATATATATATATAAAGTTTAACAATCCTAATGTACTGATGGCCTATCTCATTTCTTGAGGCCCGAAATGCCAGGACAGAACAAATATCCTCCAAGTTACCCCTTTTTGGAAAGTAGATAGTCCAAGGCTTGGCGAGTTTTTTGAAGTTGTCATTTTTTGGAAAATTAAAATGAAAAAAATATTTCACTTTTTTTTTTATTTACATATTGTCACCAACCAGTGCAGTACAGCGTCATCATATAACTGGTGTGGTGGTGATCAGGGACACTGACTGGTGACAGTGTCCAGAGCAATACAGTGTTACCATAGTAACACTGTACTACTCTGGGGAAGCGATTAGGATTTTTTTTTCTTTTTTAAAAACTATGATTGCTTATACCAGTGAATTTCATGTTTATAAGCAACCATTTTTACTGAATGAAATGTATTCATTCAGTGTGCATTGTTGTGATTAGCTATGATTGGCCACAGCTAATCACATGGTACAGATGTGCTGTGATTGGCCCTTCTGTACCATGTGATCACTCTGACCAATCACAGCTAGCAACACAATTGTTCACAATTAATGGCATTACAGTAAGGGAAGCCACCCATTGGCATTTACAATTGTCATTTGATCTGCTGTGATTGATCACAGCGCTCACATGGTACTGCCAGTGGCCTGGTACACTGATCAGTCATTGGCTGTGTCTGGTGGACACTGCCAGTGATAGATAGCGCCTCAGTGTGGCCCGTTGCAGGACGATGTCATACAATGTCCACCCAGAATGACGCTGGTACGGCCTTGTGGTCATTTGGCTTTAGGCCGCAGAGGAATTGGTTATTCTGATGCTGCTGACCATTCATAAAACTTCATGGATAATTACTACTACCGTATTTCTTCCGCTGTTTTAGGAGGAAGGGGAGGGATCTCCAATGTAAACAAGGGTATTTTTGCACTTGTGAACGTTGGGATTGGTCATTGCAATAAACATATGGTAGAGAGCCGACCACTACACTAGGTCTGGGAACCGAGTCATCTAATGAGAGCTCTGTTTACAAACGTTAACATTCTCCACTGTGCGGTTGAACAGTACAGTAGTAATATTATCCCCTTGTTTAAATTCTTTACTGTATATAAATGTATACCCTATACATACTTTGCATTTGTGTCTTAGTCTTACCATTTTTATTGATATTACTTTTTTTTCTGTCAATTTGTATCTTTTCAGAGATGTTTAAATCTTGAACTACTATGTGATAAAATGAATTTTTCTCAAAGGTTACCTTCTACTGAAGTCCACTCTTAGTTGGAAACCTCTAAGATCTGGAAGGATCTCTCTTCTCCTTTCTCAAAATCAAAACCCGCATAAAGACATGAAGACACTGTAATTGCAAAATGTGGTGGAGCCCAAGTTTATTAGATAATTCCTTACACAAATTATAGAGCCCTACTGCAGATCATGGCACCTTGCATGTTGGCCAAAAACTGTCGATGATCAGGTCGAGACCTCTCAGACACTGCTGGGGACTGTATGCACCTGGCTCCCCAGTCCCCATACCATACAAAGCAGCATTCCTTGCTCACTTTCTACGCAGTCTCCTCTCATGACCCTACACTTCTGCCTTGTATTACACCAGACCACTAGCTCAGCCTCAGGTGCCATATTGGCTTCTGCTTATCACCATACATGGGTCTGCCTTCTGGGTGCAGCACCTCTCCCTGCCATGGAAACTGAAACCACAACCACCATACATTCCCAGGAAGATGGCCCCATCTGGGATCCCTATTTGGGTACTCAGCCCTCCATTATTTTTTTTCTTTCACATGTACTGTAAATCTTTTTTGTTTTAATGCATCCAATAATTCTTTAATATTTATTTTTTCTCATTCTCCCTTCTGGGCATATTAGTAGCATTTCTTCTTGCTGCTGTTTATTTTAATTCTCCTTCATTCCTCTCTTACATCCTTCATCTCTCCTACTTTTTCTCAGTAATCAACTGTTGGCCCATTGGCTATGTAGCCTTTTTCTCAGTAATCAACAGTTAGCCCATTGGCTATGCATCATCTACATTAAATCCTTTATTCTCCAGCCTGTATCCCACTTCCTATGCATACAGTTGTTTCACACTTTATCTGTACTTTTGGTTTCAGACAGTGATGAGTGTAACAGTCAGTACCCCTACAAGATACTACTCCTTGTTCAATGCTATTGTGCTTCTTCTGAATCACATTGTTTTTTTTTTTTTTCAATTGTCCTTTTTTGTAAGATTTCTTGTAGAGCTTAGATGTTTATTTTTGCCTTTAGAGATGGAGTAAAGCTGGGTTCACACCTGATTCGCACCGCACTACTGTGCAGATCACATGCAATGCAAATTCAGCCAAATTGTCTGGCTGAATTTAAATGGCATTCGCACCAAAATGGTGCAGGACCCTTTTTTGGTCTGTACTGGAATTGGATCGCATGGGCGTTCACACTTATGTGATCAGATTCCTGCACCATTTGGCAGTTTTGCGCTGCAATCTGCGAACCGATCTGAGAGTGTCATTAACCTTGCATTGACACCCACAGCGATTCACAGATGTCAGTGTGAACCACCAGCATGTGATATACAATGCGAGAACCCGTACTGGAATCGAACTGGTTCCTGTATCGCATGTAAGTGAGCTGGGTCTAAGACTGGCCATACATGGATCGAAATTCAGTTGGTTCAATAGGGACTGGCAGAATTTTGTTCCATTCTATTCAACAAAAGTCCATTATTGAACAAAAAAAAAATTGTATTCCCCAAGGGCTTTTTTTTTTTTTGCAGTTAAGAATGAGTCAGACAAATACAATGGATATCAAAACGTTAATGAAAATTTTTTTGTTATAAAAAAATAAAACCAACATTGTGCTTAAAATATAAACTCCGGTACAATTATGTCCCCAATGAATGAAAAAATATTGATAATCCTAAATGATGCCGGTGTTCCGACAAAATGTCGAACCGGTCAGAATAACAAACCCACGCCACTTTCTGTAAAACAGCGCACACTGCACATGCACCATACAGAGCCATGGCATGACAGTGTTATCGCATGCCATACAGAACCATGGCACACGTTTCAATTTCTTTGAATATATATAAAAATTTAGTGAAGATAAATCAAAGTAAATAAAATGTACTTAATATTATTTATAGGTACACAGATGTTTTAAGTAATTTTTCGGAAATATATATGAATTTTATTGTTGTATGTTACTGTCCGCTGTCTAAATCTGAGACAATCATTCAGGCAAGCATTCACAGTTATAGTGGTTGGCAGGGTAGCAGAATAGCTGTTAAACAACGTAAACTTCGGAAGCGTTCATGTTATTTTGCGGTGCGCATGTGCTGTTCCATCGGGCGAGGAATTTGACAGGGAAATTCCTGTGCACCGACGTCATGTATGATGCCATGCGCAGTGCACGCTGTTTTACAGGAAGTAACATAGGGCTCATTATTCTGCCAGGTTTGACATTTTGTCAGGAACACCGGCATTAGCTATATTATATAAAGAATTACCAAATGGTGATCCTGCTGTCAGAAGGGACCCCATCGCTTTCCAATTACAAGAATCAGAATCTGCATCAGGGGAATTAGGATATCTAAATTAGAGACACCTGACTTTTTGATATCCCTTGCATTTGTCTGACTCATTCTTAGCTGTATAAAAGACCTGGGGGGGAATACAATATACAGACACTCATCGTTTACCGACTTACCTGTTTAACGACCGCTCAGACTTACGACCAGCTTTTTGGGCACTGTACATCATTGTATTGTACAGTACAATACAGGATTTTTGTTTATATTTTTGTTTTCTGTACTTATCCAAATTAAAACAATGTTATGGAGTTGGAGTTTTGTGTTTAGACATTTTTTTCCCCAGAATACAGTACAGTAGTTAGGAATGCTTAAAATATTGATTACTTGTGGAACCTTGTTTAACACCCTGGTCGCTTGAATGGAACCTGGTCGTTAAGTGAGGAGAGCCTGTATTATTTTTATATATATTTAGGGCGAGCAGGACCTGCTCTCTCTCTATGGGCCCCTCCGTTAAATGTTAGATCAACTTCTGTCGAACAGGAATGTTGGAAAACTTTTGTCAAATAAACAGCTGCAGTTGCTGATCGGTGTATTTTGACAATGGAGAGTCCTGCTGTCAGAATAGATCCACCTTTTTTCAACCAGGGTGCCTTGAGGTTTCTTCAGGGGTGCCTTCGCAAAATGCCTAAAAATTAAACCTTAAACAATGTATACATGTGGATAAAGCTGCCTTTTAAGCCCCGTACACACGGTCAGATTATTGAACGATCTGTCGTCCATTTTTTGTGGCATGCTTGTCTGATGTGGAAAGTGAAGAGGTTATTTTCATTCGAATTTTCCCGCACGACAGAATTCTACTTCAGAAGTGATGTGATGTGTTGGATTGCTTTGTATGTGTTCTTTCGTCTCTGAGCATGCCTAGTCTTGCTCTAAAGCCCCGTACACACGTACCGATAGTCGGGGAACGATCGGCCGTCTTTTGTCCCCGGGCTGTCGGTGTCTGTTGAAAAGTGCAAAGACAGCACAAGAATTTTGTCCGCCGACTACAGAAGTGATGTCATGTAATGGTTAACTTTCCCTGTGTTTTTTCTTTTCTGAGCATGCCCAGTTTTGCAAATCTGCGGTCTGTCGGCCGAATTCTGTACTGACTGGCGAACAATCGGCCACTCTGGTGTCGGCATACAAAAATTTTAATGCTTGCATGACAGATTCTTGTCGGCAGAATGTGCGCTGATGGCTGTCGGAGGCATCATACTAACAAGCGTACAATCGGCAGATCGGTTGTCTGCCGACGATCGGTACGTGTGTACGGGCCTTTAAGATTTTTTTCCGTCGAAATCTGTACTAATGAGACGAAAATCGGACGTTGTATTACAGACAACAAAAATTTTATAGCCCGCACATCAGGATTTTGTCAGCCGAAAAGTCGGAGTCGGCTGTCGAAAGAACCATACTAACAATCCGAAAATCGGCAGATCGGTCGTCGGACGAAATTTCCCTTCAGATTTTCTTATCGTGTGTACGGGCCTTTAGTTACATAACGCCACAGGTTTTCATTGAGCACCATTACAAAACTTCTTGAGGGCACCTTACCTGAGTAATTGAGAAAAATTCAGGGAGAAGAGAAACATGGGAATACTAGTCAGAACCAGTTTTCAAAAGTGTATTTGCTATGGAAGAATAAACACTAGATGTCCTACTTGTGTGGATGTTGCTGTGTTATGCAAAACAAATAGAATAGTTTTTATATTTTAGAATGGGATGCCTCAAGACTGTTCGCAGGGTTCCCTCGAGACTGGCCATAATTTTTAAAGGGTGCCTTGACTGAAAAAAGGTTGAGAAACAGTGGTATAACTGGATTTTTGACTTACCATAAAATCCTTTTCTCTTAAAGCGGAGTTACGGGCACAGAAATCATTTTTCAACAAACATACCCCCGGGACAGTCAGGGCTAGTACATTCCACAATGGCTAGCCTCTGATCTGTCCAGGTTCGCACTTACCTTTTAGAAGAAATACTCACTTATAAAATTTCTTCCACCGCGTTTCCATCTCTCTTGTGGGCAGCTGAAGCCGGCGCGGTCCTCTTCGGCGTCTTCTTCTCCCAGAATGCGCCTGCACCGGCCCCTCTCGTCACTTCCGGTGCAGCGCCGCATGCCCAGAAGCTGTTTAGCAGGGGAATGCGGCGTCGCCCGGAAGTGACGAGCGGGGCCGGTGCCGTCGCATTGATTCCTGGGAGCGATGACGTTCAGCTCCCAGGAATCAGTGCAAGCCCGGAAGTGACGGCGGAGCCGCGGCACAGAGGGAGGAAGTGAAGACTAGGTGAGTATATTCGATCTTCAATTACAAGGTGAGTAAATAAAAAAAAAAAAACCTAACTATCCAATTCCTTTTCAGGTGAAGGGGAACAAGCGGACGGGCACAAAAAAAAAATATTGATTTTGTGCCCGGAACTCCACTTTAAGTTCATTGACGGATGCAGTCCTCTAAAGCATTCAGTAGTGTTATACTGCCCCCTACAGGAGTAGGACACTAGGCAGAAAAAAGTTCTGACTACATCTATGGGCAGTCCCGGAGGTGAACCCTCTCTCTTCCTGCATAGGATGTCAGTTTTGTATCAAAGCAGTGTCAGAGAAGTAACACCAACCCAACTCAAAAAAAGAGGGGTGGGTACTGCGTCCATCAATGAACTTAAGAGAAAAGGATTTTACGGTAAGTCAAAAATCCAGTTTTCTCTATCGTTCATTGACGGACGCAGTCCTCTGGTGCCTATCAGTAGAGACGTCCCAAAGCAGTACTCAAATGAGGGGTGGGAACAGCAGAACAAAAACAGTCCCCAAGGATAAACATAGCCAACCAGGCCACATAGGTCTCATCAGAACAGCAAGACCTGAAACAAACAGAAACAACCCCAAGGAAGGCCAGCAAAACTTTGCGGCCAAAAGGAAGCATCCGCAGATGCCAGCACATCCACCTTATAAAACTCGGTAAAGGTGTGAACAGACGACAAGGTCGCCGCCTTTAAACCTGCAGCACAGACGCCTGACGGTGAAAAGCCCAGGAAGCACTAAGCGCCCTAGCAGAACGCGCTGAAACAGGGAAGGATAGAACCTGACCCTTAATTGAATAGGCCTGCACCACCATCTGTCTGATCAATCTGGAAATAGTCGCAGCAGACGCAGGCAGCCCTTTTATTGGGCCATCCAAGAGGATAGAGAGCGAATCTGACCTACAAAAAGACTCAGTAGTTGCCAAGTACACCTTGATTGCCCGAACCATATCCAGAGTATGCAGTGCATATTCCTTAGGATGTTTGGGCTCAGGACACAAATATGGTAAACACAATGTCCTCGTTCAAGTGAACACTAGAAAATCACCTTCGAAAGGAAGGACGGATCCGGACGAGTAGCACTTGTCTCCATGAACCAACATATAGGGAGAGCAACAGGACAATGTCGCCAGTGCCGACACCCTGCGCACAGAAGTGATAGCCACCAAGGCCACTTTCCGTGATAACGTAGGCAGGAGAAACCCACAAACACTTGCAAAAGGAGGTTTTCGAAGAACCAAATCAAGGTCCCCAGTTGGTGAAGGAGGTCGCACCGGAAGTACCAAGTGTCGCAGCCCATGGAAGAAGTTACGCACCAGGGAACGCGCAGCCAACGGCCATTGGCAGAAAATTGCCAAAGCTGAACCCGACCCTTGACAGTACTCAAGGCCAGCTTTTGATCAACTCCCTGTTGAAGGAAGGCCAAGATCCAGCCATCGAGTATGCGTGAGGTGGAGCCCAAAGAGACTCACACCACGCAATATATGAATTTCTCATACGAGGATGAGGACAAATCAACTTAGAAGTCTCTTTCCTCGCTTTAAGCAGAACGGGAAGCACTGAAGCAGACAATCCCATCCTTCAGCACCTGGCTGTCAACAGCCAAGCCAACAAAGCCAGTGACCGTAAAGCAGGATGAAAGATAGGCCCTGGAGACAATATATCCTCCCTGAGAGGAAGTCTCCAAGGAGCGTCTGCGACTAGCCCGACCAGGTCGGCGTATCAAGCTCGGCGAGACCAGTCTGGAGCCACGAGGGTGACCGGAATCCCTTCCGCCTTGGACCTGCAAAGAAGTCTTGGCAGCAACTTGAGAGGAGGAAAGGCAGACAGCAGCCGATACTGACCTTGGGCCATCTGTGATTGCTCCTAGGCAAAGCCATACTCCCTGAGCAGAAAACCTGCCAAGGACACCTCCCCACCCAGACAGGTTTGCATCTGTGGTACAACTGTCCAGTAGAAGGGGAGGAAGGCATTCTTGCTTGGGCATTGGGAGCCGAAGCCACCAGAAAGACTCCCTAGACACCTGGCTCAGCTGGATCCAAATGTTCAGAGAGTTTGGAATCAAGTTCCATTTGAGAAGCATTGCCTCCTGGGGCATCCACGAGAGGGATTAAGCAAAAGGGCCTGCCTCGAAAGACGACATCATCGGTCCCAGAACTTGCATGCAGGTTCGAAGGGATGACCATGTGCTGGACAGCAACAGCTGAACCGCAGCTCCCGGAGGGAGAAACACCCTGGCTGAGGACAAGTCCAAAGTCAGGCCCAGATAGTCCAGTCTCATGGAGGGGACCAGGGACGACTTCTGAAGGTTCAGAACCCACCCAAACTCCTCCAGAGTTCTCATGGCGACCTCCAAAACCAACGTCAGCACCGTAGGGGACTCCGCACGGAGAAGGGCAATCCTAACACTGTTCTAAGTGCAGACCCCGCCAGGGAGTATAGATAGCGAGCCACAGCCTCCGCCATCCTATCCCCAGGTCTTTAAAGGATGGGGATTCCTCCACTGAAATAACGGTAGTCTTATTCAGCCTGGAGACTGGTGGGTCCACCATAGGTGGCACAGTCCACTTCGTTACCAGAGATCCCTCAAGGGGTAACGTCTAGCAGCCACTTAGACATCCCAGGGGAAAATCTCTGATGGTCGCATTCTTATATGAGCACGCTAGCAGAAGAAGCTGCTCCGGGTGGCATGTGAATGCCAAAAGCAACCTGCACCCCAGGCGTAGCTGCCGCTGTTTCCTCCAAATTGCAGGGCATCACGCACCGAAACAACCAGTACAGCCACCAACGCCTGTATCTTGCGCGGCATGAGGGGGGTAGAAATGTATCCAAGGAGGCAGGGCACGAGGTTACAGACTCGGTAGGGAGACCCACGTCTGCGGGCAGGGGTAGGTGGAGATCGTGTCTGCGCACCTCGCCCTCTCAAGGCCACCTTCACCCGGGACCCAAATACTGCCAGAACCGCCAAAAATGCATTGGTGGACAGTGGAGGCCAGTGGAAGGCCCTATGTCGTCAGTGAGGGGGTCAGGAGGGGACACATGGTCTGCAGGGTCCATACTTAACCAGAAGAACCCGCCAGGAAAATTAGCAAAAAATTACTTTTTTTTGTCTTGCAAAAAAAAAAATGGTCCCACTGCGCTACAGCACCCCTGAAATATAGTGATCCCCCCCACAAGTGGAGTTACTCTTTAAAACACTCCCCTTCCTCCACACCACAGTGTAATTGGGAGCTGGAGTCCAAGAACAAACTTTAATACAGCTAAGGTCTCTTTTCTTTCCAATGACCTTCATACCTCTCCTCTGTCTCCAACAGATCATGCCTCAGTTCACCTACAAGTGGAAGGAGGGCAGCTTGACACTAGCCGCTTTGTGTTTTGTGACAGCTTCCAGTCCTGAAGTCATGCCTATAAAAACTGTATCTAAATCTTTTACCTAAAGATGAGCAAAAGCAGCACTGTACACATAAAAAAAATGGTCAGTCAGGTCCAAGTAGCTGCTTCTCTCTCTGACAGCATTGCAGACTGGGGTTACACACTCCCCCCTACCAAAAGTCTTTGGTCCCCTAAACAGCAGCAGGACCCAGTGAAAGGAGCCAAGTATTAGCATGATAAAGGATAACAACCAGAGGACATTAAATTAAAACATTTACATATTGCGCATTTGACCCTGGCTGTCAAGGGAATGTAGTAACATTACCTTGCACAGGGAACAGGCATTGGAAGCTCCCACCAAGGTGTGTCAGGAAGTAGGCTAGAGTCACTTTCCACCAAAGTGGTAGCAGAAAGTACTTCCATCTCTTGAGACCTTCAAGCTTTGGCCTCAGTCTTTTCTAAACTTTGGCCCAGGGAGTCATAGGTTAGTCACTCCTTAAAATCTGATGGACCTTTTTCAGGGGCCTCTCCTTCAGACTAAAGAGCTGTTTGAGGGGTCTCTACAGCCTTCCTGACTGATGAAATGGGAGTGTCCTCCTGGCTTTCTTTTGCATCAGAAACTTGTCCACTGACCACAACTGGGGGGTGCATGGTTTTTGCCAAAGGATTCCTCCTGGAGGCAACGGGCCAAAGGTTGCCTCACTATGTGTGTTCTTTCCAACAGTGACCTTGTTATGGACCCTGGTGGCTGAGAACACACGATGGCGAAGGTCTCAAAGGTCCCAAGCTGTCCAATAGCTAACAGATTAACCGACAACCTAATCAGCAAGTCCCCATCACAAGGGAGCTTCTCTGCTCCCCTGACTTGAACCTGTAAATCCCCCTACTTTTGCTTGTTGTAGAAGTCTCAAGTCAGCAAAGTAATTTGATTCAAGCAAAGCTCTTGTGTAAATTCTTTCCACTGGCAGCACGGGGGAAGGGCCTATGAAACTGTCACAGACTCTGGAAATATCAATTCATGTAGCAAGTCGAGTGAACTGGATTTGATTCTCTTTCACATTGCCCAAAGCAATGCTTTCGTTTTGGAGATTGATGATTATCTCTCTTGAATAGTGTAACTCTATAGAGAAAGGCATCTAAAGTGATCTATTTGGAGTGCCAGATAAAGTACTTCATAAAGACTTGGGTCTGTCAATGCCTCCCCTTTCTCCCCAGGTGCAGCAGGTCTGTCACAGTATCCCTGGAGAATGCTCCTTCTTACTCTTTTCAGCACAGGATAATACTTAAAAACACATCCCTTCCTCCACAGCACAGTGTAACTGGGAGTTGAGTCCAAGAATAAAGTATAATGACCTTGGTGCACCCCCTAGTGGATGGAGGGCAGCTTAACACTAGCTGCCCTGTGTTCTGTGACAGCAGCCAACACTGCAAACTGTCTCTGAATCCTTTGCCCAAAGATGGAAAAAGCATTGGACACAGGAAACTGGCATTAAGGTGCAACTAGCTGCTCCTGTCTCTGCCAACATTAGAGACTGGGGCTACACTTTATGATTTTAGCACAGTGTGGCTTTAACAGATGATTTTTCACTTTGTATGTTTGTTGACCCCTTATTTTTCCTGGGTGGGCCTGCTTGGAGGAAAGTTCACCTGGGTTCACCAAGGATTGGATACTGGCAAAAATGGAAAATCTGTAGGCTACCCCAGAATAACCTCACCCATTTCCAGCATACCTCAACTCTGCAAAAGTCAAACCAAGCTAGTATTTTTTTCTTCAATCAAAATTCCTCCATATATTTCAGTGCTCAAGCTGGCCTCTATATACAGCCATTTGGACTGGCTCTTCCTCAGCACAGTTTTGGGGTGCCATAAGCAAACTCCACTGCACTGGACATTATGGGGGCTAACCTGAAACAGACCATCAGGGACTGAGTTCCATATAAGGTGCATTCCAGACCCGCTTCTAATGAAATGTGAGTTACGGATCGCTTTATAGGTGCATTGCCGCTGCGCTTACCCTGTCTCTGAAGACTTACTCTTTGGAGTAGGCTAAATAGGTTCATTGTTGAAACCACTGAACGCTAATAACATTTTCCACTTTCATGCTCCCTGCTCTCTTAGGCTGGCCATACACTATACAATTTTCTTATTCAATTTCCTTTAGATTTACCTTAAACTATGTAGTGCAAGGGCCTGCCTGACTGCATACAAATTGAAAGTGTTTAGGTTTGACCCTATATTACATGGTTTTGGTAAATCTAAAGGAAAGTTGAACAAGGAAATTGTATAGTGTATGGCCAGCCTTACCGCCATTCAACATCAGTAAAGTATCTCTCTGCTGCTTCTCCTGCTTTGCAAAGAGTTACTTGGAACTCTGATCAATGCACTATTCCTACTGCTCACAAGCTACCAACTGTATAGGTTGAGCTCAGTTGCATCACTGCAATAGGGTCACAAAATATCTGAATCTGGGTATGGTGTGGACAGTCTCACTGCAAAGGGTGGCACAGATGGATGTAGGGACCTGGTTAAGTTAAAAGGAAGAAATCACCTTAGAGAGAAAGGAAGCTCTGGGTCTCAAGACAATTTTATGTAGAATTAGAAAAGGTTCTTTACAAGATAATGCTCTTAACTCCGAAACATGCCTTACAGAAGTTATGGCAATTAGAAAGACAACCTTATTTGTTTGAGTCAACAGGGACATATCCCTGAGGGCAGGCCTTGAAAAAACAGATCTCTGGAGGTTGTATGGGTAGGACTAAATACACATCTTGTACAAGGACTTCTACAAAGGAACAGGATCGCAAGGGCTGAAATCTGCCCCTTGGTGGTACACAGGGCCATATGTTGCTCTGGACCAGATGGCAGAAGAGTTATGATCCTTCCCAAGAGCATTTCCTGAGATGAAATGTTCTTGCCTTTCAACTGCCAAATATGCATTCAATAGGAGATTACTTTGTGCAGCATGGACTTCCTAACCTTTAAGAGTGTAGGAACTACTGAATCACCATCCCTTAGGACCTGAGATTCAGCAGCAATGTCGTAACAGCCAGGGACCATGAAGCAGGGATTCCTTTCAGGCACCCTGTGGGCTCTAACATGATCTGCACTTTCTGGCCCAGGGATCGGTTTAGGCAGTTGTAATTTATCTGCAACCACACAATCCTGAAAAATAGGATCATGTTGGTTATTCATCATCCTAGTGGGGTTAGCTGCAGTTTGACAAACAGAAATAGCAAGAGCTGGTTGCAGGACTGGGCCTGCCAGGTAATACCCTTAAACAGAAGATCATCTCAAATTCTTTCTGCAGAATCTCTAAAAGACAAAACATCTTCAGTAGTTATAGTGAGCTCTTTGTTTAGGACAGAGACAACAGGGTCAACACCACAGGAATATCTCACTTTTCTGCAAACGTTTTCCACTAGTAAACACTCTATAGTAGGGCTATAGAGGAGGCGTGTCCTCAAAAGCTTGCCACTGTCCAATCACCTGAAGGTATGGGCCTATAACCCGTAGTGTATGAATAAGTGGTCTGTGTACTATTCAATTAAGATGGGGGGGGGGGGGGTAATAATGGTACAACAGTACCAATAGATGTAATAACCACAGCTATAGACCAGAAAAGCAAACGCAGAGTCCAGTGCCTAACAGTCACATTCCAGGCAGTTCCTGCAATTTGTGGTGCAGCAGGATTCTGGGCATTGCCTCCAAAGCCACTGCTCAAGATCAGTATAGCTGTATATTGTGAAAAAAAAAAAAAAAAAAAAAAAAAAAGAAGCCCAGCTTTTGAATTTAGGTGAGGCGAGAATGGCGGCCATTCAATGGCATCAATTCCTTCCTCCTCTAGAAACTGGCTGAATACTCTCACCACGAGGCCGGGCATTGTCGTGCACCAGGAGGAACCCAGGACCCACTGCACCAGCATAGGGTCTTACAATGGGTCCAAGGATTTCATCCCCATCCCCATGAAATCGCTGTCAAGTTGCCATTACCTAGCCTGTAGAGGTCTGTGCGTCTCTCTATGTATATGCCTCCCCAGACCATTACTGATCCACCACCAAACTGGTCATGCTGAGCGATGTTACAGGCAGCATACCATTCTCCACAACTTCTCCAGACCCTTTCACATCTGTCACATGTGCTCAGGGTAAACCTGCTCTCATCTGTGAAAATCCCAGGGTGCCAGTGACCGACCTGCCAATTCTGGTGTTAAATGTCAAATGCTAATTGAGCTCCACTGTACCAGGCAATGAGCACAGGGGCCACTAGAATCTGATTGATTGGTCAGAGACATTCACACCAGTGGCCTGCTGGAGGTCATTTTGTAGGGCTCTGGCAGTGCTCATCCTGTTCCTCCTTGCACAAAGGAGCAGATACCAGTCCTGGTGATGGGTTAAGGACCTGCTACGGCCCTGTCTAGCTCTCCTTGAGTAACTGTCTGTCTCCTGGAATATCCTCCATGCTTTTGAGACTGTGCTGGGAGACACTGCAAACCTTCTGGCAATGGCACGTAGTGATGTGCCATCCTGGAGGAGTTGGACTGCCTGTGCAACCTCTATAGGGTCCAGGTATCGCCTTCTGCTAGCAGCAGCGACACTGATCCTAGCCAAATGCAAAACTAGAAAAGTGGAGTAGGGAAAAAAAATGTCAGTGACCTCCACCTGTAAAACCATTCCTGTTGTGGAGGTGGTCTCATTGTTGCCCATCTAATGCACTTGTTAATTTAACCACTTTACCACTAGAGGATTTTGCTGTCTTATGTCTGGGCCACTTTTTGCGATTCGGCGCTGTGCGAATTTAACTGACAATTGCGCGGTCGTGCGATGCCATACCCAAACTAAATTTAAGCCTTTTTTTTCCCCACAAACAGAGCTTTCTTTTGGTGGTATTTGATCACCTGTGCGATTTTTACTTTTTGCGCTATAAACAAAATAAGAGCGTAAATTTTGAAAAAACAACAATATTTTTCACATTTTTTTATATGAAATTCCCCCCCCCCCCAAAAAAAATGTAAAAATCAAAATTTATTTACATTTTTGGCCAATTTGTTTTCTGCTACCTAGGTTTGGTAAAAAAAAAAAAAATCACAATAAGCATTTTGATTGGTTTGCGCAAAAGATTTGTCATTTTTGGTGTTTTTTTTTTTAACGCGTAATGGCGGCGATCTGCGATTTTTTTTTTTTGCGGGACTGCGACATTGCGGCGGACAGATCGGACCCTTGACTGACATTTTTGACACTTTTGGGGGTACCAGTGACATTACTGCAGTAATCAGTTATATATATATATATATATATATATATATGCACTGTTACTGTAAAAATTACACTGGCAGGGAAGGGGTTAATTTTATTGGAGAGGGAGGGGTTAATGTATGCCTGGTGCTTACTGACGTGTGTGAGGGGAGGTGACTGTGTGACACAAGGACAGATCCAGGGTTCAGCTATGCTGAACCCAGCAATCTGACCCTGCCTGTCACTTAGGAGATCCGCCCGCTTGTGTTTACACAAGCAGGCGGATCTCCACACTAGATCCCCGGCGATCAGGGAAGAGCAGCGGCGATCGCCGCTGCTCCTCCCCTGGCCCGACTCCCGCTGTGACTGAATACAGCGGGAGCGAGCCTCCGGCGCCGCGCGCGCTGCCGAGAAGGGGGAGTATCTGGCGACGTAGGTATACGTCACCAGACGATAACGAACCACTTTGCCGCAGTAGTGCTCGAGTGAGCAGACGGCAAGTGGTTAATTGACACCAAAGCATCTGAAACTGATTAACAGCCCCCTCTGCTACTAAACTGACCAGATCAATATCGCAGGAGTTTTCCCCCTTAACCACTTGCCAACCGCCCCACACAGATTCCCTGCGCATAATCATGTAGGTCTACGTGATCATGTGTATGTGATCTCAGCCATGCTCCCGCTGTGATTGGACATATCGGGAGCCAGACCGCGGAAGGAACGGACACGATCGCCGCCAGCCTCCCGCGATCTTCAGAGAAACTGACATGAGAGGCGCCTGCCTATGTTAACAAGGGAGGCAGCTCTCCTGTCAGACAGGCACAATGAGATTGTGTCTCAGCTAAGCTGAAACACCGATCTGTGTGCCTGTCACAGAGTCTCAACCCCCCCCCCCACCCCAGTTAGTAAGAACAATTTAGGCTCACACTTAACCCCTTGATCACCCCCAGTATTAACCCCCTTCACTGCCAGTGTCATTTATACAGTAACACTGCATTTTAGCACTGATCACTGTATTGGTGTCACTGGTCCCCAAAAAGTGTCACTTAGTGTCAAGATTTGTCCACCGCAATGTCACAGCCCCGCTAAAAAAAAAAAAAACGCTGATCACCCCCATTACTAGAAATAAATAAATAAAAAGTCCAAAAATCTATCCCATAGTTTGACCAAAATTATGTAGCAGAATACAAATTGACCTAAACTGATAACAAAATTAGATTTTTTTTTCATTGGGAATGTTTTATAGCAGAATGTAAAAAAATTGTTTTTTTTTTCAAAATTGTTGCTCTTTTTTTGTTTATAGAGCAAAATCTAAAAACCGCAGAGGTGATCAAATACCACCAAAAGAAAACTCTATTTATGGGGAAAAAGGGACATCAATGGCATTTGGGTACATCGTTGCACAACCACGCAATTGTCAGTTAAAGCAACCCAGTGCCGAATTGCAAAAACTGGCCTGGTCATTAAGGGTATAAAACCTTCCGGGGCAGAAGTGGTTGATGACCAGGCCATTTCGTTGTGATTCGGCACTGCCTTATTTTAACTGACAGTGCGACGCTGTACCCAAATAAAATGTATGTCCTTTTTTCCCACAAATAGAACTTTCTTTTGGTGGCATTTGATTACCTTGCACTATAAACAAAAAAAGAGCGACAATTCAGGGAAAAAAAAAATATATTTTTTACTTTCTGCTATATAACATTCCCAATAAAAAAAAATCAAAAATCAAATTCTTTCATCATTTTAGGCCAATTTGTATTTTTGGGGAAAAAAAAATCCCAATAAGTATATGGATTGGTTTGCGCAAAAGTTATTGAATCTACATACTAGGGGAAAGATTTGTAATTTTTATTCATTTATTCATTTATTTTTTTTACTAGTAATGGCGGTGATCAGCGATTTGTAGCAGGATTGCAACATTGCGGAAGACAGATCAGACACCTGACATTTTTTACACTTTTGGGGGGGGACCAGTGACATTACTAGTAATCAGTGCTAAAAATATGCACTGTTACCGTACTAATGACACTGGCAGGGAAGGGGTTAACACCAGGGGCAATCAAAGAGTTAAATGTGCCGTGCCCCTAGGGAGTGCTAACTGTGAGGGGGATGTACTTAAGAAATTAACACGAATAATAAATAGGAGGAACACAGGATCCCTGTGTTTATCGCTGACAGAACAGCGGTCTGCCGTGTTTACAACGGCAGATCACAGTTCTGTCTCCACAGGGAGGGATCGCCGATGCCCGGCAGCAAATGAGGCCGCTGGACCCACAGATCAGCTTCCCGTGTGGCGAATGGGCCTGTGTGTTTCCCCACGTACGTTGTTTTGCTGGAACAAGCCAACTTGCCGCTATATATATATATATATATATATATATATATATATATATATATATATACACATATACATACACGGCGGCTGGTCAGCAAGTGGTTAATTGACTTAAAAAGTATTCCTTTCATTTTTTTGAGCAGTGTACTTACCTAGGTGAATGCAGCATAGATTTAATGCTACATATGTTCCTATGTTCCTTGTTGATTCTACGCCAAGAACTGTGCAATCAAAGACCACTGATTACTACGTCCTCAGGCTTCAGGGAGCAGAGGGCCGGTGACTGTCAGTCACCGCTCTCTGCTCCGCCCCTCCAGTGCTCAATGGAGCGCCGGGCTGCCAAAGGCATGGGAGCGGTTGGCTCAGGCTCTCATAAGGGACAGAACTGTTAGAAACAATTTGATAGCTCTTCTTTTATCTAGTCAAGCCTGCTCCGCTTCCTTTATTAGGGTGACTCATTACCTATACAGGGCATTGTTGCTACCCTTGTGTCCGTTTTGACTACAGCATGCTACAGTTATGTCATTGGGGGTTTACATACACATGCTGCATACCCCCTCCCACCACAACCAGTGGAATGAATGGTTCCTTATAATTAACCTGTTAGCACACACATCTAGCTGCAGCATGTAGTCCATTTCCTTCCTGATAGTGGAGATTTGGCACACCGTTTGCACCCATCGCCAGGTGAGTGACTTGAAAAATAAACGCCACATAAAAGCCTTTTCAGAGGTCAAAACAATGACAGCCTATATATTCTCTCAATACTGCTTTCATTTAAGGCTGCTGTCAAGTGCTTTGGCCTTGCTCTCTTTAGGAGAGTATTTTATTCCAGTTTAACAAAATTCACATCAATCTGAATCATCCTTCAAGTTTCTAAAGGGAATTGTTAAATGATTTAGTACAAAGATGAAGGGTTTTGTACCAAATGTAATTAAAAGCACCCACTGGATTTTAGTTTAGCAAAACAAGATCAGCTGCATGTAGGTATTTTCCACTTATTTGAGAACCAGCCAGTACAACATGGCGTAGATCATGTATAGTCACATATGTTGATGGGCTTACCAATAACACCAAAAGCCAGTATACCTGCAATATGTAAATATAGCCTTCATTTTCTGTCCATCAACATTCTGAACCTACAGTGAGATGGTAAAAGTGGGGTCAGGTATAACTAGAAACAAACTTCCATTTGGAAATTAGTGGTTGCTGGGCTATGCATCTCCCTGAGAGCACTCTAAGGTGAATAGGTGCATGCAACTTTAGGTTTCTGGCATACATTAAAGAGTGAACACAGATTCAGTATAAAAAGGCAAGAAAAGCTTACTATCTGTAGGTGGTAATTACTTTGTTTTTTGTTAGGATTTTCTGAAATCCTGACCCTTTTTTATAGTCCAGAGCAGGCTTGTATATGCCTTGACAGACAGTGGAATAGCAAAGTAAACTTTCATCTACAGTAACAGGAGCAACTTCACTAGCATATACAAAAGAACGTTCAGTTCAGTCCAAACTACATATATGGTTTCCTTTTCATTATGACTTTAGTTTCTAGTACTATATGAGCTGTAGTCATGTTGGCACCATTATGTATATATTGTTCAGCCTTCACATTCAGTGTTAACCTGATTATTGTAGTATAGCATGCTTGGTATTAGAGTATGTAATGTCTTTCCTCATTCCACCACTTCCCAGGATGGGAGCTGGGTAAAGTATACCTGAATTATTATAAACTTACCTAAATCCAGCACTGTCAGCACATAACAGGCACCTCCAAGTACTTATACATCAAGTCCCTTCTCAGCATAAGGAATCTTGGGGGAATCTAGTAATAGGATTAGAAGGATTATAGCCCCACCCACTTCCTATCCCCAGCGTCTCACTAATGGCCAACAATGCTTCCAACAACAGTGATAAGCCAAAAGGAGAGCAGGGACTCACAACCAACTTATTGCTTCAAGCTGATGCTTATACTAAGAAAGAGACAGCCTCATTTCACACTGAATGGGGCTTGGAAATTGTGCAAGTTCATCTGAACTCGCATGATTTCAAAGCCACATTTCAGTTCAACTTAAGGGGCGACTTTAAAGACATCTGTGCAGCTTTATGCACAGATGTCTATTGCAATCACCCCTCGAAGTCGCCAAAAGCAGTGCAGGAACTACCTTTGGAAATCAGTGCGGCACCACAAAGTCAGCATTGCACCGATCGGGACTCTCTTTGTGCTGTCAAATCGCGCTGATGTGAACGGAGGCTAAGGGTGATCAGAGATAAACATGTAGCACTTAAGGCTTCCTTACAATTCAGCAAACTTCACAAAACCAAAGGTTAATTCTGACCAGCTTCTCTGCTAGTGACAACAGCACTGTGCAGGAAAAACCCTTTAGGTAGTAAGCCTTTTTTGCACACCATGTGCTTGGATATTGAACCCGGCTCCCAGGTGGCAGGGAATGTGAAGAGAAAATTACTCGCACTGCTCAAAATACAGATCATAGCAAGACATGGCCAGCATCCTCTGCATGAAGCCCAACATTGTTCTTTCTAATGACCTTAGCTACAGTTTCAATCAGAAGACAAAATTTTAAACTCAATTATGGTTATTTTTAAAAGGCAGTGCAGTAATGCGCAGCATTGAAAATTATTTTGTCTAGTTACATTGCCGTATCATTTTCCAAGCAGATGACCAGGTCTGAGATATATGGAGGTTCTGCTAATATTCCAACCAATTGCCAACATCCCAGCTTTGTATAAGTGCTTTTCAAATACTGCACAAAAGATAATTTTTGCCATCACAGCCACAAAACTTGCTATGATTTAAAAAAAAAAACACGTATTTTTTTTTTTTGTCTTGCTGTATCACTCTTCATGTTTCTCAAATATTTCTTCAATCCTTATTGCAAAAAAGTATGTATATTATGCTTATCTATACAACACCTCTTCAAACTTTTACAGAGCTGCAGCTTTATAAGAAGAAAAAAAAAAAAAAACCCAAACATTCCCCCCCAAACACTCCAATCATTCAATAGAGAAGTAAAAATGAATAGACTCCTAATGTAGAGCAGGTATCCATTCTTCTGTACAAAGCCTCTTTTGTGTATAAATTTCTGCTTCAGCCAACCTGGCCAAGTTCAGTGCACAAGCTGCAGCTTGAAGTCGCTCCTTGCAGTTAGAATGGCAAAAAGATGGATTGTTTTGTTGAAGCTGTGCGCTGCTGAATGTGATCAATACTCTATATGTTGTGGTCTTCTGTCTGCACAGACATTTAAAAATCCAAGTATAACACAGTTTGTCAATGTGAATGGCACTTGGTAATCTTGTATTGTGCACAGTGATTTCAGGGACTTATCATCCACTAAAAAGCTACGCTGTGTCCACTCTACAAGATCTGAGGAATAAACAGCACAACCAGAACCAGCAATCATCAAGAAAGAATAAATATTTTTTTTTTTTTCTGTTTGTACTTAAACATGATGCAAACACCGTGCGTCCCACCTCCTCCCTGCTCATGCAGATGCACTATTTACAGGTTTGAAAAATACTGCTGTCTTCTGTTCAGTTTAATCTTGTTTTGTTTTTAAAAGTCATGTACAAAGCTATTTTTTTATTTTTCTTCTATTTTTTTTTTCAAATTTTCAAAGCTGTTCAGCTCCAACCCAGGGTAAGAAAAGATGTCGGGAATAATCTGAAGACAATAGGTAAAGAGGATGGCTAAACAGTGGCAAGACAAAAGACTTGTATAACGCAGGACAGAAGAGGAGATAGGTTGAAAGGACATCTGGGAAGGAAGTGGAAGGGAGGTCTGCCTTTCTGTAGAGGGCAGTGGAAGAGAAATCAGCTTGATTATGGCAAGCCAGTTAAGAAAAAGCATTGCAAATAGCCGAGGAGCTGTACACACTTTAACACCTTAGCAATAATAGGGACCAGCATTATTTTTGTCAGACATTTTGCCAAGAAAATCAAGGCTTTGCCAGTCACTATGTGCTAGAGGGTTAAACATGCCTACATCACTGTCAAACCATTGCCTCTGCTAGCTGCTTTCCTTTTATTATCACAATATAATTTACTTAAACCAAAAAAAAAAAAAATGAATAAAAATAAACCAAAAGTCTGGCAGGAGCGCAAGAAATGAAAGCAAGAGAGGTAAAGGGGAGACGGCAAAATGTGCAGGGTCGGCCTCAGGGCGCATATTTGCATTTTAATGGGCATTGAAATCTAGTGTCAGGTGGCAACAGAGGTTGGTCTGTGGAAACGGCTCAGTCCTCAATATATTCCCACAAGTCCTTTTCATAACCTTCGTGCACATGAAGCAGCAGAACCCGCCTCCTACTCTCACAGTATCTGAAAAAAGCAAGAACAAAAAAGAGGTTAATACTGAAATACCGTTTAAAAAAAAAAAAGTCACAAAAGTAGTATAAAGGCTTTAATTGTGCATCTTGTTCTTAAAGTGCTAGTTGTCTCTTTCCATTACATTGTTATAAATCATCAAAAATGCCAAGACAGTATAAACAGCCCCCCCAAAATGGCCCTGTTTTGTATACACCCTCAAGAACATCTAACTTTCATCACAATGTTTTGGAAATGAGTGAAAACACTGGTATTAAAGTGGTTAAAACATGGATCTTGGTAATTGTGCACTAGATACAGGGCATAAATACATGTACAAATCATACACAAAGAGCTGAAGTGGTTAATGGGCAAGATAAGAGAAAGCAATGTTTACATCAGTGGTCACTGTATTTGGTCATCACGTTAACCAAACGCTACAGACTCACTCCAATTGGCTCTCTACATTTGTGCTGTGATCTGTGCAGTCTGACGAAGACTCAAATAACATCCATAAAACATCATGACGTCCTCCGCTTGTAGTGGTTATACCGGGATGATGCCTGCAGCGACACGCATCATTCTGGTAGCAGAATTTTCACCTGGCGATTCGGTTTTAGGCAGAAGTGGTGTTTATCATTAGTTATAAAGTTGAAAAATAAAAAAAAAAAAAGAAAAAAAAAAGTTTTAGATTAAAGCACCCCAGTCCCCCATGCTTATGCGTACATGCGAATGAATATGTAATTCCCACACGCATATGTAAATGGTGATCGCACCACACGAGGTATTGTCGCGAAAGTCCAAGCAAGAGCAAAAAGTCTAGTGCCAGGCCTCCTCTAACTCTAGGTAACCTGTTTTATATAAAATTTTAAAGCTTAGACCATGCATAATTGCTTAGACCATGGTAAATACCGTAGTTTGCATCCAATCATGGAATGGTGCAAATCTTTAAGCGTGACAGGTTATCTTTTTACTCAGCATAACAGTCTTTTACATTTTAACAAAAAATGGGGTATTATATTGAGTTTGTGTGCAAAAAAAAGTGTATTTTTTCTGTGCAAATACCGTGCGACAAAAAAATTGCAAAACCCATTTTATTTTATAGAGCCTTTGCTAAAAAATATATATGTTTGAGCATTCTAAGTGGTTTTCTAGCAACAAAAAAAATATATATATTTTTATGTGTGTAAGAAGTGTCAGAATTGTCCCGGTAGGCAAGAGTTTAAAGAGTAACTCCACTTTTGTTGAGGAAAAAAAAAAAAAAATAAATAAAATATTCCCCTCCGGGTGATCTATGTACAATACAAGGACTTTAACAAACTGTTGCAGATTCCTACCTTTTCTTATTCTAAATAATCCGTGTTTGTTTGCCTGTGTACATGTGGAAAGTTAATCTAATGGGAGTGGTTTCATAATTATCAATCAGCTGCTGCACTTGCCGGGCTCTAATGAGGAATGAGTCTGCATCCCTTTAGATTTCTTATTGGGAACAGCTCACCAAAAATTACCTTTTGGTTGCAGGTAGCCATATTGCATTGCATTTAACAGAAAAGGACAGCGCTGCAGATTGAAAAGGAAAGGTCATTTTTAATAATATTCACAAAATGACTTGTGTCGCAAATTGTATACGCTATATTTATTTTTGTTCCCACAATTTTGGCTGTACATCTCCTATGCATAACAGGAGTGCAGTTCATTCTGCATTCCTGTGACCCGTTTTTAGCAGACAGCAGGCTGAAGTCTGTTCTCTGCTGACGTCACAGATGTCAGTCCAGGTACCGCGTCATCACGACTAGGGTTAGACCGATATGATTTTTTCAGGGCCGATACCGATATTTTGGTCACAACATATCGGTATCGGCCGATACTTTGTACATTTAAGGGTTTGAAAAATAAAGAAAATTTTTGACACAAATCTAGTACTGAACATGTTAATTTTTGTTTAATGCTTAATGGCTGGCTTGCTGGCACCCTATGGTGGGTGGCTGGCTGGCACCCTGTGGTAGGTGGCGGGCTGGCACAGGGCCTGTGGGCGGCGGGCTGTCTGGCACCATGTCTGTGGGTGGCTGGCTGTCTGGCAAAAGGGCTGTGGGTGGCTGGCTGGTACAGGGCCTGTGGGTGGCTGGCTCGCTGGTACAGTGCCTGTGGATGTGTGGCTGGCAACGGGCTGCTGTGGGTGGGTGTATGGCTGTGATGCACTCCCGCGAGAATAGTCCTGACTCCAGACGAGGCTGTCCAAGGTGAGGGAGACGGCCTAAGAGGGCAGAATGACGTCACAAAAATATTGGCAATATCGGCCAGTTCCGGGGCCGATACCGATATATCAGGGAAAGTGCATATCGGTCTATCCCTAATCACGACCACGAAGTCAGGATCCGCCAGGTGCCTGGACAGACACCCAGCTCAGCCTCTCAGCGAGCTGCTAAGAGCCTGAGCCGGCTGCTTCCGACACCTGCACAGCCCAGTGCTCCAATGAGCGAGGAGGAGGCAGTGCAGAGAGCTGCTGACTAACAGGCAGCAGCTCTCTGCTCGGGGAGCTGACAGAAGTGGGCGATCAGCGGTGTTCGATTGCTTGGTTCTCAGTGCAGAAGTGCCAGGGGACCAATGCTGCATCCACTTAGGTAAGTATGATTGGGGGGAAAAAAGCCATACATCTCTTTTAGTTCATTTTTAATATTCGAAACAAACACGCCCATCAATATCTCTATGCTTTATTTTGTTTAGAAAATCATTTTGAAAAACACCAACTTAACGGGCCATCTTAAGAACAGATGATTCGTGTAGCATTTACTTCCTGGAATCCATCTGCCCTTAGCTCATACATGCAGGCAGGAGTGGAGTGTGTGCTTAGCTAGGAAAGCCCCTCCCTCAAGACATCTGGGATGTATGGCATCATTTGCATTGGCCTGGAAACCAGGAAGTAACTGCAGAAATGTAAACAAAGTTTAACACAAGTAAATAGGATATACTTTATTTACTAATGCTAGCAGCATAATCATTCAAAATAGTAAATGTTGATTGAAAGGGTAAAGTTCCACTTTAAAGCGGATCTTCATTGCATCTAAGCGCCATAAACCAAAAACACAATGTACTTAATTTTTAATATTTTAAAGCAAACGCCTCCATCCATATCGCCATGCTTTATTTTGTTGCAAAATCATTTGAAGAACACCCCACCAGCATTTCTGGCCTTGGCAATCTTGTGTAAGGGCAGATGATTCATGTAGCATTTACTTCTTGGAATCTATCTGCCCTCGGGTCAGGCATGTATGCAGGAAAGTGTGCTTAGCTGAGAAAACTCCCCCCCCCCCCCCCAGAAGACTCTTGGGATGTATAAAATCATCTGCCTAGGCAAGAAACCAGGTAAAGGAAGTACACAATATAATATACACTCCTATCTATTTATTAATGCTAGCAGCAGGACGATTAAAAAAATTCAATGTTGATTGAGTGAATTTCCACTTTTTCTGAAGCAGCTACTGTCCGAACAGAAAAGCCTGTCCCCCTGCCAGCAGCTGCATGGTGGGACCTTTGCTCACGAATAGGAAGCACTGAACTCTCTACATAGGTCTGACATGTCCCCTACTGAGACAGACCTGTAGGTCTGCAATCAGAAAAGCGTATTCTTCCTGCTGATTTGAAGGTTCAGGCTGTGACGCACAGTGGGAGTGCCAGATCACCACTTCCCCAAAGAAAGCCAGGGCCCCACTATGCAGGGAATGGCAGGTGACCGACTTTTCTGCTCAGGAAAGAAAATAAACTGTAAGGCCTGGTTCACTCTAGTGTGATTTCAAATGCGACTTGAATTGCACAGCATCACACGACAATGGAAATCACATTGTTCTCAATCGTGCTTGTTCACACCAATGTGACTCAGCAATTTTGGAAATGGTTCCTGTACCACATAATTGCACTGAACTATTGTGAACCCTAGCCTAAGAAAATAAACACCTTTTGTTTGATACACATTTAGCTCATTGAGAGAGGGGGGGTATGGAAGCTGCTTTACAATGGGGGTAATTCTGATGCCTGTTGCATAGAGAGGCTAGTTCTGAGGCTGCTTTACATGACATGGGGGGAAGATCTGGGGCACAGGCATGTATGAGGGGCCGCTTTCATTTGTGACAGTCGTAAAATGGAATTTTTCCATTTCTCTGATGTTTGACGGAAAGCTCCTCATCTTCATCATTGGGTTATGTTGCCCCCTACATGAGTAGGACACTAGGCAGGAAAAAAACTTGACTATGCCTATGGGCAGTCCCAGTGGGGTATACCCCCCACTCATTTATAGCCAGATTTGTTTCAGTGTCAGAAGAAAACCAACTCCATATAGGGGTGGGTGCTGTGTCTCTGTATGAACATCAGTGAAATGGATTTTACGGTAAGTCAAAAATCCCATTTTCTCCATCATTCATTGATGGACACAGCTCCTTATCTTCTTCACCGTTCGGACGTCCCAAATAAGTGTCAAACATGAGGTGGAAAAAGCAAGAAAAAAATTCCCAAGGCTAAACCATAGCCAACCAGGTAATATGGAGCTCAACCATAAACAACTGGAGCTCACCTGAAAGAACCATATACCCTTAAGGAGGACCAGGTCCTCTAAACAGCAGCCTGCAAAACCTTGAGGCCAAAAGGAAGCATCCGCAGATTCCAACACATCAACTTTGAAAAACTTTGTGAAAGTGTGCGCAGACGACCAGGTGGTCGCCTTGCAAACCTGCTTCACTAACGCCTGATAACAGAAGGCCAAGGAGGCACTAAGCGCCCGGGTAGAGTGTGCCTTAACAGGGAAAGGAGGAATACGTTGGCACCACTGTCTGAACATCTGGAAATGGTCGCAGCAGAAGCAGCCAACCCTTTGAGGTCCTTCCGTGAGTACAAATAGTGATTCTAACTTCCAAAAAGATTCCGTAGCTGCCGGATACACCCTGATTGCCCGAACCACATCCAGGTAATGCAAGGCGATTTCCTTAGGATGTTCCGGCCTGGGACACAGGGAAGGCAACACAATGTTTTATTTAAATGGTAATCAGAGACGAACTTTGGAAGGAACAGTCAGGGACGAAGTACCTCCTTATCTCTATGAACCACCAGGTAAGGTGAACGACAAGACAATGCAGCCAGCTCGACACCCTGCACGCAGAAGTAATAGCCACCAAAAAGGCCACCTTCTGGGACAACGTAAGCAAAGGAACTTCCCAAAGACTTTCTAAGGGAGGTTTCTGAAGAACTGACAGCATCGAATTGAGGTCCCACGGCGGCAATGGAGATCGTACTGGAGGAGCCAAGTGTCGAACCCCCTGGATAAAGGTACGCACCAAGGAATGTGTGGCCAATGGTCATTGAAAGAAAACCGCCAAGGCCGAAACCTGGCCCTTGATGGTACTCAAGGCCAGGCGCTACTCAACCCCACATTGGAGGAAAGTCAATGTCCAAGCCACCCAAAAGGAGCAAGGGTAAACCCCAAGAGATTCACACTACGCAATGTACGTCTTCCAAGTACGATGGTAGATCTTCCTAGAGTTAGATTTTCTAGCTTTTAACAGCTTCCGACAAACCTCTATCTTTTAGCACCTGGCTTTCAACAGTCAAGCCGTTAAAGCCAGAGACTGTAAAGCAGGATGGAAGATTGGCCCTTGGGACAGCAGATCTTCCATGAGAGGAAGTCTCCACGGAATGTCGCCGACCAGCCACCCCAGATCGGCAAGGCCAGTCTGGAGCCACTAGAATGACCGGAATCCCTATTGCCTCGATCCTGCGCAGGAGTCGTTGCAGAAGTTTTAGAGGGGGAAATGCGTAAATCAGACAATACTGACTCCAAGGAGCCACTAGGGTGTCTGTGGCATCGGCTAGAGGATCCAGAGACCGTGCCAAAAACCTCTGTACCTTCCTGTTGAGACGAGAGGCCAATAGGTCCACCTTGGGAGTACCCCACTGAAGACACAGCAGCAGATGAAGTGACAATTCCCCCCGGTCCAACACCTGTCGACTGAGGTAATCCGCTTGCCAATTTTCCACCCCTGGAATGTGTACAGCAGAGAGCTGGAACAAATCATTCTGCCCACCTTAGAATTCAGGCTACTTCCCGAGCCGCCAGGGCACTTCTTGCGCCCCTTTGGTGATTGATATAGGCCACGGCATTGTCTGATTGAATACATACCAGACACCCCTGAAGACGAATTGTCCAATGAGCCAGGCAAAGTCTGATCGCTCGTAGTTCCAGTACATTGATCGGCAGTCTGGACTCTGGCAGAGTCCAGACCCCCTGAGCACAATCTATGCCAAGAACACCTCCCCCACCCGGACAGGCTGGCATCCATGGTGACAGCTGTCCAGTACAAGGGAAGAAAGGATTTTTCCTGTCGAAGTGCCGGAGAACTAAGCCACCAGATCAGGGACCCTCTCGTACCCCGGCTCAACAGGATCAGATTGTCTTAAAAACAAAAAGAGAAGGGTGCACCGACCTAATGCATTACCACTAAAAGTGTTTATTAAAAAATTGTAAAAAGTATAGATTATACTCACAAAACAGGTGTGGGTATCACACAAATGATCAACACAAGATCTCCAAGGTAGCCAAGACACTGTGTGGTGCTGGGTAGCATGCAGTGAACCGCATGAGTCTGCTAGGGCTAGGCTGACACGTTTTGAGGGCAAACACTCTTCCTTAGAGCCAAGACGTGCTGCTAGCAGTTCTTTTTGTTGTTTTTTTAATGTGTTTTGGATACCCATGATCCTGAGGGGGCAGCAAGACCTTAAGCCATACCTACTTAAGTTCACTTGAAACATTCCCCCCCCCCCCCCATCATACGCCACTCGAGCGCAGGAGAATTGTTTTTCATATTTCTGTCCCATTTCACCAGGATCTCTTTTTGCAGAAACTGTGCAAACGAAACCGCCTCGAAGGTAGGCACCATCAGGCCCAGGGCCTGCATGCAAGGTGGGAGGGATGACCGTCTGCTAGGCAACAGAAGCTGAATTGCCCCCTGCAATTTCTGGAGTTTTTACAGAGGAAGAAACACTCTAGCTGGTCCAACCCAGATAGTCCAGGCGTGTGGACGGAACCAGAGCAGACTTCTAAAGGTTCAGAATCCAACTGAACTCTCTCAGAGTTTGCAGAGTAATCGCCTAGTTGTCCATTAGAGCAGTCGGAGACTCCACTAGCAGAAGATGATCGTCCAGATACCCCAGTACTGCGATCCCCCGCTGACCCAACAATGCCAGCACCGGGGCCAACACTTTCATGAAGATCCGAGCAGCAGAGGCAAGACCAAAGGGTAATGCCACAAACCGATAATGCTCCTTGCCCATGGCAAAGCAGAGGAATTCTATGCACTAAGATAAAAATGCCTTCTGTGTGCAGCAGTCCCCCTAATACTTACCTGTGCCCCATCTCTATCCAGCAATGTCCACGAGTGCCTCAGCTGCCCGGGACTCTCTTGATTGGCTGAGACATTGTAGCAGCGCCATTGGGTCCCACCACTGTCAAACAGTTAGCCAATCAGGAGATAGAGGGGGGCAGCTCTGTCTGAATAGATACACCGAGCAGCAGTTAGGCTCTGGTGCCCCCATAGCAGGGCGCTTGCTGTGGGGGCACTCAAAAGAATGGGGGGCCAAAAGCACCAGCCAGGGACTTGAGAAGAGGAGGATCCAGGCTGCTCTGTGCAAAACCACTGCACAGAGGTGGTAAGTATAACATGTTAGTTATTTTAATAGAAAAAAACAAAAAAGAAACGAGACTTTACAATCACTTACTTGGCGGTCTCTTGACAACTCAAAGTTTCAGCTCCCTCCATACATTTTTTATAGGATTAAGGTCTGGAGACTGGGCCACTCCATGACCTTAACCTCCCTGGCAGTATGATTGTTTCTGATTTTAGGTGCTGAAAGCGGTACCATTATTTTGCATGTAATTCTTAAGGATGAGCAGCCCAAACCAACTATTTACATATGATTTTTTTTTACTGTGCGTTCTTTAGAACATGGCAGGTATGATCAAGTTTGAAACACAAAATCATAAAAATAAAATAAATAAGTTAAAGTATATATATTTATATATTACAGTAAAATTGCAGGCAAGGGCACTGGGGGGGCAAACTACTGTCAATTTTTTTTTTTTTTTTAGTAATGTAATCCAATAGGATTACAATATATCAGTGTGTTTTACTATTTGAATTTGCCGCCGGTTCCACCCTCCTGCGATGCGACACTCGCAGGAGATGGAAGCTGGGGCACACAGCATCAGACGGAAGATCCGGCCGCCGTATGTTGCCGGAATACATCGCGGGATCCTGGGGACAAAGTAAGTAACCTCTTCCAGGATCCAACGACTTCTCCCTGGCAGTACCCAGAGTGTGGCTTTGGGTTAACACTAATGGCACTGAAATTCCACCCCGAGCCATACTCGGGAATACCGCCAAGGAGGTTAATGTGCTCTTCTTGAGCCACTCCTTTGTTGCCTTGTCGGTATGTTTTGGGCAATTGTCATGCTGGAAGACCCATCCATCACCCATCTTCAGTGTTCTGGCGGAGGAAAGGTGGTTCTCATCCAAGAATTTACAATACATGGACCGTCTATTGGCCCCTCAATGCAGCAAAGTCGGCATGTACCTTTAGTAGAGAAACAACTCCAAAGCATCATGTTTCCACCTCCGTGCTTGACAGTAAGGATGGTGTTCCTTGGGTAATAATTCACATTTTTCTTCCTCCAAACAAGGTGAGTCAAGGTAATGCCAAAAAGCACAATTTTGGACTCATCTGACCACAGCACTTTCTCCTAATCCCTCTCTGAATCCTTCAGATGTTTGTTGGCATGACTGTACATGTGTCTTCTTGAGGAAGGGGACTCCTTGTGTTTGGAGGAAGAAAAATGCTGACTAGGACCCTAAGAACACTATACCTACAGTCAAGTACGGAAGTGGCATTAAGTAATTTGTTGCATTAAGGGGCCAATGGACGGGCCATGTATTGTAAACTCTTGGATGAGAACCTTCTTTCCTCAGCCAGAACACTGAAGATGGGTCTTTCGCCATGACAATGACTCAAAAAACATACAGCCAAGGCAATGAAGGACTTCTGTGCTTGCCACCAAGAGTTTCTTCACCAAGTACCAAGTCATGTTTTGCTTGGGGATCAAATTTTATTTTTTTTTACTCACTGAACTGCAACACAATTTATAACATTTGCAGCATGTTTTTTTTTCTTGATTTTTGTTTGATATTCTGTCTCTATCACTTAAAAATTATATTATAGACCCTTCATTTCTTTGTGGGCAAACTAACAAAATCTGCAGGAGATCAAATAATGGATTTTAAGGCAAGTACAAAAATCCCATTTCTCGGAGTTCGACGGACACAGCACTCCATAAATCATAATTAGTGGGTTATATTGCCTCCACCAGGAGTAGGACTAGGCAGAACAAAAACACACCTGGCGATGCCCATGGGCCGTCCTTAGCTGTTATAACACCCTCTCTGCTCTAGGTAATCAGTTTTGTAGCAAGCGGTATTGGAAGTATCAGAACTCCATAGAGGGGTGGGTGCTGGGTGTCCATCGAACTCAGAGAAATGGATTTTACGGTAAGTACAAAAATCCCATTTTCTTTCTTTCACCGGACATGGCGCTACAATGATCATAACTAGTGGGAAGTCCAAAAGCAGTGGCAAAATAAAAATGATGGGTGGGGAAAATAACCCAAGGCTAAACATAAGAAGCCTTAACTGGGTCACAGGAGCCACATCTGAAAAATAAAGGTTTAAAAAAAAAAAAAAAACACTCCTCAAGAGAGAACAGCCCCTCTTAAACAGCAGCCTGCAACACTCTGCAGCCAACAGAAGCATCCACAGATGCCAAAGTATCTACCTTATGGAATTTTGTAAAGGTATGCATGGACGACCTGGCTGCTTTGCAAACTTGCGATATTGAAGCATGATGACGGAAGGCCCAAGAAGCACTCAGCGCCCGAGTAGAATGCGCTGTGACAGGGAAAGGTGGAACCTGACCTTTAATGGAATAGGCCATGTCTGTCTGATCCATCTAGAGATGGTAGCCGAAGAGTCAGCCAGCCCTTTTTTTGGTCTATCCATAACCACACAAAGCAAGTCTGACCTCCAAAAGGTCTCAGTAGCTGACAGATAAACCCCAATCGCACAAACCACATCCAAGGTATGCAAAGCAAATTCCTTGGGATGAGTTGGCTTGGGACACAAGGAAGGCAACACAATGTCCTCATTCAAATGGAAGTCAGAGGCAACTTTGGGCAAGAATGATGGACAGGGACGAAGTACCACTTTATCCCTATGGACAACCAAATGGGGACTGCGAGAGGATAATGCAGCCAGTTTCGATACCCTGCGGGCCGAGGTAATAGTCACCAAGAATGTCGCCTTCTGGGATAACATAGGCAAGGGAATCTCCTGAATATTCTCAAATGGAGGATTCTGGAGAACCAAGAGCACTAAAATGTAAATCCTATGGCGGCAAGAGAGACCGTACAGGTGGTGGGGCCACATGTCAACCCCCCTGAATGAAGGTACGAACTAAAGAGTGCGTTGGCTAGGGGTCGCTGAAAGAAGATTGACAAGGTAGACACCTGGCCCTTGATGGTACTCAAGGCCAACTTCTGATTATCGCCCTGTTGAAGAAAGGTTAAGATACGAGCCACAGAAAAGGATCGAGGATGAGTGCCAATCGACTCACACCAAGAAATGTACCCTTTCCACGTACGTGGTATATCTTGCTGGAAGACTTCTCCCTCGCCTTCACCATAGTAGAGATCACTGATCCGGACAGACCTCTATCCCTCAGTACCTGGCTTTCAATAGCTAAGCCATCAAAACCAGCGACTGTAAAGCAGGATGGTAGATCAGTCCTTGGGACAACTGGTCTTCTCTGAAAGGACGCCCCAGAGGGATGTTTACATCCACCAGGATGATTGGAAGATCCTTGCTCTTGATTCCTCGCAGGAACTGTGGCAGAAGCCTTAGCCAAGGATGATACTGGCCATACCGTAGCCCTTGGACGCCTGCGGCGTCTTTCAGAGGACCCGGTGACCTTGTTACGAATGTCGGTATCCTCCTGTGGAGCCGAACCCGCTAAAGGAACTTCATGTAAGACTGTGGAAACAGAACTGTCTTGAAGGTGGATACCAACAGACTCAGAACCTGTATGCAAAATGGGAGAGAGAATTATCTGTGTGACAGCAGCCGGTGAGTCACGGCCTGTGGTCCCTGAAGTTTGTGCAAAGGAAGGACCACCCTGGTCAGAAAAAGAATCAGACCTAGGTAAATCAATTCCCTGGACAGGGATAGGGAGGAACCTTCGGTAGTTTGGACATCACCTGAACGTTTGCAGGAATTAAAGCCGCACAAGAAAACTCAGGACCTAAAAAAAACATGAAGTGTACAAGCTTTGTCCCCATTTCTGCGTACCCCCCCCCCCCCCCCCCAAAAAAAACACTTTGCGGATTTCTTTGACGCTTAAGGAAGTGTACGGAGCCGGAAACCAGTGAAGATGTCCCCCCCACCCCAATAATGGGTGAGGGCAGACCTTCATGCTAAAGGAGTTTTGTCTGCTGGTCTGGGGAAGCTAGCTATAGGCTTGCAAGACCAAGGTTGCTTGGAACCTCCCGGGGAAGATTTAAAAGATCTGTTTCCCCTATTCTCCATCCCAGAAGAAAGAATTTTCTATGGGCTCAGGAGGGGGGTCCCCATCTGCGGCAAGGCTCCTTTCTTTTTCTTAACTGTGGCAGGAAGGTTCTCTTCCCTCCCGTGATACCCTTAATGTCGTCATCCAGGGTAGCACCAAACAAGCCATCGCCCTGAAAGGGCAAATCAATGAGAGCTTTCTTAGAGGCTTGGTCTGCAGACCAATTCTTAAGCCACACAGCACGTGCCTAATCACCACCTCTGCCGAACCAGCTATATTAAACATGCTGCGTGCCACAGCCTCCACTTTCTTGTTACCCGGGTCCTTAAAGGACGGGGATTCCTCTACTGGGATCATGGCTGCTTTATTCAATCTGGAAACAGGAGGGTCCACCATTGGTGGACTAGTCCACTTTTTTTAAAAGTGACTCCCTAAAAGGGTAATGTACAGCAAAACATTTGGAGGACCACAAAGGGTAATTTTGGTTGTTCACATTCCTTACAGGAAAATCTGTCAAAATAAGGCACATAAGGAAATCCCTTTGGAGTATGATGCAACTTAAGCGTACCAAACGACACAGCCACATCCTCCATCTATAAAGTCTCACGCACTGCAGTAATTAGTGCATCTACCTGCGCGACAATGGAGGAATCATCCTCACTGTCGGGTGGATCAGGGGGTGTGATATTAAGGCCCCCTGGATGGGCCCCGTCCAAGGCGGCATCTTGGTCAGAATCAGATGAGACAGACTGAGCAGGGGAAGACGGGGATGCTTCCTCCTGGGCCTTTGCCCACACGCCACTTCCACCCGGGACACTAAGGACTGCAGGATCGCGGTCAGTGCAACCATGGGAAGCTGGGGTTCCGAGGGACCTGCCACCTCCAAGAGAGGGTCAGTGGGGGAGATGTGACCCTGAGGCTCCATAAGGAAAGGAACACCTTGCAGTACATAAGGTATCTTTTTGGCACCACTCAAAGGATCCCCTCAAGGCTCAGGGTACCTATCAGCAGAGAGAGAGATAACAGGGACCCCCAAAGACTCACCCTACCGACCAAGGGAGCGCTGAGAATCCAGCATCATTATGGATGCTATTCCCTGTTCATATGTCCCAGGCACAGGAAGAGGAAACTACAGAGGAAGTGGAGGAGCTTCTGCATTTCCACGAGGCTTTAGTTGTCTGAAGCATCTCCCAGACTAAGGGAAAAAAGTCCCGTGACATCATTCGGCTACACAAACATGGCTGTCAAACGGAGACCAGCCAGACTAAGGGAAAATAACCTCCATCAGGTACAAACACTGAAGCATACTGCCAGGATCTTTCCTGCACCCTCTGCATTGTTGCAAGGGGACCTCCCACTGAAGGTAGGACACACGTTTAGGGGGGACTCTGCTATGCACTCTGCACCTGTCTCTGCACTGGGAACCCCCTGCACTATACCCACACTGCAAACAGCAGGGCATGCACATAGGAGTCTCCTACACTGGGACCCCTCCAGACTATCAGGGCAGGACACACTATCCTAGGACCCTTACAGAGTGGGAATAGCGGGGGGAGATCCCAGGGGTCTCTGTTGCATTCTCTGCCCTGGGACCCCCACCAGACTCTAGGTCCAGATAAGAGGGAATGGGAGTGGGGGAAGCCCAGGTCCGACCGTCACTGGAGGTTACCAGCATCCACCCCTAAGAAAACCATCAAAGGGGGAGAGGGGGGACTGTACTTACCCTGCCATGGTGCGGGTAGCACTCCAGACAGAACTCCTCGCCACCAAAGTAGGGGAGTTGTCCGCCAAGGGACCGCTGCGACTCAGACCCAAGCCCGTTTGTATGCGACCCTGCGAGACTTAACTCGTGGGCCAGCCTCTGTCCACGAGGCTATGTCGCGGCCGACCTAGCGTGTAGCTGCGGTCTGTACACGCTCACTGGCTGAGCTGGGGGGGGGGGGGGGGCCACTGGATCTAGATTATTCAGCCGTCACCCAGCCCGGCAGTTGAATGTAGATCTCCCAAGAGAAAACAAAAAAGATGTAAGGAAGGGGAAAATTGCTAGGACCAAGATCCCAGTCGGGAGCCTAGGTCCTTACTCCTGACTAAATAGATTAAAACTGATTGCCTGCGACAAAGTACTTAATGCCACTTTGGTACTTAACTGTAGGTATAGTGTTGAGTGATGTGTCCGTCGATGAACAAAAGCAAAAATGATTTTCCCCACTGTATGTGCTTGAACTGAATTTATAAAACATTAAGAAGCGCGGTTACTTTAGCTTTATTGTTCAGCTGTTGATACGCTTTACAATGAGCAGCTTCTTTATTTTATTTTTGAGTGTAGATAATCATCAATTCACATTTAATAGCACATCCAGATTACCTGTACTTGTCTTGTACTTTCTGCTTTATGTCTTGAAGGGAATCCTGGGAAATATCCCTCTCCAAATATCCAGACAGGACTTCTGTCGCATTCTCTAAGTCAGCTTGATTATTCTACATTAAAAAAAAAAAGTTTAACAAAATAAACCAACTATCATACATTTTATTATTTCTAAATCTAGGAAAAC
This sequence comes from Pelophylax lessonae, assembly GCF_965119305.1. Lineage (NCBI taxonomy): Eukaryota > Metazoa > Chordata > Amphibia > Anura > Ranidae > Pelophylax > Pelophylax lessonae. Next base: position 133,932,474 of record NC_138771.1, read on the forward strand.
TGTACATAAGGATGAACAAAAATAATGTGTTTTTAACATTGACACGTTATTAACCACTTGTCGACCAGCCGCAGCACATATACTGCGGCAGGTCTGCTTTATTGCACAAAACTACGTACCTGTACAGCGTTTCGCGCAATAGCCAGTGGGGGCGTGCGCTGATTGGCCAGAGGGGGAGCCAATCAGCGGGTCCGGAGGATGCGATCTCTATGTTCATCCAGTGGGTCCATCCCCCACACAGTGAGTAAACACCCCCTAGGAACACACATAACCCTTTGATCTGTGACAAAACGGCTGTCTGCCTTGTTTACATAGGCATACCGGTGTTCTGTGTATATTGGGGAGCGATCGCGGGTGGACATCGCATCCTCCGGACCCACTGATTGGCTCGCCCTCTGGCCAAACAGCGCGCACGCCCCCACTGGCTATTGCACGAAATGACGTACAGGTACATCATTTTGCGCAATAGAGGTGACCTGACGCAGTATATGTGCGGTGGCTGGTCGATAAGTGGTTAACGCGTAAAACCCCTTTCCCTGCCCATGTCATTATTACAGTAACCGTGTATATTTTTAGAACTGATTACTGTAGCAATGTCGCTGGTCCCCTCAAAAGTGTCAGGTGTCCGTTCTGTCCTCCGCAATGTTGCAGTCCCGCTAAAAATCGCTGATTGCCACCATTACTAGTAAGAAAATAAATACAAATGCCATAAATCTATCCCCTAGTTTGAAGACACGATAACTTTTGCGCAAACCAATTAATATACACTTATTGGGATGTTTACCAAAAATATGTAGCAGAATACATATTGGCCTACAATGATGAAAAAATTTGATTTTTACATTTTTTTTTTTTATTGGCTGCGTTTTATAGCAGAAAGTAAAATTTATATATATATATATATATATATATATATATATATATATATATATATATATATATATATATATATATATATATATATATATATATATATATATATATATATATTTTTTTTTTTTTTTTTTTTGTTATAGAATTGTTGCTCTTTGTTTATAGCGCAAAAAAAAAAAAAAAAAAAAAAAAAAAATCGCAGAGGTGATCAAATACCCCCAAAAGAAAGCTCTATTTGTGGGAAAGAGGACATAAATTTTATTTGGTACAACGTCGCATGACCGTGCAATTGTCAGTTAAAGTAACAGTGTCGTATTGCAAAAAAATGGCCTGTTCATTAATGGGGTAAAACCATCTGGTCCAAAAGTGGTTAACATGTTAAGTCCCAAGTCCAGGAGTACCTGAAATTAACCCTTGCAGTGGGCTTCCACCATGCACTGCAATGATTTAATGTTCATTAGTTCCAGGGAGGTGGAGCACAAGATGTCACTTATCTGTCTGCCCACTTTAGTGCTCTCCTCTGCCCGAATCTCCAGGTTTTGAAGAGTGACTTGACATAATTACCCCTAAATGTATGTTGAGGAGGCTGGAGTGTGACCATGGCTAGTTACAGCTTACAGAGACAGTTGTGGGGAACAGGGTGAGGAATAGGGTGTTTATTTCTCCTTATTCCACTATCCCTAGGCATGAAAACTTTTGCAGTACCAGGGGCCCAAACGCAAGGATACTTTTTCTGATATTCTGGGGGTTGGGCTTTAAGGGTGCCCTTACATAGGTATATAGATAGGTTGTCTTTATGCAGAAACTTGCATGCCAAATTTATTAGTCTTTTATATTTAATTATGAATGTTATATATATCTGAAAAAAAAAGGATGCTAATATAAAATAAAGAGTTTAAAAAGACTCTGTTGGGGATGAAGAAATTCATTATACCTAAGAAATTCCAGCAGACTTGCTTTGTTTTTGCCGTGCATAGTGGTAAAGCAGGTTAAAGCAGAACTCCAGGTGGAGTGTTTTTTTTTTCTTTATTTCATGTGTGTACATAAAAGTTCTTTCCTGAGGTGTATTCCATTGCCAGGCAGCTGGTGTGCTTCGATTTTTACACTTAAACATCATTTCTACAGTCCAAGGCCATTGCTACACCCACCCACCACCTAGACGCCACATTGGGATACCACCATTACATTTTTGTCAAATAGATCAATTAGTACCCAAGTAAACCTATCTAAAGTTCCAGCACCAATCAATCTACTACTTTAAGTGTGACCTTAAAAAGAACTGCTTGTGTCTAGGCTGGATAATACTACTTTTGCTGTAGTTCAGGTCCCTGGATGACAACACGTGGGTGACAGAATACAGGGCATTCCGTGAATTGGCAAAGGGAAGGAGGGGCATACAAGCGACACTAGTGTAAGTAGCTCTCATGGAGGCAACTGGCCCAAACAACAACAGGAGTAAACAAAAGATTTTATTTTTAAGGACACAGCTATCTGGCAATGGAAAACTTCTTCAGGAGGGGTAAGTTTTGTATACACACCTGAAATTCTGAAAGAGAAAAAAAATGCGGCCTATAATTCCGCTTTATTACCACAGCAGATTTAAACTAAGCATATGATGTAAATTGCTCAAACAAAGGGGGCTCCACTTTGTATTTAAATGCTGAGTTTTGCCCCATCCCTTATTGCTCATAGTAAGCACAGGCTCACACTACTGCACTGTAATACCACGTGTTGTGTTAGTGCAGTCTATTTAAAAGTGTCCATGCTACTTTTTATAATGTGGTGCACTACAATTCACTCAATTGTAAAAAAAACACCCCAATGCACCTTGCCAAGGGACGCGTGTCCCTTGGGAGTGCACCACTGCGTTATTATGCACTGTGGTGCGCTGCCATCCACGTCCCTTGGCAAGGTGCACAATGAAAGCAAAGAGTAACACATTACTGCAGAGCAATAGTGGGAAGTCCCATTAAGGTTCTGGTGTGATATTTAATGGCACTCAGTGTCATAACGTGCATGTCCACACATATGCACTAGCAATGTGGGCTGTGAAGTATTTTTTGCATGTGCTACAGTGGGCTTTCTGCAAGGTTTGTGGTGTACAGTATTTTTAGGTTTCTCTTTCACTGAAGCACACTGGAATGAGGTACAATGTGCTGCAGAGCGATAAAATGTCACTTGCCTTGTTTTTTGCAGCACACACCAACACAGCGCATTGGTGTAAATGGTGGCAATACAGGCTTTTGGATTTGTCCATGCATTAGTACTGTATTTACTAATGTCAAATACATGTGGTATGAACAGGCACTTAGATTATCACAAACATTTGTGCTGTAGGCTGGCATCATGCAAAAGATTATCCCTGTTGGCAGTATTAGCAAAGGTGAGGTCAGTTAATAAAAGATGGCACTGACTTCAGAGGATAGGAAAGTAATAGGAAAGTACAGTGCATGAAACAATTTATTAATTGTAGGAATAAATGATTCTGCATTTCCACCCAGGGGGAGTACGCTGCCCTACAAGGCAGAGCTCCATTCTCCCAGGGGGAATGTGATGGATTTAGTGTCCCTGCTAAAATCCATCACTTCCCTTAGTAAAAGCAGCACAGTTTACACAAAAACACTGGCTAGGCACACAGTTAACCCTTTGATTGCTTTATAGCAGAAAGTAAAATATATTATATATATATATATATATATATATATATATATATATATATATATATATATATATATATATATATACCCCCCAAAATGATCAGGCTTTTTTTGTTTGTAGCGCAAAAAATAAACGTATCGGTGATCAATATATCAAAAGAAAGCTCTATTTGTGGGACCAAAATTACAAATTTTATTTGGGTACAGCATTGCATGACTGTGCAATTGTCAGTTAAAGTAATTCAGTGCAGTGTAGCACAAAAAAAAAAAAATAGCCTGGCCAGAAAGGGGGGGGGGGGGGGGTATATCTCATCCAACATTGCACACAATCACAGATGTCAGAATCTAAGAAAGAAACAAACAAGTGAAAGTCAAGTCACAATTTAAGAATTTATATTTCCGCACGTGACCTGCATAAGAAAATTAGAGCAAACTACTTGATAATATTTCTTACAACTGGTTTGTTAAATAGGACTACTGCTTACCTCAAAGATAATTGACTGGTTGTTCTTCTTGAGGTAGAATGCAAAGACATAAGTATACATGAGTGTGGAGCGGCACTGGCACAACACATCCACTGCCTTTTTAAGAAACTGCACTTCAATCCATGACATGTTGTGCTGCTGCATCTCTTCCATTTTCTGTTTGACTTGGGCATACAGCTTGTGCTCAAATCGCAGGCTCTGCATGTGGTTCATGTAGCGATTGCAGTAGAATAAGTATCTCTGTAACGCTGCTCTGGAACGCTGCACACGGTAGAAAAAGGGAACAAGTGATCACTGCAGAAAAATCTATGCAAAATTGGGCAAGAGTTTGATCTGTAAATTGTTTTCATTCTTACAAAGTGTACCAGTGGACATATACAGTATGTGGCCAATAGTTTTGAGAATGATAAATATTAATTTTCACAAAGTCTGCTGACTAAGTTTTTATGATTGCAATTTGCATATACGCCAGAATGTTATTATATGAATTGCAATTGCAAAGTCGCTCTTCGCCATGAAAATAAACTTCAGCCCATAAACAATTCCACTGCATTTGTGAAGGCGGCTTCAGGGCGCCCAAGAAAGTCTAGCAAGCGCCAGTATCGTCTCCTACAGTTGATTCAGTTGCAGGATCGGGGCTCAGGAATGGCACCAGGCAGAGGGCATCTGGAGACCTGGTGTCAGGAAGGGCGGAAGGACTGATATTCTGCAAAGGGTACAGGGTTCGGACTTCAGAGAACTGGGGTAAAGTAGTGTTCTCTGATAAATCCACTTTTCGATTTGCGGCATCCGGAAAAAAACCTTGTCCGGAGAAGAAAAGGTGAGCGCTACTATCAGTCCTGTGTCATGCCAACAGTAAAGCATCCTAAAACCATTTGTTTGAGAAGATTGCTTCTCAGCCAAGGGAGTGGGCTCACTCACAATTTTGCCTAAGAACGCAGCCATGAATAAAGAATGGTACAAAAACATCCTCAGAAAGCAACTTCTCCTAACCATCCATAAACAGTTTGGTGAAGAACAATGTCTTTTCTAGCATAATGCTCCGCCTTACCATAAGGCAAAAGTAACAACTAAGTGACTTGGGGAACAAAACATTGACATTTTGGGTTCTTGGCAAGGAAACTCCCCAGACCTTAATCCCATTATTTGGCATACTTTTTTCATCCAAGGCAAGAATATGAAGTGTCAACAAACAGCACATCTAGCACTTTGTATATATTCACCTCTTGTGCATCTCGAGCAGCCTTTGCATCATCCTCATTGTAGCGATTACAGTTATACCTGTAATTGAAAAAAGTACATGGTGCTATACTGAATATATTTGTTAAAGTGTAAACAAACGCTAAAAACTTAACTTATCACCTCACTTTTGGTCTACGAATTATATCATTAAAGTGTTTTGTTCCATCTGTTACATGCAAAAAATACCTGTTAGTTCTGCCATACATCCTAACTTCTTTGGCACAAGGATGTATTAGAGAGATGGGAAGGAGGAGTGGGGTAAGGGCTAATGAAACCGCATCAAATGTCAGTAGCCAAAGAGTCCATATGCAACACTTTAAACGCTTCTACAGGTTATCAGTTTAGGAAGGATTTTCCGGCACATAAATTTTTCTTAGAAAAAATTTCAATTTTATTCAAATAACATAACACAGAGAGCAAACACACAAAACATAAAACAAAACAGAAACAAAATTGTTGATTAAAAAGTTGACTGGAGCCAAAATGGGTTATCCAGTCAGGAATAGATAACATACAGCAGTTCTATTTGATGTGGTCATACATATATTCATATTCTTAGTCACTTGACGCGACTACATGTACATATTTGTATACTTAGAAGCATGATGACAGAAATTAGTAGTATGCTTGATCAGGTTGCTCTACATGTTTCGCCTCATAAAGAGGCTTCGTCTGGAGCCTGCTTGTGATCAAAGAAAAAGGTTCTGTGAAATTGATCTGCAGGATAACTGTCACCGCAGACAAATGGTAATGAATAACGAAGGGACAATCATGGATAGGTACAGAACTCGGTATATATATAGAGAGATGATTAGCCCAGGGGTAGTAGAGCCTGGGGGCCACCAAACAAATTGTACTATGGAAGCATCTCTCCATATATCACATGGAGGAAGGCCATGTGGGTATGCCACCAGGTGTTAGTATATCACAGTCCTTGCAATGGTTCTGTCCTATAGTTCCATGAAGTCTCCTCCGGATGGGGAACCTCATGGCGGCGGTTCCCCATCCGGAGGAGACTTCATGGAACTATAGGACAGAACCATTGCAAGGACTGTGATATACTAACACCTGGTGCCATACCCACATGGCCTTCCTCCATGTGATATATGGAGAGATGCTTCCATAGTACAATTTGTTTGGTGGCCCCCAGGCTCTACTACCCCTGGGCTAATCATCTCTCTATATATATACACCGAGTTCTGTACCTATCCATGATTGTCCCTTCGTTATTCATTACCATTTGTCTGCGGTGACAGTTATCCTGCAGATCAATTTCACAGAACCTTTTTCTTTGATCACAAGCAGGCTCCAGACGAAGCCTCTTTATGAGGCGAAACATGTAGAGCAACCTGATCAAGCATACTACTAATTTCTGTCATCATGCTTCTAAGTATACAAATATGTACATGTAGTCGCGTCAAGTGACTAAGAATATGAATATATGTATGACCACATCAAATAGAACTGCTGTATGTTATCTATTCCTGACTGGATAACCCATTTTGGCTCCAGTCAACTTTTTAATCAACAATTTTGTTTCTGTTTTGTTTTATGTTTTGTGTGTTTGCTCTCTGTGTTATGTTATTTGAATAAAATTGAAATTTTTTCTAAGAAAAATTTATGTGCCGGAAAATCCTTCCTTCCCAACCTCTCAATAAATTCTATGTAACAATTTGAGGATTGGCACCTTTAATAGTAACTTAAATGCTCAGATGGCTGCTATCTGACGGCATTATTATCAAACAATAGGTTATCAGTTTAGAGATAAAGTTAATTATGATGTTAAAATGATTGCTTTCACTTGGCGTGTGGCAATTTGCAACATGGGTAGCACAATTGTAGATTTTGTACAGTCTCCCAAATGCATGCATTTACGTTTGTAAGTGCATGCAACGTGGGTGTTGGGGCTCAACATTTTTCTTTAACTGAACTTTTGCTATCACGTAGGGGACAGTCCCCTGTGCGATAGCATATTTTTAGTGACAGGTTCTTTTTAGCGAGACCTGCAATGTCTCCTCTGCACGCCACCAAAGCTAAATCAAGCACAGATTGTGCTCCATCAGTGGCCAGGGAAAGTGACAGACAAAACCGGAAGTGATATAATCCACGTCACTTTCAGGTCCTTACTAGCTATAGGAGATCAGCAAAGACGCTAATGCTCCTCCCACATTCTCAGTTTAGCAAACAGGCCAAAGTGGAAAGATGACTAATGAAGGAAGGGAGCAGTGCCCTTCAATGGACTCCTAGGGGCACATAAAAGCAGTTCAAACTAAGGACCGAGTGCCACAAACAGGAGCATATTAGGTGAACCAGCCCAACAAGAGAAAACACAAAATGGGGGGGGGGGGTTTGGGGCATTAAACAGCCACTCTACCCCCCTCCCCCGTTTCAGTTTTTTTGTAGAACCTGTCTAATCCATTTTGAAATAGTGGATCTAGAGCTGGAGAACCGTTTTTAGAACCTTCTGGATTAACAGGGAATGTGTATGCCAAAAAAGCAGTGGTTTAGAGGTTAACCCTGATGGTCCTCAACACATTTAGACAATGGAGAGAAATCATCTTGGTGTGAACAAGTGCCGTACACAAAGGTGGTAAAATCCTCAATAAGGTGAAAAGCACCTCATTTTGACTTTCCGTAAAATCCATTTCTCTGATGCTCATTGACGGACACAGCTCCTGATCTTCATAACCTTTGGGTTATACTGCCCCCTACAGGAGTAGGACACTAGGCAGAAAAATAATCTAGTTATACCTATGGGAAGTCCCAGGGCGGTAGTCTCCCTCTCTCTGGTATAGGTACTCAGTTTTGTTACAAGCAGTGTCAGAAGAATTACAACTCCACAGAGGGGTGGGTGCTGTGTCCATCAATGATCAGAGAAATGGACTTTAGGGTAAGTCGAAAATCCCATTCTCTCTTTTGTTCATTGACGAACACAGCTCCTGATCTTCATAACCATTGTGACGTCCCAAAGCAGTGTTAAACATGAGTGGGAACAGCAAAAAAAAAAAAAATCCAAAAGGCCAAGCAGTGGCCAACCAGGCAACAGGAGTTCAAACACAACTGGAGTCCACCTGAAAAACACAAATACACCTTCAAAGAGGATCAAAGTCCTCTAAACAGCAGCCTGCAAAACATTGCGGCCAAAAAGAAGCATCCGCAGATGCCAACACATACACTTTATAGATCACTGTGAAAGTGTGCACCGACGGCCAGATGGCCGCCTTGCAAAACCTGCGTCACCGATGCCTGATAACGGAAAGCCTAGGAGGCACTAAGTAGAGTGCACCCTGACAGGGAAAGGAGGAACCTGACCCCTGATGGAATAGACCTAAAAAAACGTCTGCCTGGAAATGGTCGCAGAGGAAGTGGACAATGCTTTCCGAAGCCCATCCGTGAGCACAAATAGGGAGTTTGATTTCAGATTTGAGACTCCGTAGCTGCCAGGTACACCCTAATTGCCCGGACCGCATCCAAGGCATGCAAGGCAATTTCCTTCGGATGTTTCGGCTTGGGACACAGAGAAGGCAACACAATGTCCTCATTCAAATGAAAACTAGAGACAACCTTTGGGAGGAATGACGGACAGGGGCGAAGAACCATCTCATCTCTGTGAATCACCAAGGTGAACGATAGGATAACCCCCGCTGGGTTCCGACACCCTGCACGCAGAGGTGATAGCCACCAAAAAAGCCAACTTCTGAAACAGCGTAAGCAAGGGAATCTCCAAAGATTCTCAAAGGGAGGCTTCTGGAGAACCGAAAGCACAAAATTGAGGCCCCCAAGGTGGCAATGGAGACCGCATTGGAGGAACCAAAATGTCGAACACCCTGAAGAAAGGTACACACCAGGTAGTGTGTGGCTAAGGGTCATTGGAAGAAGACCGCCAAATCCGACACCTGGCCCTTGATGGTACTCAAGGCCAATTTCTGTTCAACCCCCTGTTGAATGTCAAGACCTGAGCCACAGAGAAGGAGCGAGGATGAATCTCAAGAGACACACCACGCAACGTACGTCTATCACGTACAATGATGAATCTTCCTAGAAGTAGATTTTCAAGCTTTTAACAGCTTTGGATTCATCGACTCAGATAAACCTCTATCCATCAGCACCTGGCGTTCAACAGCCAAGCCGTCAAAGCCAGCGACTGTAAAGCAGGATGGAAGATTGGTCCTTGGGACAGCAGATCCTCCCTGAGAGGAAGTTTCCAAGGAACATGGGCAACCAGCAGCACCAGATTGGCATACCAAGCCCAGGGAGGCCAGTCGAGTGCCACTTAGATGACTGGAATCCCTTCTCCCTCTATCCTGCGCAAAAGTCTTGGCATAAGCTTGAGGGGGAAGGCGTAATTCAGATGAAACTAGCCCCACAGGACCACCAGTGTGTCTGTGGCGTCCACCAGAGGATCCCCCGACCAAGCCACAAACCTCTGCACCTTTCTGTTGAGCTGAAACGCCAAAAAATCCCCTTTGGGGATGCCCCACCAGAGACACAACTTATGAAAACACCTCGGAATGAAGGGACCACTCTCCTTGGTTTAACGCCTGCTGACTGAGGTTACCCACCTGCCAGTTTCCCATCCCGGGAATGTGTACAGCGGAGAGGGCTGGAAGGAACCATTCTGCCCACCTTAGAATGCCGGCTACCTCCAGGGCCGCCAGGACACTTTGTGCCCACTTGATTGAATGCGCATTGGACATCCCTGAAGACGATACGTCCAATGGTCCAGGCACAGTCTAATCCCTCGGAGTTCCAAGACATAGATAATAGTCTGGACTCTTCCAGTGTCCAGATCCCCTGAGCAGAGAGACTGCGGCGTCTTGTCCCCTTTGGCCAGAATCTCCCTTTGCAGGGACCTCATATGGAAACCCGCATGCAAGTCCGGAGGAATGACTATATGCTGGACAGCAGGAAATGAATTGCAGCCTGCAATTTCTGGAGTTTGTCCAGGGGAAAGAGCACTCTGGCTAAGGCCGAGTTCAGAGTCAAGCCCAGATAATCCACTTTTGTAGACGGAACCAGAGCAGACTTCTGAAAAATTCAGAATCCAACTGAACACCTTCGAGGTCATATATTGATTTCCAGGTTTTCTACCAGAGCATTAGGGAACTCCGCTCGCAGAAGGAGGTCATCCAAGTAGCCCAGTACTGCAATCCTTCGTTGGCGTAACAATGCTAGCACTGGAGCTAACACTTTTGTAAAGACCCGAGGAGCAGAGGTGAGACCAAAGGGTAGGGCCACAAACTGATAATGGTCCTCTCCCACGGCAAAGGGGAGGAAGCACTGGTGACCGGCTTATATTGGAATGTGAAGGTAAGCATCCTTGATGTTGATAGAGGCAAGAAAATCACCCTGATGCAGGGATGCCACCACGGTGCGAATGGACTCCATCCTAAACTGCTGCACTCGCACAAAACAGTTCAGGGCCTTGAGGTCCAGGATTGGACGCACCTTGCCTTTCTACCTGGGAACTGTAAACCGGTTTGAGTAAAAACCCAGAAACGCTCCGAAGTCGGAACTGGCACAATCACCCCTTGAAGCAACAGGTCTTGTACTGTCCCAAACAGAGCCTGTAAACGGTCCAGGGACAGGCACAAGTTGGAAGGAAAGAAGCTCGTCGGGGAACAAGATCGAAACTCCATCTTGTAGCCGACCCGAATGACTTTGTGGACTCACTTGTCTTGTACCAGAGAAGTCCTCGGGTCCGGAAACCAAGACTCCCCCTCCCACCCGTGATACGGGTGGGGGTGCACCTTCATGCTGAAGGAGCCTTGTCCGCGGGTTTGGAGAGGCCTGCTCTCAGCTTGCCAGACCAGGTTCATTTGGATCCTCAAGGGCTCAGAGCCTTTAAGGGCCTCCTCTGGTCAGTCGACCCTGAGGGACGAAAAAACTACTTATGAGCCAAGGAGGGGGGCCCACATCTACGACGAGGTTCCTTGCCCTTAGTAGCCTGTGGAAGAAAAGTACTCTGCCCCGTCAGACCTTTAATGAGGTCATTCAGGGTTGCCCCAAACAGGGAATTCCATTAAAAGGGGAGATCAGTCAAGGCCTTTTTAGAAGTCTGGTCTGTAGACCAGCATTTGAGCCAAAGGATCAATGCCGAAACAGAGAGCCAAGCCACTAGGGGAGCCGCAACCAAAGAGGCATCACAGATAAACTGCAGCCCGTGGACCAGCTGGTCCGCCAGCTCAGCAAAGGCAGGGGGGAGCGGTTCTCCCTCCAGGTCACGGCATAAAAGCTTAGCCCACTCAGTCAGTTTGCGACACCAGGGCAATGGTAAATACTGGCCTCAGTGCCAAACCAGCCAGAGTGTACATATTGCAGGCCACAGCCTCCACCTTCCTGTCAGCCAGATCCTTAAAGGCTGGGGACTCAAACCAGAATCATGGTTGCCTTGTTCAATCTGGAAACCAGAGGGTCCACCAATGGTGGAACAGCCCACTTCCTAATAAGGGACTCCTCATTGAGGTAACGCCTAGTAAATCGCTTAGGAACCCCAAGGGGACGGTTTGGTCGTCCCCTCTCCTTAGCGACAATTCTGTCAAAATAGGCGAGGAAAGGAAACCCCTTTACTGCTCTGGACGGCTTGCGAGTGCCAAAGGGAACCTGCGCCTCAGTCGCAGCGGTGTCCTGCCTTCTTCAAGGTCTCACGCACAAATACAATCAGTGCTTCCACCAGCGCCTTTTTGTGCGCGGTTGCAGATGTGGAGGAATCATCCTCACTATCTGAGGATTCCAGGTGCCTGGTGGCACCCAGCAGGGTGACCCACGTCCGCGGCAGCCCAATCAGATTCATGATCTGATGAGACAGAGGCGGCAGGGGAAGGTGCTTCGCTAGCCCGTTGCCCGAAAGCCACCTCCACCCAGGACATAAAGGACTCCAGGATAGCTGTTAGTGCATCGATGGATGGTTGCCCCGCAGCCTCAGAAAGGGGGGGGGGGATCAGGTGGGGAGATGTGCTCCAAAGACTCCAGGAGTCACCAGGGGGACCACGCAAAAAGTGTAACACACTGCAAAGGGACAATCCCCACCGCGCTGGCAGCACCACCTGGTCGCCAGGCACAAAACACCAAGCGATCCTCAGCAGAAGGAGAGCACCCCACCAGACTCCCCACCCAGCAGAATCCAGGAGTCCGCACCAGACGATCGGGAGGGGCTCCCACCGCCGAAATCGCCGCCCACAGCGCTCCACCGTCATGGCCGCCGCTATTTTTAATGGCAAACCACTGCAAAGTGGCCGTCGTGCATAGAAACAGACAGTCAACAGCAAAATGGCGGCACCACGAGGCTCCCAGGGACCCAAGAGGGATCCCTGGGCCTCAAATACAGGCCCAGGCAGGAGCCCCCACCAGGTACAACCCCCCCCCCCCCCATCGTCCTGTCGCCAGCACAGTGCCCCACCCCAGGAGGTGGTCCAGACCACCCATACAGCCCCAGCATAAGTGGAGTGGGGGTAGGATGGGGGACAGATGAAAGGTTGGTGCCTGACAGGAAGGAGGGGAACCGGGGGTCCTACCATCCCGAGGGGCTCATGTCCACACCAAAACCCTCCAGGGGGAGAGGGGGGGAAAGCTACTCCCCATACCAGGAACCAGGCGGGCACCGCTCCAGACAGAACCCCTCACCATCGAAATGGGGGGCTGTCGGCCAGGAGGAACGATGCGACTCAGGCGAAGACCCCGGTCGTATGCGACCTCACGAGGCGTTTAACTCACAGGCCAGCCCCTGCCCTGTGGGGCTATGTCACGGCCGACCTAGCGCAGAGCTGAATTCTGCACGTGCTTGCTGGCAAGACTGGGGTGACCACTGAATCTAGATTATCCAGCCCCGTCGCCCAGTCTGACGGTGGATTGGAAAAAAAAAAATATATCCAGGACCACAGATCCCAGCAAGGGACTAGGTCCTTACTCCTGAATAGGCAGAAAAAAACTGCCCATAGGTGTAGCCAGATTATTTTTCTGCCTAGTGTCCTTCTCCTGTAGGGGGCAGTATAACCAAATGGATATGAAGATCAGGAGCTGGGTCCGTCAACGAAAGAGAAAAAGTTTTCTTCTCAAAATAACCTTTTCTTTGTAAAACAAATGTGCCTCCCTACATGACAATGTTAACAACTCAGTGACTCTTGTAGCCAAAGTGATGGCTACAAGATAGCAGCTTCAAGGAAGTACACTGATTAGACTTGAATGGAGGTTTTTGAAACACCAACACCACTTTTTAAATCCCAAAGCTGAAATAATGGCCAAACAGGGGCAGCCCCTTGTGGCAAAGTATGAATTTGTGAATTAGCAGAAACAGGACCTTGGAAAAAGGAAAGACAGGGCAGATACCAGACCCGTTATGATGCTATAGGGTTAAGTTTTTCTACTCTCAACTGGAGAAAAGAAAACACATTCCACTGAAAAAGCATCTGGAGAAATTCCCACAGCTTCACACGAGTAAAAAGAAGCACCTCACTTGTTGATAGCATCACAATCTTTTGGGAAGTAGAATTACAAGCTTTTTAAATAGCCATGCAGTTGAAGCCTGCAACTAAGAAGGGCGAAAGATTGGTCCTTAAGATTGGATAAAAGATTTGGTGGATCCAAAAGAGGCCACAGTGCCAGTTAACAGATGAACAAGGTTAACATTCCATACTCCCCAATGCCAATCTGGAGCTATGAGAATGACTGGAAAGCCCTCACTTTCGTTCCTCCAAAGTAGACCAGCTAGTAGCTTCATCTGAGGAATGGAAAAAATTAGTTCATACGGATCCCACAGTGCTACCAGGGCAACTGATGCATCCGCTGTCAGGTCCCATATAGTGGAGACAATTTTGTCTAGCTTCTTTTTGAACTGAGATACTGGAGATCCACACATGACATCCCCCAATGCAAACACAGTGGGTATGAGTAGAGAAAAGAACCCCCCCCCCCCCCCCATTTAAACGGTTGCCGACCGCCGCACGACTATATACTGCGGCGGTCAGCCCCGGCCAGGCAGAGTGACGTATGGATACGTCACTCGCCTGTCACTGACTTGAGAGCCAATTGCGAGCGGGCGGCCGCGCGCCCGCCGCGGCTCGTTCACTGACAAGTCAGTGCGTGTGACCGGCGGACCCGATGTCCGCCGGTCACACTACGATCGCTCCGGTGAAGGGAGAAAGGCGGAGCGGCTTATGTAAACAAGCCGCCCGTCATTCTCCCCTGTGTAAAAATGAAGATCAGACGGTTCTATGTAGGACCGTTGATCTTTGTTTTTACACAATAGCCATGTCCCTATACAGTTAGAATCACGCCCCTAGGACACACTTAACCCCTCCCTCTCCAATACAGTTAACCCCTTCCCTGCCAGTGTCATTTTTGAAGTAACAGTGCATATGTATAGCACTGATTACTGCAGTAATGTCACTGGTACCCCCAAAAGTGTCAAAAATGTCAGTCAAGGGTCCGATCTGTCCAGCGCAATGTCGCAGTACCGAAAAAAAAAAGTCGCAGATCGCCGCCATTACACAAAAAACACCAAAAATTACACAAATCTTTCCCTTTGTTAGTAAACGCGATAACTTTTGCGCAAACCAATCAAAATACGCTTTTTGCGATTTCTTTTACCAAACATATGTAGCATAAAACAAATTGGCCGAAAATGTTAAAAAATTTTGATTTTTACATTTTTTTTGGGGAATTTCATATAAAAAAATGTGAAAAATATTGTTATTTTTGCAAAATTGACGCTCTTTTTTTGTTTATAGCGCATGATCAAAAAAATAAAAATAAATCGCACAGGTGATCAAATACCACCCAAAGAAAGCTCTGAGGGAAAAAAAAGGACATCAAATTTGTTTAGGTACAGCGTCGCACGACCGCGCAATTGTCCGTTAAAGTCACGCAGTAAAAAAATAGCAAAAAACCCCCTGGTCTTTTAGCAGCCAAATCCTCCGGGGGTTAAGTGGTTAATATTAATCACATTTTGTTGCTTTGCGGCCTGAAATTAAGACAGATAGTTTTTGTTTTATGCAGCTGTATTTACTCTTACAACTTATGTTATCCAAGTGAAAGATCTAAGTCTCAACATGTCAGAAAAAAATTTAAAAAATAATTAAAAACAATCACTTGGAGTTGGAAAAAAGGAACACCCCCTTGTGTCAGTATTTTGTTGAACCACCTTTAACTTCAATTACAACTTTTAGTTTGTTGGGATAGGTCTCTTAACTTCGCACATCTAGACTTTTGCAATATTTGCCCACTGTTCTTTGCAGAACTGCTCAAGGTCAGGTAAATTTGATGGTGACCGTTTGTGGACTGCAGTTTTCAAGTCATTCCACAGATATTCAATGGGGGCTCAAGTCTGTGCTCTGACTAGGCCACGCAAGGATATTTACCTTTTTCTCCTTCAACCACTGTGTGGTAAATTTTGCTGTGTGCTTTGGGTCATTGTCATGTTGGAAGGTAAACCATCTTCCTATTGACAACTTTCTGGCAGAGGGCAGCAGATTTTCCTCAAGAGTAACTGTATTTTGCGCCATTTTCCCTTCTATCCTGACAAATGCTCCAGTCCCTGCTGCAGAGAAACACCCTCATAACAGGATATTCCCTCCTTTACTGTAGGAATGGTGTTATTTGGACAGTGAGCTGTATTGGATTTCGACCAGACATATTGTTTGGTGTACAGGCCAAATAATTCAATTTTAGGCTCATCTGACCAGAACACCTTTTTCCATCTTCAAGGTGCGTTTTGGCAAAGCTCAGTCATGACTGCATGTGGTCTTTCTTGCGGAATGGCTTTTTTCTTGAAACCCTCCCAAACAAGCCACATTTGTGGAGAATTTGTGATATTGTGGTCACATGCACACAATGACCACTGTTATAAATTCCTGCAACTGCTTCAGAGTTGCTGTAGGGCTCTTGGCTCTTTCTTCCAGTTTGGAGATGTCCTGATCCAGGGAGGGTCTTCGTTGTACCAAATACTAGACTTTATCAATGCCTAGAAGCACAGTAAAGACTTTAAAATGTTTATGTATCAGGTCTTCTGACTTGAGCCTGTCCACAACTTTATCCTGGAGATCTTTTGACAGTGCCTTGCTTGTTGTTGGTTTGCTTCACTTGCACCACCAGGACTGAAATGCTCCAGGAAAGCGCTTTCCATGCTGAGGTAATCAAAATAGCCCCAGCTGATCAGAGTTAAAAGTCAAATTGCTTTTTGTGCCATTAAGAAGGTGATTAACTACACCTGATTGAGTTTTAAGTCATTTTTAGAAGAGGGGTGATCCTTTTTCAAAAATGTAATTCATTTTTTTTGACATGCTGGTGTTTTTTATTTTGCTTGGATGTTATAAATTGCACTAAATACAGCTGCATAAAAAAAACAAAAAAAAAAAAAAAAACCCTATTTTTATTTCAGGCTGCAAAGCAATAAAATGTCATTATTTTAGGCTCGGTTCACATATATGCGATGCGGGAAGGCTGCGAATTCGCAGCCTTTTCCCGCATCGCACACGCACCCCCGGCAGTTCACACTGCCATATGCGATACGCTGGGGGTGTCAATGTAATCTTGACACCCCCAGTTTGATCGCATATCGCAGTGCGATCGTGCAGTTCGCACAGGATCGGATCGCACAAGTGTGAACCGCTGTGCGATCCGATCCTGATGCGGCAGCAAAAATGCCTCCTGTGCGTGTTTGCTGCGGGTGCGATGCGAATTTAGCCATACAAACTGTATGGCTAAACTCGCACCGCACAGCTGATCGCATGTCATGTCGGAGCAGTGCGCTCCGACATGACATGCGAACCCCGCACACGCAGTAGTGTGAACTGGGGCTTAAAGGGGGTGATTCTTTTCTTTCAAATATTTTTATTTAAGAAAACAAAGGCAATACAAACTGTCGAATGCGACAACTAGTAATAAACAATGAGACAAGGGATCGATCTGAATAATGCAGGTGATTCTTTTCTATACCCACTATAACATTTTAGAACACTTTATGATGGAGAGAATATTCCCTGGGATCCCCATGTCTGCTGTGAAAATCTGACTGCCAGTCCACTGTGGGAACATGAAGCTTCACCAAAGACAAATTCTACAACCACTGCTGTCACAACACACCTGGTGCCCACCTAGTTATTGATGTAAGCCACAGATATGACACTGTTCAACTGAAGATGTGTGCTCCATCAGCCTGACAGCCTCTTATCCACCTCCCTAGCCAAGAGGCGGTTGACTGATCCATCCAGGTCTGTCTTACTATACACCATGCAGCTGGCTGTTTGTTCTGCTCTTTCAAACAGATTACTTTGTGTACATTTATGTTTACTTTTTAAAAAAAAAAAAAAAAAAAATCAAAATGGCTGGAGTCATAACTGATCACATGTGTAGCACCATAACAGTTGCAGATTAAACAGAAACAACTTCCTTGGCTGTAAAGGTTAAAGCAGTTGTAAACCCAAAAAATGAAAAAAAAACCTGCAAGACAAAGGCATAATGAGCTAGTATGCATCGTATACTAGCTCATTATGTATTACTTACCTTAGAACGAAGCCCCGACACGGACCCCCGGACATCGCTGCAGGCGCTGCCATGATCCCTCGGCATCTCTTCCGGGTTCGGCGGCTCCGGAGCGGTGATTGGCCGGAGCCGCGCATGCGCGCGGGAGTGATTTTCCAGCAAGTTTCCGGCAAGGAAAACTGAAGGTCCTCCCGGACCTTCAGAGCGCATGCGCCGCTCGCGTGAGCGGCTGCATGCACTGCAAATATTAATTGTACCTACAGGTAAGCCTTATTATAGGCTTACCTGTAGGTAAAAGTGTCAAAAAGCGGGATACTACCGCTTTAAGAGGGTTTAATTCTACAATAAAGTGGAAGAAAACTTCCACTGGTAATCCTATAAAAAGGCTTACATATAAGTACTGTAATTATCTTTTAAACATGCACCGTTTAGGAGATATTTACTGTATACGCAGCTGATGACATCAACGCATGCACTCTGAAGGAACGGCCACCCATGCCGTTTCTTCAGAGCCCTGTGCCAGGATCAGCGGCTCCCGTGTGCATGCACAGGAGTGACGTCACGTGGCTCAGGGCAGTCACACAGCCGGAGTTCTCGGACCTGGAAGGAAGACGGGTGAAGATGGATGCGGCCTCTAGTGGTGACGAGGGCTTCGTTTGTAGGTAAGTTTCACATAATGTGCTAGTATGCAATGCATACTTGCACATTATGCCTTTACTTTGCTGGGTGAGAAAAGAAAGAAAAGAATAAAAAAAAGGCAGTGCTTTACTTCAAGGCTGTCAGCAGATCGGCCTCTACAAACTCAGCAGTGCCTAAAAATGGAGAGCTAGCTGCTTACTGTGGGGGCACTGAACAGGAGAGATGGGCCAGGAGGACAGAAAAGGGACCCCAGAAGAGGAGGATCCAGGCTGCTCTGTGCAAAATAACTGCAACAGAGCAGGAAGGTATAATAAGTTTGTTATTTTTTATAGGAAAAAAAAAAGTTACTTTTCAATCGCTTTAATGCTGAACAAAGCTACATCTCTAGTAATAAGAGGGTGTGCACACCTATGCAAACACATTATTTTAGTTTTTTTTATTACCCCCCCCCCCCCAAAACATTTCAGTTTGTTTTTCAATTGAGTTGTATAATTTGTAGGTCACAAATAAAGTGGAAAAACTATTTATCTTTGTCTCATTTTTTTACATTACAGAAACCTGACATTTTAACAGGGGTATGTCCATTGTAGCTATTACTGCAAAAGGCGCCAGCCAGAAGAGATCTTAGCAGGACTTAAATTTCTGATTAAAGTTCCACTTTAAATAGTTAATGAAAATGCAGCATCTCTCTCCATTAGAACCCTCTCACCACCAGTACACACTTCACTATTTACCAGATGGTTAGTGCCCTATTATCAGAAGGTAAGCGCATGTATGTCATCAGGACACTCCAGCAGGAATCAATGCTACAAGAGGTTTCGTCGCCAGATTAGCAAATAAGCAATGTAAAAGAAAAGCAAAAAATCTGTAGTGGAGAAAGAGGAGTACACACGGTCTTAAAGTTCTTAGATTGTGAGTAACCGGATACTAGGGGTCTAACAATATGTTAAGCAGTGAACAGGTGTACTGGTGGTGGCAACACTGAAGGGATTACATTGGAGAGAGACAAAAGTTTTCATTAACTATAGAACATTTTTTTGTCTGTCTTGGTTAAGCTTAAAGCGTTTGTTACGCTTTATAAAAAAAAAAAAAAAAAAAAAGGATCCTGTTTTCTCAATTCATGAACAGCAGCACAGTGCTTGTGCTGTGTAATTTGGCCCCTTGCAAAACCTAAAACACCAGGCTGATCCTGCCCCCCCCCCCTCCCTGTAAATGGACCATGCTTTATCATGGCTGCTGAGCCCTGACACCGTGGTCCGTTACGTGCCGCCGTCATCCGCAGCCTTCTTCTGTCCTCCTCTCCCCCCTTTAAGCTTGTGACAGTGCCGCTCTGCTCCCCGCCCCTTCCCTTCTTGCTGCTATAATTGTAATATTCATATTATCCCCTCTGTTTAATAACGATATGTGCCCCACAGTACGCGTTTAAGAAATATGGAGATTTCTACCGAATTTCAGAGCGCCTCCCAGCGCTCACGTGACTACTCGCCTCGCTCTTCCCAGCTGATGTCAGGGGGAGTTTTCGGCCCATCCTGCTGTAGCTGTCAGCCAGGGAGAAAAGAGCAGTGAGCAGTTACGAGCATTGGGTAGAAATCAGCTTATTTCTTTTATAAAACACGTACTGTGGGGCACAGAACGTTATTAAACAGAGGGGATTGTATGTTCCTGACCAAGTGTCTTTACCACAACTTTAACACTGATTGGTTTTCTATATTTTATCACTTTGTAGATTATCACTTATTACAACTTCCTTTACTGCGGATTATGCATGGTTTGTATAGGATTTGGTTGATATGTTTTAAAAGGGAACAGCGCAACTTGTTTACTTATATTTTGTATTCTGATACATACGAGGGCTGCTGTCAAGCTTTGTTTATATTAGTTGGTAAGTGCAGAATTCTTTATATACTAGTTTTTGATTTAGTGAAGACATTGCTGATGACCTTGAAATGTGTAAAACATGCATTCTGTATGTGAATGGATGCCTAAAAGTCCTGTGATGAGTAAAAGCAAATAGATTAAATCTGAAACTTTTGGAGGACATACAAAGGCATTGAGTGCCTTTAAATCCAATATGGGATGTAGACCGCCTTTTGGTTTCGGGACTATAATCCGGTTTGAATAAAAACCACAATAGTAGATGGGACTTTTAGTTTACACTTTTACAGATTCCTGTGACTGAATGACACAGATGTGAACCAGTTTTCACGAAGGGGGACTCAGGGTGAGGGGGACTGTTGCATAGTAACATGTCACACTCTAAATACAGGTGTAACAGGTTACTGAAGGTGAACCTATCCTTTAAAGCCTAAAAGAGTCAGTTTCTATGTCCCAAGTGGCCATTTCTCTTGCAAGGGGGGAGAATAACCACAGGCTGCTAATTACCATAAAGCTGTGTACTTCAACCAACAATATATATATTTTTTATCTTGACATATGTTTAACTATACTTTTTTTGATAGCAATTAGATTGAACATCAATTAATTCAGGCATTGTATTGTAAGAAGTGCCAGGCAGATCCATTGTATCTGTTCCCCCTTACCAAGCTGATCCATGGGGCTCCCAAGGACCCAGGCAGACCCAGCAAAATTCTGCCTTGCAGTTTTGGTTCCGGCATACCATGTGATTGCAGCCTCCATCTTTCTCTATGGTCACATGACATTTGGGACATTCCTGGGAGAATGCAAGTTGACAGAAGAATCAAACAGTATAATAAAACAAACCACTTTTTTCATATACAAACATGGACAAATATTTGTTGTTTCAACCCTAACAGCTCATTTAAACAATGCTGGATTCCTTCTGAAAAGGGATTTAAATAAAAGCAATTATCTTATGTATATACCTGCATGCCTTTGGTATATAATGGAGTAAAAAAGTGTGAAAAGAGGCATTGCTTATTGTGCACTAGAGAAGTAAATATAATTGAATCCGTAATTTTTGAAATTAATGTTTTTCTGTAATTACTGGAACAGATCTTCAATCTTGTAGTCAGTCTACTCAAACAGAGAAAAGTAGTCACTCTACTGGTATCATCATGTGCACCACATTGAACATGGACCAGAGAGCATAAAGGATAGAGGTGTCTGAGGAGATCAGAAAGAAAATTATAGCCCACCTCGTCAAATATAATGGCAATAAGACAATCTCCAAGTAGCTTGATATCCCTGTGTCTACATTTGCAATATTAGGAAGTTAAAGATTTATTGGGAGCATAGCCAACCTCCCTGAAGGCAGCTGCAAGTGCAAAATCGCCCCCAGATAGAACAGAAAGATAGTATAAATGGTAGACCAATAATAAAGAAAAATCTCAATGGAGACAAGTTTAACCCCAACATCAAGATACACCAGTGCTTGCCTGCTTCATTCCTAACTTTGAGCAATAATGGATTCAAAGGAAGATGCCCTATTAGGACAAAAATGCCAAACTGGAATATTCTAAAATGCATATTCTCAAGCCACAAGACTTCTGGGAGAATGGCCTTTGGACAGATGAGATGGAAATAGAGCTTTTTGGTAAGTCAACTTGGCACCATATTAACATATGGAAAAGAGGCGGCTTTCAAAGAAAACATTGAAACATGGGAGGAAGCTTAGTTATGCTTTGGCGCTGCTTTGCTTCGTCTGTTACAGAGTACCTTGCATCTGTGCAAGGCACAACAATATCTCAAGGCTATCAAGAAATTCTGCAGTGAAATGTACTGCCCATTTTCACAAAGCTTTTAAGCAGGATAAGGAGCCCAAATACAACTAAAAGCATCCAAAGCATGGCTAATAACAAAACATTGGATTATTCTGAAGTGCTTAAAGAAAGAAAAACTCCAGAGCGTTCACCATGAGTGCCTTGGATTTTCTGTTTCTGGTCTGAGTGAAAAAGCTATCTGCTAGGACCACCAAAGACCCACTACTGTGGTTCAACAGAGGAAAATAAACTGGGGTCTCTAGGGTCAGTCTTGCTTAGATCCACAGGTCTGCGCTCCCTCCAGATGGATGGTGGGAGTCACATGTCTTTTTGAGTTTAACTGTTCTGAATTGGACTTCTAAAGGCACTGATCTGAATACTATTAAACATCTACGGAAACATCACTTTTTAAACCTAAGACATCTAGAGTAGTTTGTTAAAAAGTGAGCCAAACTACGTGTGTCAGTTGACTGTATCCTATTGAAAGCTACTGAACTGTTTGCAGTGATTGCCTCTAAAGCTTGTGCAATAAACTGTTAGGTTAAGGTCCTGTCATTTTTGTCAAGTCTATTTTTACTTGCGTAATTATATTCTATTGAAACAAAAATCAAAAGCAAAGTCTGATTTTTACCAAGCACAGAATAAACCCCAATATATGCCAATTACTTTGCTCAGGCTGAAGTGGTTTCAGAAAATAATTGAGGGTTCTTTTTCAAAAACATCAGCCCATGTTTGTATAAACTTTATGTAACCAATAATGTAAAAATGAATATGCAGGTAGAAAATATGAGGATCCTACCTTTGTATTAGCTGCAATCCAGTTTGATGTCTCACTGTCATCATCACACTTTTTGATCCATTTCTTAAGCCACTGTCGAGAAAAAAAAAAAAACACTTTAGTCACTTATTCTCATTTACAAGTAGCAACTGGATGAATTACCACCCACTTTGATTGCTTATAGCCATAAATACAATTTACTCAATCAGTAGCCCTTTCTGTGTCAGGGCTGGTTCACATCAGAATCGTTCGCCTGCATTCATGTGAATGAGAAGCAAATCGCCCCTGAAAGCAAAAAGTAGTGCATGGACTACTTTTGAAATATGCGCTGCACAAAAATAGCATGGTATTTCAGTAACATGTGATCTGGTGTCCACAAATGCACTGCATTTGCAATCTGCGTTTAGTGTACTGTTCCAGTATTGGAACCTGCAGCATATTGCAAAAGCAGTTAGTTTTGAACAGTGTGGGAAAAGCACACAGAAAGCACCTTATATAATGTATTATTTCATTTCGGAGCATGTGCAGCCTTGGTCATATTTTTTTTTTTTTTTTTACTGATGAATACTGTACTGATTAAAACAAAAATTATTCCTTCCATTATCTTAAGAGAACATTTTTTTGTGCTCGTCCCTTAGCATAACCTATAGCATGAACGGTCATGATCAGCTCTCAAAAACGGTGTACTAGGCCTTAGTGGGAAGAGTGAAAGAATGTCCAGCAGAGTGTAGTGGCCTTAAGCCCCGGTTCACACTACTGCGAGTGCGGGGATCGCATGTAATGTCGGAGCGCACTGCTCCTTCATTACATGCGATCGGCTGTGCGGTGCGAGTTTAGCCATACACTTTGTATGGCTAAATTCGCACCCGCAGCAAACTCGCACAGGACCCTTTTTGGAAGCCACATCAGGATCGGATCGCACAGCGGTTCACACTTGTGCGATCCGATCCTGTGCGAACTGCACGATCGCACTGCAATATGCGATCAAACTGGGGGTGTCGTTAAGATTACATTGACACCCCCAGCGTATCGCATATGGCAGTGTGAACTGCCGGGGGTGCGTGTGCAATGCGGGAACAGGCTGCGGATTCGCAGCCTTCCCGCACTCGCATAAGTGTGAACCGGACCTAAGTGTTTCAGTGTGTTTTTGTGTCAGACACACTAGATGTTAACGTGTCAAATAGACTAAGATTTTAGAGCTCCCTTCAGTTCCACTACTTTTCTAATACAGATGTGCCAGCAGATGAAGCTATAGCCTCCTTTTCACAAATACAGCCAATTCTACTTCAGCTTTGTCTAAAGAAGCATAGTACTGTATTTGCAGGACTTGGATGTGAGAAAACATTTCATGAACCTTACACAAACCTACCTTACATTTAACTGGGTCGTGCCAATTCTCTCCACAATTGAAGCTGTAACAGTACAAAGAAAAATTCAGACTTTTTCAAAGGAAAAGTACCAAAAAGTCAAGTGACACAGGACACCAGTTATAACCCATTCATAAATAGTTTACCATTTCTATTTCTTTTAAATATAGTCACTCTATGCCCTATTTTTGTCAGAGTTGTTCAAATATCAACTGATTATTTGCGGTTACTAAAAGAATAGCTGCATACATCAGACCAAAAGTCCACACTACTGGACTACAGTGTCTCCCAGCTACCAGGAAACCACCATTGTGACGCATGAGAAAAGGAGACATGTCCCTTTACAATAAAGCCTGGTTCCTGCAGGTCACTGCATGTGACTCAGAAGTCTGCACTACTCGACTGCAGCATTCCCCAGAGGAGTACTGCGATTGACTGCTATCACATTGCTGGCCATCTCTGCTCTGCATAGACTGCTGACAGGAACATTGTTCCATTTCAATTGGGAGGGCCTGTTATGGATTTATTTAGAAAACCTATCTTTTACTGCACCCATCTGTGAGATTTTTTTTGATTTGTGTGCAAAATTTTGCACTACTCCTCTTTACCTTTGTAATGACAACTACTACTATACTACAATTAGTACTAATTATAGTGTTAACCCTGGAAAATGACTGAACGCTTACTTGCAACACATGTATTCATTCAAAACATTTTTAAAAATTCCAAAGGTTTTTAGTTTCAGCCAGCCTTTGTAAGTGATGTAGAGAAACTAACAGAAGCAGAATAGCTTACAAAAGAAAATGTTAGTGATCTTCCTAACTAGATATGATTTTCACAAGAACAGCTGACAATTTTAACTATTCTGCATATTCCTGGATAATAACAATTTAAAAGAAAAGAACAACCAATATCAATCTGTGGTTATTGTAAGGCTCTGTTCCCACTAGTGCGCCTTGTACTGTGACTTTGGTTACAAAGTTGTAAGAGCTGCCCATTGATTTTGACTTCACCCATTTAAAATCCGTGCGACTTTGAAAGATGCCTGCACTACTTTGATTAAACTTTGATCCAGAGAGGGTAAAGTTGGATTAAGTCACACTCTAAATCATGCAACTTTGGAGTTGCACTAGTGGGAACATAGCATACTTCTAAACTCAGTTGTCTACTTCAAGTTATAACAGTCTTTGTAGGATGAACAATACCCAAGCTTTTGGTTATGTCAGCAGAGGTAAAAGAAGCCTGGAGCAGCATGTTCTTCAGAAAAGGAAAGTATTTCAAAACCCGCCGTTACACCTTACTTACAATATTTATTATTCAGCATCTTCTGTTAAAGCGGAGTTCCACCCAAAAGTGGAACTTCCACTTATATGCTTCCTCCCCCACTCTGGTGCCACATTTGGCACCATTCAGGGAGGGAGGAACGGGTACCTGTTTTTGACAGGTACCCTTCCCCCACTTCCGGGAGACAGCGGTGCGCGCATGCGCAGTAGAGAACCAGCTGGGAAGCCAAAAGGCTTCACTGCTGCGTTCCCTTATCCTGAATGGCGGCGGTGGCAGCACACGAGAGCCAATATGAAAATCAGCTTCAGGTGCCAACATCGCGGGATCCTTGGACAGGTAAATTCTAATATTTAAAAGTCAGCAGTTATAGTATTTGAAGCTGCTGACCTAATTTTTCCTAGGGGGCCGAAACTCCTCTTTAATGTGTATCGTTAGAAAAAATGTTTTACAACCTTATAGAAAATGGGCCAAATTTATTATGAAAATCGATAAATAGCCAGTGTTTTTAAAACAACCTAGTAACTAATGAATTCTACAAAACATGCAACAAACCGCATATTCAATCTTTCTTTCTGTTGATGACAAACTTATATTATTGACTTAGACCATCTGTCATGCATTTATATGTAAACACTGAGGCTGCATTCAAAACTGAGCAACACAGGATGCGTTTCTCACACTTTTGACACAACATGTAAGGCAGCCTATTTGCTTGGGATGCCCCACGCAAAAAAAAAAACAAAAAAAAAACCCCTCGTACCTATTTTTTGGAACCGACTTTTGAATAGCGTGTTTTTGCTTAATTTTTAGGCATTCTGTTGCATGACAAATCTCCTGTTTCTTATCTTTTTTAGATGCCTTTAACTGGCACCTAAAGGTGCATTGTGGAGCATTTTTTTTTAGCATGTTCCGGAGACAGAACTGTGCGATTCCAATACGCTCAGATGTGAACAGGGTCTTAAAATTAGCTTTTTTTTTTTCATTTGAGCAATGGTATATACAGTGTATACTATGGGAAGCAATTTGTTGTTTCGGATTACAAAGTGGAAAAAAATGTGATATCTGACTTACTGTAAAATCTATTTCTATGATGTACATTGACGGACACAGCTCCTGATCTTCTTAACCATTGGGTTATACTGCCCCCTACAGGAGTAGGACACTAGGCAGAAAAAGTCTGGCTACGCCTATGGGCAGTCCAAGAGGGTATACTCCCCTCTACCTGCTATAGGTACTCTGTTTTGTTACAAGCAGTGTCAGAACAATTACAACTCCACAGAGGGGTGGGTGCTGGGTCCGTCAAAAATCCCATTTTCTCTTTCGTTCATTGATGGACACAGCTCCTGATCATCTTAATGATTGGGAAGTCCCACAGCAGTGTTAAACATGAGGAGTGGGAACAGCAAAAAAGAAATTCCGAAGTCTAACTATAGCTGACCAGGTAAACCGGCGCTTAACCAAAACTGGAGCTCCCCTGAAAAAAAAAAAAAACAATACACCCTCAAAGAGGACCAGGTCCTCTAAAGCAGTGGTCCTCAACTCCAGTCCTCAGGGCCCACTAACAGGCCAGATTTTAAGTATTACCTTGGGGAGATGCAGACTAGAGCACTGAAATCACTGAGCAGCAAATTATATCACCTGGGATGTATTTCAGTTATCTTGCAAATCTGGCCTGTTAGTGGGCCCTGTAGGCCAGGGTTGAGGACCACTGCTCTAAACAGCAGTCTGCAAAACCTTGCAGGCAAGTGAAGCATCCGCATATGCCAACACATCCACTTTATAGAACTTTGTGAAAGTGTGCACGGATGACCAGGTGGCCACCTTGCAAAACCTGCATCACTGACGCCTGATGACAGAAGGCCCAGGAGGCACTGAGTGCCCAAGCAGAGTGAGCCTTGACAGGCAAAGGAGGAACCTGACTCTTGATGGAATAGGCCTGAATCACCGTTTGTCTGATCCATCTGGAAAAGGTAGCAGAGGAAGCGCACAACCCTTTTTGAGGCCCATTCGTAAGCACAAAATAGGGAGTCTGATTTCCTAAAAGACTCCGTAGCTGCAAAGTACACTCCCTAATCGCCCGAACCACAAAGGCATGAAAAGCAATTTCCTTCGGATGTTTTGGCCTGGGACACAGGGAAAGCAACATAATGTGTTAATGCAAATGAAAATCAGAGACAACCTTTGGAAGGAACAACAGACAGGGATGAAGAACCACCAAGTAAGGTGAATGACAGGATAACACCACCAATTCGGACACCCTGCGTGCAGAGGCGATAGCCACCAAGACGGCCACCTTCTGGGACAGCGTAAGAAGGGGATCCTCCCGAAGATCCTCAAAAGGAGGCTTCAGGACGACTGACATCACTGAAATGAGGTCCCAAGGCAGAGACCGCACTGGAGGGGCCAAATGCCTAACTCCCTGAAGAAAGGTACGCACAAGGGAGTACGTGGCCAAGAGCAGTTGAAAAAAGACCGCCAAGGCCGACACCTGACCCTTAATAGTATTCAGGGCCAGTTTCTGCTCAACCCCCCTGTTGAAGGAAGGTCTAGAACCGAGCCACCGAGAAGGAGCGAGGATGAACCCCAAGCGACTCACACCATGCAATGTACGACTTCCACGTACGATGGTAGATCTTTCTAGATGCAGATTTCCTAGCCTTTAACAGCGTTGGATAAACCTCTATCCATCAGCACCTGGCATTCAACAGCCAAGCCGTCAAAGCCAGCGACTGTAAAGCAGGATGGAAGATTGGCCCTTGGGACAGCAGATCCGCAGATCCTCCCTGTGAGGAAGCTTCCAAGGAACATCAGCGACCAGCCGCACCAGATCGGTGTACCAAGCCAGGGGTCACTAAGATGACCGGAATCCCTTCTGCCTCAATTCTGCATAGAAGTCTTGGCAGAAGATGGAGTGGAGGGAAGGCGTAAATCAGACGATGCCCCCATTGGGCCACAAATGCGTCTGTAGCGTCGGAGGATCCCCTGACTGAGCCACAAACCTCTACACCTTTCTGTTGAGCCAAGAAACCAACAGATCCACCTCTGGGATGTCCCACCGGAGATGCAACTGATGAAACACCTCCAGATGAAGGGACAACTCCCCCTTGGTCCAATTCCTGCCAATTCAGGTAATCTGCCTGCCAGTTTCCCCCCCCTGGAATGTGTATGGCGGAGAGGCCTGGAACAAACCATTCTGCCCACCTTAGAATGCTGGCTACATCCAGAGCCACCAGGACACTTCTTGTACCCTCCTGCTGATTGACATAAGCCACGGCCCTGGCATTGTCCGATTGAATGCGCACTGGACAACCCTGAAGACGATCCGTCCAATGGTCCAGGTGCAGGCTGATTGCTCGGCGTTCCAAGACATTGATCATTAGTCTTGACTCTTCCAATGTCCAGAGCAGAATTTTTTGCCAAGGACGCCTAGCCTCCCCAGCCGAACATGCTGGCATCTGTGGTGACCATTGTCCAATACAAGGGGAGGAAGGATTTGCCCCGCCGAAGAACGAAGCCACCATATCAGGGATCTCCCTCATTTCCTGACTCAGCTGGATCTGATTGTTCAGAGACTGCGGAGTCTTTTCCCATTTGGCCAGAATCTCCCTTTGCAGGGACCTTGTATAGAACTGTGCAAATGGAACTGAGGTCATCCAAGTAGCCCAGTACTGCGATCCCTTGCGTTGGCATAACAATGCCAGCACCGGGGCTAACACTTTTGTGAAGACCCGAGCAGCATAGGCGAGACCAAAGGGTAACACCACAAACTGAATGCTCCTCTCCCACGGCAAGTGGAGAAAGCGCTGGGGACCGGCACATTTTGGAATGTGAAGGTAAGCATCCTTGATGTTGATAGAGGTAAAAAATTCCCCCTGATGCAGGGATGCCACCGCCGTGCAAATAGACTCCATTCTGAACTTCTGCACCCGCACAAAGCAGTTTAGCGACATGAGGTCAAGCACTGGACACACCTTAAATTATAAAAGTGCAGCGCTAAAAGATATCAATATTCACAAAAATGATGAAAAGAATAAATAGTGTCCAAATGAATGGGAACCAATATTCACAAAATTGTGAAAAGAAAAGACAGTGTCCAAATGAATAAGTCCCAAAAAAATGGTGTAGGGTAAAAATAAATCCGCATGCAGAATATTCCAAAGAGGGGATTCTTTCCCGTGACACCAGGGGTATGTGAAGGAGGGGAACACCTCTGTGATTGGATATAGTAAGCAGCTTACCAGATTTCCGTGGCTGCTCAAATTAATGAGTCAGCCTCTCCCGGCTAATAATTAAACCAGTGTGGTCAGATGTTCCGTGGTTGCTTTTCCAAATCGAAAGAACCGCCTCTCGAGATGTGTGGTGGAATCGGTGTAATTAGGGGATATATAGGATTGGCACTCCTCAGTAAATTCCATCAGTCATAAATGAATATGTGGAGAAAAAAGCGAGGCCCATAGCGTAATCCCGTATAAACTTGTAACAATATTTATTAAAAAAAACATACTCACAATGTACCGAATAATGACAGGCATATCACAAGCTGAACATGGGCTGAAGGTGCGGCGTCCCGCAAAGGTCCCAGGCAGCAAACAGAAAAAAGCCGGCTACTTCCAGGGGGCGTGTGGACGTTGCGTCTGGAGTCGTCAACGTTTCGTCATCAAAAGACATCGTCTGGACACACCTTGCCTTCCTTCCTGGGAACTGTAAACAGGTTTGAGTAAAAAACCCTGAAAACGTTCCGAAGTCGGAACCAGGACAATACTGCCCCAAACAGACCCTGGAAGCGGTCCGGGGACAGGCACAAGTTGAAAGGAAAGAACCTTGCCGGGGTACAATAGCGAAACTCGATCTTGTAGCCGGACTAAGTGACTTTGTGGACCCAATTGTCTTGTACCAGGGAAGTCCATGGGTCCAGAAACCAGCCAAGACGTCCCCTCACCCCAGATACGGGTGAGGGTGCACCTTCATGCTAAGGGAGCCCTAACTCGTGGGTCTGGAGAAGCCCGCTCTCCACTTGCCAGACCAGGTTCATTTGGATACTCCATAGGAGGCCCTGAAAGGCTTTGAGCTTTGTAATAGTTTGTAATACCAGGGCAAGGGTGAATACTGGCTTCAGTGCTGAACCAGCCAGAGTGTACATATTGCGGGCCACAGCCTCCGCCTTCCTGTCAGCCGGATCCCTAAAGCCTGGGGACTCTTTAACCGGAATCATGGCTGCGTTGTTCAACCTGGAAACCGGACAGTCCACCACCGGTGGAACAGTCTACTTCTTAAGGGCGTTTTGGTCATCCCCACTCTTTAGCGACAATTCTGTCAAAATAGGCAGGGAAAGGCAACACCTTTGCTGCTCTTAATGGCTTGTGAGTGCCAAAGGGAACTTGCGCCTCTGTCGCAGCTGCATCCTCCATCTTTAAGGTCTCACGCACAGATACAATCAGTGCTTCCACCAGCACCTTTTCAAGCGCGGTTGCAGGAATCGTCCTTACTATCTGAGGATTCCAGGCACGTGGTCGAAGACCCAACAGGGTGACCCACGCCCGCGGCGGCCGAATCAGATTCATAATCTGATGAGACAGATGAGGCAGCGGGCACTTTATGCTAGCCTGACGTCCGAAAGCCACCTCGACCCGGGACACAAAGGACTCCAGGACCGCAGTCAGTGCATCGATGGATGGTTGGGACCCGGAGGGTCCCGCAGCCTCACAGGGGCTCAGGTGGGGAGATGTACTCCAGATAACTCCATGAGTCACCAGGGGGACCCCACAAAAATTGTAAAACACTGCAAAGGGACAACCCCCACAGCGCTGGCAGCACCATCTGGTCGCCAGGCACAAAGCACCAAGCGATCCTCAGCAGAGAGGGAGAGGACCCCACCAGACTCACCAGCCAGCAGAAACAGGCACCTGCAGCCATCAGGATAATCTGTACTTCACGCGCGGCGATCAAGAAGTGAAAAGATCCAGCACCAGGGGATGAGGAGGGGCTCCCACCGCCGAAATCACTACCCTCTATGGCAAACCACCGCAAAATGGCCGCTGGACTACACAAGCTACAAGAAAATGGCGGCTTCAGGCAGGACGGGGGGGCCCTGGCAGGAGTCCCCACCAGGTATAACTCACCCCCCCCTCGCACAGCCGATCGTCCGGTCACCAGCGCTGCACCCCTCCCCCCAATCGCCAGCATAGTGCCCTGCCCCCACCCCAGGAGGTGGACTAGACCACCCACACAGCCCCAGCATAAGTGGAGGGGGTTGGGGGGGCAGATTAATGGGGGTGCCTGATGGGAAAGAGCGGAAGCCGGGAGTCAGACCATTCCAAAAAGGGGCCCA
The DNA here is from genome assembly GCF_965119305.1 of Pelophylax lessonae. Taxonomy (NCBI): domain Eukaryota; kingdom Metazoa; phylum Chordata; class Amphibia; order Anura; family Ranidae; genus Pelophylax; species Pelophylax lessonae. Next base: position 133,964,284 of record NC_138771.1, read on the forward strand.
TGTCCACCCCAAAACCCTCCAGGGGGAGAGGGGGGGGGGGACAGCTACTCCCCATAGAGAGCCTCCTCTCCATTGAAATGGGGGAACTGTTGGCCAGGAAGAATGCTGCGACTCCGGCCAAATGCCGGTCTTATTCGACCACGCTAGGCTTTTAAATTGCAGGCCACCCCCATCCGGTGGGGCTGTCACGGCCGATCTAGCGCAGAGCTGAGGTCTGCGTGTGCTTGCTGGCCAGACTGGGTTGACCACTGGATCTAGATTTTTCCAGCCTGTCGCCCAGTCTGGCAGTTGATTGTAGATCTCACAGGAAAAAAAAAAAAAAAAAACAGGAGAAAAATTTATATCTAAAAAGAGAAAATAGCCAGGACCAGAGATCCCAACAAGATACTAGGTCCTTACTCCTGACTAGGCAGAAAAAAAACTAAGTACCTATAGCAGAGAGGGGGTATACCCCCTGGGACTGCCCATAGGCATAGCCAGACTTTGTTTCTGCCTAGTGTCCTACTTCTATAGGGGGCAGTATAACCCAATGGTTAAGACGATCAGGAGCTGTGTCCGTCAATGAACGAAAGAGAAAAACTTTAACTGTTTGATCTCGTCATAAATTCAGAGCCATTTTAAGTTTTCTGCACACTCCCAATTCTGATCATGGACTACAAAATAATTGGCCTTTGAGAGGGAATGGTTGAATTGTTTTAGCAAGACAATGGCAGAGTCAAAAAAAAAAAAGCTGTGTGTTAATGCATTTCTGGAAGATCAACAGGTATTTTTCTATACCTGCATGTTTTTTTAACTCCTTTGCTGCTGCCAAATAAGGATTAGGGCAGCTACAAAGCTGCTTGATCACATCTACATGCTGCAGAAGTTGCCAATCCCCCCTCTCCACGTGTCCTGGGTTCACCTGCTTCTACTGGGTGTCTGGAAGCACCCATAGAGTGGACGGAGCGTGGCAGGAGATGAGCGAACATCCGTTGCTGCCTCCGGGTATTACTGCAACCAGGATAACCGGTATTCCATCCCACAATCTATCTGTGCCCAGTCTATTCACAGTAAACTTGCTGTAGGATTCCACGAGAGGATCTTTTTACCAGTGTGAATAAGGCCGTATAGAGAATCCATCACCAGTGTAAAGGGACAGACATTGGGAAATGTTAATGTATTGTAGAGGTGTACTGGATAATTTTGTTTTTGAAAATTTGCCTTCATTAGACTTCTTTGGAAACATTCCTTGTAGCACTGTAATTTGCATATTTTTCTTTTTCACTCATGTTTGCTTTCACACTACAAATACATTAGATATAAATAATACCTATACTCTCGCGCAAGTAACTCACCAGAACTGACGGCCACATTTGCAACGTACGGGTTTGGCGTCAGGATATTGAACTTTAACAACGTGATGGCAGTCTGGAGCAGGACACCACTTTAAAAGTCTATTACACTGCAGGGTACAAAAACAGGGAATAATGAAATGGAAATGTTCACATGCTCAATATATCACACGAAAAAAAAAAACACACTCCCAAGGGGACATTAAGTCTTTAGGTTAATACCAATGTAGCTGCAATCTGAAGTTTAACCTATTTATATATTGCCATTCCTGGTTCCTCTTTTTCTTCCTCATCAATATGCTGTTATGATTTTTTCCAAATAAATCTTGTCTTTTTTTCATTGCATAACTTATTTTAGAACCAGTGACATCACTGGGTCTATGTATTTCTCTATGCAATGCAGACACGATATAGCTGGTGGCAGGAGTTGAAAGTCCACTGTACATCTCCTGAAAACATCACAGCACCCTGTGCCTCAGTATTGGTTTCTTGAATAGAACTTCACCCGTTATCAGATCACCAGCTTTGACATAAGGATCAAATCATTGCCTCTGCTCAAAAAGCTGACTACACAGAGACAGGGAATTGCGAGTCAGTAATGGCTAAAAGATCAACTGCAGCGAGGCTACTTTAAACTGGTCTCCAGCCCTTTGCTTACTATTCTGTGAACGGCTTTCACAGTTCAAGTTCTCATTAAAAGTATTTTTTGTCACCACATTCCATGTGTGGTGGCAGTGCCCCAAGGTGAGACGATATTTGATACGGGTGTACAATTTTATTTATGCCTTGACCCAGGTGAACTTGCAGAAATCTCAGAGACATGCGTTATTGGGGAATATGGTGGTAGATGCCCCTAAGGGGGCCAAATTACTAATTAGATTTAGATTTGTGGTGGCCAGGTTAGTGATTGCACTGTCATGGAAGTCAGCAACTATACCCTTCGACTTACTAAAGGCAAAATTGTCTTGGTTAATGATCAATGAGCACCTTTCGGCCATACTCAATGATAAAATGCAACTTTTTGAAAAGGTCTGGAATCCGTGGCTTAGATATTTAGAGGGGGACCCCCGAGCTGGATAGTTGTAGACGGTAGTGGACTGCATAGGTTATTCTGTAAAAGCCGCATTGGAATTGCTGCATAATCAACACCAAGAGCTTGTCGCTCATGGTCCTGAGGTGCTCTTCTTTCCTCTCCTATTCTCCATCTTTACTACTCCCCTCTGCTTACTGTCTATCCTTTCTTCTCTTTCTCTCTGAGGTGAATATCCCCACCCGTCCCTTTGTGACTCCTTTGGGTTTCCATATACCCACATGGACCCTGCATATGGCGGAGCCCTGCAACAAATGGGCCGGGACTCAATGAGAGTCCAAGTTGTGATATTTACTGATTTTATCTGCGATTAAGGCCCGCTCCACCCCACTTCTGTATGCCCCTTCACGGGTACTGAAGGTAATCAGTTTTATTGTTATGGTTCATAAACTCTTCCGTGTGTCTCATACAACCCCAACAGTCAAGGACCCGCAAAAAACCAGGGTCCCCTCAAAGTACTGCCGCACAGAGAACTTTGCGGCCAAAAGGAGGCATCAGCTGACGCCAGAACATAAAGTCTATAGAATTTGGAAAAGGTGTGCACAGACGACCAGGTCGCAGCCTTGCACATCTGGGCCACCGAAGCCTGATGCCGGAAGGCCCATGACGCACTCACCGCTCTGGTAGAGTGCGCCTTGACAGGGAAGGGCGGTACCCGTTCCTTAATCGAATAGGCCTGTACAATCGTCTGTCTGATCCATGCTGAAATGGTCGCCGCAGACGCAGCCATGCCCTTCCGAGGTCCCTCAGGAAGCACAAAAAGAGGATCCGACTTCCGAAAGGATTCCGTGGACGACAGGTAAACCCTGATCGCCCTGACAACATCCAAGGAATGTAAGGCAAACTCCCTAGGATGTTTAGGATTCGCACAAAGTGAAGGCAAAACAATGTCCTCATTAAGATGAAAATCAGAAACCACCTTTGGAAGGAAGGACTGGTTAGGTCGTAGGACCACCTTATCCCTATGAACCACCAGGTAAGGGGAGCGGCAAGACAAGGCCGCCAACTCCGACACTCTGCGGGCAGAAGTGATCGCCACCAGAAAAGCAACCTTTTTTGACAGCAGAGGCAAAGAAATTTCCCTGATGTTTTCAAAGGGAGGACATTGCAGAACGGACAGAACCAAGTTCAAGTCCCAAGGAGGTAGAGGCGCCCGCCTAGGAGGGGCCAAATGACTTACACATTGAACAAAGGTGCGGATCAAAGAGTTAGACGCCAGGGGGCGCTGGAAGAGGACGGCCAGTGCTGACAACTGGCCCTTAATCGTGGTCAACGCGAGGCGCTGGTCCACATCAGTTTGCAGGAAAGCTAACACCCTCGCCACCGAGTTGGAACGAGGAGGGAAGCCCCTGGATTCACACCAGGCAAAATAAGCCTTCCAGGTACGGTAATAGATCTTACCAGACGAGGCTTTCCTAGCCTTGAGCAAAGTAGGAATGACTTCAGATGAGAGACCCGTCTCTCAGGACCTGGCTTTCAACAGCCACGCCGTTAAAGCCAGCGACTGTAAAGCAGGATGAAAGATCGGTCCATGAGACAGTAGATTGTCTCGCAACGGTAGCCGCCATGGAGGCTCGACGGCCAGTTGAATGATGTCCGCGTACCAGGACCGGCGCGGCCAGTCTGGGGCCACCAGAATCACTAACTTCGAGATCAACCTGCGAAGGAACCTGGACAACTGAATCGGGGGAAAGGCATATATCAGACGATACCGCTGCCAAGGCACCACCAGCGCAACCGAGGCGTCTGCCAGAGGATCGCACGTTTTTGCCACAAACTTTCCACCTTGTTGTTTAGCTGGGACGCGAACAGATCCACATCCGGGGATCCCCATTTCGCACACAGCATCTGAAACACCTCCGGGTGCAGGGACCATTCCCCCTGGTCCAGGGTCTGGCGGCTCAGATAATCGGCCTGCCAATTCTACACACCCGGAATGTGAACTGCCGAAATCGCTGAGACGAGAGTCTCGGCCCAAGACAGAATACTGGTCACTTCCTGGGCCGCCCGGGCACTCCTGGTGCCCCCTTGGTGATTGATGTAAGCCACCGCAGTGGCATTGTCTGTCTGCACCCGTTTATTGGTAGGGAGGATTCCTCCTCCGACCAAGTGCCCTGGGCAGACAGAGTGCCCAGAACGCCACCTCAGCCCGACAGGCTGGCATCCGTGGTAATCACCATCCACAGCAAAGGCCAGAAGGATTTTCCCTCCGCTACGGCCGGAGACTGGAGCCACCACAGAAGATCCACTCTGGTTTGGCGACTCAGACACCCTCCGGTCCAAGGACTGAGGGAGTCTGTCCCATCTGGCCAGTATCTCCGCCTGGGAGAGACCGCGTGTGAAACTGTGCAAACGGTATCGCCTCGAAAGCTGACACCACCATCAACCCTAGGAACCACATACAGGTCCTGAGTGACGAGGACTCGTTGTCCCTGAGGGACCTGACCTCGTCCTGCAGGGTCCAGAACGTGTCCTCCAGTAGACAAAACACCTTCGCTTGGGCAGAGTTCAGGACCATCCCAAAATATGGGAGACGAACCGAAGGAGACAAAGTCGACTTCGGAACGTTGATGGTGCAGCCGAACTCCTGGAGTGTCTGAACCGTCGTGGACAGATCGCGCAGCAGGCTCTGACTGGCACTCGACCTTAACAGGAGATCATCCAGATATCCCAAAATCGCGATGCCCTGAGCCCGTAACAGGCCCAGAATAGGAGCCAGTACTTTGGTAAACACCCTTGGAGCCGAGGCGAGACCGAAAGGTAACGCCACAAACTTATAGTGTTCCTCCGCGATAGCGAATAGGAGGTACCTCTGATGACCCTCAAATATGGGGATGTGCAAATATGCATCCTTCAGGTCGATAGAAGCCAAGAAATCTCCCGGACTCAAGGAAGCCACCACCGAGCGGAGTGATTCCATGCGGAGTTTCTGAACGCGCTCAAAGCGTTTGAGAGCTTTCAAGTCCAGAATCAGACGCACCTTGCCCTCCTTTCTGGGCACAGTGAACAGATTGGAGTAAAACCCCCGAAATCGGTCCCGATGTGGCACCGGGACGATTACCCCCTGGGTGAGGAGATCCTGCACCACCCGATGAAGATCTTGCAACCGATCTGGGCTCAAATGAAGATTTGAGGGAAAGAATCTGTCCGCTGGTCGCGAAAGGAATTCGATCTTGTAACCGGATCTAATGATTTCCTGAACCCACCTGTCCGAATTCCGGAGCAACCAAGGTTCGGGAAAACCGTGCAGACATCCCCCCCACCCCTGGAACGGGCGAGGGCGCCCCTTCAGGCACTGGCGGACTGGGCCGCTGCACCAGCCTGGGTGGCATTAGGCTTGCCCGCCCAGGGCTTTCTCTGGCCACCATGGCCCTTGAAGGGTTTCCCCTTGTCTTGTGCTTGGAAGGCACGAAAGGGCCCCTGATTTGGTTTAAAGGAAGGGCCCCGCTTACCGCGGAAGAACTTACCCCTAGGATTCTGGGGCAGCAGAGTGTTCTTGCCCCCAGTGACTCTAACCAATTCGTCCAGGGATTCCCCAAAAAGACGAATCCCCGTATGAGGGATGTCGGACACCGTCTTCCTAGAAGTCTGGTCAGCCGACCAGCTCTTTAGCCAAATCAAGCGACGGTTAAGGACCGCGACACCAGACAGGCACGCTGCTAACGGGGCCTCATCCAAGGCCACGTCACACAGATACATAACCGCTTGATCAATCTGGTCCACCATCTCCAAAGTAGTAGGGGGAGCAGAATCAGCCACGAGAGTGCGCCTAAGCACCTTGGTCCAATCTGCCACCGCTTGAGACACCATGACGGAGGCAAAAATAGGTTTCAGCATAGAACCCGCCACCATATAAGCATATCCTATCCGTAGGGTCCCTAAACACCGGAGAATCCTCGGTGGGTACCAGAGTGGACTTGTTCAATCTGGACACAGTGTGATCCACTTTAGGGGCCACAGACCAGCGCAAATCCGTAGGAGACGCAAAGGGGTAACGGAGTTGAAAACCGTTTAGGCACCAAAAAATTGCGCTTCAAATTGCGCCATTGTTCATTCACAGTTTCGAGAAACTCAGCGGGGCAAGGAAACACCTGCGCCGCCTTTTGGGATCTGCGGGTAACAAAGGAGGACCTCCTGCCCAGGGGATTGGGCTCATCCTCTAAATGTAGTGCATCTTTCACGGCAGTAATCAGCGCAGCCATAGCAGCGCGCTCCCCGGCCATCCCAGGGGGTGAATCACTCCCCTCCTCATCCTCCGCCTCCCCTTCAGACTGGGAGGAAGGAGACCCTTCAAGGGGCACACTATCTACGGCAACCATGTCAGACTAAAGCCCCGTACACACGTACCGATCGTCGTCATACAAACGTTCGTCTTTTCTTCCCGGGATGTCGATGTCTGTTGAAAAGTGCAAAGACAGCACAAGAATGTTGTCCGCCGACTTCAGCTGACTGCAGAAGTGATGTCATGTAATGGTTAACTTTCCCTGCGTTTTTTCTTTTCTGAGCATGCCCAGTCTTGCAAATCTGCGGTCTGTCGGCAGAATTCTGTACTGACTGGCGAACAATCGTCCGTTCTGGTGTCGGCATACAAAAATTTTCATGTTTGCAAGAAAGACTCTTGTCCGCAGAATGTGCGCAGACAGCTGTCGGAGGCACCATACTAACAAGCGTACAATCGGCAGATCTTTCGTCCGCCGACGTTTGTATGACGACAACCGGTACGTGTGTACGGGGCTTTAGAATCAGAAGAGTGAGAAAACAGCCTTTTCCTAGAATCCTGTTCAGCCATCAAAAGATCCACTTTGGACGCAAAAGTCGCAAGTGCAGCAGTAAGTGTAGAAGATTCAGAGGAGCCTGAATCATCCACCAAAGCTGGGGGAAATTTGCTGTCCTGGGACTAAGAAAAAATTTTATATGGTGCTGGCCCTTTAAGTCGCACAGTGATCCCACCGCAGTACACCGCTATCAAGGACTAACACTGAAAAACCCCTCAGGCAGGAATAAAACAGCAAAGACAGACCCCACAAGTGTTACCACGCTTGTCTGACGATTTCCTCTGTATGAGAAAGGAAGTGATGTCACACCACAGGAGGCTGAACTGGATTCAGGCTAAGGGAAAATGGTTGCCCATAGAAAGCAATGGGAGGCTCCGGGAAAATGGCCGCCGACATGTGCACAGCCGAAAACACATTGCCACACACAAGATGGCGCCGGAAGGCGCCAAAACTCACTACATACATCGCTGCAGAAGTGCCCAAAGTGAAGCCAAGCAGCTGCCCACACCAAAAATGGCGGACCCGCTGTCTTTAACCCCGCAGCGGCGGCCGCCGTACATGTCTGCACCCAAACACACACAAAAATAGTGTCACTCAGGATAGGGACCCCCACAACCCCCCTATAGCGTCCCAGACGCGATAGAGCCCCCGCAGGGACCGGGAGTAAGGAAGCCCCGAACGCACAGACATGAGGGGATACCACAGACACAGCAGACTGCCATCCCCAGACAGAGGCCCCACACAGAATGTACTTACCGTACCCGATGGTGTGGGCGCCTCTCATCGACGGGAAGCCTCCCACCCAAGGCGGTGGGGGTGCCATCAGCCAAAAACGCAGGACACTAGTAACACACGAAACCAAGGTTGAGACGTCCAAGCGAGGTGGCCACCTCGCGGGATTTCATCCCTGAGGACAGGGACAGGTCGTTTGCGAGGCAGGGCGTACACATAGCCTGCTAAACGCTCAATGGCGGGCTGGGATTCCATAAGGCCCTCTGTCCTGGATCACCAGGACGACCAGTGCGACTCCCAGCTCCGCAACACCGTCATCCGAAGATCCGACTAACTAAACGCTGACAAATAAACAGCTAGTAGTGCAAAGAAAACACATTTGCAGACAAAATCATAAAATAGAAGAAAAGGCTGAGACCGTAGCCCCAGCACAGGGAAGCCTATCTTACTCCTTAACTAGGCAGAAGACAAACTGAGTTGGGATGGCTGATAATGGGGGTATTGGACCAGTGGGACAGCCCCCATAGGTGTGTCTATGTAAATTACTGTTTTTAACAAGTCTTATGCCTAGCTTGCTACTATGGATAAGAGGTCAATACCCATTGGTGAAGACTGAATGAGTGGGCGGCGACTGTCAGAGGACGTAAGAGAAAAGTATTTTTTGTGTTTTTAAAGATATTTAAGACCAATTTTTTTTGAAAAGTATAACTGCGACTAGTTGGGTGTTTTTTGCTACTGGAGGCATATTGCCAAATCCCAAAAAAGTGAAATCGAAAAAAGAGAAAGCTTTACAGGGATTTTTTTTTTAGGCATAGGCCAACCAAGTATTACTGGAAAATGTGAAAAATATACAAAATCAATCGTTTTCTTTAAGAATATAACAAAATGGTGAATCATATCACCATACTCATAAAAACAAAGGTATAATTAATTAAAGACACAGTAACATACATTTTATACAAGAAATGCTCATGATCTGGCACAAAAAGTTGGCCTCCTACAATAAGAGGCCAAATAAGGTCATCGTTCACAGAAGCATCCCAACATGTTTCGAAATCTGATATAATTTCTTCTTCAGGGGAAGAGAAGAGCACAGTTTAATTTTAGTATATGTCAGTTAGTATATGTCAGTTAACCACTTAAGGACCAGCCCACGTACATATACTGCGGCAGGGCTGCCCTTAAGCGCAAAATCCCTGTGCCTGCGTGGGTTTCCTCCGGGTACTCCGGTTTCCTCCCACACTCCAAAGACATGCTGGTAGGTTAATTGGATCCTGTAAAAAATTGGCCCTACTATGCATGTACGAATGTGAGTTAGGGACCTTAGATTGTACGCTACTTGAGGGCAGGGACTGATGTGAATGTGTAATGTATATGTAAAGCGCTGAGTAAATTGACAGCGCTATACAAGTACCTGAAATAAAATAATAAATAAAATCACGTACATATACGTGACTTTGTTTTAGGGCCCTGGGGCGGGTGCGCCGCCGAAGCCGCATTCCTGCTGTGATTAGACGCTGCGGGAGCCAGTCTGCCGCTGGCCACCTGCGATTGTGATTACATAGGCTGTTTGCCTATGTAATCAAGGCAGAAGGATGTTCTGTCAGACAGGAAGGGAAAGATTGTGTGTTCCTACTTATCAGGAACACAGATCTCTCTTCCTGCAGTCAGTCCAGTCCCCCTACAGTTAGTAGGCATCCCCTAGGAGCACACTTAACCCCTTGATCGCCCCTGATGTTAACCCCTTCCCTGCCAGTGTCATTTATACGGTAACAGTGCATATTTAGCACTGATTACTGTATTAGTGTCACTGGTCCCCAAAAATGTACTTGGGTGTCAGATTTGTCTACTGCAATATCAATATAAAAAAAAAAAAAAAAATGCTGATCGCCGCCATTACTAATAAAAACAATGAAGTCCAAAAATCTATCCCATAGTTTGTAAATGCTATAACTTTTGCGCAACCCAATATATGCTCTTGGGTTTTTTAACAAAATAATGAAGCAAAACACAAATCGGCCTAAACTGAAAGAAATTTGATTTTAGTTGCTTTACATGATGTGTTTTATAGCAGAAAGCAAAAAATATTGTTTTTTTCTTCAAAATTGTCAGTCTTTTTTTTTTTTTTTTTGTGCTATAAACAAAAAACGCAGAGATGATCAAATCCCACCAAAAGAGCTCATCTGTGAGAAAAAAAGGACATCAATTTTATTTGGGTACAGCATCGCACGACCGCGCAATTGTCAGTTAAAGCAAAGCAGTGGGGTATCGCAAAAAAATGGCCTGGTCATTAAGGGGGGGGGGGGGGGGTAAAACCTTCCGGGGCTGATGTGGTTAAAGTGATAGCCTAGACCTCCTGGATAAGCCCCTCCCAGGGAAGAAGTGGCCCAAAAGTTAGAGTATGCTGTAGAATAATCAACATATGGAATAGCAAGGCACAAAAAGGTTTAGATGTTTTTCAATGGTCAGAATGGCGTCAGAAATGACTGCTCACAAGGATCGTAAAAAAGAAGAGCCATCATGTATGACCAAGCCAGCAATAGCATAGTGTCTGAATACAATAGAGGCAACAAGGACTTTGTTTTAATACTTGGTTGGCCTACGCCTAAAAAATCCCTGTTGGGCTTTTTTTCCTTTTTAACCACTTGCCGACTGCCTAATGACGATTTACGTCGGCAGTCAGCCCCTCACAAGCAAAGTGACGTAGATCTACGTCGCTAGCCTGTGAAGGTCTAGGGAGCGAGTGAGCGCTTCCGCGTGGTCACGGACCCCCCCGCGCGTGTGACCGGCGGACCCGATGTCTGCCGGTCACTCTGCGATCGCCGCTGCAGAGGGAGAAAGTCAGGCGGCTAGTGTAAACAAGCCGCCTGTCATTCTCCCCTGTGTAGAAACAATCACACGGTTCTACTATGTAGGACCGTTGATCATTGTTCCTACAGCCCAAGCCACAGCCAATCACAGTTAGAATCACGCCCCTAGGGACACACACACAGCCCCTCCCTCTCAAAAAAGTTAACCCCTTCACTGCCAGTGTAATTTTACAGTAACAGTGCATATGTATAGCACGGATTACTGTAGAAATGTCACTGGTAACCCCAAAAGTGTCAGAAATGTCAGTCAAGGGTCCGATCTGTCGCAGTCCCGCAAAAAAAAAAAAAAAAAAAAAATCGCAGATCGCCGCCATTATGCGTTAAAAAAAAAAAACAACAAAAATCTTTCCCTTTGCGCAAACCAATCAAAATACGCTTTTTGCGATTTTTTTACCAAACATATGTAGCATAAAACAAATTGTCCGAAAATGTTAATAAATTTTGATTTTTACATTTTTTTTGGGGAATTTCATATAAAAAAATGTGAAAAATATTGCTATTTTTGCAAAATTGACGCTCTTTTTTTGTTTATAGCGCATGATAAAAAAAAAAAAAAAAAAAAAAAAAAAAAAAATCGCACAGGTGATCAAATACCACCAAAAGAAAGCTCTGTTTGTGGGAAAAAAAGGACGTCAAATTAGTTTAGGTACAGCGTCGCACGACGGCGCAATTGTCCGTTAAAGTCACGCAGTGCCGAATCGCAAAATACCCCCTGGTCAGGAAGGGGGTAAAATCTTCCGGGGCTTAAGGGGTTAATATATTTGAAAAGTGGCTTACAGAAAAAGCAATAAAATAATATACAAGTAAAAGCTTCTTCAGAAAGTTTTAACAGAAAAGTAAAGTTAATCTGACCCGGCCTAACAATTCTAAGGTAGTAATGCAGACGTACAGGCACCATTTGTTCACAGCAGCTTACGCATGTATTTGTAAATGTGTGCAAGCTAAACTCCTGTTAACGCAAGCCATTAGGTTCATTTAGTTGGTTGCAGGCTGGCTGACAAGCTGAGCTGGGAATTTTCTTTGGTTCTGTTTTACATTGAAGTATCTGACACCGTTTGAAGATAAACTCTAGGAAAGTTTAAGACCACATTCACATCATACACACAGAAAAAAAAAAAAAAAAAAGATTTCACTTGGAGAGACGAGTTTACATCAGTTTTCATGCATGTTTCAGTGAGTTCATGCGCAAAAAAAAATTGCACATGATACTAGTATTGTGGTGTTAACAAGGCATAGAAAGAACATTTTTATTTGTGTAAAATACAGGTTTTCACACGTGCAGTCAAAGGCCCTTAAAAAAAAGTAGTAGATACAGTGTACCTGGAAATTATTCACAGCGCTTCACTTATTCAATATTTTCATATGTTTGGAATCACCAGGACTATTTCAAGAGCAGGCCGCCCAGTCAAACAGTGATCGGGGGAGAAGGAGAGAAGGGCCTTAGTCAGGGAGGTGACCAAGAACCCGATGGTCACTCTGACAAAGCTCCAGCTTTTCTCTGTGGAGAGGGGAGAAACTTCCAGAGGAACAACCATCTCTGCAAAACTCCACCAAACAGGCCTGTATGGTACAGTGGCTAGACTGAAGCCACTCCTCCATAAAAGGCACATGACAGCCCACCTGGAGTTTGCCAAAAGACACCTGAAGGACTCTCAGACCATGAGAAGCAAAATTCCCTAGTCTGATGAAAGACTGAACTCTTTAGCCTTAATGGCAAGTGTCATGTCTGGAGGAAACCAGGCACCGCTTATCACCTGGCCGATACCATCCCTACAGTGAAGCATGGTGGTGACAGCATCATGCTGTGGGAAGGTTTTTCAGCGGCAGTTACTGGGAGACTAGTCAGGATCGAGGGAAAGATGAATGCAGCAGAGACATTCTTGATTAATACCTGCTCCAGAGCGCTCTGGACCTTAGACTGGGGAGGTTTATCTTCCAACAGGACAACAACACTAAGCACAGCCAAGATAAAAGGAGTGGCTACGGGACAACTCTGTAAATATCCTTGAGTGGCCCAGCCAGAGCCCAGACATGAACCCGATTGAACATCTCTGGGGAGATCTGAAATGGCTGTGCACAGCCGCTCCCCATCCAACCTGATGGAGCCTGAGAGGTCCTGCAAAGAAGAATGGGAGAAACTGCCAAAAATAGATGTGCCAAGCTTGTAGCATCATATTTAAAAAGACTTGAGGCTGTAATTGGTGCCAAAAGTGCTTGAACAAAGTATTGAGCAAAAGCTGTGAATACTTATGTACATGTGGTATTTTTTTAGTTTAATAAATTTGCAGATTTCAAAATAAACTTCTTTCACATTGTCATTATGGGGTATTGTTTGTAGAATTGAGAAAATTTAATCCACGTAGGAATAAGGCTGTAACATAAAAAATGGAAAAAGTGAAACGCTGTGAATACTTTCCAGATGCACTGTAGATAAGGCCAATACCTGCCAGTGCCAAGCGCTAGATTGGTCAAGATCTCTTTGTAGCAAGGCAAAAAAGTGAGGCAGAGAATCTCTGGGACTGAATCCCTCTATCTTTTAAGACCTGGGTTTCAACAGCCATGCTGCTAAAGCGAAGGACTGTGAAGAAACCTGCAGAGGGCCTTGTGATAGCAGATCTGGCCTGTTGTGAAGAAGCCAGGGATTGTCTGCTAGATGTCTGAGTATGTCTTTGTACCAGCATCTTCTGGGCCAGTTCAAAGCAAGTAGAATCACAATTTTCCACTTTTGCTCTCCTTTATGGCTCAGGCAGAAATAGAGGGAGGGAAGGCATAAATTAGCCTGAACTGGGACCAGAGCTAGGGCATCTGAGGCAAGAACTAGAGGTTACTTGGTTCGGTCAACAAATAGAGGAAGCTTGTTCTATCTAGAGGCAAGGATGTTCATGTCTGTAGTCCATCTTTGGCATATCAGATTGAACTCATTTGGATGGAGAGCCCATTCCCCTTGGTCCAAGTGGTTTGCGAATTAGATATTCTGTCTGCCAATTGTCCACACCTGGGATGTGGAATACGGAAATTGCCGGTTAGTGACTTTCTGTCCATGGGAGAATCTGGTTTGTTTCCTACAAGACAGCCAGGCTCCTTGTCCACTTGATGGTTAATATTTGCCACTGTTGTGGCATTGTCTCACTCAGTGGCGTCACTAGGGTTGCTGTCACCTGGTGCGGTAAAACATGGTGTCACCCCCCCCCCCCCCCTATATTCGTGTCGGGCAGCAGATCAGCTCAGATTTTTGGAGCAGGTTGCGACGGTCAAAAAGGCCTACAGGATAGCAGGTTAGGCACTTCCTAATGGCTCAGTCCCTAGGAGCAGTAATACAAGGGACGGTCAGAGACTACAGACATGATACAGGAGATGGTCAGAGACTGCTGACATGATACAAGAGACTGTCAGAGACTGCGGACATGATACAAGAGACTGTCAGAGACTACAGGCATGATACAAGAGACTTTCAGAGACTGCAGACATTATACAGGAGACTGTCAGAGACTACAGGCATGATACAAGAGACTTTCAGAAACTGCGGACATTATACAGGAGATGGTCAGAGACTGCGGACATGGTACAGAGGGTGTTAGAGACTGCGGACATGGTACAGAGGGTGTTAGAGACTGCGGACATGGTACAGAGGGTGTTAGAGACTGCGGACATGGTACAGAGGGTGTTAGAGACTGCGGACATGGTACAGAGGGTGTTGGAGACTGCGGACATGGTACAGAGGGTGTTGGAGACTGCGGACATGGTACAGAGGGTGTTAGAGACTGCGGACATGGTACAGAGGGTGTTAGAGACTGCGGACATGGTACAGAGGGTGTTAGAGACTGCGGACATGGTACAGAGGGTGTTGGAGACTGCGGACATGGTACAGAGGGTGTTAGAGACTGCGGACATGGTACAGAGGGTGTTGGAGACTGCGGACATGGTACAGAGGGTGTTAGAGACTGCGGACATGGTACAGAGGGTGTTAGAGACTGCGGACATGGTACAGAGGGTGTTAGAGACTGCGGACATGGTACAGAGGGTGTTAGAGACTGCGGACATGGTACAGAGGGTGTTAGAGACTGCGGACATGGTACAGAGGGTGTTAGAGACTGCGGACATGCTTCTGTAGCGTACAAGAGACTGTACACTGTAAAATACTGTTGAAGTTCAATTTTCTTAAAGTTAAAAAGAACATGAACGATCCCAGTGATAATGTGCCAGCAGTGGAAGAGTTACCTGCAATTTAACTTGTACCAGCTTCTCCTATGCTGACAGAGAATGCCATTCAGCAGCGTGGTGTGTCCCTCTCCCGTGTATAGGAAGTAAACATCACAGCAAGAGGAGGAGGGGCGGCTCCAGTGTACTCTCCGTACACACACACGACAAGTGAAGACTGCAGAGGCAGCTGGAGAGACATCCCGGCTACCATACAAAGTTTTGCCCGTAACCTAGACAACCAGCACTCGCCGCGGGCATTTCAGAAAGGTAGGGAGGTTTAGGCTTAAGTGGTGTCACCCCTCTGGCAGGTGTCACCCGGTGCGGACCGCACCCAACGCACCTCCATAGTGACGCCACTGGTCTCACTGCACCCAAGTTGGGTGTCCCTTTAGAAAGCGAGCCCAGTGCTGGAGGGACCAACTGACTGCTCTGAGCTCAAAATGTTGAGGAGTTTGGTTTCCTCTCTTGACCAGGGTTCCTGAACTTCCAAGGATTGGGAGACTCCTCCCCAGCCTACCAGACTTGCAGCTGTTGTAAGAACGTCAGTTTTAAGGAATGAAAAATGTTTCCACTGTTAAAGCTGGTGTGGTGATCCACCAGGATAAGGAAGTTCTTGTTTGCCCGGAGAGGAATATGAATATATCCAAGAAAAAAACCCTGCCTTTTCCATGCTGACAGAATGTTTTGTCGGACAGTTCTTAAGAATTTGGCAAAAGATACTGCTTCGAAGGAGGTGACCATTAGACACAGAAGTCTCATAGCAAATCACACTGTGGGATTTTTCTTGGACCTCAGTTGTTAAGCATGCAGATCTTAGAGATAGGACTTTTTCTGGAAAAAGACACTTGCATTGGATGTATCCAGGATCAGACTGCAGTATTCTAGGCAAAAGGGAAGGCTGGGGAGCAGATAATATGGTAGAGGTAATGAAACACCTGCCAAGATTATTACCAGACTCCACGCCAAGGGCTAAGTGCAGAGCAATGAGGATTCAATGGAATCCTCCCAATCTGAATATGTAAAAGACCAGAAAGAATCTTCAGGGGAGGAAAGGCATAGATCAGGTTGTACTGATCCCATAGAGCCACCAGAGCATCCAGTGCTTCTGCTAAGAGATTCCTGTACCTTAAAAACAAACTTGTTCTGTCTGTTAAGCCTACAGGCCAGGAGGTCCATGTGCAGCATCACCCACGAGTGACAGGTTCTGGAAACCTCTGAGTAAGGATAACAGCCCAGGGTTTAGGGGCTGTCTGCTGAAGAAGACTATCTGCCAATTATCTATGCCAGGGATGTACAAGGCAGGCAAGGCTGTAAAGTGAAGTTTAGCTCAGGACAGGATCCCATCTACCTCTCGACGCAGCAACACTTTTTTTTCTTCCCAGATGGTTGATGTGCGCCACACATTCCTGGTGTTGTCCGATTAAGCCTGGAATGGATGATCTTTGAGCAAAAAAGTTCAAAGCTGCAAAGACCGATAAATTGCCCCAAGTTCCAGGATGCTGATTGGACGATGAGACTCCACTTATGATCAAGTCCGCTCCAACAACAGGGTGCCCAAGACTCAATCCCAGCCTAAAATGCGTCACGAGAATCCTCCAAAAGACAGGAAGGACAGACTTACCTGATAAAGAGCAGGATCCTTAAGCCACCAAGCCAGGGACAACCTGGTCCTCGTGGGTAATGAATCAATCTGTCCAGGGATTTGATTGAACTCTCCCATGACAACAGAATATTGCATTGTAGAGGTCTGGAGTGAAACTGGTAAAATGGAACTGCATTGAAGGAGACCACCAATCAGGCCCAACACTCACGCAAAAGTGGAGTGTGTGATAACTCCTAGTCTGCAGAGCAATCTCAAATTTGAGGAGAGTCTGAAGTTTCTCTTGTGGAAGAAACACTTTAGCCTTTGCTGTGTCTTGATAGTAAAGGGATCTTGATCCTTTTGTGGACTGACAGATTTTGGGGACAGCTGCCAGGAATTAATGTGATCTTCCAAGATGGTTCATTCAATCGGAGGCCTACGGATATAGTGTTTACTGACTGTACTTTACCTCCCTACATTGTTCTAGGGTAGAGTTGCTACATGAGATCAGTTTTTTTTGTGGGTGTCAAGCAACTTGGCATAGGGGGGATTGTGTGACCTGGATCAATTCGGGGGTATAGTGTCCAGTTAGACCCTAATGCGCTCAGCAAAAGAAAGCAGCAATTTGTTGTGCTTAAGTGCAGATGTGGGCGGTCCTAGCCACAATATAAAAAAAAAAAAAAAATTAAGTTCCTCCTTATACCCAGATTTGCAATCTATCCTGGTTGCAGCCACTTCCTTATAGGTAAGTGTGAGCAGAGATGGATGCAGTTTTCTAATAAAACATATGGTGTAAGGTGGCAAGTTTTGTCCTTTATTAGCTGGTTAGAAGAGCGGGTTAACATTAGTGGTCGTTAGAGATTGGCTTTCTGAGTATACTTACTTTGGTTGCTTATTTTTTATTGCCACAGTTTTGGTTGTTTTATTTAACTATTTTTTGCTTGTGATATTTAGTTCCTTTCTCTGTGCATGTCAACTCCTGCCCCAAATATGTTGAATTATATGAATAAATACAGTTCCCCTAAAATGTGGAAGGGAAAAGCTTGCAGGTGTATACTACAGCACTATTTAAATATAAAGTCAAGCAGGAGAGTCAGTGAGTCAAGCCTGAGGAAGATGATAAATCCCCTGAAATGCATTGGCTTCCTTGCTATCTGTTGTGGAGGTCCTCCTGTATAGTTAGTAACTGTACATGGAGCAGATACATTTGCCGTATACATTCACAAACTTTGCTTCATCCTTTGCAGGGCTATTCCATAGCTGTGCTTTACAGCTCCTTTGCACAAAGCAAATCTATACGTAAATGCACTGCCTAGGTATTTCTTTGAAAAATATCAATGTTTTATTTGACCGTGATCCTTCAGTGCTGGATCATAGAGGGGTCTATTCCTACCACAGCCTCTTATACACAAAACAGATCTGTAACACAAGAGCGGCTCTCATAAAGGAGTATAGTATTTTATGTCTGTGCTGTTCTGTAGAGAAGGACTTACCTCCACAAAGCTATTAGTTATTAAATGTTGATACTTTAATTTCACCTTTGAATCTGTGATCAGGCGCCTGTTAAAAAAAAAAATAAATACCAGACAAAATTAGTACCAACCACAAAGAGTGCAGGATATATTTTACACTATCACTGCAGCTTCTGCAAAAATGCTGTGTCAATGGCAATCATATCCTAGCGAAAAACATACATGTGCACCTTACACCAAGTACCAAGATGATCAGAGGCTGAAGCACAGAGCAAGGCAGTGGGCAGTAGGGAACGTAAAAGGTGAAGGAGGGTACCTTTTACAAATAAAGGGTGTAGCTTGAGATTATTCAATACTAGATTTGGGGTGGGGGGCAGGTGTGGCACACACGGTGGTTTACAAGGCAGTAAGAACCCTTACAGTTATCACAGCTATAAGTCTTAGTGCCAGTTCACACATATGCGGTGCTGGAACCCTGCGAATCCACTGCCGGTTCCCGCATTGCACTCGACTCGCAGGCAGTTCACACTGCCATATGCGAAACGCTGGGGGTGTCAATACGCAGTTAACGACACCCCCAGATGAGTTCGCATATCGCAGTGCGAACTATCAGTTTGGACATGAATTGGATCCCATAGGTGTGAACACCCACGCGATCGGATTCTGGTGCGGACCAAAAAAGGGTCCTGTGCGACTTTGGTTCGAATGCGACGCAAATTCAGCCAATCTGTATAGCTGAATTCGTAACGCACAGACGTTGCATGTGATTTGCAGAGCGGTGCGCTGCGAATCACATGTGATGTCTGACATCGCATATGTTTGAACCGCCACTCAAATCTAGAAAATGTAAATTGGACCTGATGCAGTGCACAAGCATACAAATAAAATAGTGCGGGACTAGTGCGGGACTTCTTAAGCAGACGAACAGCTCCTGTTTGTTACATCACTGCAGTTTCCTGGACTACTTATTCAAGCAGTACCTACAACTATTTATGTGAGTGACTAAGGTCATTTTCTTGGGGACAGAACTATGAACAGCAGTGTCCACGTAACTGCTCAGACGCATCTTAGTTAATGGGGAGAGGTTTTATTGGGCAGAACAACCAGGGTACACAGCACTTATTTCTGACAAACATAAGACACATTGTGGCTTTACCAATAGTGTCACAAATGAAATTCCTGGTCAAGACTGATATTTATCACCTGGTTTCTAACTCCTTGTCATATTGGTTAAACAGTTTCCCTTCATCTGTTTACAGCTTCAAAATTGCATTACATATACAATTGTGTTTACAGCACTTACATTACTGTATTGTCATCAACTAATATGTCACAGCCATGAGCAGGGCAAGAAATGGTCTGAAATTAAAGAAAAAAAAAAAACAAAACAATTTGTTGCTAAAAGATGATAAACTAGTAAAATCCTATTTCCATATGTTAAAACATTTCTGACTGGAAAACTGAGACAAAGGGGCCTTTTTATAAATGGAGAACAGATAGCACAATCTGTTAACACCACAGCATTGACTTCGCACTGTACCGCTTTTTTCTGCTTCGTTCATATAATGCAAGCTGTGGTGTGGATTCTTCTGTGTCCACAGGGTATTCTCTACACAGTACACTAAAAATACTGATATAAGGAGAGGAGATCTTGGTCAAATGTTATTCCCCACAAAGCAAACAAAGTGCTAATCACATTTGTAAAGGACACCATTGTGCCATACAAATGTACCTTTTTATTTTAAAACAGTAAGATAACAGCAAGGCCATACCACAGCTTTATAAATGTGCCCCGAACTAAAGATGGCAGAAAGGGAAAAAACACAAAACACTGGTTTCAATATACAAACTATACTACCTGTCCCATTCCTTCCTCAATGATTTTGGTGGTTAGGTATTCACTCCAGCACTGCATGCAGAACTTGTGACCGCATTCAAGGCCTGTGAAATACTGCAGAAGACAGGGAAAAATGATGGGTACATAAGATATGTTACTTGTAAACAGATATACCTAAACCAATAAAAAAAACAAGGCACACAGTTTTAAATTGTATGTGTCTACATAATAGTTTGAAATGTTTCAAGAATCTTCCATGGAGGAATCGCCATGCAAGAACAATGGTATAAGAAAGCTTAGTTTCAGTACTAAGAGTTCAATGCCAAAAGGTAAATCAAGGTCCCCTGCACACAGGGCGGTCCTTTGCAGCATTTTATTGCACTGGGGAGGGACAGACGTAAGTATTGCTCAGAACAGCCTTCAGTTCCACCAAAGATTGACAGGGTGCATGCAGGCAGCAGGGCTGGACGCTGCACCTGTTCCTCCCAGACGCACTAAAATGCTGGTAGGTATGTACCTCTGGTAGGGATGCACCTCTAGTTGCTTGCTTTTCAGACTTTTAGAAAAAGTAAACTGCACACAGGTTTGCTTTAAGTTCAAAAAGAGCATTTAAGTTAAATGCATGTGCTCCTTTTTACAGGCTAGTAAGGTGTCAGCACTCTATTGTGGTATGCACGGGGAGGGGGGGGAACACCAAACCAGATGATTACAAGTTTTTTTTTTTTACCTAAATTAAAGAGTACATCTATAATTCACCAATAAACTTGTAGGTTCTTATTCACACATTGCAATTTGGAATCGCAGACAGAATCGCCACAATTCCAAATCTCATGGAAGTCAATGCTCAACAAGCAATTGGATCCCATTAATCTTTAAATGGCACTCCAACAGTGATGCAATTCTGCTGTGATGGTCGCATGGCAAACTGCACTGCTAAAATTCACACAAAGCTTGTCGCCAAAAAAGGAGAAGGTGCATCTTTTGGCATAAAAATGTGCATAGGGCAGTCTATTCAAGTGAGGGGACCAGCCCCTATGAGACAGGCATATTTGCATGGCCAAATATAGTGTTGCAGTAACGATCGTTCTGAAGAAGTGTGAACGATGTGAACAGGGCCTTATTACAAGGTATAACAAAGACACTTGTGTCCCAGAACATTAAGGGACTCCTTAACAGTTTAGATTCTCAAGGCAGGGGGGCCAACACATTCAGAAGTAGGCAGGTAAGTGCACACATGCATACATTTTAGTTTGAGCAACTGAGCTATATAAACAAAAGGCAGATTCAGCAAACCAAATAAATATAAACATGTGCAAAGAAGCAAACCCTTTCATCTGCTGGCTGGAATGCAGATATGAAATGTTAATATGCAAAATGTTATACTCACCTAATAAATATTTAAATATTAAACATATAAAGTATACATACACACAAATATGCACACTACACTAAGTTTGGCATCATTACCACTTTGCTATTAAAGGATAAGTTCACCTTTAAAAAAAAAAAAAAAAAAGCAGGTAAAAAAGGAAAAAAATAAAAATGTTGATTTTTTACTTGGAGCCTAAAAAGCATTGCAAACGCAACCAGGTGCCATGCAGGACTCCTGTATACTTTTCAGTGTATCGGTCTGTTCATACCTCGTGTCTACTCTCTAGGCTGAACTCAAAAGTTAATTGCAGAAAAAATTATGCACTTTGTCAACTGTAGACAAGTTCTGTGTTTCATTTGGAACTAAAAACCTAACTGGTTTCATTTAGCAACTGCTTTGTGATCTAGTATTACAAACCCAAGCACAGATGGAATACGGTACCCATTCACTGCACAAAAGACCCAGTGTCCCAAAACTCTACAATACCTAAAATTGCTGCTTATCTTTTTGAAATGCTTCATCTGATAACTTAAGCACTGAAAGATTCAATCTAGTTCTCTTTATTTATGAAGAAGGTGGGGAACTATCATAAAGGCCACAATTAACCCTGTTTTGATGTGGGAATCCACTCCACTGCACTATTGTATACAGCTGGAAGTTTCCCCATGAGAATACAATGATCACCGCTACCGGCTATAGCCAGCAGCAGTGATCAGATAAAAAAAAAATAAACAGAATGGTTGTACAGTATTTGTTACTACATAGTGCTTCCACTTCTGGGGCTAGCGAATAGTATATCGTGATAGTAAGGCAGGTTATTTTCTAAACCAATTGGTGAATATCCTCTATATAGGAGGATAAAGAATAAACATGTAGACACAGTATCCTATCAACATATTTACTTGCTCTTTCATTTAAATTATGATTTACTGATATAACAGGGCGGGCTGGTGAATCTTGTTGATTTTTATGAACCTTTGGTAAGGCATAAAATATTGTAATTGTCGGATGGAGATTAAGAATGTAAGTATATTCATCTTTTGAGATCAGTTCCATACTGATTGCATTATCACGTATCCGTCTAAATTTATCCAAGTACTATTTGGTCGGCTCTCTGGCCAGTATAAACTTCAGTACAACCAGCCTGCCTATAGATGGATTGAAATTCGGTCAGTTCCTGCTGAACCGGGTGAATTTTGATCAGTCTACGTTCAGCTTTAGAATCTTGACTTCTTCATTGTATGCTAATGAGAAGAAATTGGGGGTGTCCCTAAAGCCTGGTACATACAAGCTTTTTCAGTTCAACCCAGCGGGTTGAACAGAAAAAAAAAAAAAATGTCTGTTCTGGTCGGAGCCGATGTACCAATGATCCGAAGTTAGCACATTGATCTCCCCTGTTGAGCTGTGTGTTCTGACAGGGGGACGGCCACTCTGCCAGAACACTCCAGTCAGCTGGTTTTCCAGCATGCACGTCCGACAGAAGCTGGCCGGCTGGCATACACATGGGCTAAATGACAGCCGATTTTTATTGAACCAGCCGATGTTGCCCATGTGTACAGGGCTTAAGCCCTTTTGTTGGGACAAACTCACAATTAAATGTTTGCAATCTGTCACGAGGCCTTCTCTTTAGAAAAATCTAAAGGGTAAGAAATATTTTTTTTATTTGTGAAAAGGAACACAAACATATCAGGACTGTAAATGTGGAAGTATACTTTAGAGCAGGAGTCTTCAAATGTTGGCCCTCCAGGTGTTCAGGAACTACAATTCCCATCATGCCCTAGTCATGTCTGTGAAAGTCAGAGTTTTCCAATGCCTTGTGGGATGTGTAGTTCCGCAACAGCTGGAGGGCCGTACTTTGAGGATCCCTGCTTTAGAGAGACAAGTCTGAAAGGAGAAAGAGGAGTTTATTCAGAACTTCTAATTTAAAAAAACGGCCAATGAGTGGGACTAAAGCTAGCCATAGACCTTTTTTTATTTTTTTTGTTCAGCCAGAAGGCCGGCCAGGAAAAACACATTGCTCTATCCAAACAAACAAGACGGATGGAGGTGGGAGTCACTGCTGTAATTTTACAATGATCAGCGGCTGTAGCCACTAGTCCCTTTAACAAATTTCAAATTATAGGATTTCTGCAGTGCAGGAAAGGCTGCACACTAAGTGAAATCTGGTCAGTCTTTGCTGAACTGATTGGTTTATGGCCAGCTTAAGTCAACAGGGCTTCAAGCCACAAAAGGCTGTACACTAAAAAATTTTGCCTGCTTAGTGATAATCGCTAGAGAATCTGGCAGGCTGGTTGTACCAAAGTTGATTGATAAACTTGGTACATTCCACCTGCCCATTAACTGTTTGAATCTCGGCCGGTTCCTGGCGAACTGGCAGAGATTCGAACGGGGTATGGCTAGACTAACCCAGAGGTGGGGGCTGGTGTGCTACTAACATTGATTGGGAGGCTCATATTGCAGCACTGATACTGAAGTAAGGTTTATCTAGGGGCACAAATACCAAGGGTGCAATAAAAAAATTGTTTCCTGAAGAAATGGTGTATAGTATTAACGTTCTAATGGGCTATTTTTCTGCTAAATATTGAAGGAAATGGTTGTCACTGCTGTGTTTGGGCCAATTTTTTTTTTCCTCTTCAATCAGGTATTCATTTGTGACCATGTAGAGTCAGGTTTTTACACATTTTATACAGGAACAAAAAAGTTTTCACTTCATAATAGAATTGTTTCAACATTACTAACAAAGTCCTACAATTCTCCTTCACTACATTGCCGTCCATTATGTATGACCTGTGTTCCATAAAATGCACTGTTAACGTGATAAAATCTTGTGCACCATAAAGATAAATGCAAGCTGTGGGGAGACAATTCATGTTATGGGAGGTGACACTGGGCAGAACCTGCATCAGTAAAGGCTGTGTTTTGCCAGGTTTACAAAAAGAAAGAAGAAGAAATCAAGTCAATGGCAGTTAAATGTATTGCCCAAACACCAGTAGAAATTTGTTCAAAAATGTTCATTTTGCAGAAACTTCGATATTTTTTTTTATTAAATTCAAAGCAGGATGGAAAACTTGCCAAAAGCTGATTTATAACTGTGAATGTGGTTTTCATTCAGAAAAACTGCACATACTGTATTACAACGAAACAGGTTTTTTAAGTTTGGGATTCCATGAAGGGTTTTCAAATTAAACTAGTTAACTTGATGGCATGAAAGAACGTTCTGTTTTTTTTCAGAATTTCTGTATAAACATTTGAACAGATAATCTAACTATGTATGGCCAGATTAATGGCTCGTACACACGATCCGAAAATCGGACAAAAAATACCGATTTCGAAGCAGTAATCGAAATTAGTACGATAATCGTTCGTACAGAGCTTTCGAGAGACAATTACGACAGTTCATCCAGTATTATTATCGGATTGGACAAGCACGAAAAATTCTCTCGTACGATACCAGATAGTTCGCTTTTCGTTTAATCAGTACAGTTGTCGCCTGAAAATACAATACAAATACACTACAACACATTACATCACCTCCAATTTTTTATTCTGTCACATGAGAATTTTCATAACTTTAGTAACCTCTCCATTTTCAATATGCGACTAGCAAGCAAGCAAAAAAAAAATTATATATATATATATATATATATATATATATATATATATATATATATATATATATATATATATATATATATATATATATATATATATATATATATATATATATATAAAATTGGGTATACGGGCCATTAGTATGACTTGGACTTAGACCTGCTCCTGTAAAGAGTAGCTTTATCACCAGTTCACAAAAGCACAATCAAAATTTTTATATATTAGCTATGCATTATGTTTAGTCCTTATGTTAGGATTTACAGAAGTAAATACTCATTAATTTACCTACTTGCATGTTTGCTTGCAGTTGCCATCATCAAGGTAGAGAATATTCACACTATGTCAAAGTATATGCTGAATGCTTTTAATACATTAAAGAATACATACAGGCTTTAATTTGCTGAAGGCAATAGGTGGATCAGTGAAATACAGGTCAAGACACGGCATTTAATATATATAGAACATCAATTACGCACCACAATTCAGTTTTTGTTAAGGCTGTAAAACGTTATTTATACGTGTCAGTTGAAAAATTAAGGGGCAGGCAAGATAAAAAAAACCTCACTCCAGTTACACTTACTGAATTTGGATAGTTCAAGTAGCAGATCTGACAGGGCATATCCTGGGCAGAGGAACGCGTATTCATGGGCCGTGTTCGTGATTTCTTGCTAGGGTTAATGACATGACATTCTGAGAAGAGCTTCTCCAAGTTGCCATCAAAATACCTAGCAGCATAAAAGAAAAACAAATGTTTAGGACTACCACACCTAACTGCTTAAAAGCCCACACCACAAACTCGGTCATCATCCCACTCCTTATAAAATAAGCATCTCAAGTTTGATGAGCTAGAACAGTGTTTCGCAACCTTTTTTTTTTTTTTTAGTCAAGGCACCCTTTACAAAATATGGACAGTCAAGGCCCCCCATTCTAAAATGTAAAAACTATTCTAATAGTTTTACATAATGACGCAACAGCCACAAGTCGGAGTAGGACACTCAAAGTTGGAAGGGATTTATTCTTCCAAAGCAAATACACTTGTAAACTGGTACTGACTAATATGCCACGGTTTCTTTTCTCCCTTTGTTTTTCCTCCATCACTCAGCTAATGTGACCCCAACATTGAATGAGGGGAGCATGGGAGAGTCAGGACACTGGTGTTCCGTCAGAATCGGCAACCCATCAGATTAGGTAACGTAAGTGACATTCCGTCACCCGAATATTTACTGCGCATGCGCAGGTTTGCTAGCCTGACCGAACACCTGCAGCCATAAGGTGCCAGCAGACATCTTACTACACCCAGCTATGTCTTGAATTTCACAGTCATTTAATAAAGTGAGCATATATAAATTAATATAGAGATCTGGCAAACTGTTTTCCATGTTAAATTTTAAATGCTTAAAAGGTTTACCGCTGACCAGCATGGGGAGTAGCCAATATGGCCTCTGCCACCTTCCTACTGCTGGTGTTCAGCTTCTTTCAAAATATACAATTCAAAACAGCATCACGGATGTCAATATACTATATTTATCTCAGCTCAGTTTATTGGTAAAATGACTGTGAAATTCAAGACGCAGCTAGGTGTAGTAACGTGTCCGCTGCCGCCTTCTGACTGCCGGTGTGCTGTCACATTAGCAAACCTGCTACGCATGCACAGTAAGTATTCAGGTGACGGAGTGTCCCTTCTGTTATCTAATCGGATGGGTTGCGGAATCTGACGGAACACCGGCAGCTACAAGGTTGTAATGGTGCACAATAAAACCTGTGAATTTGTGTAACTAAAAGGCAGCCTTCATCCATACGCTGGCTTGTATACAATTTTTGGGCAATTTTTAGGTATTTTGCCAAGGCACCCCTGAAGAAACCTCAAGCTTCAACCTAGGGTGCATTTTTTTTTTTTAACATTATTTTGCCCTACTTTATGTTCAAAAAAAATCTCTTCTTTTTTATTCTCTGACACTATGGAGCCTGTTCAGCAGCTCCCCAACCCCAGCCCTGTTGGTCCTAGGTAAGGTCCAGGCAGGACCTGTAAACACTCCTAACCACTTGTCACCCACAATGTAATGCGAACAGGCAGACTGTGTAGGCAAAGCGATGTACCTATACGCCGCTGCCTACCACCGGGTTTAGGGAGAGTACATGCGCTCCCCCCAGCCAGTACCTGCTGTTATGGTACACAGCAGAAGCCTGTCAGCAAGTCCCAGCTAATGATTCACAGCTGGGACCCGCTGTTCGGCTGTGAGCAATTACAGCCCAGAGCTTTGTGTTGACAATCAACACAGAGCATTGTAAGGA
This sequence comes from Pelophylax lessonae, assembly GCF_965119305.1. Taxonomy (NCBI): domain Eukaryota; kingdom Metazoa; phylum Chordata; class Amphibia; order Anura; family Ranidae; genus Pelophylax; species Pelophylax lessonae. Next base: position 133,991,449 of record NC_138771.1, read on the forward strand.
GAGAAAAATCTGTTTTGCATCCCTGCAAAGCATGGAAGACAAGAGATCTATTATTAAAAAGCAGCACACTTTACACAGTTAGGCCCACATTTAACCCAATGAATTAGTACAGTGACAGTGTGATCACTAATTATTAAATTTACTGTTGATGTCAGTGTCAGTCAGTTCCCCCCAGTGTCAGGGTCAGATTGCCTACTAGAGTAGCGCAGTCTTAGAAGTCACTGATCACCGCCTTTAGTAGAAGTATATAAAAAAAAAAAAAAAAAAAAAAAGATTCCAGTATATATAGCATCGTTTGTAGGCACTAAAACTTTCACGCCAGCCAAGCAATATACACAGAGGTTGACAGCAGGGTTCAGCCCCCCCGCGTTAAACCCCTTCTGTGGTAAAATTAGCAGAAAGCACACAGAGGGGTAAACAATGAGGTAGCTCTTTGTTCTCTGCCTACTCACAGCAAGTCCTTAGACAGGGTAAAAGCAGAGACAATACCAGAAGCCCCAGAATCGGAAAGTGCTCTACTGTTAACTTGTTACCAGAGCAGAGACTGGAAAGAACCTAATGTGGAACCTAGGGCCTGAAAGTCACTTCCAGGCTAGCCCCAAAATTCTCCTGTATATGGCATTATAATCCAACAGTAGATGGATTTCTCTATTCCTCAACAAGACAAGAAAGAAATGTTCATTTTTAAAAAGTGACCCCCAGGGGATTTTTAAAAATGTTTTGATTCAGCTATGAAAAACTTGAGCATGCCTATGGGGCAGTCCCTACATGTCTTCATTCAGATGAAAATCAGAGATGACCTTTGGAAGGAACAATGGACATGGCTGAAGAACCACTAGGTAAGGTGAACGACAAGACAGCAGCGCCAGCTCAGAAACCCTGCACAGAGAAGTAATAGCGACCAAAAAGGCCACCTTCTGGAACAACGTAAGGGGAATCTCCCAAATATTTACAAAGGGAGGATTCTGGAGAACTGACAACACCAAATTGAGGTCCCATGGTGACAATGGAGATCGCACCAGGGGGAACCAAATGTCTCACTCCCTGGAGAAAGGTAAGCACCAAGAAATGTGTGGCCAACGAACGTTGAAAAAAAATGGCCAAGGCCAAGACCTGGCCTTTAATGGTACTCGAGGCCAGATGCTGCTTGACCCCTCGGTGGAGGAAGGCCAAGATTCAAGTCCCTGCAACGGAGTGAGGGTGAGACCGCAGGGATTCACAGCACGCAATATAGGTCTTCCAAATACTATGGTAAATCTTCCCCGGAAGTAGATTTTCTAGCTTTTAAAAGTGTAGGAATCACCGATTCAGACAACGCTCTATCCTTCAGCACCTGGCTTTCAACAGCCAAGCCGTCAAAGCCAGCAACTGTAAAGCAGGGTGGAAGATCGGTCCTTGGGAGAGCAGATCTTCCCTGAGAGGAAGTCTCCAAGGAGCAGACGACCAGCTGTACCAGATCGGCAAGGCCAGTCTGGAGCCTCTAGGGTGACCAGAATCCCTTCCTCCTCAATCCTGCGCAGGAGTCTCGGCAGAAGCTTGAGAGGAGGTAAGGTGTATATAAGGCGATACTGACTCCAGGGAGCCACTAAGGAGGCTGTGGTGTTGCCTAGGGGATCCCGAGACCGTGCCACAAACCTCTGTACTTTTCTGTTGAGGCGAGTGGCCAACATATCCACCTCGGGAGTCCCCCTCCGGAGACAACTGATGGAACACCTCCGGATGAAGTGACCATTCTTCATTGGTCTAATGCCTGTCGACTGAGATAGTTCCTGACTAGGCAGAAAAAAACTGAATACCTATAGCAGGAAGTGGGAGTATACCCTCAGGGATTGCCCCATAGGCACGCTCAAGTTTTTTTCTCTGCCTAGTGTCCTACTCCTGTAGGGGGCAGTATAACCCTACGGTCATGAAGATGAAGAGCTGTGTCCATCAATGAACGAAAGAGAAAAATCAACGTAACTTCACTCCAAGTGCAAAAGGAACATGAAAGGTGAAAACCTTCACTGTGATAAATCCCCTTTAGGGTGCACCCTCACCTAAATATACTGACCCTGGGGGGCGAATGCACGACCTTTAGGATGGCGGATGCTTAATCCGGCTGCTCCGGTCTGGGTCTACCTTCTGTGACTCCCGCTCTGCTTCCACAGCATCTATAGCTTCGGGAGTACCACAGACCGATCCTGGAAAGCAGTGGGCACAACATGGGCAAGATAGGGAACCAAAAAATTGTTCCCCCTCCTACTGCCGAAGTGCAGCCTCCCTGCAGCCTGGAGTGGTTCCTGTATAGGCCCGCATCCCTGGCCTCGAGTGTGAGGAAGGACCCGCCGGACTCCCAGAACTATTCAGCCACAATGAGGAGACTGTTCAAGGGACTGCCCCTACCATTCCTCCCAACTTCTCAGCACAGCATACTTCAGCTGCGACAGTGGAGGTCCTGGACCTAAAATTACACAACCTTCTACAGAATTTAACTCACAATATATCTAAAGAAGTGGGGAAAATTGCTCAAGAGCTTAGAGGTGATATTAATCAACTATGCGAGCGTGCTGATACTCTTGAAAATAAGTTTGATGAGTTGGTACAAAATGTACATGCTTTTGAGGAAGACAATGCAGCACTAAAACACACTATCTTAATTACAAATACAAGAAGATCTAGAGAACAGAGAACGGCTTCAAAATCTGAGAATTTGTGGAGTCCCCAAAAGTGAAAAAGAAATACGCCCCTACTTGCTGTGTCTTTGCAAAACACTAGTACCACATATCCCAGACAGACTGGCGCCTGGATAGAGCTCATAGATCTTTGACTCCTAAACCGCCTCCTAGTGCCAATCCCAGCAATAGTCAATTTTCACTATTACGATAGTAAAGAAGCTCTTACAGTGGCCACACGCAAAAAAAACCCATCTGGATTATAAGGGAAACAAAATACAGTTCTTCAGTGATTTATCACCTATCACCCTGGCCAAGAGGTGAAACTTGTGCCCCATTACTTCTCACCCTTTAGTCCATCAGCATCTCGAGATGGGGTACAATACTCAATGCGTGATCTTCAAGAAAGTGAGGCTTTTCTGCACAACCTTGGTCTACCGCCTCTACCAGAGGAAGATTTTTTAGCTTCCCCCTTCCACGTCACGTGCACCTGGAACATCAGGGAAAATTTGGACACCAACATGGCAAACTGCAAGCAAGACCTCTGCTACTCACCAACGAGCTATCACCAAACTCCCTACCCGAGGATGTCTCCTTGGCAACTCTGCTGGCTATTCTACATTGATGGGAATGACACCATCTTTGTATTCAGACTACAGGTCTGAAAGTTTAACTCCCTATTCCAGTGTTTCTCAACTCCGGTCCTAAGGACACACTAACAGGCCAGGTTTGCAAGAAAACTGAAATACATCCCAGGTGATATCATTTGCTGCTCAATGATTGCAGTATTCTAGTCTGCATCTCCCCAAGGTAATACTTAAAATCTGGCCTGTTAGTGTGCCCTGAGGACCGGAGTTGAGAAACACTGCCCTATTCCATGGGATGATTGTATATGCTCATATTTTTTCTTCTGCTTCTCATTACGTTTTTTTCAGAATTGGAATTTCCGGATGAACAGTTTTTTTTTTTCTCATCTTTTGCAACAAGACGAGACCCCCCCCCCCCCCCCCCCAGTAGATCTTGGAGATCGCCATGTTCCTCTTCACTGTCCTGGGTCTAGGCCCTGGTCACCTAAGGTTTCAAACCATTTTTTTCAGGTTCCTTTTTGACCGGTTATTGCTTATGGTCCTTGACAGATATGCAGTGTTTTCCTGTCTCCCACTTTAAGGGATTTTTTTTTCTTTTTGCCCTTTCTCCCTATACACCATGGACTCTATTTTGGAACATAAATTACATGTGGTATTTGCATCTACCTTTAATTACATGATATGGCTTTAAGCATTGTTTCATACAATGTTAAAAGGTGTAAACTCTATCTGTAAAAAGTGGCTAGCCCTAAAAGGAGTTTAAAGCTTCGAAGGCGGATGTAGTCATGGTCCAGGAGACACATTTTCATGCTGAAGGCGCATTTACATTTTGCCTCCAAACATTTCCCGAACACCTATGTTGTTTCGGACCCTTTCGGAAGGCTGGTGTTGCGATTTTAATTAGGAATACATGCCCAATACGGAAAAAAATCCATCTTCTTTGATCCTCAGGGTATATTTATATTCCTGGACTGTGAAAACATGACGACTCCTTTCACTTTAGTTAACATTTATGCACCCAATTCTGGACAAATTCAATTCCTTAGAGGTTTTTGAAAAGATGCAAAAATTAGCGCAGCCTTTTAGGATTATTGGTGGGGACTTTAACCACTTCCCGCCCACCCTATAGGCGATTGACGTCAGGAAAGTGGTTGCATTATCCTGACCGGACGTCATATGACGAAGGCAGGATAATGCGCTCTGCGCGCCCCCTGACACACCGCATCTCCGATCTGATGTAGGCTCTTTACCATGTGACCAGCCGTGTCCAATCACGGCTGATCACATAGTATACAGGAAGAGCCGTTGATCGGCTTTCCTCAGTACGTGGCAGGCACGAGTAAATGAGAGCCGATCTGCGGCTCTCCTGAAGGGGGGGGGGGGGGTCTGCACTGGTAATCAGATCATTGATTACCAGTGCATACCCTCGGGGGGTGCCACAAGAACCACCAGGGATGCCCACCCATGACACCAGGGATGCCCACTATGGCCACCAGGGATGGCAATCAGGGCTCGGGGAGTCCGCCAGTGCCCTCCCCATTAGTGCTGCCCGCCAGTGCCCTCCCCATCAGTGCCGCCCACCAGTGCCCATCAGTGCCGCCCACCAGTGCCCATTAGTGCCCAGCAGTGCCGCCTATCAGTGCCCAGCAGTCCTGCCTATCAGAGCCCAGAAGTGTGGCCCCATCAGTGCAGGAAAAAAACGTATTTACAAAATTGTATAACAAAAATTTTTTCCCCCAAACTTTTCGGTCCAATTTTTTTTTTCCAAACTTTTTTCGGTCTTTTGTTTATCAAAAAAGAAAACCTTGCAGTGATCAAATACCACCAAAAGAAAGCTCTATTTGTGGGGGGGAAATGACAAATTTGGTGTAGGTACAGTGTTACATGACCGCGCAATTGTCATTCAAAATGCAACAGCACTAAAAGCTGAAAATTGGCTTGGGCAGGAAGGGGGTGAAAGTGACCTGTATTGAAGTAGTTAACCTACGTATGTCTTCCATTAAGGACAGCCATGCTCTCTTTCAACTTATACCTTTTGCCCAGGTTAATAGATTGTCTAAGTCTTTCTGAAAACTCACGAGAACCTACAATCTGACACTTGGCGGATCAAACATCCCACCCAAAAACAATTTACATTTTATTCACCTTCGCACAAACTTTCACGCCTAGACTACTTTTTTTTATTTCAGCACCTTTACTAACGCATTTGGCAGCATCTGAAATTAATTCCATTACATGGTCAGATTACGCACCCATCCTCTTGAATCTTGCTCTGTACACTGCAACTAGTAAAACTGGTCATTGGCGCCTTAATGAGGCACTGTTGCATATTCCTAAAATCAAAGACCCCCTCGCTGAGAAGCTCTAAAAAGTCAAAGACACACTTACAAGTATCCAATGCACTGGATACTTGTAAGTGTCTTTGACTTTTTATGCAAAATAAAAGTTTTAGCAGTTTTACACTATGTCGACTTTGTCTGGCTTGTTCCTCCATGTATCACTGTTAAGAGACCTGCAAGTTCCTACATGAGAAGCTCTGGCCACCTCTTATTAACATCGAGGGTTCCAGAAACCGCTTGGGAATTATACCATCTACCAGCTTGTATGGCCCACATACTATAAGGTATTCTGGGTCCATACCCTCCGGTGAGCGCATCCACTTTCTACTCTTGGTGTGGGGATTTTACACAACTTTTCTTCACTTATGAATTTGAAGCACTACTTCATTTCTGCATACCCTTTGGACTCACTTATGAACTTTTATACATTGGTAATATGAATTCAAAAAAAAAAAAAAAAAATCGCAGATCGCCGCCATTACTAGTAAAAAAAAAATAATGAAAAAAAGAAAACAAATTGGCCTAAAATGTTAAATTGTTAAATTTTGATTTTTAAATTTGGGAATGTTATATAGCAGAATGGGAAAAATATATATATATTTTTTTCAAAATTGTCACTTTTTTTGTTTATAGCGCAAAAAATAAAAATCGCAGAGGTGATCAAATTACCTACAAAAGCTAGCTCCATTTGTGGGGAAAAAAGGACGACAATTTTATTTGGGTACAGCATTGCACGACCGCGCAATTGCCAGTTAAAGTAACAGTGCCGAATCGCAAAATAAGGCCCGGTCATTAAGGAGGCAAATCCTTCCGGTCTTAAAGTGGTTAATATCTGCTATCAGATATTCGCAAAATGGAGAATTTAACCGCCCTAGCTGAAGACTCAATTGCAACTTTTGCCAAAATTTAGGACATGTGGGATACTTCAGAATATTGTCCTAACCACACCTCTTCAGACATTAACTAAGATACTTATTATTCATACCCTGAATCTACTCAATACACACACCTTCATGCATGGAGTTTCATGGTGTTTCCCCTTTCTTATCCTACCTCCCTCCCCTTTTTTTTTTCCCCCTTTCTCATTATTGGGAGATTTCGATTGTACATGTACTTATTATGTCATGGTGTAATGTTAACAGCCAGATGCATCGCAGTAATCTTCTTGCCTTCTTATACTAATAACACTCTGCATTGTTTCTGAAAAATGGTTATATTTTCTATTTTACTTCTAAAATTTAAAAAAAAAAAAACACATACATACATACATATATATATACATATATATATATATATACATATATATATATATATATATATATACACATATATATATATATATATACATATATACATATATACATATATATATATACATATATATATATATACATATATATATATACATATACATATATATATATATATATACATATACATATATATATATATATATACATATACATATATATATATACATATACATATACATATATACATATACATATATACATACATATATATATATATATATATATATATATATATATATATATATATATATATATATATATATATATATATATATATATATATATACCCAGGTCGTGTTGGACGAAGGGTATAGTGTCCTCACGACCTGGGTTGGTTTACCTTTCTAGCTTTATATGCACATTGGGACTCCTGTCGTTGTCAATGGATGTATGCTTAAAGTTTGAACTATTGGTGAGTGTATAAAGAAGAAATTGTATATATCTGTATGGATTTGTAAACACTGTATCTCTGCATCCAATGCAGATCGGCAGTGTCATATCCTACTGCTGCCTTATAAATGCATTCATTTTATGTCATTTAGGTTACTGTCTAGAACCATTAAAGAGGTCACTACCATTGCCGGTCCCTGAAGAAGCCCATGATATTGGCGAAACATGTAGGACCCTGGTGACCCCATTATTGTATCTCTTGGTTCATATCAATATTTTTTGTAATTTGTTTATATCGTTTGTCTATGATGCAAATTGCATCATCGATTTTAATGATGGATTATGTCAATTTTCAATAAAATTATATCTTTTTAACTGTTTTGTTTAGAATATCTATTTTTGCCTCATATTTCACTGCCTTCAAAGTCCAACTATGGTGGCTTCATGACTGTATACTCCCTTTCACAGGGCTGTACCTGCGGGTAGATACAGACATTTGCCACTTTTTCAAATTTCTCCGAGTATTTAATTAGGGATGTGGCAGTGATAATTGGCTGAAGGTGAACCAGTGCTGGCTTCCTAAACAATTTTATGTCCAATTGAAACCAACATAGTGCTCACTGTTATTATTGGAAACATAGAAATAAAAAGCCACCTACTAATAAAAGACAAGGAGATTGCATGTATTTCAAAATACAATGTATGCTGTCAGTGTGATTCCAGCTTCTTCGGCCATCAGCTCTCTCTCTCAGTCCCATGTAACCACGCCCAGACAACACCCGTGTTTCATCAAATTATATGGTATATGGTGCCCCTGCTAACGTCATTACAACAAAACGCGTAGAGAATTGCCTTGGAATGGTTACCAGAACTGAGTGAGAGCCGACAGAAAGAAGAGCTGGAATACGATGACAGCTATCTGCTGCCAAAACCCCGGCATTTAACGTCAAAGTACCAACGTAAATCTGCGGTGGGCAGTCCAGAAGTGGTTAATAAAACAGCAAAAGTGGGAGGAAGGAGTCCAAATGAAGGAGACCTTATTGGACAATAAAATTTGTTGGGTACCATATCCTATGTATGTAAACCCCAAAAAACATCCCAACCATAAAAACTATCAGGACTTTAACAGTACCACAAACAAATGTAAATAAAATACCAAATTTTATTTGTACAAATGTTAAAATAGATAATGTGGTTATCAAATCCCAAATAACATCATAATTTATTGCAGATACATCTGTCATCTGATGCGAACATTTCATGGAGAACTGGATCCAGGAATACTGAAATATGTTCCATCAAACCACGAAGAAAAAAAAAAAAAAAAAGACTCAGGTTGAGGAGCCACTCATACGTAGTGTGCTAGATACGTTCAACAAAATGTGTGAACAAAAAAAGTATATCCTTCAGGATCCCTGTTCCTTCCCAAATATATGATAGTTGGGAAAGAAGTGGTCACCTAAGTGAGCAATGGTTTGATGGGACATATTTCAGTCCTCCTGGATTCATTGCTCCAATGATGTTACAATTGTTGGCTGTTTTGCTTTGTTGTTTTTATGAAAAACCTATTAGGCTCCGTTCACATGTAGGCGTTTTGGGGCGTTTTTGGGGAGTTTTTCTGCTCTAGGATCAGCTCTCAAAACGCCCAAAAAGACAAATCCTATTCATTTCAATGGCCCCTGTTCACATCTGAGCGTTTTGACGCTGTAAGCAAAACGCCCAACGCTCAAAAAAGTACATGAGCTTTTTTTTGGGCAGATTACAGGCGTTTTCCATTGGTTTCTATTCAATCTAAAAACGCCTGCACAAAAAACGCCTGTAAAAACGCCTGTAAATCGCGGTAAAAATCGCTGCAAAATCGCGCTAAAACGCGCTAAAACGCTACGCTCAGGTGTGAATGTAGCCTTAATCTACAACAGAGTCTAATGTTAATGCTAGTCTTCCTGATGAATCGGGTTGATGACCCGTGAAACGACTGAAGAAAAAGCAAGCAACCCACCACCCTACTTCTGACATGGATGATGGGGAGAACACCGTGTAATTTTGCATGAGATGACAGATGTACTTGCAATAGGTTAATATATGTATATGGGGTTTTAACACATTTTTATCATTTTTAACATTTGTACAAATAAAATGTGACATTCCTTTTTTCGTAGTACCATTCAAGTCCTGATGGCTTTTGTGGTTAAGATTTTTTTGGCGTTTTATTATTGTATTGCATTTATGACAAAATTTTGAGCACATTTATAGAATTAAGATTATTATTGATACTGCAACATTGTGGGCATTTTTCAGATATTCTCTGGTGCTGCAGCTGTCAACAGATAGCCTTGTAGATTCCTCTATTCACACCAGTTAGGTTTGATGGGGGAACCCAAGGACTCTCCTTGAGGCCATGGGGCTGAAGAAAAATCTAATCTACACATGCAAAGATAACATGTCTAAAATAAACATATCCCTCCTATATATCTACAAAACACTGTCTCCTGTGTACAAGCTATAGGTAACACACACTCATAATGACTGTGTCCCAGCTATCTATCCCGTTACCTTATACACACAAGTCAGACTGTTCAAGTCTCTTGTGTCTCAGCCACTAGACAGGAGATAAAGAGATTATTAGGTCTCTAGCATTTTTTGAATACACTGTTCAGGTCCCGATTAATCCTTGCATAATAAAAAATAAAAAAATGGTAAAGAAAAAAAAATCTGCAACAGCCAAGTGTACTCACAGCATAGGCTGAAAGGAAGCCGTTACCTCACGTTAGAGCCAGATAAGTGAGTCCTTACCTCTCCATTAACTTCTCCTTGTCCCAGTTGAAATGACTCAAAAGTATTCTAGTGATAGTAGCAGGGTTCTGTAAACATAGTAAGAAGACTGCTGTAATATAATACATCACATACATGCCATTTTTTTTCAACTATTGTTACATTAAACAAGCATTTGACCTTAAGTTTACAAGTATTGCTTCCGCTCATTTTATTTATTCTGTAACTTTAGAAATAAATGGAAGTTAAAGAAAAGGTTATAAAACCTACTTTAATTATCTATGATGTAAAAACGAAATTATAACTAGATATAATAGACCTAGATTTATGAAAGCACTTTACTGTTTTTTTTTTTTTTTATAGGACCCAAGTACTGGGGAGGCATTTTTTTGAAAGCAGGTTATCAAAATGCCAAAATACCTCAGAGATTTACAGCATTACTGGAGGCAAGAATGGCCATCACAGCCAAGGACTGCACTTTGCAAGCGCACTTGCACTCATTTTCCCCAGAACCCAGTGAACAATGAAGCTCTAGAGATTTCCATCAACCAATCCTGTGCAAGCAAAACTGCTGTTTATTTCCGTTGTACCCGATTGGGTATTGTTTCACAAAGTGAAGCGTCACTAAGCTCGGAGGACAAATTAGTGCGACTATTTGCCTTTATGGGGTTGATTTACTAATCTTCTTAGACTAATATTATACCCCATTCTTTCTTTGTATAGTTAGTAACGTTTAAGCACAAACCATTTTATACTACTTTTGAAATCTGAGAGAAAATAAAAAAATGCCGTTTACCTTGAGCCCCCGTTCACACTAAGGCGACCTGTGAGGTGACCTGGTCGCCTCACAGGTCGCCTTCCATAGGGAAGCTGCGGACCCATTCTAATAGGAGCGACACAAGTCGCTCCGACTTAGAAAAAGGGTCCGGAGCTTCTTTGGGGCGACTAGGAGGCGACCGCCATAGACTTCAATGTTATGAAGTCCGTGGCGGCAGCTCCGAGGTCGCGGCGCGCTGCTCGCACCGCGACCTCGGAGGTCGCGGTGCGAAGTAGCGTCGCGGTAGAATGGGGGCTAAATCTTAAAAATAAATGCATTGTCTGCTTTAGGGTAAAAAATCTTTAGGGTACAGTATTCCCCCCACCCCTGTACTTACCTGAGCCAGATCTTAAATTAGGGCTGTGCACACAAGTGCAGTGGCTTTTGCACTTCTCAAACTCAGACAGCAGTTGGAGACATTGGCTCCTGCTGCTGTCAATCACAGCGAGGATGACGAGCCAAGCCGGCTCGGGAGAGAGACCACACAAGAGCTCCCATAGCATGCGGGGGACCATAGAAGAAGGGGAATCAGGGCTGCTCTACGCAAAACCATTGCACAGAGCAGGAAAAAATTACACAAGTGCCAATAAAGGTTAGAAGATCAAAGGCCTGAACTTCCTCATGTACCATCCTCATCTTCTTCGGGATGTGCAGAGGCAATTTGAGGAAGATCAGTGATGTACTTTGAAGAAGAGTATGAGGGGACCGCTTATGGCAGAAAATGTGTCTCTCAATGATATGTGGACAACTCTGAGGATGGTAGTGACTGAGTTTGGGGACAGCGGTTCAGCTTGCAGAATGGAAGCCCTTAGGGGAATTACTGCAGACCTCCACTGAGCTGTTAACCGTACATCGGCCAGCAGGGCTCACCAGCCCACCCCCATTACCCTTATGATCAACTATAGAGAGTGAGAATGTCACTCTAGAGGTGGGATCACACAATCCACTACCCTTTTCACATAATTTCATGTTTCCTACACAAAGTGATATTATAAAACTACTACAAGAGGCCCTTTTTCCCCCTCTTGTAGGTTCATTCTTACATTAACAAAGCAAACCACAAAAATAAAAACCCAAACTATAAAGACAAGTATATTTTCATAGTACTATATATGTAATGTATACAACTTTAAGAAGAAAATTCATTTATAATAAATTATTAAACAGATTATATAAAAAATGTAATTCAACTGTCTAATGAGCATGCTGGGAAGGTGACATTTGGAGTGCAACATGCGACTAGCCAAACTGGATGAGTCAATCACTCATGTCTGTGGGAAGTTCAAAACTCAAGAGTTGAAACTGAGCAGGTTAGAAAATCTGATCTCCAATTCCTATCCTTCCCTCTACATTGCTATGGACAGAACACTGAACTTGGAATGTAAGCATAGTAAGCTTGCTGACCACAGTCAATGTTGTATAGGACAGCAGAAGTTTACACTAAAGGCCCGTAACACACTTGACGGGAATCGGACAAAATATCCTCCGATTTTTCTCTCTCTTGCTCAGCGTTCATAACCGTTTTTAGTTGACAGTGCATAAATGTTCACAAAATTTCTCGTCCGATTTTTTTTTTTTTGGGGGGGGACATTTGTTCCTAGACTTCCGGGTTGTCAGCAACTTCAGATCATGCGGTCTTTCGTATCCGATTTTTTCACGGACGTACTGCATACACATTAAACGAAAATTGGTCATCTGGGGACGGACGATAAAAATTTTGGTGTTTGTCCTTCCGTTTTTTTTTTTCGTTGAAAATGTCGGCATCGGCTGCTGAAAGTTGTGTACACACTAGCCGAAAATCGTACGATTTTACCTCGGATGGGAATTTTCAGCAGATTTCTACTAGTGTGTACCCCACTTTAGCTTGGAATCTTACCTTGCCTCTAATGAAAATTGAAACAGTCACTCAAAAAATTCAGAGCATATATGCAAGGCAGTACTTCCTCCAAAAGGAGAGGTTCCACTCATTTGCATACCCCCCTTCACCATTTGGCACTTCGTTTTTTTTTTGTGGGGTACCCAGTTTTGACTGGTACCTGCTACGGCCCAGATCACCGCAGTTTTTCGAGTAAGAGTTCACCCCCCCCCACACTTGTCTTCGCCCACAGCTTCTGGGACACATCACAGGTCCCAGAAGACTGTGGGACCATTAACGAAGCAGTAGGAATCTGGCTGTGAAGCTGCAAGGCTTCACAGCCAGGTTCCCAAGTTAAGATACTGCCGATAGGGACGCAAACCCAGTAAAGAATGGGCTCAGGTAAACCACTGGTCAGGTAGACTGTCCTTATATTTAAAGTCAACAGCTACAGTATTTGTAGCTGCTGATTTGAAATTTTTTGGGAGGAGACTAAAGTTCCTCTTTAAGATGGATTATGAAAGGAACAAATAGAACTGCTTTGTGTACATGTACACAAATTAAACATTATTCAACTTTTCTTTAACCACTTGCCGACCGCCGCACGACTATCTACGTCGGCGGTCAGCCCCTCACAGGCAAACTAACGTAGGGCTACGTTGCTTGCTTGTGAGGGTCAAGGGAGCGAGCGCGCGCGCTGCCTGAGGCGCGCGCTCCCGCGTGGTCACGGACCCCCCCGCGCGTGTGACCAGCGGACCCGATGTCCGCCGGCCACTCGGCGATCGGCGGGGGAGAGGGAGAATGTCAGGCAGCTTGTGTAAACAAGCGACCTGCCATTCTCCTCGCTGTAAAGACACTGATCACATGGATCTACTATGTAGATCCGTTGATCAGTGTCCTTACAGCTCAAGCCACAGCCAATCACAGTAGAAAGCACGCCCCTAGGGACACACACAGCCCCTCCCTCCCAAATAAAGTTAACCCCTTCACTACCAGTGTATTTTTACAGTAACGGTGCATATATATATAGCACTGATTACTGTAGAAATGTCACTGGTAACCCCAAAAGTGTCAAAAATGTCAGTCAAGGGTCAGATCTGTCCGCCGCAATGTCGCAGTACCGCAAAAAAAAAAAAAAAAAAAAAAAAAAATCGCAGATCGCCGCCATTACGCGTTAAAAAAAAAAACAACAAAAATGACAAAAATCTTTCCCTTTGTTAGTAAAGCGATAACTTTTGCGCAAACCAATCAAAATACACTTTTTGCGATTTTTTTTACCAAACATAGTTAGGATAAAAAAATTGGCCGAAAATGTTAAAAAATTTTGATTTTTACATTTTTTTTGGGGGGGAATTCATATAAAAAAAAATGTGAAAAATATTGCTATTTTTGCAAAATTGACGCTCTTTTTTTGATTATAGCGCATGATCAAAAAAAAAAAAAAAAAAAAAATCGCACAGGTGATCAAATACCACCAAAAGAAAGCTCTGTTTGTGGGAAAAAAAGGACGCCAAATTCGTTTAGGTACAGCGTCGCACGACCGCGCAATAGTCCGTTAAAGTCACGCAGTGCCGAATCTCAAAATACCCCCTGGTCGGAATGGGGGTAAAATCTTCCGGGGCTTAAGTGGTTAACATGACCAACACCTTGCTAAAAGTGACTGCATTAATTCACACAGTTGTAAAATATGCAGGTAGGTTAGATTGTTTTTAGCTTCATATGGCCTCGTTCTAGTTACTTATAACCTTTCACACAGTCAGGAAAACAAGTCACAATGCAAATGATCAAGCTAGTATGGAGCATAGATAAATAAGTATGCACAGGGCTGGAGGAATGTGATCCACCCTATACGCTATGTAAAGCTGACAAGGCTGTCTACTTGACTGATTAATCAATGTATGTCTACTGTAACTACGGCCCAGCATTCCTAGTGAGACTTTTTTTTTTTTAATTATGAAGAGTATTTAGTGTTACACCGTGGGGTGCAACAAAGTTTAACCACTTTAAGACCGGAGGATTTTCCTGCTTAACGTCCAGGCCACTTTTTTCAACTTGGCACTGCGCGACTTTGACAATTGCGCCGTCATGCAATGCTGTACCCAAACTAAATTTACGTCTTTTTTTTCCTAACAAATAGAGCTTTCTTTTGGTGGTATTTGATCACCTCTGCGCATTTTTTGCAATATTAATAAAGAGTGAAAATTTTGCGAAAAATGTAACTTTTCTACTTTGACAGTTAAAAAATATCCAATATATTCAATTTTTGTCATATATTTAGGCCAAAATGTATTTAGCTACGTCTGACAAAAAAATTCTCAATGAGCGTATTTTTAACCACTTTAAGACATGGCAGATTTTACCCCATTTTACCCCATTCCAGACTAGGCCATATTTTTAAACGGACAATTGCACGGTCGTGCGACGCTGTACCCAAATTGAATTTGTCCCTTTTTTCTCCAACAAATAGAGCTTTCTTTTGGTGGTATTTGATCACCTGTGCGATTTTAAAATTTTGAAAAAAAAAGAGCCACAATGTTGAAAAAAAAAAAAAAATAATATTTCTTACATTCTGATATAGAACATTCCCCAAAAAAATTACAAATCAAAACATTTTAGGCCAATTCGTTTTCTGCTACATATTTTTGGTTAAAAAAAAAAAAAATCACAATAAGCGTATTTTGATTGGTTTGCGCAAAAGTTATTGCGTTTACTAACTATGGGAAAGATTTGTAATTTTTGTTTATTTTGTTTTTTTACTAGTAATGGCGGCGATCTGCGATTTTGTTTGCGGGACTGCGACATTTCGGCAGACAGATCGGACCCCTTTTGGGGGGACCAGTGACATTACTACAGTAATTAGTGCTATAAATATGCACTGTTACTGTAATGACACTGGCAGGGAAGGGGTTAACACTGTTGGTGATCAAGGGGTTAAATGTATGCCTCATGCTTACCGACGTGTGTGGGGGGGAGGGGGTTTTGTGACACAGATAGCAGGTTCAGCTATGCTGAATCCTGTGATCTGTCCCTGCCTGTCACAGAGGTTTTCCTCAGTCTTTCCCCGACGGTCAGGGAGGAGAGACGGTGATCACCGCATCTCCTCCCCTGGCCCGACTCCCGCTGTGTCTAAACACAGCGGGAGCGTGCCGCCGAGAGAGGGAGGTATCCGGTATCTAGGTCTACGTCACCAGACCCAGCCAAGCCGCTCTGTTGTAATAGCAGCAACGTGAGCGGTCGGCAGGTGGTTAACAAAGTATATAAAAGCAATAACAAAGAAGGTGTATCCTAAATAATAATTCGACCTAAATGGGCATATAAAATAAAGCATACACTAGCGGCACTAATATGTCTCAATAAACACATATATGCATGTATTCACAGAATATCATGTGAAAAAAATGGAAGGATGGAAGAAAAGACGTCCTTGGTGCAGATATTACCATAACATCTAGAGACAGTCCGTAGAAGTATGCCCTCCGTAGAAGTCCTTTGATGACGAAACGCGTAAGGGCGTGAGTACGCGGTCACCAAGGAAACCCGGCGTCTGACGTCATACCCGAAAGCGAGTCGCTGCGGTACCAGGCGGCTCACTGCCAGTCACGGGTGAATGTTTTTTCCTGGACGTAGGTTTACCTTATCATTGATCTGCTTTTACTCTGGCTTATTATTTGAATGTAATGTATGAAGGGTTTGGGAGGATTTTAATAAACAAGATCGTTACAAGATTTCGCTATGAGTGTCTTGCTATATATTTTCATGTTCATCTGGAAATATTGATCTTGATCCTTCCCTATTTGGATGAGAGGAGCTGGTCCATTTTGGGGTCTTCAGTATTTAGAGGAAAAGGCATCTCCTGTATTGGATATACAGGCTTATGTCCATATTGCCTCTGGTAAGTGTCCACTACCATAGGGCATGCACAGCGGTGAGGTGGAGGCATCTTGATACGTTTTATGCATGATTGTGGATACTCTATCACCCTTGGAGTACTGGATTTCCTGCGTCTTTGGACTTTTGCATATATACTGTCTCTAGGTGTTATGGTAAATAATATCTGCACCAAGGACGTGTCTTTTCTTCTATCCTTCCATTATTTTCACATGATATTCTGTGGATACATGCATATATATGTGTTTATTGAGACATACTAGCGCTGCTAGTGTATGCTTTATTTTATATGCCTATTTAGGTCGAATTATTATTTAGGATACACCTTCTCTGTCATTTTAATATATATATTATATTAGGGCTGGGCGATATGGCTGAAAACTGTATCACGATATCAGTGTTTCATATCAGTCGATATTGATAATTATTGATATTTTTTATTACCCATTTAAAATAAGGATCAGGAGAAAAATGTTACATTTAAACATTTTTATTTTAAACTTAACCTTCCTCTGATCATAATCCCCTCAGTTCTTAAGACAATAAAATGTCAACACAACCATACTTGCTTCGCGTCCTCTGTTTGCTTCCGACGAAGAAGAAAAAATGAAAACAGAAGTATGCAGCGCTTGATGGAAAACACAAAAACAGGCAATCACTGATATATATATATATATATAGATGAATTTCCACAATGTATCAGAGTGTACTGAAAAAACAGTAGAAGGAGAGTCAGTGGAGAGGAAAAAGTCCAATAAGAAGCTCAGGTGATAAGTTGAAAAGATGTGACCTCCACATCCAGGTAAAATCCTGCGGGGATCTCTGAATGGATGGTGCGGTAGCTGCAGCCCGGTCTCCTGCGATGTAAAACAGGAGGACACTACAGGGTATACACAGGGCGGACGATCACTGGTCCCCTACCGTTTTCGTCATAGCGTGACGTCATCAGGGGGCGTGGTTCAGGACGGCCGATCACCCCATTAAATGGCTGCAAGAGTCGGAAAGGGAGGAGCGGCGTCTGATCCAGCCAATCACCTCCCCCACCGCTAGCGCCAACCACACATTGCTAAGGA
This sequence comes from Pelophylax lessonae, assembly GCF_965119305.1. Taxonomy (NCBI): domain Eukaryota; kingdom Metazoa; phylum Chordata; class Amphibia; order Anura; family Ranidae; genus Pelophylax; species Pelophylax lessonae. The sequence goes on from NC_138771.1 coordinate 134,009,134, forward strand.
CAGAGGAAGCGTACCTCGGATGAACCGGAAATGAATCCAGGACCAATCGAAAAACGCCTCCAAAGTCCCAATGAAAATCAATCAGTACATAACCGCTATCCAATCATAGCCTCCGAGCAAGTAGGCGGCAACTTCCAACTGTAAAAAAAGAGAAAAAGCAGGAGGAATAGAAGTCGACTTGCAGTGCTATGAGTGAGACTGCTTAAGGAAAAATATCGAACGTTTTATCGAACAATTTTTTTATTGATATCGATCACGTGTCTATCGCCATAGGTACATCGGTGCACGCGCCCCATTGCCACCGGGCACCCGCGTTCTCTCCCCGTGGAGACAGAGCGACGGTCTGCTGTTGTAAACACAGCAGGCCGTTGTTCTCTCTGGAAAGAACACAGAGCTTCTGTGATCCTCCTATTTAAGATAACAGGTCTCTGTGTTAATTCCCCAAGCCCAATCCCCCTCACAGTTCATGAACACCCCCTAGGCTCACACTTACATCACCCCTGAGTTAACCCCTTCCCTGCCAGTGTCATTACAGTAACAGTGCATATTTTTACTGTAAAAAAGGTCAGATAGGGGTCCGATCTGTGCCGTAATGTCACAGCACCGCTAAAAATCGCAGATCGCCGCCATTAGTAAAAAATAAAATAAAAAAATAAAAATATGACATAAATCACACAATAACTTTTGCACAAACCAATCGCAATACGCTTATTGGGATTTTTTTCTTACCAAAAATATGTAGAATACAAATTGGCCTAAAATGATGAAAACATTTTGGGATTTTTACATTTTTTTTTATTGGGGATGCTATGTAGCAGAATGTGAAAAATAATGTTTTTCCTCAGAATTGTCGCTCTTTTTTTTCTTTGTTTTTTTTTTTTAATGAAAAAAAAAAAATAGAGAAATCGCATAGGTGATCAAATGCCACCAAAAGAAAGTGCTGTAGGGGGAAAAAAAAAAGGACATCAATTTTATTTGGGTACAGCGTCGCACGGCTGCACAATTGTCTGTTAAAGTACGCAGTGCCGAATTGCAAAAAATGGCCTGCTCATTAGGGGGTAAAACCTTGCGGACCAGAAGTGGTTAAACCATCAGTTTAACGCTTTCAGCAGCTTATATAATCACTTACTGAGTATGCAGCATCTTTTAAGCCTTGTCTAGGTTCCAGTTTAAGCTGGTGCCATGACCACTGCCCCAAATTTCTTGTTTTAGAGTTGCTCCTTTCTCTTATAGCATCCTATGGAGTCGCCATTGCATGCGGGGACTAGGAGTAGTGTTCATCTACACTGTGTGCATCAATAGAAGCACACAGTCCCATAGTCTAGGACCCTAGGATGGAAAGGCAATCCCAGACTCCTCCCTCCTCCAAGCTAACAGACTGCCTTGAGATCATAATGTTCACCGTTTGTAAGTTCAGGCAAGCAGCACTAAGAGCAGAAGCCAGAAGTACAAAGTTGCCTCCCTGCTGACAGCTGAATGTAAAAAAAAAAAAAAAAAAAAAAAAAAAAAAAAAAAAACTGCGATGCGTTTGGGATTTTGTTTGGAATTGAGTTAACTTTGTATTGACATCCGCAGAAGTAAACTTTATATTGGCACCCGCAGAAGGAAAAGTAAAAGAAAGGTTCAGATTTTGAGTCCACAATGGAGGGATTTTCTCTAACTTCCTGTTTTGGCCAGGGGACAGGAGGGGGAATCTCTCCTATGGCAGATGGCAAAACAAAAAGACAAGTTTTAACCCTCCCTTAATGAAAAAAACAAAACAAAAAAAAACCCACACATACTGTCGATATTGGGGCGTGTTAATTTTCAGATGAATATTTAACCTTTTCTTGATCTCTTTTACTTTTCTAAACCCAGGAAAATACTACCTGGTATGCGTTGATTTTAAGGTACAACTGCTCTGGGGATTGGTGGCCTTTACTGTAGGGGGGTGTCATTGTCCTACCCCTGCCTTTTAGTAGTAATATACCCATAGGTTGTACTATGCTTCCAGTATGAACATGTTAGTATTGTCCACCAAAGCACAGTCATTTTTCTATGGGTATTTCAGTCCTTGGACTTAAGCTAAATCATGTCCATGTGGTGTTTCTTGGTATATTTCATTGCTAGTGCACCTTGCACTCTTTTGTGTATCCATGTAACTGCTATTGAATATTTATAGATTGTGATTTAATGTCGTACTATTTTGTGTGGTCTTGTACCTAAAAAAAAAAAAAAAAAGGCAGCCTTTAGACTCTAACCTTGATTAGGAACCAATTGAAGACCTTATTTCCATACAGGTCAACGGGAAAGCAAAAACAACTTGAAGCCCAACTTCAGGCAAATAAAAAAATTATCTTGCAGTAGGGCAGTACTCATGTTTATATTAAAAGCTCATTTGTCTGGGAGAATAAAAGGAAATATACTTTCTCGATCCTACACTCCTCTCGGCAGCTTCTGCACCCTCATGGTCTAGGGTCCTAATGCTATCAAGACCTGAGTAGCTTCCATAATCATTGTCTGGAAGTGAAGGTGCAGACACAGTCAACCACCGAGACACAAGGGAGCTGTCTGCAGGGGAGCAGAGCACCAGATAAAAATTGGTTTCTCTTCTCCCCTAGACAAAACAAGCTATTAACCCTTTGCTGTGTAGCCACAGCCCCACAGAAAGGAATATTTTTTTGTTAACCTAATTGGGCTTTAGGCAGCTTAGGAGGTCAAGTACAAGTAAAGAGCACTGGGAAGAGGCCAGGAGGAGAGAAAAACCTCTGAAGTAACCATCTCAAGCTTGTCCATGTGACGGTGCTGACCATTCAAAAGAATAAAAAAAAAATGACCGTCACCGTATCTCTGCTCAGAGCGGCAGGGAGAACTGAGCAACCAGCATTGTTTGATCACTCTCACCTTTAGAAACAGCAGGGAACAGAGATGCAGACTCACATTGTTGCTGCATCCACCTAAGTATGTAACAAACCCAAACTTCTCTTTTAATGAACCCTATTTAGTATGAGGGTAGAATACAGCACACCACATTTCCCAAGCTTCTACATTTGGTAGTGGAAAGGTTAACTAGGACATTTAGTGACATTAAGTCTGGTTCTCTGCTTCTCTGGTTTCAAGGACACAGTGTACACAACTCAGACACCTGACACAGCAATAGAAATACGATTTAGTATCCACCTATCAGGTAAGAAAAAAAAAAAAAAAGACAGAACTGGCCAGTGCTTCCCCTTTGCATGACATGGGAACTTGCTGGTTTTGCAAGCCACACCTATAAATGGTCCTCAGTGCAGTAAGATATAAATATAATCATATTTTTACATTTACTTCCTGTTTAGCAACATGAGCTTCAAGTATGATTTCACCTTTAAGGAAAAATTAAAAGGTGAACACCCCCCAGAAGATATCCAAGCCTACCAAAACTTGGATGTACTAACTGCATTTGTTTTTTCCCCTTTTACACCTGCTGATCCTGCCAAAAACAATTCCTGTCCTAGGGCAACTATGCTCACTTATTTGGTGTATGGAGGAGCATTGTGATCCTAAGCTATGCGCCCTTCATTTGGACTACAGAAAACCTCCCACTCACCTTATCTTTATAAAATAGTGAAAGTTGTTCCGTCATAAAATGGACAGGGCTCACAGAATTTTAGACATGAACAGGTATTTCTTTCACCTATCAATCAGCTGTAAAATAATTGCATTGGTGTATTTAACAGACACAAAAGGAGAGTATCTTGGTTAGGTTTTACATACTAAACCAGTCAAAAACCTATCAGTTCACATTGCCATGTTGTCTCGGATCAATGAATTATTGTATTACAGCACCAGTGGTAGCATTAAAGAGGTGTTCCAGCCGCGGAAAAAAAATTAAAAGTCAGCAGCTACAAATACTGTAGATGCTGACTTAATATATAGACACTTAGCTGTCCAGGGAGCCCGCGATGTCAGCACCCCAGCCGATTTTTGGATTGGCTACCGGGTGCTGCCGCCACCATTTACTCTAAGGGAATGTTTGCAACCTTTGTGACAGCAATAAAAGTGATTAAAAAAAAAAAAAAAAAACTGTAAAGCAACAGTGTAAAAAATTTAAAATCTAACATGCCCCCCCATCACCCGTGCTAGCGCGCAAAGGAAAATGCAAACATTGATCCTCCTACATAAGTGAGGTATCACCATAAGCATCAGATCATGGGCAGTAATTCTAGCACTAGAAGTCCTCTGAAGATATAAAAGTGGTAAACTGTAAAGGCTTTTAAAGCTTCGCCTATGGATAGTAAAATGAACATCGTATGTTGTTGTTGCGCAGGCATGCGCACTTTGAAAGTGTGACGTTTGGAATTTATTTACTCTGTGTAATAGCTATATTTTACAAAAAAATTGGGTAATGTATTGTGTTTGTTTGTATTAAAATGTTAAAAAGTTTTTTTCCCCCCAAAAATTGTGTTAGAAAAACCAAAGCACAAATATCCTGTGAGATAAAAAATTGCAAAACCCACAAAATTATTCTCCGAGGCCTCTGCTTTAAAAATATACATTTAACTTTCTCCCCAAGACTGGGGTCTTCTGCAGTTTATAAACCTACTACTTGTTCATTCCCTGACTGACTCCATGGTTTGGAGTTACCGCTTCCTGCTCTATACAGGAGCCCGTCCGTCGGTACCACCCTGGAACCGGACATCCATAAGTTTTCTATAACTGAGGTTGTTTACTTGTCCCCTAACCTGCCAATCTCTAACATTTGATATGTCTGTTTTGCATACCCAGGAGGGGACTGAACCCACCTGCCTGTTTTGGTTGCCTATATTCATTTCACAGCTACTGTAACCTTTGGTGAAGCACCGTTTATAATGCAGTTGTCAGATTGTATTGTTTCATTTTTATCTGATGTGCCCTACCTCTATTTGTATTGCAACCTCTTACTAAATAAAGGAATTAAAAAAAATATATATTATATAATATATAAATATATATTATATATACTTTATGTTTTGGGGTTCATAGTCATTTTCTAGAAAAAAACAAAAAATGGGATTTTTGACTTACCGTAAAATCAATTTCTCCGATTTTCATTGAGACACACAGCTCCTGTCATTCTTGACCATTGGGACATCCCAAAGCAGTGTTAAACATGGGGGGTGGGAAACAGCAAAAAAATTCCCAAGGCTAAACATTAGCCAACCAGGCAACCAAAATAACTGGAGCCCACCTGGAAAAAAAATAAAAACCTCAAAGAGGATCAGGTCCTCTCAACAGCAGCCTGCAAAACCTTGTGGCCAAAGGAAGCATCCGCAGATGCCAAGTGTTCACTGACGACCAGGTATCCACCTTGCAAACCTGCGTCACCGACGCCCAATGACAGAAGGCCCAGGAGGCACTAAGCGCCCTAGTAGAGTACGCCTTGACAGGGAAAGGAGGAACCTGACCCCTGATGAAATAGGCCTGAACCATCTGATCCCTGAACCATGGATCAACCGTCTGTCTGATCCATCTAAAAATGGTCACAGAGGAAGTGGACAACCTTTTGAGAGGTCCATCCGTGACCACAAATAGAGAGTCTGACTTCCTGAAAGACCCGGTAGCTGCCAAGTACACCCCAATTGCACGGACCAGATCCAAGGCAATTTCCTTCGGACATTTAGACCTGAGACAAAAAGGGAAGACAACACAATGTCTCTACTCAAATGAAAGTCAGAGACCACCTTAGGAAGAAATGACAGATAGGGGCAAAGCACCACCTTATCCTTGTAAATCACCATATAAAAAAGGTGAACGACAGGATAACTCTGCCAGTTCCGACACCCTGCGTGCAGAGGTTATAGCCACCAAAAAAGGCCACCTTCTGGGACAGTGTAAGCAGGGGTATCTCCTGAAGATTCTCGAAAAAGAGGCTTCTGAAGGACCGAGAGCACCAAATTGAGGCCCCAAGTGCCTAACTCCCTGAAGAAAATTATGCACCAGGGAGTATGTGGGCAAAGGCCATTGAAAAAAGGCCACTAAGGCCATCACCTGAGCCAGTTTCTGCTCAACCCCCCCTCTAACGGCTACCCAGGTGGTGAGAGGGTATCAGCCGTTGGGGACGTCCTTTTTCCCGGCAAGTCCCTGTGTAGTAATGGAGTAGTATAATCCCGACCATGAGATCCAAGAGGAGAGTCAGGTTCAGCTGTTGAACGACCGGGTAATAATGCAGTAAAATCCCCCTCCAGGAACGAGACGAAGCTAAGTTTTGAAGGGTCAAGAAAAACAACACAGTATTGAAATAAGAATACAGGCTTTTATACACCTGGGGCGTATATATCACACATTACTTAAACAATGGCCCGACATCCACCCAGACAAATAGGTACGGTCATTACCACATTTAGCAAAAGCTGCCTCAGCCCAAATCAACATAATGTAGACAAAAGCGCATTGTTAATCAGCAGACATTCCGTCTCTAGGCTGGCCATACCTTGACTTCATGGAATGTCCACATAAGGAGTCACTTCCTGGGGCTCACAGTGCAAAGAGAGATATGATAGCAGGGAGTGTAAAAAACCGAATGGTTGCTGGGAAATCCTTCACACACATGAACCAGGTAAGCACAAATATTCTCTGTCAAAAGGTAAGGGTCTGTTACACCCCCGTTAAGGAAAAATCAAGATTCGGGCCACCAAGAAGGAGCGAGGATGCACCCCAAAAGACTCGCATCACGTCTTCCATGTACGATTGTAGATCTTCCTCAAAGTAGATTTCCTAGCTTTTAACAACGTAGGAATTACTGACTCAGACAAACCTCTATCCTTTAGCATCTGATGTTCAACAGCAAGGCCGTCAAAGCCAGCGACTGTAAAGCAGGATGTAAGATCAGAACAGCAGATTCTCCCAGAGAGGAAGCTTCAAAGGAATGTCGGTGACCAGCCGCACCAGATCGGCATACCAAGCCCGGCGAGGCCAGTCCATAGCCGCTAAGATGACCAGAATCCCTTCTGCCTTGGTCCTGGGTAGGAGTCTGGGCAGAAGCTTGAGAGGAGGAAAGGCATATATCAGACAATACTGAACCCTCTGGGCCACCAGCGCATCGGCGGTGTCTAAGTGGATCCCTTGACCTAGCCACAAATCTCTGCACCTCTCCGTTAAGCCGAGACGCCAACAGATCCACCTCGGGAGTGCCCCACCAGAGACCCCCTTTACAAGATTTACAAGTCGCGACAGGGGTATTTTCTGATGGAATGCACGCTGGGCATCCCTGAAGACGATCCATTCAATGGTCCAGACAGTCTGATCGCTCAGAGTTCCAGAACATTGATTGGCAGTCTGAATTCTTTCAGCGTCCAGAACCCCTGAGCAGAATGCTTCCCGAGGACGCCTCCACAGCCGGAATTCATGGTGACCGCTGTCCAATATAAGGGGGGGGGGGATCTTTCCAGCGGAAGCACCGGAGAGTGAAGCCACCAATTCAGGGACTCCTTTGTTTCACGACTCAGCCGGATCGGATTGTCCAGAGACTGCGGAGTCTTGTCCCACTTGGTCAGAATCTCCCTTTGCAGGGACCTTGTATGGAACTGAGCAAACGGAGCCACCTCGAAGGTAGATACCATCAGGCCCAGCACCCGCATGCAAGTCCGGAGAGATGACCATCTGTTAGACAGCAGGAGACAAATTGCAGTCTACAATTTTTGGAGTTTATCCAGAGGAAGGAGCACTCTGGCTACAGCCGAGTCCAGAGTAAGGGCCAAATAGTCCAGCTTTGTTGACGGAACCAGGGTAGACTTCAGAAAATTCAGAATCCAGCTGAACTCCCACAGAGTTTGCATTGTGATCTCCAGGTTCTCCACCACAGCAGAAGATGATTCAGCTTGCAGAAGGAGATCGTTCAAGTAGCCCAGTACTGCGATCCCCCATTGGCGTAGCAAGGCCAGCACCGGAGCCAACGGAGACCAAAAGGGTAAAGCCGCAAACTGAATGCTCCTCTCCCACAGCAAAGCAGAAAAAACTCTGGTAACTGTCACCTATTGGAATGTGAAGATAGGCATCCTTGATATCTATAGAGGCGAGGAAATCCCCCTGATGCAGGGATGCCACCACCGTTCGCATGGACTCCATTCTGAACTTCTGCACCTGCACAAAGCAGTTTAGCGCCTTGAGGTTCAGGATTGGATGCACTTTGCCTTCCTTCCTGTGAACCGTTAACAGGTTTGAGCAAAAACCCTGAAACCGTTCCGAAATCGGAACCAGAACAATCACCCCTTTAAGGAACAAGTCTTGTACCACCCCAAACAGACCCTGTACCCAGTCTAGGGACAGGTACAGGTTGGAAGGAAAAAACCTTGCCGGAGGACAAGATCGAAATTCGATCTTGTAACTGGACCGAAATTACTTTGTGGACACACTTGTCTTGCACCCGGGAAGCCCATAGGTCCGGAAACCAGCAAAAGACGCCCCCCCACCCCCGATACCGGTGAGGGCACACCTTAATGCCGAAGAAGCCTTGTCCATGAGTCTGGAGAAGCCCGCTCTTGGCTTGCTAGACAAGGTTCATTTGGATCTGCCAGAGGAGGTCCTGAAAGGCTTTGAGCCCTTGTCAGTCGCCCGAGGGACAAAAAAAAAAAACTTCTTGTGAGCCGAGAAGGAAGGTCCACGTCTTACGACGAGGTACCTTGCCCTTAGTAGCCTATGGAAGAAAGGTACTCTTCCACCCTGTGGGACCTTTAATGATGTCATCCAGGGTAGCTCCAGACAGGCGTTCCACTTGAAAGGGAAGATCAATGAAGGTCTTTTTAGAAGTTTGATCCGCAGACCAGCATTTAAGCCAAACGCAAGGGGAAGGACCACCGCCAAAACAAAGGTGGGCCATCAGGGGAGCCGCATCCAAAAGAGGCATCACAGATAAACTGCAGCCCCTGGACCAGCTGGTCATCCTCACTATCAGAGGATTCCAGGTGTGTGATCACAGACCCAGAAGGGTGACCCACGTCTGTGGCACCCAGATCAGATTCAGGATCTGATGAGAGAGATGAGGCAGGGGGCGCTTTTTGCTAGCCCATCGCCCGCAAGCCACCTCCACCCAGGAAACGCAAGGGACTCCAAGACCGCCGTCAGTGCTTGGATGGTTGGTTGGGACCCTGAGGGCCCTGCAGGCTCAGGTGGGGTATTGTGCTCCAAAGACTCCATGAGTCACCAGGGGGACCCCACAAATAGTGTAACACACTGCTAAGGGACGACCCCTACCGCGCTGGCAGCACCACCCGGTCGCCAAGCACAAGGCATAGAGCGATCCTCAGAAAAGAGGGAGAGGACCCCACCAGACTCACCACTTGCCAAAACAGGCACCTGCAACCACCAGTAGAATCTGCACAGCACGGACGGCGATCAGGAAGCTAAGCGATCCAGGAGTCACCAGGGGATAAGGAGGGGCTCCCACCGCCGAAATTGCTGCCGCTATTTGCAACGCAAACAAGAAAATGGCCACGGACTACACAGGCTACAACAAAAATCCAGGGACATTGAAATGAAAGCCAGGCCTCAAAGGCAGATCCAGGCAGGACGAGGGGGGGGGGGGCCCTGGCAAAAGCCCCCAACCAGGTACAAACCCCCCCTGCACATGGATCATCCGGTTGCCCGCGGCACACTCCCCCCCCAGCCAAGGCCAGTGACTAGACCAACCAAACAGCCCCAGTGGATGGGGGGGGGGGGAGGCTGAGGGACTTGGCAAAAACAGGGGGGGTGCCTGCTGGAAGGTGGGGAACCAGGGGTCCGACTGTGCCAAGGAGGGGTCCACGTCCACCCCAAAAAAAACCTAAAGGGGCAGAGGGGGGGGGGGTGGGGACGATTACTCACCATGCCAGGATCCAGGTGGACACCGCTCCAGACAGATCCTCCTCTCCAAATAAATGGGGGGGGGGGGGGGACTGTCGGCCAGGTGAAACACTGCAACACAGGCAGAGGCCAGGTCATATGCGACCTCGCGAGATGTTTAACTCACAGGGGCCAGTCCCCATCCAGTGGGGCTATGTCGCAGCCGGACTAGCACGGAGCTGAGGTCTGCGCGCGCTCGCTGGCCAGACTGGGGTGACCACTGCATCTAGATTATCCAGCCCGTCGCCCAGTCCGGCAGTTGACAGCAGATCTCACAGGAGAAATCCAGGAGTAAAAAATCTAAAAAAAATTGCCAGGACCAAAGATCCCAGCAAGGAACTAGGTCCTTACTCCTGACTAGGCAGAAAAAAAAAAAACAGTGACTATAGCAGGGAGAGGGAGTATACCCCCTGGGACTGCCCATGGGTGTAGCCAGACATTTCTTTCTGCTTAGTGTCCTACTCCTGTAGGGGGCAATATAACCCAATGGTCAAGAATGACAGGAGCTGTGTCTGTCAAACGAAAGAAGAAAAAGATTTTCACATGTATCCAAAAAGTGCCAGAAAATGCCTGGATTTAAGTGGTTAAAGAAACACTTTAACTTGTATGGAAATGGGCTTTAAGAATAAACAGTAGATGTAGCAGAACAGAAAAAGAAAGTGACCTGCACTATAGCTCTCTGACCCAGTAATGTCATATAGTAAGTGTTGGTGCATATTTGGTTTAACACCTTAAACTTGACTAACAGTAAAAAGGGACACATAGCATGTTCATTCCTAAACAAGAAGTAGGACGATGACTCCTAAAATTGCTGTCTTCACTGACACATTCCATCTTGGAAGACAAGTTAATATTTCAGCGTCAAATCTTTGCAAGGCTCAAACCCTCCCTTGCTGCTGTAAATATAGGTGACAAATCTACATTGACTACAATTGACACACAAGGTAAAAAGGCAATCAGACAGTATCATCCTTAGAAGATACTGAGTTAAATTCTAAAAGAGTGTTCGTGTTATCAAATTTTCTAATCACACAAAAACTTTCAGGAGGTGACCTGGAATCCATACTAAACAACTCTAGCTACAAGGCATGGCCTCATTCTAGTTTTATAGATGCTGGAGGTTTAAAGCTGATTAAGAGTACAGGATGAGCAAAAATCCGGACACATTAATGGGGCAGGCATTGAGAGAGGGCACAGTGATTAGCCACTGCGTCACACATAAGAAGCTTGTGCTGTGGACCAAGCATAAAGCTGTTTGTTAAAGGGGGCAAGAAGACTGCTCATCATTACCGTAGTCAGTTTTTTCCAGGCACTAGGAGACAGAAAACAAAAACAATTTTTATGTGAACGTTTACACAACTACATTTTTACCAAGGAACTCTCAATTTTACCTTAACTTGATTCTACTTATGAGAACTTTACAAACTTTTAGACCGAGTAAAACGTGGGAAAAAAATTTTCCCCGAACTCTCCAAAAAGGTCCCTAAAGAGCAGCTCCAGTCTCCCCCCAAAAATGTAAAGTCAGCAGCTACAAGTCCAGGGATCCAGCGTTGTCCTGATTCTTCAATCAGCTTTGGGTGGAGGCACTAGCATCTTGGATAAGTGAAACCTACTGCCTAATCACAACGAGTCACGCTGTGATTTGTGAATGGAACCACAGTGTTATGGGACCTGTGATGTGTCCCAGAAGGCTGCAGGGGGCGGAACATCCTCACACATCACCGCGGCGATCTGACCCGGAGTGGAAGCGGGTACCTGTCAAAACAAGGTACCCACTATCCCCCCCCCCCCCCACAAAAAAAAAAGTGCCAAATGTGGCAGTGAAGGGGGGAGGATGCAAACAAGCGGAACTTCCCCTTTTGGGTGAAGTTCTGGTTTAAAGTGGTGATAATGAGGATGAGTAAATTCCTGCCTGGTTGGTGTAGTTGGGCTTCAAAGAGCAACACCACTTTTGGTGAGAAAAAAATCCCCTCTGGGTGATCAATGTACTTTAAAATGATCTTCTCCAGGTAGCCATATTGCATTGAATGTTTCAGAAAATCAGTGTTGCAGATTGAAAAAGAAAATGTAATTATTAATAACATTCAATTACAATACAGCTTGTGTAGCAATTGTTTATACTATTTTTTTTTTTGCCATTTTTCCTGCGAAAGGGGCATTGCCTTTTAAATATGAATTGTACATATTTTTGAAAAGGTAGCTGTAATCTGTGACACATCAATAATTTAATCATTCAGATCTGTAAAGATAGGTCTATTTTAGTGATTGTAAAGTCTCCTTTAAAAAAAAAAAAAAATGATCTATCTATATCTATCTATATCTATCAAAAATACCAAACATGTTATACTTACCTACATACTGTGCAGTTGGTTTTGCACAGAGCAGCCTGGATCCTCCTTCTTGGGTCCCTCGTTGCTGATCCTGGTCCCTTCCTCCTGTCGAGTGCCCCCACAGCAAGCAGCTTGCTATGGGGGCACACAAGCGAGCTGCACTTCTGTGTGTCCATTCAGACACGGAACTGCAGTTCAGCCCCCCCGATTGGCTAACTGACTAATTGACAGTTAGGGAGCAAATGGCACCATGGCTGTGTCTCTCAGCCAATCAGGAGAGAAAGTCTGGGACGGCCAATGGATTTGTAGACATCGCTGGACAGAGATGGGGCTCAAGTATTAGGGGGTGCTGGGGAGGCTGATACACCCAGAAGGTTTTTTATATCTTCATGCATAGAATGCATTACGAATGCATTAAGTGGCCATTTAAAGAGATTGTAAAGCCTCAAGTTTTTTCATTTTAATGCATGCTATGCATTAAAGTGAAAAACATGTGCTACAGCTCCCCACAGGATCCCCCCTTTTTCTTACCTGAGTCCGATCTGATCCAGTGATGTGCATGAGCACAGCGGCTCTAGCCGACTCTGTCTCTCTCCTCATTGGACAGATTGACAGCAGCAGGAGCCATTGGCTCCCACTGTTAATCAAATCCAGTAACAGGAGTGGGAGGTGGGGCCAAGTCCCGCTGTCTGTCAATAGATGCAGCAGCAGAACTTGGGAGCGAGCACGTATGGATGCCCCAGGGAAAGTAGCTTTTCCTGGGGACACCTGATGGAAGAGGAGGGGCCTGGAGTGGCGGTAGAGCACCCCAGAGGAAAAGGATTGGGGCTGCTCTGTGCAAAACAATATATTTTATGTGTGACAAATGATTCTCAGAGCACTGTGGGTTATCTGAAGTAAAAATAGCACAAGGTGTGTGTGTGTGTGTGTGTGTGTGTGTGTGTGTGTGTGTTATATATATATATATATATATATATATATATATATATATATATATATATATATATATATATATATATATATATATATATACACACACACACACACATACACACACACACATACACACATACACACATACACACATACACACATACACACACCATCAAGAAAGACCAGGCGAAGATGTCAGCCTTCTAAGCGCTGACAGCGTGCCATAGGAGGGCTTCATTCTAAGGCATTTCATAACATGCACACTAGCACATTATGCAATTGCCTTACAGTTTTTTTTTTCTCAACCATCCATGGTTTACAACCACTTTAAGGATTTAAAGAAGAACTTTAAAGAAGAGTAGACCAAAATGCCTCTTGAGATGTGTGCAAATCTGGTAACCAATTAAAAGAAAGAAAAAAAAGTCTTACCTCTGTGCTAGCCAACAAGGGTTTCTGGAGCCGAAGGGAACAGTCTCCCACTGGGAGGATTGGAGAATTAGGGGAGTATATCTTGGCTCTCCAAACCCCTAGACAAAAATGAGCAGGTAACCCATGCAGTGCAAACAGAGCCCCACTGCATGGGGAAAGAAAATTGCCTAGAGTTCAGCTTTAAACCTCCAACACAGTTGCCTACTTAGGGATGAGTCAATGCTCTGACTTGTTCACGTCATTTTTGTGTGTGCACTTTTCAGTCTGAAGCCATGAGCTTTGTAAACTGACATTTACAAGTGGTTAGGAGTTACAAGAAAACAGGAAAAGAAGCAGAGAGCTGCACCTCCTGGCTGCCTGCAAAAATTTAATATTCATATACATTTCTTACTTATGCACCCAAGGAAAAAAACAGGATTTTTGCCTTACCGTAAAATCCTTTTCTCTGATGTTCATTGACAGATACAGCTCCATATCTTCTTGGCCCGTGGGTTATGCTGCTCTTCCTAGGAGTAGGACACTAGGCGGGAAAAAGGGTTAACAAAAGTTAAAGCTTAACTATGCCTATAGGGCAGTCCCAGGTGGTATACTCCTACTTCCTGCTCTAGAATCTATGTTTTGTAACAAGCAGTGTCAGAAGAATACATAACCCAACTCCACAGAGGGGTGGGTGCTGTGTTCATCAATGAACATCAGAGAAAAGGTTTTTACGGTAAGACAAAAATCCAGTTTTCTCTTTCGTTCATTGACGGACACAGCTCCATATCTTTTTGACCTGTGGGACATCCCAAAGCAGTGTCAACATGAGGGGTGGGAAGAACACAGCAATAAATATACTTCCCCAAAGGCTAAACGTAGCCAACCAGGTAAAACAGGAGCTCAACCAGGAACAACTGGCACCCACCTGGCAAAAGCACACACTCAAAGTGGACTAATCCTCTCCAACAGTGGCCTGCAAACCCTTGAAGCCAAAAGGAGGCATCCGCAGATGACAACACATCCACCTCATAAAATTTTGTAAATATGTGTTCGGACGACAACTGCACTACTGACTCCTGATGAGGAAAATCCCAAAAGGCACTAAGCGCCTATGTAAAATGCACCATTACAGGGAAGGAGGACCCTGACCCTTAAATGGAATAGGCCTGCACCGCCATCTGCCTATCCATCTGGAAATGGTTACAGCAGACGCGGCCAGCCCCTAACAGACTCCAACCATAAGGACAAATAGGGAATCAGATTTTTGGAACAACTCAGTCGTCGCCAGGTATACCCCGATTGCCCGAGCCACATCAACAAATGTAAGGCAAGCTCTTTAGGTTGCTTAGGCTAGGAAACAAGGAAGGTAACAATGCCTTATTTAAATGGAAACCAGAGACGACTTTAGGAAAGAACGACTGGCAGGGCGAAGCACTATATCTCCTTGAACCACCAAGGTGAACGACAAGACAAGCTGCCAGCTCCGACACCCTACGTAAAGAAGAAAAAGCCACCGAGAAGACCACCTTCTGGGACATGTAAGCAGAGGAATCGTGTGAATATTTTCCAACAGCAGTTACTGAAGGACCGACATCACCAAGATGAGGTCCCACGAGGGCAATGGAGACGCACTGGGGGAGCCAAGTTGCGAACCCCCTAAACAAAGGTGCGATCCACAGAAAAACATAGCCAAAGGACGATGAAAGAAAACCGCCTAGGCCGCACCTGGCCCTCTGCCAGACGCTGCTCCACACCTCGTTGGGGGAAGGCCAAACTCCGAGTTACCGAAAAGGAGCAGGAGTGAATTCCAAGAGATTCAAATCCGCAAAGTACGTTCTTCAAAGGCGATGGTAAAAACTACCTAGAAGTAGATTTACTAGCTTACAGCAGCGTAGGAATCACTGATTCAGACCACCCTCTAGCCTTCAACACCTGGCTTCCGACTAGGGATCGACCAATTATCGGCAAAGCCGATATATCAAGGGCCAATCTGCATTTTCCCGATATATCGGAATCGGCCACCAAGGTAACCAAAATTGCCGATATTTCGGGAAAGTGTTTGTACCAGAGTGATGCCTGCAGCTAGAGGCATCACCCCGGTACCGGCGTCCATAGCCGACAGTTGGCTGTCTTGTAATGACAACCAATGCGGCCAAGAAGCTACTCGGCTGTCATTACAAGGAGCGGGAGGGAACGCCCCCCCTCCCGGGTCTCCTGTTTCAACGGGAGACCCGGGCAACCAGCCTGCACGTCAGCTTAAGGCCCGATCAAAGCCGCATTCGACTCTTATCGGGTCTTCATGCCAAAACCTGGAAGTGATGTCATGACATCACTTCCGGGTACTGGCGCCAGTTAAAAAAAAAAAAAATGACAGCATCCAAAACAGCCAAACTTGGTGTTTTGAATGCTTTTAAGTGCAGAGGAGGGGGTTGGGGTCTTTTAGACCCCAAGATACCTCCACAAGAGTACTTGTCAAAGAGCTTTTTTTTTTTTTTTTTTAAATGTACGAAAATACCGGCCCATATCAGCCGATACCGATATGCATTGACCAAAATATCGGTATCGGCAATAAAAAAAAAAAAACGATATCGGTCGATCACTTCTTCCGACAGCCAAGTCGTTAAAGCCAGCGACCATAGGGCAAGTCTCCAAGAAGCATCGGCGACAACCGTATCAGATCTGAGTACCAAGACTGGCTAGGCCAGTCTGGGGCCACAAGGATGGCCGTAATTCCTTCTGCCTCGAGTCTACGCAGGAGTCTTGGCAGAAGTTCTAAAAGAGGAAAGACGTACATCAGACAATACTGGCCCCAAAAGAGCCACTAGTGCATCTGCGGCGTCAGCCAGATAATCCCGTTAGAAGTGTCCAGTATATTGAGCAGTAGTCTGGATTCTTGCTCGCAGAAGATGATCATCCAGGTACTCCAGTATCACAATCCCCTGCTGGCATAACAATGCCAATACCAGGACAAGCACCAGCGAAAAACCCGAAGGGTTGAGGGGAGACCTCTTCATAATGCTTCTCGCCCATGGCAAGCGGAAGAAGCGCGGATGACCGACATATCAGAAAATAAAGGTTAGCGTCCTTAATATCAATAGAGGTCAAAAGATCCCCCTGATGTAGGGATGCCACTATTGCATGAATAGACTCCATTCAAAACATCTGTACCCGCACAAGGCGATTCAGAGCTTGGAGGTCCAAAATTGGACGTACCTCGCTTTTCTTCCTGGGACCTGCAAACATAAAACAAACGTTCCGATTCTGAGACTGGAAAAATCACCCTTTGTAGTAGCAAGGCTTTCACTGCCAAAAAAAAAGACCTTGCAGGCAGTCTGAGAAAAAAAGCAGGCTGGAAGGAAAGAACCTCTCTGGAGAAGACCGAAAACTCGATCTTGTAGCCAGACCGAAACAGCTCGTGGACCCACTTGTCCTGAATCAGGGAGATCCATGGATCCGGAAAAAGGCAAAAAAAGACGTCCTCCCCCACCCCAGATACGGGTGGGAGTGCCCCTTCAGGCAGAAGGGGTGTTTGTCTGCAGGTCTGGAAGGACCCGTTGGCATACCAGGCCCTCAGGGAACCTCTGGAGGAGGTCATTCCAGGGAGGCTCCGAACAGACGATTCCCCATAAAGGGAAGATCACATAAGACCATCTTGAAAGTCTGGTCCACAGGCCTGCATTTTAGCCACATGGTGCGCTGAAGGATCTTTGCTGTCCCAGACAACCCAGAGACTAAGGGAGCCACATCCAGAGCGGCATCACAGACTAACTGCAACCCCTGGACCAACTAGTCCACCAGCTCCGCAAAAGGAGGAGAATATATGTTTCCCCTCCAGATCCTGGCGCAAAAGTTTGCCCACTCAGGCAAGTCAGGAACACATGCTCTGGTGAACACCGGCCTAAGGATTGAAGCGGCCACAGAAGACATGTGATGGACCAAAGTCTCAGCCTCATCTGTCAAAAGGATCTTTTAAAAACCGGAGACTCCTTTACCAGAAATAGGACAGAATTAATCAGCCTGGAAATCTGAGAGTCCACCACAGGTGGGACTGCCAACGTACTCAACAGACTCTTCAAGGGATACTGTCTATGGAAACACTTAGCCATCGCCATATTGCGTTTAGAACAACTACACTGACTCAACAATTTTGTCACAGTAGGCAGGAAAAGGGAAATACCTTTGCTGCTTTAAGGGAACTGCAGGCCCCGAGGGGACCGGCGCCTCTGAAGCAGCAGCAGCTGCATTCCCCATGTTTTACATTTCCTGCACCGATACAATCAGTGCATCCACCAGCGCCCTTGCATGCGCAGTAAAAGGAATCATCCTCACCGCAGAGCACCCAAAGCGTGTGGACGCAGACCCAGTAGAGTCGCTATATGCTAAGCTCACCCTGAGAACATAAGCAGGGGGGAGGTCACCGGCCACAGTCCCACAAGGAGATGCCGGCTAAAGGTCCACAAAAGGACCATCTATTAGACCGAAGGGTCACCCACCATAAAGGACATAGCCCCCTAGAAAGGGGAAGAGGGGGCCCACCGTGACACAGACACGCAGGCAGAGTACACCCACACAATAATGGCTGCTTCACTTCTTTAAAAAATGCAGCCCCCACAGCGCCCACCTGGTTCAAGCTGGGCGCCAGGCAGGCCATATGTACACCCCCCTAAGGGGGGGGAAGGGTGGACACCTGTCTGCTGCTCTATCAACCCATTGAGCAGCTCGCATAGCCAACAGCTCAGTCAGCAAGCCACGAGTAGGTTACAAAGCTGCGGCCTAAATTTGCGGGCTAGAGGTCCGCTGCGACTCAGACCATGACCAGGTCGTGTGCGTCCTAGTGAAGTGTTTCACTCGCAGGCCAGTCCCCGTCCAGTGGGTCTATGTGGCGGCCAACCTAGCGCAGAACTGAGGCCTGCGTGGGCTCGCTGGCCAGACTAGGGAGACCTTAAGGATCTAGGATATCCAGCCCGGCAGTTGATTGTAGTTCTCACAGGAACAGAAAAGAAGAAGAAAACAAATTCTGTTTAAAAAGGAAAAAAAATGCCAGGACCAGAGATCCCAGCAAAGAGCTAGGTCCTTACTCCTGACTAGGCCAAAAAAAACAGATCCTAGAGCAGGAAGTGAGAGTTACCACCTGGGACTGCCCTATAGGCATAGGTAAGCTTTAACCCTTTTTTCCACCTAGGGTTCTACTCCTAGGAAGAGCAGCATAACCCACGAGTCAAGACGATATGGAGCTGTGTCTGTCAATGAACGAAAGAGAAAAGTTTTTTTTTTTTTTTTTTTTTAGACCCCGTTCACACTGGGGCGATCTGTCAGGCAACCTGGTCGCCTGACAGGTCGCCGTGGGTCGCCTGCCATAGAGAAGCTGTGGACCCGTTCTAATAGGAGCGACACAAGTCGCTCCAACTTAGAAAAAGGGTCCGGAGCTTCTTTGGGGCGACCCGGAGCGACCTGCATTGACTTCAATGATATGAAGTCCGTGCCGGCAGCTCCGAGGTCGCGGTGCGAGCTGCGCGTCGCGACCTGCGCGCCGCGACCTGTGAGGTTGCCCAGGCAAGTCGGATCGCCCCAGTGTGAACGGGGGGTCTTAGGCTGCATTCACATGTCAGCGTATGATCGCGGGCAGAACCGCCGCGGTTCCGCCCGCGATTCGGAGATTTATTGCAAATCGCGGGACGCCTAGCTTGCCCGTTGATTTGCAATAGCCCCCCAAACGATGTTGCCGCGATTCACGCCCGCCGAATCGCGGCAACATCGCGCAAACAAAATCGCGGGACGCAATACGCTCCAAAGAAGCTCTTGTACTTTTTTGGAGCGTATTGCGTCCCGCGATTTTGTTTGCGCAATGTTGCCGCGATTCGGCGGGCGTAAATCGCGGCAACATCGCTCGGCGTTTGGGGGGCTATTGCAAATCAACGGGCAACGCTAGGCGTCCCGCGATTTGCAATAAATCTCCGAATCGCGGGCGGAACCGCGGCGGTTCTGCCCGCGATCATACGCCGACATGTGAATGCAGCCTGAAAGTGACCACGACCATAACAAAAGTAAATATTTACAGAACCACTGTACATTGTCTTTACGAGGCAGGCAAAGGTTGGTTTCGGGAAAATACAGACTACAGTAGGATATTTGAGGTGTTTTCTCACCATATATCAAATTTCAGCCGGGTCCACAGGGACTGGCAATATATCGATCAATGCATTGGCAGAGTGGCTGTACAGATAAGACTTCTGTACAATAGTCCTGTAGGCTTTTTGCAGCTTGATCAGAGCCGTGACTAGCCAGCTGAGCTTAATCAGTGTATTCTGATGGCAGGGAAGTCTCAGAAAATAAAAAAGGCACAGAGTGAGGATTCCCCCATCCACCTTAAATATGGGGATAAGGGACTTGTCTTAATTTTTTCATTCAACCTGCTGCTTGAACAAAAAAAAAAAAAAAAAAGGAAGAAGAATCACCAATTGGCTGCCTTCGATAAGACTTTTAAAAAGTATAAAATTGACAGTTTCACTTTAACATAATTTAGGCTTTTTACATTTCACCTAAAAATAGAAAGTTATGCTTACAACCGCCCCCCAAATTCCATTTTGGAGGTTTTTTATTCATGGGAGTGGGTACTTATTTCTGACAGGTACTAACTTATGCTCTAACGGGAAGATGGGAAATTCAGACACCCCCCACTTAAGACATGTCACAAGTCCCAGGAAGCTGGGGGACCAGTTAGTGGGGAGCTTGCTGTGAAATGGCATGAAGTCACAGCTGGCTTCCCACAAGCCAGATGGCAATGCTGGGGACCTAAAGTCCAGCAGAGAACAGGCCTGGGTGATGACAGCGCTGGACTCCTAGACCAGTCTGTTTATTAAAGCAGAGCACCCTGTCAGAAGACAAAGACAGCAGGAGAGATCCATGTTCTTCCAACAGCTGGCTAGTGAGTCATTTCCACAGTACACACCATTGGCTAATAATTATGACGAAAGACAAAATAATCTACTACACACTGAATTGCATTATGCCAGCTTGGTTTAGTAAAACCTACCTCTAGGCTTGGAGTTGCAGCCTCTCTTTGTGCAGAATGCCATTTGAAGCATTACTACTGGTGATAAATATAGCCCGAAGTCTGAAAGCAACTGTTTTGCCCTGGTTATATAACTCCCAAACCCTTGAACATGGATTCCACCTTAACAACTTAGGCTTAAAGCATGTTCTCCATCTTGTACAGTTACCAAACTATTTTTTCATATGGTAACAGCTCAGCGGGGGAGATCGCTGTACTAAGGTCAGATCGTTAGTACAGTGGCTCCAAACAGAGCTGGCAGTTTTCTTTGTTCAACCAAAATACTAATAGTGAGTACCAGGCTTAAGACCAATTTTTTTTTTTTTTTTTATGAAATAATTTAAGGCCTTTTCACATGGGTGCCATCCAGTCTGATCAGTAGGACGACTGAAAAGAACCCCTGCTTAGTCAAAGCAGAACGGGAGTCACTTTTTTGACATCCATGCCTATTCAGTTTTCTTTATTATTGTTACCTATATAGCATTATCAATTTACGCAGCCCTTTACACACATATATTGAACATTCACATCAGTCCCTGCCCCTTCAAGGGGCTTACAATCCAAGGTCCCCAACTCACATTCATACATACGGTACACATACTAGGACCTATTTAAGCAGGAGCCAATTAACCCAATTAGATCTGGGCAGATTTGGATAAGGTTCATCTGGCCACCCATAGACTAACATGGAACGTCCTATCAGGTCCACCTTTAAAACGGACAGGCAGACCTGATCAGACCATTGTGTGAAATGAATCTTACAGTCTCTAGGATCACTTCTACAATGTGCAGTACAGCCAGCTGATTAATTTTAAAACAGGTTCGTGGCTGCTATTGTAGTCATGAGCTTGTTTTAACCCTTTGACCATGAAAGATAGGCGAACTTCAGAAAATGTTAGCTGCAATGAATATGCTCTGATTTTAAAATTGTGAGTCACAGACCCTGAACACAGATGCAAGTCAGGATTTCTGACATCATATGCCAAATATTTGTTCTAAGACATTGACTCAGTTTATTTAAAATAAGAGGCAGCCAGGAAACAAGCATTCTCAGAAGCAGGTCAGCAAAGGCAGGCTATTTCTTTCTAGACCGGTGTACATTTTAATCTTAAGCCACTAAAGAAAACGTGGCTAAAGGTTAAAGTGGAACTTTAGGCTATACCAATGAAAATGGGATGGACAGGCAGGATTTTTAATGCAGAAAAGACATGCTTTGTCTCTTCTGTATTAAAGCTACCCATCTGCCTGCGCCCCCCCCCCCCCCCCCCGAAGCCATCCAAAGAGGTCAGCAGCCGGAAAGGAGTTCCAGGGACAACGCATCGCCGAATAGGCGAGTATAGTTCCACTTTAATAGGGTAATGTAAAAAAAAAAAAAAAAAAAAAATCAGCATTTTTTTGCTATAAAATTACTTACAATCCTTGGAACATTTTTTTAAAGCAGAGGCTCTGGAGAATAAAATAGTTGTAGCAACTTTTATGTCAAAGTGTATTTGCACAGCAGTTTATCAAACTCAAATTGTCAGGAAAAAGCACAGCTCCACCCAAAAGTGGAAGCTCAGCTTGTTCACACCCTTCCCGTCTCCACTGCCACACTTGGCACTTTGGGGGGGGGGGGGGGTATTTTGTAGCTGCTGACTCCCCCCCCCCCCCCCCCAGACTGGAACTCTACTTTAATTTTAGCACACACAAACACATTAAAATATCCCAATTTTTTTGGTAAAATATAAAAAAGATGCTATGCTGAGTAAATCAATAACCTGTCACACAAATGTGTACCCCTGTGTATAAACTACGGTACATAAAAATCTCCATAGGAAATGGTTTAACAGCCTTCGCAAGTTACCAGTTTAGAGTTATACAGGAGGTCTGGTGTGAGAATTATTGCTCTCACTCAGACGTTTGCGATGATACCTTACACCTGGTGCGATCACTGTTTACATATTTGTGTGGGACCTGCATTTGCACCTGAGCATAGGGATAGGTGTGCTTTAAATTTTTTTTTTTTTTTCTTTATATATATCCCATTTATTTTATTGGACATGACAGAACCTCTTTAGGCCCTTTCACACTTGTGCAAACTAAAAAAGTCATGCAATTTTGACTGGACTGAAGCAATGCCTGTGTAATCATGAGATCTTTAAAACGCATCAGACCAAAGCATTGCAGGGACTACTTTGAAGTTGTTGAGACTTGAAGTCGCAAATATATAAATGGTACTCATTGGAAAACATAGGGCACGACTTGTCTTGGAACTTTGCAGTTCCAAGTCGCAGGACAAGTCACATAAGTGTGAAAGGGGCCTTATGGAGTGACCTGGGGTCTATTAGAGCCCATATATCTCCTCTGGCCTCCAAAGCATCTAATCAAACTGATCTCGGTTTGATCAGATGCTTTACCTGCCAGTAACCCAAAAACAGAAAATTTAATATACTGCAGTGAGCAGTCCTTAGATGCAGTGACTACACTGCTTTCCTTTTTTCAGGCTCTCTATCTATTTTCACCTGGTAATGCTACAAAATACACAATTCCCGTTTCTTCACGTGTACATCCATCTCCACTACATCTATGGAGGCAGCCATGACTGTCACACGTCTGCCAGCACACCATGTCGATCTTGCATAGCAGTCCTAAAAACTTTATTGCGAAAGGATCACATCAAGGTAAGTGCAATGTTTCGGAGTTACGCAGGACCCCTTCGTCTGGCAGGGCTCCAAAACGTTGCACTTACCTTGATGTAATGTGATCCTTTCGCAATAAAACGTTTTTGACTGCTATGCAAGATTCATGGCGTGCTGGCAAACATGTATACTTATCTGTGATATATCCAGTGTCCAGCTGATGATCGCTGCAGCACCCATAACAGATATGCTTGTATCCAGGAATGTGTGCAATGGGAATATGAACTATTATGATAGTCAGACAAATATGTCTGCCTTTGTTCATCTCAACAGGGTGGATTTCATTTAAAATCAAGTCGACTTAAAGAGGAAGTCATTTTTTCTTTTTGGTTACCTGAAAAGTAAAAAGGCATAATGTGCTAGTATGCATCGCATACCAACACATTTTGTAACAGTTACCTCCAAACGAAGCCCTTGTCGTGCCAGCTGCAGGCCGCATCCATCTTCACCCGTTTTCCTTCCGCGGTATCCGGCAGTGCTACAGGCCGGAGCAGAGTGAAGTCACTTCCGCACATGCGCACGGGAGCAGTTAGTCACGGCACAGGGCTCTGAGGAAACGGCACGGGCAACCATTCCTTCAGAGTGCATGACATGCATGACTATGCAAGTTTAGGAGATAGTTACAGAACTTATAGGTTAGACTTATTATAGGTTAGCCTTATTATAAACACACGAGGGGTTTACAACCACTTAAAATCATGATTTAAATCACTAGTAAAAAGGCTTGATTTAAAACATCATATTTAAAGAGCAACTGTTATCTCTGTCCCACAGCTCCTCTTTTGACCTTCTGTTAACTAACCGACAGTCCCATTCACTCCATGATAGATCTGAAATGACAGGCGCTCATTAAATTTAAGGACCTATTCTTGCTGGTAGTTAGAATCTTTAACATTTGCAAACAAAATGAAGGTTTCCTATTTAGAATAATAAGCTGTCGGGTTAGTAAAAACACTGATATCAGAACTGATTAAAATCATACAGTTTGTAGTGTACAAAGATTTGCGAAACAATGGGATAAAGGAATATTCCTGAACTTTGTTTTATCTCATGGTTACTGTGAAATTGTGTGAATGCATCAATGCAGTGCATGTTATCTTAGCTTGCAGAGCTTGAATTCATAGAATTAGTTTACCAAAAATTTAAATATTGCAGAATATACAGCCTCATGCTACTAAGCTCCATTACATGCTGAATAAACTAAATTATTAATGTATCTTCAATAGAAAAACTCTGATTTTTCTCCAAAAGCATATTAAAATACATTTAATAAAAATTATATAAAAAAGAAAAAAAAAAAATTTTTTTGGGTTTAAGATTTTAAAAAGCATTGATTTTTATCCACCCTGCATTTCACTTGCATGGTGGATTGAGATTAGTAGTGGATACAATAAAGAGAAGTAGAATCAGGAGCAACCACTTCACTCCAAGTGCTCACTCTCTTGTTGGGCCCCTGCCCGAGCGTGTGTCCCCACTTAGCAGCTATATGTCAAAGAATAATGAACAAAGCTTTTAAAAATTACTACTTCAATTATTCAAGTCCACAGCATAACACCCTGCCTATCATACCAGTTCCAACTCTGGCAAAAAAAAATGTATCTGAATATATTCCATAAAAGTCGCCAAGGATATCTTTTCAGTTTGTGAACAACAAATGTATTTACAATTCCAGATGCTACCTTGTAGCAGCATCATCATCACTGTGCTGTATATTAATGGTACACTGAAATGAAAATTTGAGCCGGAACAAAAATTTAGGATGCACTTGCCCAAACTGAAATTGAGGTGTGTGTGTATATATATCACACACATATTTATTATATATATATATATATATATATATATATATATATACACATATACACACACACACACACACATATATATATATACACACACATAATTGTATTATATTTGTATGTATGTATGTATGTATGTATGTATGTATGTATGTATGTATGTATGTATGTATGTATATATATATATATATATATTTTATGGACACCTCATTCAAAGAGTTTTCTTTATTTTCATGACTATGAAAATTGTAGAGTCACACTTCAAGGGGTAGTCACCTGAAACTGTCTTTTCCAACAGTCTTGAAGGAGTTCCCAGAGATGCTTGGCACTTGTTGGCCCTTTTGCCTTTACTCTGCGGTCCAGCTCACCCCAAACCATCTCGATTGGGTTCAGGTCCGGTGACTGGAGGCCAGGTCATCTGGCGCAGCACCACATCACTCTCCTTGGTCAAATAGCCCTTACACAGCCTGGAGGTGTGTTTGGGGTCATTGTCCTGTTGAAAAATAAATGATGGTCCAACTAAACGCAAACCGGATGGAATAGCATGCCGCTGCAAGATGCTGTGGTAGCCATGCTGGTTCAGTATGCCTTCAATTTTGAATAAATCCCCAACAGTGTCACCAGCAAAGCACCCCCACACCATCACACCTCCTCCTCCATGCTTCACGGTGGGAACCAGGCATGTAGAGTCCATCCGTTCACCTTTTCTGCGTCGCACAAAGACACGGTGGTTGGAACCAAAGATCTCAAATTTGGACTCAGCAGACCAAAGCACAGATTTCCACTGGTCTAATGTCCATTCCTTGTGTTCTTTAGCCCAAACAAGTCTCTTCTGCTTGTTGCCTTTCTTTAGCAGTGGTTTCCTAGCAGATATTCTACCATGAAGGCCTGATTCACACAGTCTCCTTTTAACAGTTGTTCTAGAGATGTGTCTGCTGCTAGAACTCCGTGTGCCATTGACCTGGTCTCTAATCTGAGCTGCTGTTAACCTGCGATTTCTGAGGCTGGCGACTCGGATGAACTTATCCTCTGCAGCAGAGGTGATTCTTGGTCTTCCTTTCCTGGGGCGGTCCGCATGTGAGCCAGTTTCTTTGTAGCGCTTGATGGTTTTTGTGACTGCACTTGGGGACACTTTCAAAGTTTTCCCATTTTTTCGGACTGACTGACCTTCAATTCTTAAAGTAATGATCGCCACTCGTTTTCCTGTACTTAGAATTTGTATTATGGCAAGAAAAAGGCAGCTAACAGTAATCAGTAGGACTATCAGCTGTGTATCCACATGACTTCTGCATAACACAACTGATGGTCCCATCCCCATTTAGAAGGCAAGAAATCACACTTATTAAACCTGACAGTGCAAACCTGTGAAGTGAAAACCATTTCAGGTGACTACCTCTTGAAGTGTGACTCTACAATTTTCATAGTCATGAAAATAAAGAAAACTCTTTGAATGAGAAGGTGTGTCCAAACTTTTGGTCTGTACTGTGTGTGTGTGTATATATATATATATATATATATATATATATATATATATATATATATATATATATATATATATATATATATATATATATATATATATATATATATATATATATATATACACACACACACACACACACACACACACACACACATATACACATATACACACACACACATAATTGTATTATATTTGACTTAATATGATGATTTTAAATGAAAATTAATTTATGGTCGGTCATTATCAGCACCTTTCGAAGCAGTGTTGCATTGGAAACTCAGCATTTTGTGACCTACGAAAAACCCACCATAAGCAATGTAAAATTGCAGCAAAATCTCATCAAAATCAAGTTAAAATTCTGCCAAAATCGTGGCAGCCATTATCGCCACTTTTTTTTTTTTCCCCCATTCGGCACAACACTGAAAACCCAATTTTTGGTGGCCATAGTGTCGGTGCATCACTACAGTACATAGCCTTTGCAGAAATCAGATCAGTGGGAGAGACCCAGCAGCTCCACCAACTACAGGATGCCTGCAGAGGGGTGTGTACAAGACCTGCAATTGAGGGAGAGCATGGCGGCTAGTCTTAATTATGGGAAGCTTCGGCACAAACTTGAACACTGGCTTACTGCACCAATTTGGAAGAAATACACAAAGCACACCAACATTCAAGAATATGCCTCTTGTATTTAGCCATTATTTGCTAATTTGACTTTAGGCTCACAGGTGGTGACAAGGATAATGCATTTCTGGCACGTTCAACAGGTATTTGTGAAAAAAAGGTCACTAATGCAGTCACCATATCTAAGAAGCTGCAATACATTTTGCTTTTCCAAAGTTAAGATGCAAAAGACGGCACTTCCATTACAATTTGTGTTTAACATTCCAAAACTGGAACTAAAGAGTACATCAATGTCATCAATAATAGGGGGCACTGTTCCCCCCCCCCCCCCTGGCAACACCAACAGGGGCACCGTCTCCCCCCGGCAACACCGACAGGGGCACCATCTCCCCCCCCCCCTGGGCAACACCAACGACGGGGGCACTTTCCCCCCCGGGAACACCAACGACGGGGGCACTTTCCCCCCCGGGAACACCAACGACGGGGGCACTTCCCCCCCGGGAACACCAACGACGGGGGCACTTCCCCCCCGGGAACACCAACGACGGGGGCACTTCCCCCCCGGGAACACCAACGACGGGGGCACTTTCCCCCCCCGGGATAACCAACGACGGGGGGACTATGCCTCCCGGGAACACCAACGACGGGGGCACTATGCCTCCAGGGAACACCAATGACGGGGCACTGCGTTTCACTTTTTTTTCTGTGCTGACTCTTGCAAACACTTTTTAGCCATCAACCTGTACAGCCACCCTAATCCCAATTTCCATAGGCTTTGGAACGATCCTTGAGCAAGTTTGGGAATAAAAGAATAAAATCATTAAAAGTAACATTTGCAGGGCACATAATGCTCCCAGTACTTTTATACCTTAAAGTTTTTTTTTTTTTTTTTTTTTTAAATAAGCCACTTTATACTGTATAATATGATAAACAATAAATCGGCGCAATCAGTAATAAACAATATATTGCAGTGAATTGTGTAAATCCTAATGGCAGCTTACATACAGTGCCTTTCACTAAACACAAACCAAAATTAAACAAATAATCAATGCAGCACCAAAAGCCTAAGAAATATATGCTTATGCGGATAAAATAGTGAATATTCCTGATAAGGTGCAATATTATAATAGAAAAAAAAAAAAAAAGGAATAAAAAGGTCAGCCAGAGATATGAAAAATTATAATAGTGCAATTCCACTAATAAAATGGGACTTCACTTCATAATAGCGAGCATTGAAAGACCCGCTATATGTGCTGTAAGGAGGTTTCTATTCACTTATTTTTCTATTATAATATTCCTTATAAGGTGCAATAGTATAATAGAAAAATAAGTGAATAAAAACGTCATAGCACATATAGTGGGTCTTTCTATGCTCCCTATTATGGAGCGAAGTCCCATTTTATTAGTGGAATTGCACTATTATAATTTTTCACATATCTCTGGCGGAGAATTTTATTCACTTATTTTTCTATTATAATATTGCACCTTATAAGGAATATTAACTATTTTACCCGAATAAGCATATATTTCTTAGGCTTTTGGCGCTGCATTGATTCTTTATTTAATACTGTATAATATAGCACAGCTTGACACTCATGTGATTGGCTGCTGCTTCTCTCCTCTCTCCATCGGATTGACTACGGGGCTGAGAATTCCTCACTGATGTCAGCAAGAAGGCGGACAGGAAAGGAGGAGAGAAGGGTCGGTCACGTGATCGCCGAGCGGCGCTCTGAGACACAGAGTGAGCGGCTTGTACAGAGGGGACGGCGTTCACAGGCAGGGGGGAAGTCCTGTGCGCATACAAACGAATCGATAATCAAAATTGTTGACAACAATTTTCATTATCGATTTAGTCGATTAGTTGTTTCAGCCCTAGATTTGAGAAACATCTAAAATTGATGTCATCAGTACTAGCTCAAGACCTGTTCACAGAGGCCCGCAAGCTTTCAGGAAATGTGCTGCACACACGGTTCTTATAAAGCTGATGTTTATGTGAACAAGACAAAGCGGAGTTCCTACCCCCTTCCAAAAATTAAGTCAGCAGCTAAACATACTGTAGCTGCTGACTTTTAATATTAGGACACTTACCTGTCCTAGAGTCCAGTGATGTCGGCACCGCAGCTGATGTTTCCAACGGCTGTCGGGTGCTGCTGCCACCATTGCTGGTAAGGGAACACAGCAGTGAAGCCTTGCGGCTTCACGGGCGAGTCCCTACTGCACACGCACGAAGCGCGCTGCGCATTCGGATTGGCTCGGCGGCAGGGGAGGAAGGTGGGGGGGCAAACTTCCAAGAGACAGCGCAGCGGCACCGTCTAACGGAAGTGGGGAAGGGTACCTGTCAAAAACAAGTACCTGTCCCCCCCTCCCCCCTAAAAGGTGCCAAATGTGGCACTGGAGGGGGGAGGAAGCGAATGAGTGAAAGTTCCACTTTTAGGTGGTACTCCGCTTTAAGGCCAATAGAAAAATGGCAATCCACTTACACTTACTGCTGATAGTGCAAAGTGCAAACTGCAAAACAGAGTTAAAGGTAATCTTTACCCAAAAAATTCCTGGTTTGAATGGCGTGGGATGGATCTTTTCAGAAAACAAAAATGCCTTTGCTCTGTGATTTGACAAGGGGAAATTGTGACATTCATATACCCCTTATCCAATCACAAAACACTTTCTATTCTTTGAAAATACAAGACAATTTCTGCTTTGCTCCAGTCCCGATTGTCAGTTTCTCTCCTGGAACTTTAGCGGTGACATCACCTTTAGAGGCTACATGCAAGTAGCATTTTTCAAGAAATAAACAGACCCCTGTGGGGGAAACATCTTTAAGGCACCTTACACACGATACTCTGTTAGAGCATCTACGTTTTCTGGCGTAATTGTAATGCGCGCATTTTCGCGCATTTGCGTGCATTTTCTCGCTCGCGCGAATTCGCGTAATTGCGCGCAAATTTATTCTAGCGTTCTGGATATTCAATTGACATTTTGGGTCATTTGAGCGCATTCGTGCGTTTGTGCGCGTTTTTGCGCGCATCAGGCGCAAATTACTGACCAAAAATGCAGATTTTTCTATTTTGTTCTTACTGAAGAAAACGCGCCGCTCATTTACGCGACTGTGTGCATAGGCACATTAAGAATGAATGGGCTCTATTTTAGCTCAGAAAAAAAAAAACGCTGTACTGAGCATTTTTAAGCTGCAGTGTGCAAGAGGCCTTAGGGGTACCTTATTACCTAACCAATTCCCCAATAAAGTTATTGCCCAGACTTCATCTTTAAGCCAAGGACCTAAACACTGAGTGAGCCAGCTACAGTACTTCCAAAAAAAAAAAAAAAAGAACTGTATTCTAACATAGCTAGCATAAATTAACCCTTTAAATACATTAATTCAAGCGAAGTGTGTGGGACTCTTGCCAAAATATGCAAGTATGCACAGTGTGTTTGCACATTATGACAGACTTGTCTGTCTCACCACTACCCTCTTAATCACTGCTTCTTCCAGTTTGCATCCCTTCTCTTAAGCTCCATGTACACGGGACGCTGGAAATGGCCGTTTAGGAGCAGTTGGGCGTTTATTTTTAGAAGCCCCTGAACCCATCTACATTTTATCTTATCTGTCCATGTACACCAGGTCGTTTGCGGTCGTTTGCGGGCAGTTGCGCTCAGGGCCTTTTTTTTAGAACGTGTGTTTCCCGGCGTTTCAAACGCAAAAAACGCGACCGAACGCGATGACCCGTGTTTGGCGTTCGCGTTTTTCCATTTTAAAGGGGGAATAATTTTTTTGACCTCTAGGAACGGTTCTAAACGCAAAACGCCCGCTAAACGCGGGTACAAACACGACCGAACGGACGTTTCAAACGTCCTAAAAATTCTAGCATTCAAAGGGACTTTTAACAACGTCCCGTGTACATGGAGCCTTAGGCTGGCCATACATGAATCAAAATTTGGACGAAATTTGACTGATTGACTTCTCATAAACTGGGTTGGTAAATTTAAGCAGTGCCTGCTGTCAATTGATTGTAGCGCTGATCAGTGTTTTCTGACGGCAGGGGAGTCCCACTGTTACAATACAATCACACACAGGGGAGGATTCCTGCATCCACATCATGTATGGATGGAGGAATATGTTTAGTTTTTTCATTCAGCTGGCTGACAAAGAAAAAAAAAAAATGGTAAAAAATGAATAGCCACCTCAACTTGGATGCCATCATGATGCAACTCTTGCACATGTGCAGAACCTTCATTGATCTGGCACACAGTTCCATTCCCGGCATCTCAAAAATGCTGGGAATGAACCAGGAGTGCCACACTGCAAGGTAACTGCACCTCAGACAGTGA
Source organism: Pelophylax lessonae (assembly GCF_965119305.1). Taxonomy (NCBI): domain Eukaryota; kingdom Metazoa; phylum Chordata; class Amphibia; order Anura; family Ranidae; genus Pelophylax; species Pelophylax lessonae. The sequence continues at coordinate 134,040,579 of NC_138771.1, forward strand.
AAAAAAAAAAAAAAAAAAGCTAGGAGACAGGGGGAAAATGTTTTCTGGCGGAAGGGAGTTTGCATACCTCTACTGTCAAAACACAACCCCCTAGTTTTTTTTCCTCCTTTCCAGAATTTAGTTCCACTTTAAAGCAGAGCTCCATCCAAAAGAGGAAGTTTGGCTTTAAAAGAGAAGTATGGCTTTACTTTTTTGCCAGATGTAGTATCTTACAAAAGTGAGTACACCCCTCACATTTTTGTAAACATTTTATTATATCTTTTCATGTGACAACACTGAAGAAATGACACTTTGCTACATTGTAAAGTAGTGAGCGTACAGCTTGTATAACAGTGTCAATTTGCTGTCCCCTCAAAATAACTTAACACAGCCATTAATGGCCCTGTGCCATTCATTGGAAAGGATGACCGTACGTGCACTATGATCATTTGGCTGTGTATGACCTTTGTAATGAGGGTCATTTACTTCTGGTAAGAAGCAGTGTGACTGGTGGTGGTTCTCCGGGCCTGCGGCTCTCTACACCTTTTTTGAAGTGGACACTCATGGACTGTCGGATTCTGCTATGTTTTTTGGGACTGTTTCTATTTTCATGGTATCATCATTACACATCCATTAATGTCAAAACCACTGGCAACAAAAAGTGGGTATACCCCCAAGTCAAAAAGTCCAAATTGGGCCCAATTAGCCATTTTCCCTCTGCGGAGTCATGTGACTCGTTCGGGTTAAAAGTTCTCAGGTGTGAATCTGAAAAAAAATTGTTACTCTACATAAAGATGGCCTAGGCTATAAGAAGATTGCCAATACCCTGAAAATGAGCTGCAGCATGGTGGCCAAGACCATACAGCGGTTTAACGGGACAGGTTCCACTCAGAACAGGCCTCGTTATGGTAGACCAAAGAAGTTGAGTGCACATGCTCAGCGTCATATCCAGAGGTTGTCTTTGGGAAATAAGACGTATGAGTGCTGCCAGCATTTCTGCAGAGGTTGAAGGGGTGGGATCAGCCTGTCAGTGCTCAGACCATACGCCCCACACTGCATCAAATTGGTCTGCATGGCTGTCGTCCCAGAAGGAAGCTTCTTCTAAAGATGATGCACAAGAAAGCCCACAAACAGTTTGCAGACAAGCAGACTAAGGAGACTGATTACTGGAACCATGTCCTGTGGTCTGATGAGACCAAGATAAACTTATTTGGTTCAGATGGTGTCAAGCGTGTGTTGCGGCAACCAGGTGAGGAGTACTAAGACAAGTGTGTTATGCCTGCAGTCAAGCATGTTGGTGGGAGTTTCATAGTCTGGGGCTGCATGAGTGCTGCCGCCACTGGGGAGCTACAGTTCATTGAGGGACTACGAATGCCAGCATTTACTGTGACTTACTGAAGCAGAGCATCCCCAAACGCACCTCCAAGACAACCACTGCCTTGCTAAAGAAGCTGAGGGTAAAGGTGGTGGATTGGCCAAGCATGTCTCCAGACCTAAACCCTATTGAGCATCAGTGGGGCATCTTCAAACAGATGGTGGAGGAGTGCAAGGTCTCTAACATACACCAGCTCTGTGATGTCGTCATGGAGGAGTGGAAGAGGACTCCAGTGGCAACCTGAAAAGCTCTGGTAAACTCAATGCCCAAGAGGGTTAAGGCAATGCTGGAAAATAATGGTGGCCACACAAATTATTAACACTTTTGGCCAAATCCGGACATTTTCACTTAAGGATGTAATCACTTTTGTTGCCAGCAGTTTAGACATTAATGGCTGTGTGTTGAGTTATTTTGAGAGGACAGCAAATTTACACTGTTATACAAGCTGTGCATTCACTACTTTACATTGTAGCAAAGTGTAATTTCTTCATTGTTGTCACATGAAAAGATAATAAAATATTTACAAAAATGTGAGGGGTGTACTTACTTTTGTGAGATACTGTACATACTTACCTATGTGGAATGCTGCATCGGTCCCCCTTCACAGAGAACCGAGCGATCAAACACCTCCGATCGATTGGTTCCGACAGCTTCCGCTCTGCCCCCTCCTTACTCACTGGAGCACTAAGCTGCAGAAGGGCAGGGAGCGGCCGGCTCTGGCTCTGGCTCTCAGCGGCTTGCTGACTGGACTGACTTCTGTGACGTCAGCAGAGAGCGGACTTCAGCCTGCTCTCTGCTGAAAACGGATCACAGGAGCCCAAAACAAATTGCACTCCTGCGATCCATAGGAGAAGTACAGCTAAACGGGCTTTGGCTATACTTCTTTAAGCACTCCTTCCCCCTTTCTATGCCACATTTGCCATGTAATTGTTTTTTTTTTGAGGGGGGGGGGGAGCGGGTTCATAGTATTGACAGGTACCGCTCCTACTTCCGCTCGGACCTCCTGGCCAATCTGAGTGGAAGTTCTCCTCTCCCTGCAATCTTCTAGGACACATCACAGGTCCCAGAAGATTGCCTGGCCTATTCAGGAGGCGCAGCACGACTCGCGCATGTGCAATGAGCACCCAGCTGTGAAGCCGCAAAGTGTCACAGCCGGGTGCCCGCAGTTGTAATGCTAGCGCTGGGGAGAGGAGAGGGGCAGAATCAATGGTTTGGGCCGCCACATTGCTGGATCCTGGTACATGGGAGTGTATGTTTAATAAAAGCAAGCAGCTACATTTTTTAAAACACAAAAAAGACAAACTACGATTTACAGTAATTGTAAAATACCAATATATTTATTAAAGCGGGGCTCCTGTTTTGTAAATAAAAGTATGAATGCTTAATTCCTTCCTAAAGTCTGCCCTGTTGTCCATTTTCTCTTAAATGTGAATGCCCTTAAAGTTGTGCGTCATTAAGCGTCGTACAGCCATTTCCTGTCAAGGGCCATGTTGCTTTAGTCTACAGACGTGATATCAATACGTTATGGTGGTGGGTTTGAATGGATTGCAATTATCATACAATCCCGTCTACTAATGCCTACCTCAGAAGACTTAAGCCCCATACACGTACATTATCCCTCTGCAAGCTTCCTTTACAACGAATGTTGCTAACCTGCTTTAAGGGAAAATAAAAAAGTGCATTATTTTGTTACTCTGCAGCGTGGAAGGTATTGCATCCGCAATCTGATTGTGGGTGCAATGCCTGGATTTTGCAAACACTCAGTACACTGTCTGTCCGTACCTCCGACACAGGCAGGCAGTATCAATGGACAACGAGAGTGCTCACCAGCAACCCCGCAGTTCATTGATAACTACAAGCTGTTGGCTACGAAGAGCGACAATAGATGTAGTTCATTCATTTATCGAACTCTGAATGAATAACATGGCTGTGCGGAGACCCACACAGCTGTGCTGTTTTTAAATTCCTACAGCGAGTTCGGGGAGAAGATCCCTGGCCTGCTGTCACAGAGAGGAGGCAGGAGCTAAAATATGTTACATGTTCCACCCTAAAAACAGATGGAACATGTACCAAAGGTGAACTTATCCTTTAAGCCAGGGCTTGACAAATTAGCTTTGAATCTAGGAGCCAGCTAAAAAAGTTAGGCTGGCCATACACTATACAATTTTCTTGTTCAACTTTGCTTTAGATTTACCAAAACCATGTGATATAGGGTCAAAAATAAACACTTTCAATTTGTATGTAATCAGACAGGCCCGTGCACTACATAGTTTAAGGTAAATCTAAAGGAAATTGAATAAGAAAATTGTATAGTGTATGGCCAGCCTTAGGAGCCAGTTTTTTGTTTTTTTACGAACCTTACGGGTAGAACATGTAACATGTTCCCAAAGGTGAACTTATCCTTTAACTTTTACAGCCAGAGCAGTTTGCGTACGTTTGAAAACAAATCATTTTAAGCCCGAAGATTACAAAAAACCCTCAAACATATATTTTCTGAAAGAATAAAATAGCAGTAGTTCCAATTTTTTTATGTCACACAATATTACTGCAAAGGCCTACAAAACACACAACTTTAGTAAGAAAAAAAAAAACTTTTTTTTTTCTTAGGGGCACAAAAATGCAATCAGTCACCCAATTCCTTGATAAAATATAAAAGCTGAGGTTGAGTAAATAGATACCCAATATATGGGTGGGGTGGGGAGACATGCAACATGTTCCTGAAGGTGAACTTATCCTTTCACCCTTTCACAGCCACAGCAGTTTTTGCGTTTTTTGCACACGCTAAAAAAAACAAACAAAAAAAAAAATGTAGGCCTGAAGAATACATAAAACCCCCAAATATTATAAATTTTCTAAAAGCAGACACTGCAGAGAATAAAAAAAGTTGTAGTTCCAATTTTTATGTCATGCATTATTACCATAAAGGTCTAGGATAGCCATTCTCAACCAGGGTTGCCGCGACAATCTGGTTGAGAAAGAGTCAGACCTGACTGGGGCCTCGCTGCGCCCGAATGTACATCGGCATAACAGGACCTCGTTCAGGACAGTGCAATGAAGAGCAGTGGAAGGGGAAGGCTGCTTCCTGAGTCCAGAACTCTCCGCCTCCCCCTACAGGGCAGCACCACGAGTGCGTGAAGGGGGAGAAGAAGGGTTGTGTCCCCCATCCTACTAAGTACCCCCGGTTCAAACTTTTTAAGCAGCCGCTGATGCAAAGCTACACCCTGCAGCCAGCCATACGTCACTTGTCATTAGCCTGGCTAAACTCACTGCACTTGGCCAGCACTGTCCACTGCCTTGTAGACTATAAGGGACGAATGGTCCGGCCCTTGCGCTTTGGTGAGAGAAAAGCAGGGCACAGAGGGGATCAATAGGGAGGGTGGGGTTGGCTTTAGCAGTGAGTGGGGTACAAAGGTGTGTCAACATGTGTAGAGGTAAGCATTGAAGAAAATTTGGGGGTACAGAGGTGAGCAGAAAGAGGGGTTTGGGGGTACAGAGGAGCAGAAAGAGGGGTTGGGGGTACAGAAGCAGAGAGCGGTTTGGGGTACAAAGGTGAGGAAACACGGGGTGTGCGGTACAGAGGTGAGCATAGGGGGTTTGGGGTACGAAAGTGAGCAGAAGAGGGGTTGGGGGTAAGCAGAGAGGGGGTACAGAGGTGGGGTAGAGGGGGGGTTCAGATTTGTGCTCTTGCGTGTATGGCAGTCTATTCATTTCAATGGGCTTCCCTACCCACAAAAAAAAAAAAAAAAAAAAATAAAGAAACTAGTCTGTCCCCGACCCCCCCTTTTATTTTTTTGTAATTGCACTACAGCAAAAAGGCACTGCATTTGCCAAAGCATTAGGGTACTATTAGAAATGAATGCATTCCCTGACATGCAGAAATGTGAACCAACCCCTAATCTGGGGTACCTCAAGACTGAAAATAATTTTCAAGGGCGCCCTGATGGAAAAAGTTAGAGAATCACTGGTCTAGAAAACAACATTTTTGTAAAAAAGAAAAACACATTAAAAGTTAATTTCAGGAGGCACAAAAACACAATAAATAACCCATTTATTTGGGGTAAAATATGAAAGCGGAGGTTGCACCGAGTAAATAGATACCCAACATGTCAAACTTTAAACATGTCAGTAACCTATATTTTCCATAAAGAGGGTTTTAAAGCATCACCTAAGTCATCAGAGTTTAGTGTTACGAAGGAGGTCTGGTTTTAGAATTATTGCTCCGATTTCGGCTTGCATGGCGATATGTGCCGTGCGTATCACAATCAACGTTTTCAGGTGTAGTCACCCCGATGCGTACATTCACATTTCTATGTGCGTATATGTGGGGGCGGGGGGGGGGGCCTCAAGATTTTGTTGAATTTAATGTGCATGGGAGTAACGGGACCCGGAAGTGACATCAAAAGTGACTTTCGGGTTAACAACAAGAAGGGGAGGAGAGCGGACGTGTGACGTGTACCCTGCGGCACCCGCTATGCCGGTTATGGCCTCACAGATGGGCAAGCGGAACCCAGGATACATAGGGGGGACGTAGGGTGTGTTCAGGGGGCAGGATGACATTTCTTGTTGCCATTGCGACCTGGTGCCTGGGGTTTGTCGAGCCCTGCTTTAAAGTAGAAGTAAAGCCAAATAAAAATCTCTTCATAACATGGTAATGCAATTTCAAGAGTTATTTTAAATCATTTAAAAACTGCAGCTTTCATTAACCACTTGCCGACCGCCTCACGACTATCTACGTCGGCGGTCAGCCCCTCACAGGCAAACTAACGTAGGGCTACGTTGCTTGCTTGTGAGGGTCTAGGGAGCGAGCGCGCGCCCCCGGAGGTGCGCTCCCGCGTGGTCACGGACCCCCCCGCGCGTGTGACCAGCGGACCCGATGTCCGCCGGCCACTCGGCGATCGGCGGGGGAGAGGGAGAATGTCAGGCAGCTTGTGTAAACAAACTGCCTGTCATTCTCCTCGCTGCAAAGACACTGATAAAACGGATCTGGTATGTAGATCCGTTGATCAGTGTCCTTACAGCTAGAGCCACAGCCAATCACAGTAGAAACCACGCCCCTAGGGACACACACAGCCCCTCCCTTCCAAATAAAGTTAACCCCTTCACTACCAGTGTATTTTTACAGTAACAGTGCATATGTATAGCACTGATTACTGTAGAAATGTCACTGGTAACCCCAAAAGTGTCAAAAATGTCAGTCAAGGGTCCGATCTGTCCGCCGCAATGTCGCAGTACCGCAAAAAAAAAAATCGCAGATCGCCGCCATTACGCGTTAAAAAAAAAAAAACACCAAAAATGACAAAAATCTTTCCCTTTGTTAGTAAACGCGATAACTTTTGCGCAAACCAATCAAAATACGCTTTTTGCGATTTTTTTTACCAAACATAGGTAGCATAAAACAAATTGGCCGAAAATTTTTAAAAATTTGATTTTTACATTTTTTTTTGGGGGAATTTCATATAACAAAATGTGAAAAATATTGCTATTTTTGCAAAATTGACGCTCTTTTTTTGTTTATAGCGCGTGATCAAAAAAATCGCACAGGTGATCAAATACCACCAAAAGAAAGCTCTGTTTGTGGGAAAAAAAGGACGTCAAATTCGTTTAGGTACAGCGTCGCACGACCGCGCAATTGTGCGTTAAATTCACGCAGTGCCGAATCGCAAAATACCCCCTGGTCAGAATGGGGGTAAAATCTTCCGGGGCTTAAGTGGTTAAAGTGTTACTAAACTCACATCAGTAAAATCAATCTGTATATCCAGTAAAGTATGCTCGTTACACTCACTGTGGATCCTAAGGGGTTAATCCTCCGCATTGTGTAAAGTCTATTTGATCCTGTCTTCTCTGATCCTCCCCTCCGTCCATTGTCCCCTTAGAATTTCCTAATAACACAGAGTCTATGGAGTCAGGCTGCACATGCTCTGTTTGGTGTGTATTGCTAGCAAGGTTTCCCCCTCTGGAGAGTGCATGTGACCAGCACGGGGCTTATCAGCACTATCCAGACAGAGGGTCAGGGGTCTTGCAGTCTCAAAGGACAGTCAGATAACTTCTCCTACAAGCTTTAAAGCAGAGTTCCAGCCTTTTCTGTGTTTATTAAAAAAAGTCAGCTGCTACAAAAAGTGTAGCTACTGACTTTTAACAAACACACACTCACCTGTCCCACGGTCCAGCAATGCGGCCGCCCGAAGCCTTGATCCTCTCCCTCTGGTCTCGGCGGCGCCGGCATCACTGGTGTGGGCACCCGGCTGTGACAGTTTGCGGCTTCACAGCCGAGTAAGCACTGCGCATGCACGAGTTGCGCTGCATGCCTTGAATGGTCGGCAATCTTCTGGGACCTCTGACGTGTCCCAGAAGATTGCAGGGAGGGAGGGGGAGAGGAGAACTTCCGCTCAGAGCGCCGCGGCGCTCCGAGCGGAAGTGGGAGAGGGTACCTGTCAAAACAAGGTACCCGCTCCCCCCCAAAAAAATGAAATGCCAAATGTGGCATGTCAGAGGGTTAGGACTACCTAAAGCAGAAGTTCCACTTTTGGGTGGAACTCCGCTTTAACCAGTGCTTGGCTGGATACTGATAGAAGTCACAAGACTGCTCCAACTGCTGACGAGGTATTTAGAAGTTTATATTTTACTGAAATAATTGCATTTCCATGTTCCATGGACTGCGGGAGACCAGATACAGTGAATGCAGGGTCCTGGGTTACTTAAGGGTCCTTTCACACGGAACAGACTCCGTTCTGCTGAGCGGGGGAATCAATCTGCCGATGCCCACTGAGCAGGTGGATGACAGCTTCGTCTCCGCTCTCTGTGCAGAGACAGAGCTGTCAGATCCCTGCTGTCCTCTATGGGGAGATCGGATGAGAACAGACCGCATGTCTGTTCTCATCTAAACCCATTTGATCCGATCCGCCAGACGGATGGAAAAACCTACCGTCAGTACACCGGTAACGGTCTTTTCTTCCGAGCCTTCCAGGATGGCCCAACAGTAAAAGATGATAGGCTCCTCCTAACGGAAACACAATCAATTAAGATTAGTTAAAAGGCCCCACCCTTCCCTCAGGCCCTCAGTTGTAATAAAGTATCTTCCACAACCATTTCCGAGGGAAGTGTTCTAATAATTCTTTAGGTACTTACCACCTACATTTATCCATATTATCATACACCCTTTTAACAAGGGCGGGCAGGCGGGCCGTCCTGGAAGGCTCGGAAGAAAAAAGACTGTTACCAGTATACTAACGGTAGGTTTTCTCTTCTTGTACTTCCAGGATGGCCCAACAGTGAGAGGATCATAGAGATCCTTTTTGCCTACCTTAGGGTGGGACCACTGCCTGTAAGACCTTTCGGCCAAAGGCTAGGTCTTGTTGAGACAGTATGTCGACACAATAATGCTTCAGGAAGGTGTCATGACTAGACCAGGTGGCTGCAGTGCGTATTTGTTCCCATGATGCTCCTGCCTTTTCAGGCCAGGATGTAGCAATGGCTCTTGTAGAGTGAGCCTTCACCTTAGTTGGAGCAGGAACACTTGATAACTCATAAGAAGTGGTAATTGCTTGCCTAATCCACCTAGCTACTGAAGGCTTAGAAGCCTGCAAGCCCTTTCTAGGTCCAGAATGAAGGACTAAAAGGTGATTTGATCTCCTGAAGGTCTTTGTTCTTTCTAGATAAGTGAGAAGAGCTCTTCTCACATCAATACAGTGGAATTCCCATTCGCTCTTATTTTTTGGTTTGTCACAAAAAGATGGTAGAATTATCTCCTGCGTCCTATGGATCGAGGATGCTACCTTAGGTAGATACAGGGGATCTGGCTTTAGCACGATCCTATCTGGGAAGACCACCATAAAAGGGTTCTTTAATGGAAAGAGCCTGTAGATCACCGATTCTTCTAGCTGTAGTGATGGCAAGCAGGAAAGCTACTTTTAAAGACAAAAATTTTAATGAGATTTCCTTTAAAGGTTCAAAAGGGTCCTAAGACAACACCTCTAGGATCCTGTTCAGGTCCCAAGGAGGGAACCTGTCTTTAGTAATAGGGGTAACCCTTTGCCTAGCCAACAAAAATCTTTTAACGGCTCTTTTGCCAGACTGGAGTCCAAAAAAAAACGAAAGAGCCGCTATCTGTACCTTAAGGGTGTTCACCGCCACACCCTTGTCTACTCCATCTTGCAAAAATTCCAGAATCATGGGAGTAGGGGTAGAAGCAAAGTCTTTTTGCTTCCTCCAGGCACAGAATTTTTTCCATACTTTCAAATAAATTTTTCTAGTAACTATTTTTCTGCTCAGTAAAAGAGTATCTACCACTCATCTGAGGATCCCTTTGCTCTAAGCAATTGGCGTTCAGTAACCAGGCTGTCAGCTGGAAAAAAACCTGGGTTCTGACACTGTGCTGGTCCCTGAGACAGAAGGGTCCGGGGAGACTGGGAGATGCCAAGGACAGGCTATGGACATGGCTTTCAGGATTGGGAACCATGGCCTTTTGGGCCACCAGGGAGCGATCAGAATTAAATTCAGATCCTGCGTCCTGCTCATCTTCTGGAGCACTCTGGAAATTAGCATCAGAGGTGGAAAGGCGTAGGCCAGATTGAACTTCCAAGGCTGGGCTAAGGCATCCAGCCCGACCATTTCTTTGGACCTGGTTAGGGAGAAGAAGTTCTTCACCTTTTTGTTCAGAGCTGAGGCAAATAGGTCTATCTCTGGTTGCCCACACCTCTCTACTACCAACTGGAAGACTTTGGGATTCAGTTCCCATTTCCCTTCTTTGATGCTGCAGCGGCTGAGAAAATCCACCTGCAGGTTGTCCTTTCCCCTGATGTGGACATCTGCTAATGAGATTACCCTGACTTCAGTCCATCCCAAGATGTCTTGGGTTAGGGTAAGGAGAGATCTCAATCTGGTCCCTCCTTGTCGGTTCAGGTAGGCCACAGTTGTGGTGTTGTCTGATAATATCAGAACCTCTCTGTCCCATATGAGTTTCCCAAAGGCTTTTAGGGCTTTTCCTACTGCCTTCAGTTCTCTGAAGTTGGATGAGGCTTGGGCTGTTCGTTCACAGACAGGAGCAGAAACCGATAGCAGCGGGAAGTCAGCGGAGATGTCTCCGCTGACATCCGCTGCCTCATAGGGATGCACAGAGCATCCGATCCGGTCCACCTGAAAAACTGACAGGCAGATCGGATCGCCCGTGTGAAAGGAGCCATACACTTTAAAATACCTGGTAATCCAGTCATGAAGGCACTTGCTCAGCCACTTCCTTTTATGTGGTAAAAACTATTATTCCCTGTCTCCTAAATGCTCTCATTACATTGGCACCCTATCACATAGAATTCTGGTAGAGACAATAAGCAGTCGTGCTAACATACATTGCATAGGTATATGGTTCGCTGTTGTCACCATCAGGAAAACCCCCTGAGCAAAGAACTTGTGCTGGAGCACATGCATGTACACAGGGACCGCAAAATGGCTAAAGATCAGCAGCACTGGGATACAAGAAAAAGAAATGAAAAATGGTGAACATTGAAGTTTATAAAAGAAAAACAAAAATGCCAATTGTTTTCGCTTTGGCAAATAGAATGTAATTTACTTAAACGCAACACCTAAACAGCCATGTTCCTACTACTAAATAAAGCATTTATAAACAAACTCCAGAAAAAAAAAAAATTCAGCTGTTTACAAATAAATTAAATCTAATGATGGTTCTTCCTAGGTCTGGGTGTAGTTACCTACTGTTTTCAAACAAAAGCAAACTGGGCTGCCTGCAAGTACATGTGTTATTTTTCAAACTAATATTGGTGCCCCTGTGCATCCCCTAGGATTCTACGGATCAGACTCTACATGAATAGAGGAGCTCCAGGCTCCTTCAGAAAAAACTGTCAGCAGCTACAACTACTGTAGCTGCCGACTTTTCCTATTAGGACACTTACCTAAGCAATGTCTTCATCCCAGATGATTTTTCCATCGGCTCCCAGGTGCTGCCGCCGCCATTGCTTGTTACAGAAAAATGGCAGTGAAGCCTTAAGGCTTCACAGCTGGTTCCATACTGCACATGCGCAAAGTACGCTGCACTTTGTGAATGGCCCGGTGGTGGAGCAAAGAGGAGCCAACTTCCAGGCAATATTGCCACGGCGAGAATACTCAGAATTGGGGGCAGGTACCTGTCAAAACCAGGTACTCGCTCCCCCTGAAAGGTGCCAAATGTGGCATCAGAGAGGGGGAGGGGGCAGATAAGCAGAGCTTCCCCTTTTAGGTGGACCTCGGCTTTAACATTAGAAGGCGCTACTTAAGCTAGCCATACACTGCGCTTTGCCTGGTTCCTGATGAATTAGGCAGAATTTTGACAGTGGAAGACCATGTTGATACCACTACAACCAAATTCATTCAACTGAAAAATCAAACTTTCAGCAGAACATCCAATCAGATGCAGGCACTGTCCAGGTATTCAGAGAGCCAGTCACAGCAGCTGTCTAAATATCTGCACTATTTAGCGTAGATGGAAGAATCTGTTCAATTTCTTTTGTTAAACCTGCAGGCTGAACAAAAGAAATCGATAGGTGTATGGAAAGCTTTATTCAGAATTTGAGGCCCCTTCTACAGCCTGGGATCCAAGCAAGTTTCACAGAGATGAATGTGAAGACCACTACAAGGTGCCTTCCCTTGAAGGTGGATGCTACCAACATGCCAGGTCTCCTTTAAAGCTTCTGCATTGTAAGAAATTATTCCCATGATCCACGACACACCTACTTGTAACTGTCTATAGTTTATAATTTAGGACAATACTCCTAAACAGGAACATAAAACCCTTAAGCCAGGGACCCTAAAGATGGGTTATGACGGGAAGACACATACATCTCTCTATTTATATTACTCACACACTGGTGTAAGTAATCACTGCCCTCTGCAGGACAGAGAGCTGTTTATACCTCTTGGTAATGACCACATATTACTAATGTTAACCAAACATGCCTGACATGAGTCAGAAACTAAATCTGCTTATTCATACCACATAAAAGGTTCAGTTCAACGCATGGTATTATAAAAAAAAAAAAAAGAGCCTGAAACTAAAAACTTTATGAATAATTTTGCCTGCCTAAACTTAAATGCCTTAACTGTGCATTACATTTGGGAGCTTTATATTTGTAAAAGGTTTTTGGGCTCATTCTGACTCACAATTAAACCTGATCTCTTTGTTTCCGGTCACTTTAAATTGTTTATTTGGACCAATCTGGTCCAAAATTACAATTTCCTTCACTAAGTGCTGCACTGGCTCTAAACGCTGTATGTTCTCCATTTAGCTTCAGCTACATACAGTACATAGTAGTTGGTTCCGGCTGTGAGACAGAGACTTTCGGTCTCACACCCAGAACAAAATAGTCAATCTGAGCAGTGCTCAGCCATTCAAAGACAGCTTTGTATTCTGAGAATAAATACAAAGCTTCCTTTGTTTGGCAGAGAGGTGGACTGATGACAGGCTCTCAGCCAATCAGAGGAAGCTTTTTTTTTTTTCACAGCATACCAAGTTGCCTATGAATGGCGGAGCACCGCTCATACCGCCTCTAACTTATTCCAGGTGTGAGACAGGTAGTCTCTGTCTCACAGTTAGTACCCTACCCAGTACTGTACGTAGCTGAAGCTAATGAAAGTGCTTAGAGCTAGCGTAGCACTTACTGAAGAGAATAGTGTTTTTGGACAAGCTTGGTCCAAACAAACTTTTTAAAGTGATAGAAAACACGGAAATAAGCTTTAAACCCATCCCCCGGGCAGAGCCATGGGCACGCAGTCCATAGAAGTGGATGCACAAGCAATGCTGGCCCAGACACAATTGCATTTTAAAGTCTGGTATGCAGACAGAAGCTGGTGCACATATCCGAACCGAGGCTTAAAGAGGTTCTAAAGGCTCAAGGTATTTTGCCATAATGAATTCTATGCAAGAAGGTAAAAAACCTTCACTGTGCAGCATGCAACCTCTCGATCCAGCAATGTGCATGAGAGCCAAGGCTCTTCAGGGACTCTCCCTCCTCGTTCGCTGAGACAGCAGCTGGAGCCACTGGCTCCCACTGCTGTCAACCACAGCCAATGAGGGGAGAAAGAGGGGGGAAGCCAAGCCATGGGTCTGGGTGTGAATGAACACACAGAGTAGTGGCTTGGTAACGCACCTCCCTGAGTACCCCTATTACAAGCTGATTGCTCTGGGGACACCTGGCAGGAGGGAGGGGCCAGGAGCACCGGCCAGGGGCTTTAGAAAGGGATGATCAGGGGTGCTCTGTGCAAAAACACTGCACAGAGAAGGTAAGTACGATTTAAAAAAAAAATAGCCTTTAATGTCACTTTAAATGGCATAAACAGTAACTCACCCTATCTCCACTGCACTGTGGGACGATAAAGAGCTAAGTGTCGGCGCTCAGGCTGAACATCCAAACCAAATGTATGTGAATAAAGCCAGCACACGAAAAGTCTTCTTCCAAGTTAAATACTTTATTCCAACATGGATAGCAGTGACAACATGACAAATTCTGACGCTTTTCGGCTTTACGCCTTTCTCAGCTATGAGGAAGGCGTAAAGCCGAAACGCGCCAGATAAGTCATGTTGTCACCGCTATCCATGTTGGAATAAAGTATTTTAATTGGAAGACTTTTTGTGTGCCGGCTTTATTCACATTATTTAACGTCACTTTAATTGTCCATCTGAAGGAGCTCTTACACATGGCTGCCTGTGGCCACAGATCATAAAAGTTCGGATGTATTTTCCTGCAAATACTCATTACAGCCACTGTAGGTACAGGACAGTACGTGGCTGTATCCGGATATATGCTGGTACTTGATAAACCTGTGTAAGGGTCCAGATGTAACAGACCCTAATGCATTCAGGTCGTACAAGTACTGACATATAGCGGCATAAAGCCATGTACTGACATGCATGTCTATGAAGAAGCTGTGCGCTTCACCTGTGGCTCTCAGGCGTACTCTGTACGCTTACAGGTGGCTGTGCACATGTACCCTAAAGAAAAAATCCCAAATTTCCTAAACCTTTCTCCTTATAGATTGAAAGCTCCTGGAGAGCAGGGACGAATGTCAATGCATAATATGTAAAACGCTGTGTAAAGTGATATAGAACTATAATAAACATAATAAAACAAAAACACAGGTTTTTCAAGAAAAGATACCTGGATGACTTCATTCACTTCCCGGATGCACTCCACCATGTGCTGAAGGATCTGCTCAGCCGTAAGGACCTCATATCTATAGTCTTCATCTTCCTCCCCACCAGGCCCAGGCCCTAGGACACCTACTCCTCCTTCTCCACATATCCCAGCTCTTTCCGACCCACCAAGTCCAGCTTCCACCAGTTCTACTTCTCCAAGTTCCAACTCATCTTCATGGTCATCCGCAGCACTGTCTTCACTGCACTCTTCGTCTTCGTCATATTCGTAGTTGTACCCTTCGTCTGAGTCCATGATCTCAGTGGGAGAACCTGATAGGATACGGGAGGCGATTCTGCAAACAAACTCAGAAGCCCCGCCGCCGCGCGCTGGGGAGTCCCGTGTCACCGAGGGGAGGACACAGGCGGCATAAAGGACAAGAGGGGGGGGGGTGCTTGGCTCCAAAAAGAACTCACACCACCGCAAGTCTAGCCTCTTAAAAAATCAATCCTTAGGGGCGATCCTGACTGGCCTAGCGATGTCAATGAGAGGAGGACCTCTCAAAGCGCCTACGGGCAGCACAAACTTTATATCTAGATATGTCGCCGCAAGGTTTTCTAATAGTATTCTACACTTGGTAATTGTAGCGATGAAAAAAACAAAACTTTAGACTTCCTTGTCGAGGTGGGACAGTTACAAATCAATAAGCGTCACCTTCCCACCGTGTAAACGAGCGCCGGAAAAGTCCGAACAAACAAAAAGAAAACTGATTAGCTACGTAACATGGCATCTGTCCATAGGACTGGCCGGGGCAGGGCGAGGGGATGACCTGGCTAGGAGGCTGGGCCCTAGGTCAGTAGTGTTGTGCCCATACAATGTAATGGAAGGTTGGAGATAGGGCAGGGGTTAGGACTGGCTTAGTGTGTCTCTTCTAGAACCCGGATGAATGAGCCTCCTCTCCCCCACACACCGGGCTCTGCCTGTCTAGCAGTACAGGAGGCTGTTGCGTAGTACCCGGGGCTCCCTCTCTGTTACTAAGACACGGCTGCCCGGACTCTCCTCAGCACACAGGGGCTCTCCGGTGTGTCCGAACCAGGCAGGCCTCAGGCCCCTGAATCACCGCCCCTTCTCAGAGCGCGCTCCCGCTCCGGTCAGAGCGCGCCCCCCCCGGAGTTGAAGGCTTCGCCGCTGTTCTTCCCCCCCTGCGAACGCTCCGGCCGAGCTGTTTTTCTGCGCTTTCGGCTTTCCCCCCTCCCCAGTGGACTGACAACCCCCCCTCCCCCGGTACCGGTCTCGGGGAGACACCGAACAGCTCCAGTCGCTGAGCCAACAAAGGGGCGGTAGCGTCACGCACGGGCACGTTAGCGCATCACCACCTGGGCGACGACGGCACGGAGCTTCCGGCGCAGCCGGCCCGCCATGTTGGAGGAGGAAGCCGGTGTCAGAGGCGCCACCTTGAATGGGGTGGGCAGCGAGTTCTGGAGGAGAGTGGGAGGAGTCTGTGGGAGGCCATTTTGGAGGTGGCAGTGTGTGCAGGCAGGACTCGGTGTACGGGGTTCGCGGTCATGAAAGAGTCATGTCATTATGAAGGCGCTTAGATAATACAGTGAGCAACGTATTTGGTGTGGATTAGTAGCAGTGACGGTACACAGTCACAGATAGCAGCAGCCATGTTATAGGTGGCAGAACATAAGGTGTTCCTGGAGAAAACAACAGGAGTAAAGTTGGAAGTTGCTGCCTGGTACACAGGATGAGAATATCCCACGAATGATTGGCTGTTTTTGTTTTTGCATGCTAATCCCCATACAGAAAATGAAGTTATGAAAATTCTTATATGACAGAATAAAAATTCAGGAGTGATTTATTGTACTATATTTGTATTGTATTTTTGGCCACAAACTGTGCTGATTAACCCTTTGGCGCCAGCTCTTTTAGGGGTTTGAAATTCCGGGAGGTGGGCTGGGGCTTGTGACCGTCGTGATTGGCTATCACATGATTGGAAAACTCCTGATCGCAAGGAACAATTGTAAGCCGCCGGAAGCACTTGGCACAGCTCTGTTGGCGCTAATGCACCCAAATATGCGGTTGCTGGGAGCTAGTGGCAGGTGGTGATCAAAATTTGGGGGGGGTGCAAAAAGAAAAATGTAATAGGTATTGCTTTGCGGCGAAAAACGCGGTAAAAAATTGCGTGACTTTGAGGTCATGGTATAGGCATGGCACAGGTGATGGTATAGGCCTGGCACAGGTCATGGTACAGGCATGGCACAGATGATGGTATAGGCATAGCACAGTAGATTGTATAGGCATGTCACAGGTCATGGTACAGGCATGGCACAGATGATGGTATAGGCATAGCACAGTAGATTGTATAGGCATGTCACAGGTCATGGTACAGGCATGGCACAGATGATGGTGCAGGCATGGCACAGGTCATGGTACAGTCATGTCACTTACCTGCTTTTGGGTTGGCTCACTCGACCGGACTGACTGCTGTGCTGTGGGCTGCTGAAGACGGGAGACACATCGCTCCTGGGTCCGGAAGGACAGTACTGATGGTAGTAGGTAGGGACTCCTGGTCCGGAGGGACAGTATTTATGGAAGTAAGGAGTAGTTAGGGGCTCCTGGTCTGGAGGGACAGCACTTATGGTAGTAGGGAGTAGGTAGGCTCTCCTGGGTCCTGGTGGAACAGTACTCATGGTAGTAGGGAGTAGGTAGGTTCTCCTGGGTCCTGGGGGTAAGTAATTACTGAATAGTCAGGACAGTTGGAGTAAGTAACAGAAAGCAGACTCATGTATCGGGTGGGATGGTGGAAGGGGCCCTGCACAGCCAGGCAGGAGGATGTAGAGAAGAGCCCAGCTCCCCCACATGGTGCTCCCCCGCAGGTTCAGGCTATGAGGGGGCGACACTGGACACCCCGACTTCTCCGGGCAGCTCCTCTTCTGCCGATCCCTCTCTGATCGCAGATTATCTCTGCACGATCCGATCCCGGATTACAGCTGACCAATCATAACATGAGGCCGCCCCCCCCCCCTCATTATCCCCCCCGCTGCTGGCACAGAATAATACTGGAAGTCTGCGCTCTGCAGGATTACATCCTGTCACTTCACCTCCTCTGTACTGCGCTCTGCTCTCTGCGTACGACATTCTACACTTTACTGCTCCCTTCTATTCTCTATATAACACAGCGGTGGCTTCTCTGGCGTGGCGGTGAGTCCTCAGTCCTCCTGGCTCCCCCCTCCATCCTCCCCAGCCACTGGCATGGGGTTTGCCTTTCGGCCAATCAGGAAGCGCATGTCGGACGCGCTTCCTGGTTGGCCAGGAGGAGGATCCGTGTGACAATAGCGAATTTTAATTCGCTATTGTCACACAATGGGTGGGCTCGGAGCGCACTGCTCTGCGCCCCGGGTCCACCCTCTTCTGAAGCCTATTAGAGCCTCTGGCTCTAATCAGGTGACAAAAAAAAAAATCCCATTGAACTCCATGCGTCTGGCGCCCCGCATGCAGATTAGGAGGCCGGACACATGGATGGGGGGGGCGGCGCCCTCAACACACCGGCCGCCACTGCTCGGCGCCGAGAAGCTGCATATTTGCGTGTGCTCAGCGCCTAGGAGTAAACAAAAATCATCTGGTATTGTACGTGAAAAATTTTTTATGTCTGTTCCATTGGAGGAATGGTTGTGATTGGCTCTCAAAAGCTGTGTACTAACAGATTATTGTAAAACTGTATTTTTCTTACAATTTTCTGATCATGTGTATGGACTTTTAGGGCCATGCTTTAACATTCTAGATACCAATTAATGCTCCTAAAATGCGCTTTTGACACATTCACGTGGCGTTCAGTAATATTGTTCCTTACAGCTTTCAGAGTTTGTAAAAGACCCCCTGAACCATACATTTTCTGACGGTGATTACAAAATTTCCAGCCCCTCCACACAGATCCCAGAAGACAGCGGGACCATTCAGAAAGCGCAGCGCAATTTACGCATGCAAGGCTTCACTTCGTATTTCTCTTAGTGAAGATGCCAGCACCAGTGTTAATTTTGGCAGCACATTTCGATTTAGTTTTAGTTATAGCCTTTTGACTAAAATGCCATTTTAGTTTTAGTCGTATTTTAGTCTTTTGACTGAAATGCAATTTTAGTTTTAGTCGTATTTTAGTCTTTTGACTGAAATGCAATTTTAGTTTTAGTCGTATTTTAGTCATCTGAATTGTTTTAGTCATATTTTAGTCGACTAAAACCTCCAGTACATTTTAGTCAACTAAAATCTCATACCTCTTAGTCAACTACAAATCGAATAGGTTTAGGTTAATTGTAATGCATTATTTAAACATTTCTCTAGCATTTCCAAATGAATTGTATACTCCTGGAGTAAAAATCTAATATGTTATTATAAGGTTTGAACAGACACAGATTTAGCCATTGTGATATATACAGTGGTGATCGAAAGTTTGGGCACCCCAGGTAAAAAGTTGTATTATTGTGCATAAAGAAGCCAAGGAAAGATGGAAAAATCTCCAAAAGGCATCAAATTACAGATTAAACATTCTTATAATATGTCAAAAAAAGTTAGATTTTATTTCCATCATTGACACTTTCAAAATTATAGAAAACAAAAAAATGGTATCTGCAAAAGTTTGGGCACCCTGCAGAATTTATAGTATGCATTGCCCCCTTTGCAAGGCTGAGACCTGCCAGTGTCATGGATTGTTCTCAATCATCGTCTGGGAAGACCAGGTGATGTCAATCTCAAAGGTTTTAAATGCCCAGACTCATCTGACCTTGCCCCAACAATCATTGTGGGATCTTCTAAGCAGTTGTCTAGAAAACTGAAACTGAAAATAGTTGACGCTCACAAAGCTGGAGAAGGCTATAAGAAGATAGCAAAGCGTTTTCAGATGTCGATATCCTCTTTTCGGAATGTAATTAAGAAATGGCAGTCATCTGGAACAGTGGAAGTTAAAGCAAGATCTGGAAGACCAAGAAAAATATCAGACAGAACAGCTCGCAGGATTGTGAGAAAAACAATTCAAAACCCACGTTTGACTGCACGATCCCTCAAGAAAGATCTGGCAGACACTGGAGTTGTGGTACACTATTCCACTATAAAGAGATACTTGTACAAATATGGTCTTCATGGAAGAGTCATCAGAAGAAAACCTCTTCTACGTCCTCACCACAAAAATCAGCGTTTGAACTTTGGAAATGAACATATAGACAAGCCTGATGCATTTTGGAAACAAGTTCTGTGGACCGATGAGGTTAAAATTGAACTTTTTGGCCGGAATGAGCAAAGGTACGTTTTGGAGAAGAAGGGGCACAGAATTTAATGAAAAGAACCTCTGTCCAACTGTTAAGCATGGGGGTGGATCAATCATGCTTTGGGGTTGTATTGCATCCAGTGGCACAGGGAACATCTCACGAGTAGAAGGAAAAGGGATTCAATAAAATTTCAGCAAATTTTGGATGGCAACTTGATGCCATCTGTGAAAAAGCTGAAGTTAAAGAGAGGATGGCTTCAAATGGATAATGATCCTAAACACACCTCGAAATCCACGGGGGATTACATCAAGTGGCGTAAACTGAAGGTTTTGCCATGGCCTTCACAATCTCCTGACCTCAACATAATTGAAAATCTATGGATAGACCTTAAAAGAGCAGTGCGTGACAGACAGCCCAGGAATCTCAAAGAAATGGAAGACTTTTGTAAGGAAGAATGCGCAAAGATACCTCAAACAAGAATTGAAAGACTCTTGGCTGGCTACAAAAAGCTTTTTCAAGCTGTGATACTTGCCAAAGGGGGCAGTACAAGATATTAACTCTGCAGGGTGCCCAAACTTTTGCAGACGCCATTTTTTTGTTTTCTGTTAATTTGACAGTGTAAAGGATGGAAATAAAATCTAACTTTTGTTGACATATAAGAATGTCTAATCTGTAATTTGATGCCTTTTGGAGATTTTTCCATCTTTCCTTGGCTTCTTTATGCACATTAATACAAATTTTTACATGGGGTGCCCAAACTTTCGATCACCACTGTAACATCTTTATAAATAAAACCAAGTTTCATAAACAAACAGAAATATTGCTTTTTGACAAACCGAAGTGCAACTTTAAAATACAAAAAATCCATTGGCTGTAATGTCATTGCACATATCACCTGAATATATTACCAACATTAAATATTAGGGAAAAATATAACAAAATCCTTTTTCTTACTTTTTTAGTTTTCAGCAGCTTAGTAGATGCCCCTTAAGCCCCGTACACACGTACCGATCGTCGGCCGACAGAACGTCCTACAAATGTTCGCGGCTGGTGTGTTTGTTGTTTGTCTGTTGAAAAGTGCTCTAAACTTGCCCAGGACATTTGTCTTCCGACAGAAAATGACGTCACTACGTTCCACGCACGTTCGCCGCTACAAAAGAGGAAGTGAGTGTTTGGCCGTGACCCTTCTGGGCATCTCGCGCTGATTTCGGTAGCATTTGTTTGGTTGACGACATTTCGCTATTTTCCGAGACATCGTTCGAGAATTTATTATGGCGACCGTGAATTCGTCCGTTGCTGTCGTTAGTGTTGGAGTTTTGGCTCTGAGACGACGTACGAGCAATAGGAAGAAGAAGCGGACCTCCTGGACGAAAAATTGGTTGCTTAACCGTGATCAATTTTCTCATATGTCCTTGCTGAGGGAGCTCCAGGAAAATAATCCTGATGACTTCAGGAATTATTTGAGGATGACGGATCCCATCTTTTACCGTCTTCTTGCCCTGGTGTCCCCCTATATTCTGAAGCAGGATACTTGTATGCGGCTTGCAATTACTCCTGAGCAAAGGTTAATTGTGACGTTGAGGTATCTTGCAACAGGGAGAAGCCTGCAGGATCTGAAGTTCACCACAGGCATCTCCCCCCAAGCACTTGGTATCATCATCCCTGAGACCTGCTCTGCCATCATCAAGGTCTTGCAGAAGGACTATATCAAGGTATGTTTGATTTTTTACATTACATTACATGTATTACTAGTTTCACCCGAATTATGATGTTTTTGGATGTACAGCAATTGACACAGGCCATTATTTGTAAACTACCCTCTGTCCGCATGCACATAGTAGTAAAGATGTAGATTATCTTTAACCATTTGTAAAATTACCCACTAACCACCCCACCATTCTCTCCTATGTGTCCCTAAACGCATTGCCTGTTAACAGTATTTTGAATTTGGGTCATTTTATTGCTTTCCCTCAAACAATTATTCCTTGGCCAATGTTTTAGTACCTAGTTAATGATTTATCTAAAATACATCAGTCCATCCATTCCCACCTATGATTCTGTATGTTTATGTAATGATGTTAAAACCTTCACTGACCACAAGCCCTTATTGATGTATAAATGCCCAGTTTTACTTACCCATCCCCCACCCACATGCTAAATCTCAAAGTCAGCATATACCAAAGCTCAAGTTCAGAGGTCTTCAAACTATGGCCCACCAGTTGTTCACGAACTTCAATTTCCATCATGCCTAGTCATGTCTGTGAATGTCAGAGAATTACAAGGCCTCATGGGATGTGTAGTTCTGCAACAGCTGGAGGGCCGTAGTTTGTAAATCTCAGCTCTAGCTGGTGAGTATAATGGGCCATACACACTAGAAGATTGTCAGAACAATTTATCCTTCCGATTTACCAAAACCAAATAATATGAGGTCCAACAAACACTTTCAAATCCTATGCAATCTGGTAGGCCCTTGCACTACATAGAAAAGGTAAATCTGCACGAAAAAGTCTTCAGAGAATCTTCTAGTGTGTATGGCCCTTTACAATATAAGAACAATAGGAGGTTAAAAATAAATGTATGTAGATGTTACATCCCCATATCCAAACCTTTGCCTTCCTGTTGTATATTTTTTTAGCAAGTTGCATAAGCATTTAACAGACAACTGTGTGTGTAATTAATAATGTGATGTGCTCAAGCACTAATTTTATTTTTTTTATTTTTTCCCCACAGTTTCCTTCAAACGCAGAGCAATGGCTGGAGATTTCTGATCAATTTCTGGAGAAGTGGAATTTTCCCAATTGTGGGGGTGCTATTGATGGGAAGCACGTCCGCATTGTCCCCCCTCCGAATTACGGCACATTTTATTATAATTATAAAGGGTTTTTTAGTATAGTCATGCTAGCCATAGTTAATGCAAACTATGAGTTTATTTTTTTGGATATTGGCAAAAATGGCCGCAATTCGGATGGGGGAGTTATTGATCAGACGGAGTTCGCTCGTCGTCTAAAGAACGGCACTCTGAACCTGCCATCCAGGGAGCAAACTGTTGAGGGTATGAGCTTTGTGTTTATCGCAGATGAGGCTTTTGCGCTTGGGGAGCATCTCATGAAGCCCTACCCTCAGAGGAACCTCACCCCAGACCAAAGGATTTACAACTACCGGTTGTCCAGAGCTCGCAGAGTTGTGGAGAATGCCTTCGGGATAATGGCCAACCGGTTCCGGATATTCCTGACGTCCATAAACCTGGCACTGTACAAAGTGGATAATGTGGTCTTGTGTTGCTGCATTTTGCACAACTTCCTACGCAGGAATGCACAAAATTATGTATTGCAGCAACTGGATACTGACCCTGCTATGCCAGGTACAAGTGGAGAGGCCCAACCTTCTAACCAAGTGGAGTCCATGCCGTCAATGGAAGTTGGACGGTCAGCATTGGCATCACACAGGGCCCGTCAGATCCGCCAGGAATATCTGGACTATTTCGTGGGGAGAGGAGCTGTGTCCTGGCAGCAATCACTGTCACAAACACATTAATCTTGTTAAAGATTGGACACACAAGATAAATGTCAGAGATATATTATTTTTCAACACATTAAACAAAAATTGCAATGATTCTGTATTGTGGATTATAATCATTTGGGCACATATGCCAAACACAATTATTTGGGTTAATCATGTGTTATATATGTGTGACTTTGGAAGGGTTAATACATTCATCAGTGTGTTTCTTGACTGTAGTCTCTCACCAGCTGATCCAAAGTGATGATGGCCATGTGTTATTTTTTAGCCAGTGGTGTAAATACAAGGGCCTTCTGCACCCCACAAAATGTACACAAACCCTGTCACATTGAGAACTAGGTCACACCCAAGGTTCATCTAATGTCACCTTATATTGGTGTTCATTGTCCAGAAGTTGCCCATACTATATATTTCAGATAATACATTAGGGTATTAACAAAGTACCTACACCTGTTATGTTGTGTTCATTTATGACATCCTTCTCACTGCCCACCAATGTTAGGATATGTCAGTGTTATGTGAAACTTGATCATTGTTCATCTCAAAGTGTTATATATATATAGGTAATGGAAAGTGAACTAGAGCAACGAACAAGCAATACACTATAGATTACACTGATCTCCCTACACTGATTGCTACTGGCAATATCAATGCCATATTGAATCCTAGGACTGCTAGTACCTTGAGTGTTGAGTCACACTTATGCGATGCGGGAAGTCTGCGACTTTGCAGCCTTCCAGCATTGCATAAGGGTGACCCGCCACTTACTTTTTCCACAGGATTGTATTCCACAAGTGTTAAGCACTGTGCGATCCAATCCAGATACATCAGAAATAAAGGGTCATGTGCGACTTGTATGCGTGTTCAGTGCGAATGTAGCCATACAAAGTGTATGTCTCAATTCACACTGCACATCTGATGGCATGTAATATCGTAGCGCACTGCTCCTTTATTACATGCGATCAGATGTTCATGCGAAAATCAGCTATACAGTTTGTATGGCTCAATTCGCACTGCACTCGCACAAAAGTCGCACATGATGCATTTATTCAGCCGCATCAGGATAGGATCGCACAGTCGTTCAAACTTGTGTGATCCGATCCTGTGTGAAATGTCAGATCGCACTGTGATATGCGTTAAAACTGGGGGTATCTTTAACATTTCATTGACACCTCCAGCAACTTGCATATGGCAGTGTCCAAAATGCTTTCATTAACATGTAAATATGTGAATAGGACAGCCATCATACATTTAGTGCTTCTTTACACAGCTTTAGACCTCGACCCCCCAACGAAAGTCTAATAAAGAATTGAACACACATTGTTGAATGTAAAAATGTTTTAGTATCAAACATTCACAGGGTTAGGGTTAGGGTTAGGGTTAGGGTTAGGGTTAGGGTGTTGGAAAGTGCTTTTCCCAAACTTGGGTACACTCTTTAACATCTGAGTGTCATAAAACTGGCATAAAATATTATATAAAAATGGGAACATCCCAATACAAACAGTAAAAAATTTTTTTTAAAATTTGGCAAGCATGTCCACAAAATCACGCATCTTTCCTTGCAATGCCGTTGCAGTCTCTTTTATTTGCTCGAGGTCTGAGCAGCATTGAAGAGCCTCACGGGTCAATTTGGCCAATGTGCAAGTATGTAATACATGATCTGGAAAATAAAATACAACGGAGTCAATGTGAATCACCTACATGAGGTCATAATATAGAAACATTTGGTGTGCAGGTAATCTTTAAATTCCTCTCGAGTTAATACCTACCCTGTTCTTATGCTCTTTTGCCCTAGGCTCTTCATCTTCCTCCTGACCTCCTCCAATGCTGTTGCTGATGATTCTGCCGGTCTCCTGAGCTTACTATATATTCATTAGGGGTGTGAACGCATGATGACGTCATTGTGAGGGCATGGTTGTAATGTATATATATTAAGATGCAGAGACCAGAGACGGGCAGAATGCACGGCAACAGCATTGGAGGAGGACAGGAGGAAGAAGAAGAGCCTAGGGCAAAAGAGCAGACAACATAA
The DNA here is from genome assembly GCF_965119305.1 of Pelophylax lessonae. Classification (NCBI taxonomy): domain Eukaryota; kingdom Metazoa; phylum Chordata; class Amphibia; order Anura; family Ranidae; genus Pelophylax; species Pelophylax lessonae. The sequence continues at coordinate 134,065,860 of NC_138771.1, forward strand.
GAGCAGAAGATTGGACAGCAGAAGACTGGAGAGGAGAAGATCCAAAGAGCAGAGTGGAGAAGACCGGATGAAGATCTTTAAGAACATTTCATAAACGTCTCCTGTCGTTATTCACATACACTTCCATTTATGTGGTTAATGTGTAGGGGTACTATGTACCCCATACCCATTCACATAGTGATTGGGGTCTGGGATCTGGGGGCCACCCTTTGTTAAAGGTTGCTTCCAAAGTCCTAGGAACCCCCTGGCCGCATGACCCCCCAAAACCACCAGACAGGGTTGTGGGGATGAGGCTCTTGTCCTCCTCTACATGGGAGTAAGGTGCTTTTGGGTGTGCGGTGCAGAGGCCCCCTGGCCCAAAGCAACAAAACCCCCCCATGTTGAGGGCATGTGTCCTGCTGTGGTCCAGGGGGTGTTTGGTCCGCTTGCTCGTTCTCTTTCCTGGCCTGACAAGCTGCATGCTTGTATAAGGGTCTGGTAGGGGTTTTGGGGGTAACCCACGCTGTCTTTTTGTTGTGGGCATACCCTCAAACTCAATACCACACACAAAAGGCCTGGTTGTGAACTTGGGGGGACACCCACGGTGGGTTCTTCAATTTTTTGGTGTAGTTCCCCCTCAAAAATCTTCACAACGCAAGTGGCCCCGCAAGTCAGAGCATCCTGATCCGACTTACGGTGCGACTTCCATTCAAATAAAGAGGCTCCCATAGGGAACTAGTGTTGTAAATTGGAGGCTAAAAATAACACTGATAAAAATCATTCTGAAAAAACCTACGTGGGCACACAATTGGCTCTTGGACACTTGGTCCTGGTTCCTCCACAGTTTCGGAAGTGGCTTCCATGCTGCTTGGCAAGTTGCCAGGAGATCGGGGGTTCTGACATGGCTGGGGATGCCACATCCTGGCATGATGCAACATCTGCAATGTAAATTTGTAAGGGAATACAAGAATATAAGGTTAAACAATCATTGCAAATACACATATTTCTATGATCCCACTACACAAAAATCTGTGACTACCAACCTTCTTGTTGCTCTGGTGTCTGGTCACTTGTTGGCTCTACCAGAATCACCTCAGGCATAATGTCTTCATCTACATAATACAAAACATTGGCCGTATCATAAAAGTCACAAGAGGTACATTTGTTAGGACATGGTGCCCTGCTTGATAGCTCTTTTAGTAACAAATATGAAGACATGTACATGGTTATCTACGAAAAATATGGTACATTAATGTTTGACAGTGCATAGGAACCAATTACCTTTAGTGGAATCTGTGCCACCATCTGGGCCCATGTCCTCCTCTTCTTCCACAACTGCCGATGGAGCTGCCAAACCTCTCCTCCTCCTTTCCCATAGTTTGGCACGGAGTTTACGTTTTTCTCCTATTTAAAGGTTTGAATAATAATCTGTGATTAATAGGAATGTTTGCTGAGAAGATTCGTGCAGGAAAGAACGTTCGTTGCAACACAATACATATATTTTTAACTATGGCTTCCTGACTTTTAATGTCATATACTAAAACATCAACAATAGATCGATCAAATCACGACATGACAACTAAAATGAGTAATCTAACTTTTTACATAGACATTATAATCTAGACATGTTAATACAACATACACCAAATTATAAAAAACATATTGCATGATTAAAAAAATAAAGAAAAAATAAAACTTACTTTTTTTCAAAATCCGATGGATTTGGGAAAGCTGATCCTGCTCACGGTGTTTGAGGTCGGACCACCGTTTCCGAATCTGATCTTTCGATCGCTCGACACCGAATTTTTTGACCAAACAGGCCACCACCTTGTCCATGATGCCATCTTTCCTGGCATTGGGCCGATCGTAATTTGCCAACTTTCCATCGTAATCCATTTTTTCTAAAATGGAGACCATCTCCACCATTTCTGGCTTTGACATGGGTGTAGCCCTTGATTTTCGGGTGGCCCAATCACTTCGGCCCCCACTAATTGAGCTCCCAGATTGTTGAGACATGGTTCGTAATTAAACAATGATTATTCCACTGCCTCAGGTGTGAGTGCCGCATGTAGGCCTGATCTTCGGCAAGTACACACCCCTGCACAAGCCCGCCACTGGAGGAGGAGTTGACGCCTGCGCTGTATTTAAAGGACGCCAGATCGTTCGGCCGACGATTCGCTAGCGGACATATCGAGAGTTGGAGCACGATCGAGCGGCGAATCACGACTTTTCCCCACAAACAAAGGTACGACTCTTTTAATAGAAAGTGTGTGTTTTGGGCCCTATACAGCTTTTATTAGGAATATCTTTATTATGTGCCAAAATACATGCTATTTTAATATGTTTTGTGTTGTTTTGTGTCTTGCAGGCATATACTGTCCTGCAATATGGTGGACAATTTCACCACCCACAACTTTCTCATCAGTTTCATTGATGAATTCAGGCAACTGCCGTGTTTGTGGCAAGTCAAGTCCGCAGATTATAAAAATAGAAAACTCAGAAAACAGGCCATGGAACATTTGGTGGCCTTCTACAAGCCCGTCTGTCCTGGGGCAAATTTTGAGTATATACGCAAAAAAATAAACAGTATTCGCACTGCCTACAGGCGGGAGTTAAAAAAAATAGAGGAGTCCACCCAGTCTGGAGCAGGTGCACGGAATGTATATGTACCACGGCTGTGGTACTATGATAACATGCGATTCCTGGCAGACACCATGGAATCCAGGCCGTCAATTTCAACACTGCCTTCTACTTCGGCAGAGGGCTCAGTGTCGGTTGATCCAAGCCAGGATGAGGATTTCCTGGAGGAGAGTTTTACTCAGGTATGGCATTTCACAATATATTATTAAAAAAGAATAGCGCGCAAATGCAAAAGAAATAACTACCAAATCTGAAGACAATCCATAAATAAAAATGGGGGTTTGGTCCCACCATATGGCCATATCGTGCTCAAGCCCACTACTGCGTCAAAGTACCCCATTATCAGTGGGTCCTACACTATCCATGAAAAAGATGAATCCAGCCTAACCCTTGGAGATAATACTCCTTGCTGGGAAGGATGTGCAAATGCACTACAGGGGACTCCTACTATATCCACTAGATGGTGGACACTGATTGAGTACAGGTGTGTGTGGGGGGGTGGGGAGGGTTGCTCAACCTCGATAGTCTGGTCAGACCGAATACATAATAAACAGGCAAAAAATTTGGGGGAGCATACCCATGTATTTCTAAAGCTGCTGCAGCTATGAACCAAAAGACATGTATATTAAAAAAGAATAGCGCGCAAATGCAAAAGAAATAACTACCAAATCTGAAGACAATCCATAAATAAAAATGGGGGTTTGGTCCCACCATATGGCCATATCGTGCTCAAGCCCACTACTGCGTCAAAGTACCCCATTATCAGTGGGTCCTACACTATCCATGAAAAAGATGAATCCAGCCTAACCCTTGGAGATAATACTCCTTGCTGGGAAGGATGTGCAAATGCACTACAGGGGACTCCTACTATATCCACTAGATGGTGGACACTGATTGAGTACAGGTGTGTGTGGGGGGGTGGGGAGGGTTGCTCAACCTCGATAGTCTGGTCAGACCGAATACATAATAAACAGGCAAAAAATTTGGGGGAGCATACCCATGTATTTCTAAAGCTGCTGCAGCTATGAACCAAAAGACATGTATATTAAAAAAGAATAGCGCGCAAATGCAAAAGAAATAACTACCAAATCTGAAGACAATCCATAAATAAAAATGGGGGTTTGGTCCCACCATATGGCCATATCGTGCTCAAGCCCACTACTGCGTCAAAGTACCCCATTATCAGTGGGTCCTACACTATCCATGAAAAAGATGAATCCAGCCTAACCCTTGGAGATAATACTCCTTGCTGGGAAGGATGTGCAAATGCACTACAGGGGACTCCTACTATATCCACTAGATGGTGGACACTGATTGAGTACAGGTGTGTGTGGGGGGGTGGGGAGGGTTGCTCAACCTCGATAGTCTGGTCAGACCGAATACATAATAAACAGGCAAAAAATTTGGGGGAGCATACCCATGTATTTCTAAAGCTGCTGCAGCTATGAACCAAAAGACATGTATATTAAAAAAGAATAGCGCGCAAATGCAAAAGAAATAACTACCAAATCTGAAGACAATCCATAAATAAAAATGGGGGTTTGGTCCCACCATATGGCCATATCGTGCTCAAGCCCACTACTGCGTCAAAGTACCCCATTATCAGTGGGTCCTACACTATCCATGAAAAAGATGAATCCAGCCTAACCCTTGGAGATAATACTCCTTGCTGGGAAGGATGTGCAAATGCACTACAGGGGACTCCTACTATATCCACTAGATGGTGGACACTGATTGAGTACAGGTGTGTGTGGGGGGGTGGGGAGGGTTGCTCAACCTCGATAGTCTGGTCAGACCGAATACATAATAAACAGGCAAAAAATTTGGGGGAGCATACCCATGTATTTCTAAAGCTGCTGCAGCTATGAACCAAAAGACATGTATATTAAAAAAGAATAGCGCGCAAATGCAAAAGAAATAACTACCAAATCTGAAGACAATCCATAAATAAAAATGGGGGTTTGGTCCCACCATATGGCCATATCGTGCTCAAGCCCACTACTGCGTCAAAGTACCCCATTATCAGTGGGTCCTACACTATCCATGAAAAAGATGAATCCAGCCTAACCCTTGGAGATAATACTCCTTGCTGGGAAGGATGTGCAAATGCACTACAGGGGACTCCTACTATATCCACTAGATGGTGGACACTGATTGAGTACAGGTGTGTGTGGGGGGGTGGGGAGGGTTGCTCAACCTCGATAGTCTGGTCAGACCGAATACATAATAAACAGGCAAAAAATTTGGGGGAGCATACCCATGTATTTCTAAAGCTGCTGCAGCTATGAACCAAAAGACATGTATATTAAAAAAGAATAGCGCGCAAATGCAAAAGAAATAACTACCAAATCTGAAGACAATCCATAAATAAAAATGGGGGTTTGGTCCCACCATATGGCCATATCGTGCTCAAGCCCACTACTGCGTCAAAGTACCCCATTATCAGTGGGTCCTACACTATCCATGAAAAAGATGAATCCAGCCTAACCCTTGGAGATAATACTCCTTGCTGGGAAGGATGTGCAAATGCACTACAGGGGACTCCTACTATATCCACTAGATGGTGGACACTGATTGAGTACAGGTGTGTGTGGGGGGGTGGGGAGGGTTGCTCAACCTCGATAGTCTGGTCAGACCGAATACATAATAAACAGGCAAAAAATTTGGGGGAGCATACCCATGTATTTCTAAAGCTGCTGCAGCTATGAACCAAAAGACATGTATATTAAAAAAGAATAGCGCGCAAATGCAAAAGAAATAACTACCAAATCTGAAGACAATCCATAAATAAAAATGGGGGTTTGGTCCCACCATATGGCCATATCGTGCTCAAGCCCACTACTGCGTCAAAGTACCCCATTATCAGTGGGTCCTACACTATCCATGAAAAAGATGAATCCAGCCTAACCCTTGGAGATAATACTCCTTGCTGGGAAGGATGTGCAAATGCACTACAGGGGACTCCTACTATATCCACTAGATGGTGGACACTGATTGAGTACAGGTGTGTGTGGGGGGGTGGGGAGGGTTGCTCAACCTCGATAGTCTGGTCAGACCGAATACATAATAAACAGGCAAAAAATTTGGGGGAGCATACCCATGTATTTCTAAAGCTGCTGCAGCTATGAACCAAAAGACATGTATATTAAAAAAGAATAGCGCGCAAATGCAAAAGAAATAACTACCAAATCTGAAGACAATCCATAAATAAAAATGGGGGTTTGGTCCCACCATATGGCCATATCGTGCTCAAGCCCACTACTGCGTCAAAGTACCCCATTATCAGTGGGTCCTACACTATCCATGAAAAAGATGAATCCAGCCTAACCCTTGGAGATAATACTCCTTGCTGGGAAGGATGTGCAAATGCACTACAGGGGACTCCTACTATATCCACTAGATGGTGGACACTGATTGAGTACAGGTGTGTGTGGGGGGGTGGGGAGGGTTGCTCAACCTCGATAGTCTGGTCAGACCGAATACATAATAAACAGGCAAAAAATTTGGGGGAGCATACCCATGTATTTCTAAAGCTGCTGCAGCTATGAACCAAAAGACATGTATATTAAAAAAGAATAGCGCGCAAATGCAAAAGAAATAACTACCAAATCTGAAGACAATCCATAAATAAAAATGGGGGTTTGGTCCCACCATATGGCCATATCGTGCTCAAGCCCACTACTGCGTCAAAGTACCCCATTATCAGTGGGTCCTACACTATCCATGAAAAAGATGAATCCAGCCTAACCCTTGGAGATAATACTCCTTGCTGGGAAGGATGTGCAAATGCACTACAGGGGACTCCTACTATATCCACTAGATGGTGGACACTGATTGAGTACAGGTGTGTGTGGGGGGGTGGGGAGGGTTGCTCAACCTCGATAGTCTGGTCAGACCGAATACATAATAAACAGGCAAAAAATTTGGGGGAGCATACCCATGTATTTCTAAAGCTGCTGCAGCTATGAACCAAAAGACATGTATATTAAAAAAGAATAGCGCGCAAATGCAAAAGAAATAACTACCAAATCTGAAGACAATCCATAAATAAAAATGGGGGTTTGGTCCCACCATATGGCCATATCGTGCTCAAGCCCACTACTGCGTCAAAGTACCCCATTATCAGTGGGTCCTACACTATCCATGAAAAAGATGAATCCAGCCTAACCCTTGGAGATAATACTCCTTGCTGGGAAGGATGTGCAAATGCACTACAGGGGACTCCTACTATATCCACTAGATGGTGGACACTGATTGAGTACAGGTGTGTGTGGGGGGGTGGGGAGGGTTGCTCAACCTCGATAGTCTGGTCAGACCGAATACATAATAAACAGGCAAAAAATTTGGGGGAGCATACCCATGTATTTCTAAAGCTGCTGCAGCTATGAACCAAAAGACATGTATATTAAAAAAGAATAGCGCGCAAATGCAAAAGAAATAACTACCAAATCTGAAGACAATCCATAAATAAAAATGGGGGTTTGGTCCCACCATATGGCCATATCGTGCTCAAGCCCACTACTGCGTCAAAGTACCCCATTATCAGTGGGTCCTACACTATCCATGAAAAAGATGAATCCAGCCTAACCCTTGGAGATAATACTCCTTGCTGGGAAGGATGTGCAAATGCACTACAGGGGACTCCTACTATATCCACTAGATGGTGGACACTGATTGAGTACAGGTGTGTGTGGGGGGGTGGGGAGGGTTGCTCAACCTCGATAGTCTGGTCAGACCGAATACATAATAAACAGGCAAAAAATTTGGGGGAGCATACCCATGTATTTCTAAAGCTGCTGCAGCTATGAACCAAAAGACATGTATATTAAAAAAGAATAGCGCGCAAATGCAAAAGAAATAACTACCAAATCTGAAGACAATCCATAAATAAAAATGGGGGTTTGGTCCCACCATATGGCCATATCGTGCTCAAGCCCACTACTGCGTCAAAGTACCCCATTATCAGTGGGTCCTACACTATCCATGAAAAAGATGAATCCAGCCTAACCCTTGGAGATAATACTCCTTGCTGGGAAGGATGTGCAAATGCACTACAGGGGACTCCTACTATATCCACTAGATGGTGGACACTGATTGAGTACAGGTGTGTGTGGGGGGGTGGGGAGGGTTGCTCAACCTCGATAGTCTGGTCAGACCGAATACATAATAAACAGGCAAAAAATTTGGGGGAGCATACCCATGTATTTCTAAAGCTGCTGCAGCTATGAACCAAAAGACATGTATATTAAAAAAGAATAGCGCGCAAATGCAAAAGAAATAACTACCAAATCTGAAGACAATCCATAAATAAAAATGGGGGTTTGGTCCCACCATATGGCCATATCGTGCTCAAGCCCACTACTGCGTCAAAGTACCCCATTATCAGTGGGTCCTACACTATCCATGAAAAAGATGAATCCAGCCTAACCCTTGGAGATAATACTCCTTGCTGGGAAGGATGTGCAAATGCACTACAGGGGACTCCTACTATATCCACTAGATGGTGGACACTGATTGAGTACAGGTGTGTGTGGGGGGGTGGGGAGGGTTGCTCAACCTCGATAGTCTGGTCAGACCGAATACATAATAAACAGGCAAAAAATTTGGGGGAGCATACCCATGTATTTCTAAAGCTGCTGCAGCTATGAACCAAAAGACATGTATATTAAAAAAGAATAGCGCGCAAATGCAAAAGAAATAACTACCAAATCTGAAGACAATCCATAAATAAAAATGGGGGTTTGGTCCCACCATATGGCCATATCGTGCTCAAGCCCACTACTGCGTCAAAGTACCCCATTATCAGTGGGTCCTACACTATCCATGAAAAAGATGAATCCAGCCTAACCCTTGGAGATAATACTCCTTGCTGGGAAGGATGTGCAAATGCACTACAGGGGACTCCTACTATATCCACTAGATGGTGGACACTGATTGAGTACAGGTGTGTGTGGGGGGGTGGGGAGGGTTGCTCAACCTCGATAGTCTGGTCAGACCGAATACATAATAAACAGGCAAAAAATTTGGGGGAGCATACCCATGTATTTCTAAAGCTGCTGCAGCTATGAACCAAAAGACATGTATATTAAAAAAGAATAGCGCGCAAATGCAAAAGAAATAACTACCAAATCTGAAGACAATCCATAAATAAAAATGGGGGTTTGGTCCCACCATATGGCCATATCGTGCTCAAGCCCACTACTGCGTCAAAGTACCCCATTATCAGTGGGTCCTACACTATCCATGAAAAAGATGAATCCAGCCTAACCCTTGGAGATAATACTCCTTGCTGGGAAGGATGTGCAAATGCACTACAGGGGACTCCTACTATATCCACTAGATGGTGGACACTGATTGAGTACAGGTGTGTGTGGGGGGGTGGGGAGGGTTGCTCAACCTCGATAGTCTGGTCAGACCGAATACATAATAAACAGGCAAAAAATTTGGGGGAGCATACCCATGTATTTCTAAAGCTGCTGCAGCTATGAACCAAAAGACATGTATATTAAAAAAGAATAGCGCGCAAATGCAAAAGAAATAACTACCAAATCTGAAGACAATCCATAAATAAAAATGGGGGTTTGGTCCCACCATATGGCCATATCGTGCTCAAGCCCACTACTGCGTCAAAGTACCCCATTATCAGTGGGTCCTACACTATCCATGAAAAAGATGAATCCAGCCTAACCCTTGGAGATAATACTCCTTGCTGGGAAGGATGTGCAAATGCACTACAGGGGACTCCTACTATATCCACTAGATGGTGGACACTGATTGAGTACAGGTGTGTGTGGGGGGGTGGGGAGGGTTGCTCAACCTCGATAGTCTCCAAGGGTTAGGCTGGATTCATCTTTTTCATGGATAGTGTAGGACCCACTGATAATGGGGTACTTTGACGCAGTAGTGGGCTTGAGCACGATATGGCCATATGGTGGGACCAAACCCCCATTTTTATTTATGGATTGTCTTCAGATTTGGTAGTTATTTCTTTTGCATTTGCGCGCTATTCTTTTTTAATATACATGTCTTTTGGTTCATAGCTGCAGCAGCTTTAGAAATACATGGGTATGCTCCCCCAAATTTTTTGCCTGTTTATTATGTATTCGGTCTGACCAGACTATCGAGGTTGAGCAACCCTCCCCACCCCCCCACACACACCTGTACTCAATCAGTGTCCACCATCTAGTGGATATAGTAGGAGTCCCCTGTAGTGCATTTGCACATCCTTCCCAGCAAGGAGTATTATCTCCAAGGGTTAGGCTGGATTCATCTTTTTCATGGATAGTGTAGGACCCACTGATAATGGGGTACTTTGACGCAGTAGTGGGCTTGAGCACGATATGGCCATATGGTGGGACCAAACCCCCATTTTTATTTATGGATTGTCTTCAGATTTGGTAGTTATTTCTTTTGCATTTGCGCGCTATTCTTTTTTAATATACATGTCTTTTGGTTCATAGCTGCAGCAGCTTTAGAAATACATGGGTATGCTCCCCCAAATTTTTTGCCTATTTCACAATATATTGTCTGCTAAAATGTAATCATGTAACAAAATTATAAGCTAAACCATAATTGACCCTTTATGTAAACGGGCATAGCAAGGGGTTGGCATGACAGGCAACCGCCAGGGGCGCAGGCCAAGGGGGGTGGGTCACAAAAACATTGGCATTGTTTTATTGTTTATTTTAACAATCCACTCAGCCTGCACACCCCAGAACCCCCAGTTTGCAGGCGGATTCATGCAGGTGTAAAACATTGAGAGCTGCTTCATGCAGGTGTAAAACATTGAGAGCAGCTGAGCCAAAAGACCAGGAGACTGAGACTGCCTCTCACTGCATCCCCAGCACCCCTCCGGTCTTACAAACACTGCTGCATCCCCAGCACACCTCTGGTCCTAACAAACACTGCTGTAGCCTCAGCATTCCTCTGGCTCAACCTTTTTTAATACAAAACTAACAGCTCCTGTATATGATCCATCCATCCTTGCTTCCATGTCTCTGGTCTCTCACTCTGGGTCAGCAAGGCAGGTGGCTTCCTTATTCCTGTTTCCCTGCACCGCTTCACCCTCAATGCCCTACATCAAGCCCTCTGCAAGTTCAGGCCCCTCTCTCTCTGCAACCCCCTCCTCTCTCTCTCACACCCTCTCTTTCTCTCCCTCTCTCTATCTCTCAACCCTCTCTTTCTTTTTCACACCTGAGACAATGATTGCCCACTAGAGAGCTCTACACTGGGCAAACAAGGGGCAAATTAGAAACTTTTAATGCCCTTAAATTTTTTTTTGGGGGGTGGGTTACAGTTTTACATTGATCTTGGGGGGGGGGGGGGGTTGTTGCCAAATACAGCTCCTCAACAAGGGCACTGGAGACCCTAGATACGCCACTGTATGTAAAGTCTGCTATTTGTTCACAATAATATAACAAACATGACTTTTTATATACACTATAACATTCTAATCAATTGTTCATTTCATCAACAGGGAAGTGTCACTGAGGAGGAGCCAGGTTGCAGCCAGGAGCCTGGGGAGCCTGGGGAGCCTGCGGAGCCTGAGGAGCCTGTGGAACTCTTTCCACCACCACCTCCTCCTGCCAAACGGAGGCAAAAGAGGAAGCACGTGGATGACATCACCGACGAGTTTATCCAGGAGGCCACCATAGCCCTACGTCGGAAACCGGAGGCCAATGAGTCCTTCGGCAACATGACGGCAAAAATTTTGGATAAGGTGGACCTCAGGCAGTGTCAGTATGCCAGAAAAATTATTCTTGATGTGCTGCAAAAGGCTGAAAACGGCATACTTACTGAGCACAGCCATGCATGCCAGGAGCACCCGTGCCCTCCACCTCCACCTCCACCTCCACAACACCCACCACCTCGCCAAATGCCACATGGCCAGTGGCAATATGGCCAGCAGGATCCAAACCTGCCCTCATGGCAACCTGATTACAGTTACCAGCAACTTTAATTTTTGTAACCCCCTATTATTTATTTTACCCCTGTTTGCCAGTTTCTAGTTTAATTTTGTCCAAATGGACCTTTTTTATGTTTAGTTTATTATACGGAAAGTATTGATGTTTGCTTTGTTTTTTTTTTGCTGAGATCCAAAAAATAAAGAAAATGAAAATAAAAAATGGCCTATCTGAATTTGTTAACATGTTTAATATTGTGCATAACCTGAAAAATATGTTTTAGACATTAATTCATACAAGAATAAAGGGTCATATCAATAGTTAGATCTTTGGTGTGAAAATACAAAAATAATGGTGAAGAGTTCAAATTATTTAATTCTAAAATTTGATAGAACAGATAGAATAGACAAACATTATCTTCATCATAACAGAACACATGCCTTTTTATTAGAAAAGTATGGCATTATGAGCAGCATCTTCCTTCTTCTCACATTTATCAAGATGAGCATGTGCTCCGCATTTCACCTATTTCTTGGACTTCCGCGAGCCGAAAGTTCTTTCTGAATAAAATGTTGAGTTTACTAGAGAAAATTCTTCCGGGAACTCATTTGGTTTGATCATGCGTGTTGGGATTTGTAGCTGTGTGTCGGCCGAATTGTGTACTGACAGGCGAACAATCGTCCGTTCTGGTGTCGGCATACAAAAATTTTCATGTTTGCAAGAAAGACTTTTGTCCGCGGATTGTGCGCAGACATCTGTCGGAGGCACCATACTAACACGCGTACAATCGGCAGATCCTTCGTCCACCGACGTTTTTATGCCGACGATCGGTACGTGTGTACGGGCCTTTACTTATGCTTATGCGGTAGTGCAATACATGTTTAAACTTTAATGTGCTATTATCACATGCTCTGGATGCAATTGTGTTACCGATTTAGAAATGGCCAGCAGAGGAGTGTTAATTTTGATGATGTCAATTTTCGATTTAGTTTTAGTTATAGTCTTATGACTAAAATGCCATTTTAGTTTTAGTCCTATTTTAGTCATCTGAATTGTTTTAGTTTTAGTCAACTAAAATTGTGTTAATTTAGTCGACGAAAACATTTTAGCCGACAAAATTAACACTGGCCGCCACCTGCATCCAAAGCGATTGACAAATCGGCTAGGATTGCTGAAATCACGGGATACCTGGACAGTTAAAGCTGAGTTCCGGCCACAAAATCGACATAGTCGATTTTGGGCCTTCCGCTTGCTATAGGTCACCTGAAACAGAAATGGGTAATTAGGATTTTTTTTTTTTCTTACTTACCTTGTAATTGAAGAAAGAAAATACTCACCTCTCTTCCACTTCCTCCCTCGGCCGCACGGCCCGCGCCGTCACTTCCGCTTTGCAATGATTCCTGGGAGCTGAACGTCATTGCTCCCAGGAATCAATGCGACATCACCGGCCCCGCTCGTCACTTTCGGTGCAACGCCGCATTCCCTGCTAAACAGCTTCTGGGCATGCCCAGAAGCTGTGGAGGAATGCGGCGCCGCACCGGAAGTGACGAGCGGGGCCGGTGCAGGCGCATTCTGGGAGAAGAGGACGCAGAAGAGGATCGCGCCGGCTTCAGCTGCAGACAACAGAGATGGCAACGCTGGAGAAGACATTTTAATAGTGAGTATTTCTTCTAAAAGGTAAGTGCGAACCGGGACAGATCAGAGGCTAGCCATTGTGGAATGTACTAGCCCTGACTGTCCCGGGGGTATGTTCATTGAAATTTTTTTTCTGTGGCTGGAACTCCGCTTTAAGTGTCCTTATATTAAACTTCAGCAGCTATGGTACAGTAGAGCTGCTGATTTTTATTTATTTATTTTTTTTTTTCTACAGGCTGGAACTCAGTTTTAAGGCCACATGATATTTGCACAAATGTTTATCAAAATAACAGTTTTATTATTATATTATTATTATACAGGATTTATAAAGCGCCAACAGTTTGTGCAGCGCTTTACAGTGTGGAGTTTCATTAAATATCCACTAAAATCATTATTAGCAGATACTAGCACAGCAAAGTTTACAAAATTCCTACTAAATATAAAAGCTTAGCTAAATAAAAAGCTTTCATAAAAAAATATATATCTCTAAATATATATTTTATATATATATATATAAACGCTTAACCTGAATTGAGTTACTAATTGAATATTTGTAAATTGCGCCTTTTTCCAAAATGGTGAAAAACAAAGGTACGCAAAACTAAAAACCAAATTTCTCTACAAATCTGGAGGTTATTTTTCACTTACAGCTTTTAGAGTTTGTAAAAGACCCCCCAAACCATATATTTTCTGAAAGCATAGAACCAAGAGCCTTAAAAGAAGGTGTTTTTTTAGACCCCACAATAGTGGCGCAAATGTTTATCAAAAAACATTTAAAAATCCTTATTTGCACACAAACACAACATAACTTACAAAATCCCTACTAAGGCCTCGTTCACATGTAGTATACTTAACCACTTACCCACTGGGCACTTAAACCCCCTTCCTAACCAGACCAATTTTCAGCTTTCAGTGCTCTCACATTTTAAATGACAATTACTCATGTAACACTGTACCCATATGAATTTTTCATCCTTTTTTTTTCCACATAAACAGAGCTTTGTTTTGGTTGTATTTAATCATAATTGTTTTTTTTATTTTTTGCGCTATACATGAAAAAAGACAATACATTTTTCTTCGTTTCGGTTTAAAAATTTTGCTAATTTTGTCATTTTTCTTCATAAATTGTGGCCAAAATTTATACTGCTACATATCTTTAGTAAAAATAACCCAAATAAGTATACATTTTTTGGTCTTTGTGAAGGTTTTAGAGTCTACAAGCTATGGTGCCAATCATTGAAAATTGATCACACCTGATGTACTGATGGCCTATGTCATTTCTTACAACCCTAACAACCTAGTAAAGTACAAATACCCCCCAAATGACCCCTTTTTGGAAAGTAGACATCCGAATGTATTTAGTAAGAGGCATGGTGAGTTTGTTGAAGTTGTAATTTTTTTTTTCCACATTTCTTTGCAAAATTAAGATTTTTTTTTTTTTTTTCACAAAATGGTCATATTACCAATTTTTTTCTCACGCACTTTACTGTCATTCTTGCAACTACACCCCAAAATACATTCTGCTACTCCTCCTGAGTATGGCGATACCACATGTGTGGGACTTTTCATAGCCTGACCAAATACGGAGGCCCAACATCCAAGTAGCACCGTCAGGCATTCTAGGAGCATAACTTACTCATATAATTTCCTGACAACCTATCACACTTTTGAAGGTCCCGGAGCACCAGGACAATGAAAACGCCCACAAAATGACCCCATTTTGGAAAGAAAACACCCCAACACATAATCTAGGAGGCATTATGAGTCTTTTAAACATGTTATTTTTTTCCACAAGTTTTTGGAAAATGTGGAAAGAAAATTAAAACGCATTTTTTTTCACACAAAGTATAAGATATTTCTAACACATAGCATGTACATAGCAAAAATTACACCCCAAAATACATTCTACTACTCCTCCTGAGTATGGCAATACCACATGTGTGACACTTTTCGTCAGCCTTGCCACATACAGAGCCCCAACATGCAGTGAGCACCGTCATTTTCTGCCTACCCATTACAATTTTGTGAGGCACTGTAGGGCACTGCTAAGCACTGTAGTGGCACTGATGTGGCATGGATGAGCACTGATGTGGCATGGATGTGGCACAGATGAGTACTGACATGGCAAGACATTGTGTTGCCTTCCCTGTGCCCCAGGCCAAAACATCTGAAGGAAATTGCTTACATGCCTTGGTTGTGGTCCGGGCAATTAGGGTGTACCTGGAAGCTACGGAGTCTTTTAGGAAGTCAGGCTCACTATTTTTGCTTACGGATGGGCTTTGGAAAGGGTTGTCTGCTTCCTCTGTGACCATTTCCAGATGGATCAGACAGACTGTGATTCAGGCCTATTCCATCAAGGGTCAGGTTCCACCTTTCCCTATCAAGGTGCACTCTACTCAGGCGCTCAGTGCCTCCTGGGCCTTCCGAAGCAGGTTTGCAAGGCGGCCACCTGGTCATCGGTGCACACTTTCACAAAGATCTTTAAAGTGGATGTGTGGGTGCTTATTTTGACCACAAGGTTTTGCAGGCTGCTGTTTAGAGGACCTGGTCCTCTTTGAGGGTGTATTGTTTTTTTCATGTGAGCTCCAGTTGTTTTAGTTATGCTCCTGTTTACCTAATTGGCTTTAGTTAGCCTTGGGAATTTCTTTTTCACTGTTCCCACCCCTCATGTTTAACATTGCTTTGGGACGTCCCAATGGTTAAGAATATCAGGAGCTGTGTTCGTCAAAGAATGACAGAGAAAATGGGATTTTTGACTTAACGTAAAAGCCATTTCTCTGATGTTCATTGACGGAGACAGCACCCACCCCTCTGTAGAGTTATAATTCTTCTGACACTGCTTGTAACAAAACTGAGTACCTATAGCAGGGAGAGGGAATATACCCCCTGAGACTGCCCATAGGCATAGCCAAACTTTTTTTCTGCCTAGTGTCCTACTCCTGTAGGGGGTAGTATAACCCAATGGTTAAGAATATCAGGGCTGTGTCCATTAATGAACATCAGAGAAATGGATTTTATGGTAAGTCAAAAAATCAAAATGTTCCCCCTTTTTTATAGGTGATCACATTCCCTCTGTTCCCAGCTGCATAAGAGGAGCTGGGGGGAGGAGAAACAGCAGCACACTGAGCTTCTGAGTGAATGGCTGTGCAGGGGGGGGGGTGTCAGGACAAGTCTGATCATTGGAAGAGAGCAGGCGGAGTTCCCTGCATAGCTAGGGAACTGACCATGCTGTGCTCTTCTGCTTAGTGTGGTCGGTTTTTAATAGGAAAGCAGAGGGACTGGCAGGAACACCAAGGATTTCACTCAAAGGAAGCAATACAAAGAGAACAGGATACTTTCTCATACAAGTGCATAGTACAGCAGGCACATATCATAAATATGAAATGTCGGGGTAACAAACGCTTTAATGGTGCTCTCAAAATAAATAAATGGGTAGAAAAAAGTATTATTAATAAACTAAGTACATAAATTAAAGTGGAACTTCACTCTCTCAATCAACATTAATTATTTTTAATACTCATGTTGCTAGCATTAGTTTATAGATAGGAAAGTATATCATTTTTGCTTGTTTTAAACTTTTTTTTTTTTACACTTCTTCAGCTACTTCCTGGTTTCTTGCCTATGCAAATTATGTCATAAATCCCAGGAGTCTTCAGGAGGGTCAACAACTGGGTTACTTTTTAGGTAGTCCAGGAGTCTTCTGGAGGGGAGGAGAGGAGGAAGGGTTTTCCCAGCTAAGCACACTCTCCTGGCTGCATGCTTAAGCCAAGTGCAGATGGATTCCAGGATGTAAATGCTACATGAATAGTGTTGAGCGAACACGGACTGTATTATTCGTGTTCGTACCGAATAATTGGATTTTTGTTACCCGAACACGGACCCGAAAACTTTACTGTATGTTCGGGTTTAAAATCCGTGTTCGGTCATTTTATTTCCGTGTTTGTATGTATTGGCGGGCTTTCAACAGCCAATCAACAAGCGTTTAACTGGTGTGCCTTAAGCCATCCCAGCCATGCCTACAAATGTATTAGTAGCTGTGATTGGCCATCTGAAGCATGTGACCAAGTTCGAGACCGAGCGCCGCTGCGTCATTCTGCTGTAGTACAGGGACAGAGCACACATCATACGTGCTGGCTGCTGATTAGGGACAGACAGTCATAAATTATATTGTGTCCGAAAAGAATTCAGAATCAGGGACAGGTCGGAGTGCTGCAGGCAGGGTGAGTTGTTAGGGCATTTTAGGGCGAGGCTGGAGATAGGCAGGGTCAGTGTTCTACAATCGATTTTGCTGTGTGGGGGGTTTGCAGTGCCGGCAGTGACCGATCTTATCGATCATTTTAGGGTGAGGCTGGAGATAGGCAGGGTCAGTGTTCTACAATCGATTTTGCTGTGTGGGGGGTTTGCAGTGCCGGCAGTGACCGAACTTATCGATCATTTTAGGGCGAGGCTGGAGTATAGGCAGGGTCAGTGGTCCACATCGATTTTGCTGTGTGTGGGGTGGTGTGAACACAATATTTTTGCCCGCTGAGGAGGAGGGAGAAAAAAAAATCTTTTTTATCAGTCAGTTGTGTGCAGCGTTTTTTCTTCAGTGCTGCTGACTGTGATAATACACTGCTGTGTTCACATGTGCTATTATTGAGTGATTTCAAAATTTATACACTTTTTTCTATTCCACTATTCAATATACATCCTTTTGGGTTAAAAAAATTAAATTCTGGCATAGTCTGTACTAATCTATTTAAAAATTACAAACTTAAAAGGGGAATTTTCTTTTTTTTTTTCCTCCATAGCCTGCAGCAGAGCTGACTGATATAAGACACTGCTGTTCACATGTGCTATTGAAAAATCACCAATTTTATATAATATTTTCTATTCCGCTATTCAATCTACACCCTTGGGGTAAAAACAATTAAATTGCGGGATAGTCTGTATCGGTACGTGTGAGATACACGTTTCCAATTTTTGGGGCGCATCTCATACTGCCGAGGATTGCAGGGTGCTTCAGTGTGCCTCCTGCCTGTTCCGAACTTCTCCTACTCCTCATCCTGCCTTTGGGGGTACAAAAAATAGTAATTTGGGCCTAGTCTGGGTCTGTACGTGTGAGATACATACACTTTTTGATATCATATTTTCTATTCCGCTATTCAATCTACACCTTTGGGGTAAAAACAATTAAATTGCGGGATAGTCTGTGTCGGTACGTGTGAGATACACCTTTCCAATTTTTGGGGCGCATCTCATACCGCTGAGGATTGCAGGGTGCTTCAGTGTGCCTCCTGCCTGTTCCGAACTCCTCCTACTCCTCATCCTGCCTTTGGGGGTACAAAAAATAGTAATTTGGGCCTAGTCTGGGTCTGTACGTGTGAGATATATACACCTTTTCATATCATATGTTGTATTCCGCTACTCAATCTACACCTTTGGGGTAAAAACAATTAAATTGCGGGATAGTCTGTATCGGTACGTGTGAGATACACCTTTCCAATTTTTGGGGCACATCTCATACCGCCGAGGATTGCAGGGTGCTTCAGTTTGCCTCCTGTTCAGACCTCCTCCTACTCCTCATCCTGCCTTTGGGGGTACAAAAAATAGTAATCGGGGCCTAGTCTGGGTCTGTACGTGTGAGATACATACACCTTTTGATATCATATTTTCTATTCCGCTATTCAATCTACACCCTTGGGGTAAAAACAATTAAATTGCGGGATAGTCTGTATCGGTACGTGTGAGATACACCTTTCCAATTTTTGGGGCGCATCTCATACCACCGAGGATTGCAGGGTGCTTCAGTTTGCCTCCTGTTCGGACCTCCTCCTACTCCTCATTCTGCCTTTGGGGGTACAAAAAATAGTAATCAGGGCCTAGTCTGGGTCTGTACGTGTGAGATATATACACCTTTTGATATCATATTTTCTATTCCGCTATTCAATCTACACCCTTGGGGTAAAAACAATTAAATTGCGGGATAGTCTGTATCGGTACGTGTGAGATACACCTTTCCAATTTTTGGGGCGCATCTCATACCGCAGAGGATTGCAGGGTGCTTCATTTTGCCTCCTGTTCGGACCTCCTCCTACTCCTCATCCTGCCTTTAGGGTACAAAAAATTGTAATCGGGGCCTAGTCTGTGTTTGTACGTGTGAGATACACCGTTTTGTAAAATTTTTCCTATTCTGCTATTCAATATACACCCTGTTTGAGTGTAAAAAATTAAATTACGGCATAGTCTGTATCGGTACATGTGAGATACACCTTTTTAAATTTGTTTGGCGCATCTTCTTCCACCGCCGAGGATTGCAGGGCGCTTCAGTTTGCCTCCTGTTCCGAACTCCTCCTACTCCTCTTCCTCATCCTGCCTTTAGGGTACAAAAAATTGTAATCGGGGCCTAGTCTGTGTTTGTACGTGTGAGATACACCATTTTTTATCCTTTTTTCTATTCCGCTATTCAATATACACCCTTTTGGGGTAAAAAAAATTAAATTGCGGCATAGTTTGCATATTTGACTGTGAGATACACCCGTGCGATACTGTTGTTGTTTTGTTACGCTATTCAATAAACATCTTTCTAGGGCAAGATCATAAATTACAGAAATATGAGGAGACCGTCAAATAGGGGCCGTGGCCTGGGTCGTGGTGCTGCTGGTAGAGCTCCTGTTGCAAGGAGAGGACGTGGTCGATCTGTGCCAGCTACACGCACAAGTGAAACACCTTCCTCAAGTGTGAGTAGGCGACAGAACCTGCAGCAGTATTTGGTAGGGCATCATGCGCCTCTAGAAGTGATGAGGCCAGAAGAAGTACAGGTGATAGTAGATTGGGTTGCTGACAGTGCCTCCAGTTCCTTCACATTGTCTCCCACCCAGTCTACTGCAGAAAGGTCAGAGTTGGCACCTGCAGCCAATGTCCAATCGTCTTTCACCTCACCCCCTTGCAAATCAGGCAAGCAGTCTGAGCCCCAAGTCATGCAGCAGTCTCTTCTTCTTTTTGATGACTCTGTCAGCAGGGTTTCCCAGGGCCATCCACCTAGCCCTGCCCCAGAAGTGGAAGAGATTGAGTGCAGCGATGCCCAACCACTTATTTCTCAAGATGAGTACATGGAAGGACCATCGCAGCACGTCTCCGATGATGACGAAACGCAGGTGCCAACTGCTGCGGCATTCAGAATTGTGGAGACCGACAAGGAGGGCAGGGGTGAAGACTGGGTGGAAGATGATGTGGAGGACGATGAGGTCCTCGACCCCACATGGAATGAAGGTCATGCAGGTGACCTGAGTAGTTTGGAGGAAGAGGCGGTGGTCGCACAGAGCCACCAGCACAGCAGAAGAGGGAGCAGGGTGCAGAAGCGGAGCGGCCGTGCCCTAGACACTATGCCTGCTACTGCCCAACGCAGCAAGGGAACGAGCGCACCAAAGAGAGCTCAAAGGAGTTCTCTAGCGTGGAAGTTCTTCAGAAAATGTGCTGATGACAGGACACGAGTGGTTTGCACCCTGTGCAATCAGAGCCTGAAGCGAGGCATAAACCTTCTCAACCTGAGCACAACCTGCATGATCAGGCATCTAAGTGCAAAGCACGAACTGCAGTGGAGTAGACACCTTCAAAACCAAGAAAGGTCTCTGGCTCCTCCTGCTTCCTCTTCTGCTGCAGTCTCGGCCTTTCCATCCCCATCTGTAGTGATACCGGCACTTGCCACCCCGCAAACAGACGATCTGTCAGCAACACCACCACCTGGGTCACCAACCATCTCCACAATGTCCCGTTGAAGCGTTCAGCTTTCCATCTCCCAAACACTTGAGAGGAAGAGGAAGTACCCACCTGCGATCCCTGGCCCTGAATGCCAGCATTTCAAAATTCTTGGCCTTTGAAATGCTGTCATTCCGTCTGGTGGAGACGCACAGTTTTAAAAGCCTTATGTCGGTGGCTGTCCCACAGTACGTCGTGCCCAGCTGCCACTACTTTTCCAGGCAAGCCATCCCTTCCCTGCACAACCAAGTGGGGGAAAAATCAGGTGTGCACTGCGCAACGCCATCTGTGCCAAGGTCCACCTAACTACCGATACGTGGACCAGTAAGCACGGTCAGGGGCGTTATATCTCCCTAACGGCACACTGGGTAAATGCAGTGGCGGATGGGCCTGAGGCGGATAGCAATTTGGCGCACGTCCTTCCACCACCGAGGATTGCAGGGCGCTTCAGTTTGCCTCCTGTTCCTAACTCCTCCTACTCCGCTTCCTCATCCTCTACCGCCTCCTCATCCGGTCAGCGTAACACCTTCACCACCAACTTCAGCACAGCCATGGGTAAACAACAGCAGGCAGTTTTAAAACTTGCCTGTTTGGGGGAAAAACCACACACCGCGCAGGAGTTGTGGAGGAGCATGGAACAGCAGACAAATGAGTGGTTGCTGCCAGCGAGCCTCATGCACGGCCTGGTGGTGTGCGATAACGGGCGAAATCTCATAGCAGCTCTGGGCCTAGCCGGTTTGACGCACATCCCTTGCCTGGCGCATGTGCTGAATTTGGTGGTGCAGAGGTTCCTTAAAAATTACCTCGATATGTCAGAGCTGCTGCAGAAAGTGCGGGCCGTCTGTGCGCACTTTCGGCGTTCTCACCCTGCTGCTGCTCGCCTGTCAGCGCTGCAGCGTAACTTCGGCCTTCCCGCTCACCGCCTCATATGTGACGTGCCCACAAGGTGGAACTCCACCTTGCACATGCTGGAAAGACTGCGAGCAGCAGCAGGCCATAGTGGAGTTTCAGCTGCAGCACGCACGCGTGAGTCGCTCTGCGGAACAGCACCACTTCACCACCAATAACTGGGCCTCCATGCGAGACCTGTGTGCCTTGTTGCGCTGTTTTGAGTACTCCACCAACATGGCCAGTGCCGATGACGCCGTTGTCAGCTTAACTATCCCACTTCTATGCCTCCTTCAAAAAACGATTCGGGCGATGATGGAAGAGGATGTGGCACAGGAGGAGGAGGAGGATGAAGAGGTAACATTTCCAAGGCTTTCAGGGCAGTCATTCGCAAGGGGCTCTGAGGGTGGGTTCCTGCACACACAAACGCCAGGGACACAATTGTCCAGCAGGGGCACAGTTCTGGAGGAGGAGTAGATGGAACCATGTTCACAGCAGGGTGGCACCCAGGCCAGCTCATGGCCATCACTGGTGCGTGGCTGGGGGGATACAGAGGACACAGACGATACACCTCCCACAGAGGACAGCCTTTCGTTGCCTCTGGGCAGCCTGGCACACATGAGCGATTACATGCTGCAGTGTCTCCACAACGACCGCCGAGTTGCCCACATACTTACTTGTGCTGATTACTGGGTGGCCACGCTGCTGGATCCCCGTTACAAGGACAACGTACCGTCCTTAATTCACTCACTGGAGCGCGATCGCAAGATGCGCGAGTACAAGCGCACGCTGGTAGACGCGATGCTGCTGGCATTCCCACCTGACAGCGGGGCTACAGTGGAAGCACAAGGCCAAGGCAGAGGAGGAGGAAGAGGTCGCCAACGCAACCAGGGCACCGCCAGCACCTCAGAAGGCAGGGTTAGCATGGCCGAAATGTGGAAAAGCTTTGTCAGCTCGCCACAACAAACAGCAGCACCAGCAGCTCATATGGAACGTCTTAGCAGGAGGCAGCATTTCACCAACATGGTGGAGCAGTATGTGTGCACACGCCTACATGTAGTGAATGACGGGTCTTCCCCCTTCAACTTCTGGGTCTCCAAATTGGGCACATGGCCTGAGCTTGCCCTTTACACCTTGGAGGTGCTGGCGTGCCCTGCAGCCAGTGTATTATCTGAACGGGTATTTAGCACGGCTGGGGGCGTTATCACAGACAAGCGCAGCCGCTTGTCCAGAGACAATGTGGACAAGCTCACGTTCATTAAAATAAACCAGGCATGGATCCCACAGGATTTTTCCGTACCTTGTGCAGAATAGAGACGGATACCGACCTTACCCAGCCATTGTTCTATTTTTGCTCTTTCTCACTCTTTTGGGGTGTACCCTCATTTAAAATGACTGAAAAAAAGCAGTGTTGGCTACCTCGTCCTCCTCCACCGCCGCTTCCACCTATACCGCCCATAGGTGTGCGCAGCCTATTGCATTAGGGTGTGCACCCAAAAGTTTAAATACACATGTATGTGTTTGCCTACATGTATATGGCCCCGGTACATTACTCTCCCTGCTGGCAAAGTGAAATAGAAGTGTGAGGCAGAGCAGGTCCGAGGGAGATCTTTCCCATCTCCTCACTGGCAAACAGAGCGATAATGCTAATGTGCCCTAGGTGATTAGGGTGTGCCCAGGCACACCCTGTGTGCAGGCCTATGACACCGCCACATCCACCACCACCTCAACCTCCCTCCTACTTCATATGGGCCTCATCCTTCACAGATGAAGAACATTGTTTTATTTTTCTGGGTTTTTTTTTTTTGTTGTTTTTGAAGTTATTTCCCTATCCACATTTGTTTGCAGAGCACTCACCATGCTCTTAACTACGTTTTGCTGCCATTTGCAGCACCCTAGCCCTTTCCATTGGTGTTTTAGAGCCATTTTAGTGCCTGAAAGTTCGGGTCCCCATTGACTTCAATGGGGTTCGGTGTCCGGGTAAAGTTCGGAAAAAGTCCGGGACATGGACCCGGACTTTTTTTTTCAAGTTCGGCCGAACACGGACATCCAGGTGTCCGCTCAACTCTATACATGAATAATTTGCCCTTACTCAAGATAGTCATGGCCAAAAATGCTAGGGGGTTGTTTTTCAAAGTGATTTTTCAACAAAATAAAGCATGGAGACATGGATAGATGGGGGAGTTTGCTTTGAATATTACAAATGAATTAAATAGTGTGCAGCAAAGATCTGCTTTAAGTGTCAAGGTTCCCGCATGCACACAATTGTATAACTACAATTCATATAAATACTCAATACAATTGAGTGCAGCTCTACCAATCTCTACCTAGATCCCAGATAGATACCAAAAACATAAATGTTCACAACACAATGTGATATAACAAATAAATACACAATATATCACTGAATATAATTTGCAACATTTCATAGCTTCAAACAAAAGTGACATTTTGTCTGCAAGTGATGTGTGATCCTTAAGCCTCGTACACACGCAACGATTATCAGCCGACTGATCGGCCGTCTTTTGTCCAGTGTTGTTTTGTTGGTTGGAATGAGCTCTAGACTCAGGGCCGCCATCAGGGGGGGACAGCCGATACACATGTAGGGGGCCCGAGTGCCTGTAGGGGCCCTGGACCCGGCATCCATGAAGTGTGCAGGAGACAGTAGCCAGGGGACACATAAGGCAGGAGAAGCGCCGAAGGATAAATGCATAGTAAGCACAGTAAACTAGCTGGCAGGGCTGGGACTCGGGAGATGTTATGAGGGAGGGACTTAAGAGCCTTTCAGCTACTCATTGGCTGAGGAGGTAACAGGAGGCAGGCTGATCCTCTTGCTGCTGCCTCCTTAGCCAATGGGTACACAGGGTGCACTGTCCAGCACTGCACAGCCTGGTGCTTCCTCTGCTGATGGGATTGAATTCCTCTGCAAAAAAAACCTGCTGCAGAGATCGAGGTAAGAGAGATTAAAAAGAAATGTTTCCTACTGAAGCTGCTAGATTTAGCTAGAAGACATGTACAGTTCATAGCCCTTGCCCTGTTAATTACAGTCACTGTATTTACAACCTTATTGCTGTCCATTTAGCGGGGTGAAAGTAACTTTACACACGTGTAGCATAGGTATCAGCTTTTGTCACCATGTTAAAAGGACAGCAGTATGGGTAGCATTACAGTGACTGTTATTAGTCCAGGTTCACTAAACTTGCCAATGCTCAGAAAAGCAAGCCATGCAGATTGCTTTTCAGGTCCCTTTTAACATGAGCCGTCTGATTGGGTCTGGCTGTTCATTTTTCACGCAGACCTGATCAGACCCTCCATTCTCCTTTATGGAGTGTTAGATGTAAATGGGATTGATTCATTTGAGATGCAGATTTAAACTATGTTTGGGCAGGCTGAAGGTACCCAAGTTTATTGATCGATCAACTTGAGTACAACGTACAACCAGTCTGTCAGATTTTACACACGCTTATCGCTAGCAGCTCTTGTAGCCACTAGCAATAATCACTGTGTTTTCCTGGCAGGGGCGGCACCGGGAGAACACAATGGCTCCGCAGGAGGGTTTCCCCTGTCTGTGTTGATGGGGGAATCAAGCAAAAATGTTTTTCCTGCAAGCCATGGGACAAACAAATAATGTTTCTTTAATTATTCCATAATTTTGCCAAAATGGGAAAAAAAGATGTTTGCTTTGTATATTCTTAAGTTTTATACATAACTAGAACATCTAACAGGGTTATATCATTGCTGGAGATTTCCCCTCACTTCCTGTCTTGGTGTCACCGGGACAGGAAGTGAGGGAATCTCCCGGTGGGGATGTTATGTAATGGTATCAGCCAATGATCAGACCAGTGGTGATGTGCAATTTCTACTTTACTTAACAATGTGGAACGTAGATTACACAGGAGATCATGTGAACAGGGGTTTGCAGTACAAAACAGCAATATGAGGAAAGGAGAAATATTCATAAAACGTGTGAAAACAATTATATTGCAGTTCTAGTAATGGCCACTAGATGGCAGCAGAGTGTTCTGAGTTCAGTTTACAGATAGGAAAAGATCTGAATATTCTCACGTGTTCCCAGAGATTAATCGTTCATTCAGCAGACTGGGAGTTGAGGGTATTTCCTGCTGGCACAGACTTCACACAGGCACTGCTGATGCTGACTTTGGTCAGGAGGCTCTGGGGGCCGTAGATAGGACCAACCCACTGCTTGGACAACTTCTCCACATGGACTGTAACAGAGTCCTCTCCAGTGACTGGGGCTTGGATAAATACTGTGTGCTCTTGTGCTCACTGCTGGAGGCCCACACACCAGGCTTATCGAATGAGGACCCAGCACCTGGGGACAGCTCACTTGCCCAGTCACTGCTGTCCCATCAGGCAGGATCTCTCTGAGCACAGGAAGCTGGGCGGAGCTGGCATTTATACTCCCTGGGCATGTCCTGGAACTCAGGGGATGCTGGGAGCCCAGAGGATTATGGGGAATTGAGTTAAAGGGACTTGCACCTGCATCTGGATAAAGGGGCACACCACTACAGGGATATAGCCAGCAATTGTTTCCTTTTATATATAATATAGACATTATAAGGCAACAATTGCAAGCTATTTCCCCACAGTGATATTCCCCCACTTCCTGCTCTGGTGACACTAAGACAGGAAGTGAGGGGAAATCTCATGCAATGATATAACCCTATTAGAAATTCTACTTCCGTCTAAAAAGTATATATAAAGTAGGCACTTTGTTTCCAAAGTGGCTAAATTATGGAGGAGTTAAAACCCCATAGTGTGATCCTAGGATATGACGCTGTGCTCATACACTGCTGAATGTGTCTGTTCATTGTGCTGTGCTGAATTATCCTGGATTCTGAATTCCTGCAAGAGGAGGACATGGGATGGGGAGATGGGACTGGAGGAGGAGGAGAAGGACATGGGATGGGGAGATGAGACTGGAGGAGGAGAACATGGAATTGGACTCAGTGGGACTGCCAGTGGCCGGGCCCAGGGGAATGTAGATGGTCAGGTCTAGGGATGGGGGAAATGGGGGGACCAGGGGGCCCAGGCCTAAAACTGTGTAAGGGGCCCCAAAATGTCTGATGGCGGCCCTGTCTAGACTGCACACAAATTTTCTCGGCCAACAAAAACCAACTTCAGAAGTGATGTCATGTGATGGTTTACTTTCCGTGTGTTTTTTCTTCTCTGAGCATGCCCAGGCTTGTTCATATGAATTTTGTCTACCGAAATCTGTACTGACTGACGGAAAATCGGGCGTTCTGTTGACGGCCAACAAAAATTTTATAGCATGCACAGCAGATTTTGTTCGGCCGAAAAGTCAGAGTCGGTTGTAGGAAGCATCATACTAACAAGCCGAAAATCGGCCGATCGGACGTTGGCCGAAAATTCACGGCCAACAATCGTTGCGTGTGTACGAGGCATTATAGAAAGATTTAGCCCCGGTTCACACTACTGCGTGTGCGGGGTTCGCATGTCATGTCGGAGCGCACTGCTCCGACATTACATGCGATCAGCTGTGCGGTGCGAGTTTAGCCATACAGTTTGTATGGCTAAATTCGCATCGCACCCACAGCAAACACGCACAGGAGGCATTTTTGCTGCCGCATCAGGATCGGATCGCACAGCGGTTCACACTTGTGCGATCCGATCCTGTGCGAACTGCACGATCGCACTGCGATATGCGATCAAACTGGGGGTGTCGTTAAGATTACATTGACACCCCCAGCGGATCGCATATGGCAGTGTGAACTGCCGGGGGTGCGTGTGCGATGCGGGAACAGGCTGCGAATTCGCAGCCTTCCCGCATCGCATATATGTGAACCGAGCCTTATACACTGCTTTTCTGGCCACTTCCCATCATCTCAGTGCTCACAGTGCTCTCATCTTGGTGATATGATACAGAGCTTGTGTAATCATATCCAACCTTTCAACTCATGCTGTTATCCAGTGAAAGCTTCTTTTAATATTGCCTCCCTCTCACATGGGTACTTGTATCCTGTCGGGTATTGTTCCTGAGCAGGCAGCTACTGGGAGCGAAGGCCTACCTGCTTATCAGCCCTCCACTCCCAGTTGGATATTAGGGTGATGCAGTCCCATGCATTTTAGTGGGTGCTAACACATGTGCATTTTATAGATTTGCTGGAATTAATGACACCCGTGTATGTCTGCAGAAGGCAGTGTATTTTTGTGCGGTGCAGGAAAAACATGTATTTTACACACACATTACCGCACTGCATCTAGTGTGAACTTACAAATAAACCCCCCCCCCCCAGTATTTTACAGGGAACTGGCTAACTAGTGACAATAGCAGTACCCCCAACCCCCCTCCCTCCTATCTCCCAGCTCCTCTCCCTCCTGTCTGTATAGAGGAGATAACACAGAAAACTCTCAGATCGGGACTCTCCAGTGTTTGATTGACTCCTGTGTACAGCCAGATGGGGAGAGCACAGCCTACACCTCCACCCGGCTCTCTCCTCCTCTCTGCCACTGTCACTACTTCTGTTGACTGTGTGTGCGCCCAACTTGTCCTTGGCAATGCCAAAAAGCATTTCCTCAGCCCCAGCCTTTATCAGTTTAGTTACTGTGGCTAACTTCATAGGGACACGTCTAGCCCTAGACCTCAGGCCAGTGGTGTACTTAGGTTTTGTGCTGCCCTAGGCCTGACTAAACTTTTCCCCCCCCTAATTTAAATATGACCCATCCCTTCCTGTCAAGGCCACACCCCTTCCTGTTTATGACCCACTCTGAAATTTTCCAGTGGGGACACTAGTTATGAGGGCCTTGGGGGGGGGGGGGGGCAATGGATTCCCTTAAATTGCAGAGATTTCCTCTCACTTCCTGTTTGGCTATGGGCCAGGAAATGAAGGGAAATCTCTGCAATGGGACAGGGATGGCAAAAATTAAACTGACAAGACCTATAACCCTGCCTTACTCTATCCAAAATAAAAAAAGTGTTGCCTATAATTTTAGTTCACAAATTTCTGCTAAATTTATGTGGTGCAGCAGAAAAAAAATAGCACAGTGATAAGGGTAGGTGGTCCAGGAATTGAGCAAAGGAAGGATTGGGGGCAGGAACAAATACATTCATCTGTTTATTTTACTCATAAGCAATTAACAGAAATAAAATTAGGATTTCTTAATATATACAACTGACATAAGAAAAGGATTGCAGGATAGTCCTACTACCTACCTGTCAGGTATAGGTGACCATGTCAGTGTCCCTTGTGTCTGCACTATCTCTTGATAAAAAGCCCATTTGGCAGCTAGGTAAGTGCCATGCATGTTTCATCCAAATAGCGTAGCTTTCCTTTTACCCTGGGTATGCCATGCTATATAATCTACCTCCTATATTGATTACCATTAGCTGATATCTATGGTAGGTCACTTTTAATATATAGCAGCTCCTCTGCCAAAGGCAAATAAGAAGATTTTTTAATATTTACCTGCCGTATGCATCATTGCAAGCTTAAAGGCCTTCAGGGGTTTCTAGTATATACAGTATATATTAGATTGTGAAAAGGTTGGCAGGAAAGTTTTACTACCTACCTCCTGAGTCTAGCTGACCATCTCAGTCCCCCATGCATTTGCACCATCCCTACTACCCAGATTAGAAGCCCCTTAGCAGCTAGGTAGTTGCCCTGCAATCTCCACTCAACTAGTGTGGTTTTCCCTCAGCCTAGGTATTTACAGCCGGCCTGGCTCCCTTCACTTGTCTCCACTGCATCTCTCCCGACATGGGGTCTCCTAACACAGAGGAGAGCTCCTCCCTCTTCACTCTACTGGCCCGCTTTCATCAGCTGACTTTCTCCTTCAGACAGTTTCAGCCTTCCAACATGGCATCTATCTCTCTGTAGCTGAGAACTCAGGTGAGAGGTCCCCTGTGATGATAGGACAGTCAAAACTAGAAGCAACGCCCCCCCCCCTCCCTCCCACAGTTGCAGAATGCCAGCTGCACACATATGGGGGCGCCAGACTGATTTGTCTCCGGGCCCAGTTCACCCCATAAGACTGGCGCTTCACTAAAAGTGTAGAGCAAGGCAGAGGGGACTCTTTCTGTGCTGCCCCCTGCAATATGCTGCCCTAGGCCTGGGCCTTGTCGGCCGAGGCCAAGATACAGTGTTGCCTCAGACTCATATTAAAACCGTTCCCTCTACCCTGTCTCGTCCATTGATGGCCCTTTGCTTCATTGTAGTCCCTTGCACTAACAAATTGCCCTCTTAGAGATGTCCATCAGAGTAATACACATGGAAACCCTTGCCTTCTTAGTCCTGCTAAAAGCTGCAGCAACACTCCATAACTTTAAACTGGTCCACTCTTAAGGCACTCTCCTGTGGTTCTCCCTGTCTGATGCCTTCAATCTCCTTCACTTTCAAAGTAGTACCACTGGCCCATACCATGATTCCTCCACTGGTGTCCTGCTGACACCTTGCCACCACACCACTCTTTTAAATGTGCCATCAACCTTGCCCCTGGATCGTCTCCTTTGCATGGTAGAACCTATCCCCTCTCAATCGTCAAGACTTTCTGTAAATACACCTCACGGACTGGAGGAAGGATGGGTCATCCCCTCTCCCTGTGAGCCCTGCACTCCAGTGCTGCAAGTGTATTTTACTAATATTCTGTGCCCTGCCTGCCTGCTAGTCCAGCACTCCAGTGATGTGCTGTGTTATTACTGTTCTTGTGAATTCAGTTTTCTGTACTTTTGCAGATCTTTGTCTCTGCTCTTCTGTACCAGGTTGGCTGTAGTCTGCACAGCATGCACTGTCTAAGCACACCACAATCCAGCATACAGGCTGCATGGTAGGTCCACAATTACAACCATCATTTTTAGTCCCCTTCCTCTTCAGTCCCCTTTACAGTGTTTTCTTTCCCTTGCCTCTGCCATTCTGTCTTTATTCATTATTACAACTGGGTCTCTCTCTTCCGTGGGCTAAAGGCCCATGCACACTTGACGAAAATCGGACAAAATATCCTCCGATTTTTCTCTCACATGCTCAGAGGTCATAACCGTTTTTAGTTGACAGTGCATAAAGGTTCACGAAATTTCTCGTCCGATTTTTTTTTTTTTTGGGACAACTTCAGATCATGCGCGGTCTTTCGTATCTGATTTTTCGCGGACGTACTGCATACACATTACACGAAAGTTGGTCGTCTGGGGACAGACGATAAAAATTTTGGTGTTTGTCCCTCCGTTTTTTTCGTTGAAAATGTCGGCATCGGCTGCTGAAAGTTGTTTACACACTAGCCGAAAATTGTACGATTTTACCTCGGACGGGAATTTTCGGCAGATTTTCTACTAGTGTGTACCCCACTTAAGTTCGCTCATAACTAACATTGCCAATGCCAGTTCTGGGGAGTCAACATTCTTTGTGGTTTATGGTAGGAATCCTTGGGCCCCTGCTCCCATTCTTCTGACCAATGATTTGCCCACTCTTGCTACCATGCAAATCTAGTTCAGTACAATCTAGTCCCAGGTGCAAAACTGCGTCCTTGACTTCAGGTAGAAAAAAAATCGCTGATCTTCAAAACACCAAGCCCCCCAACAATTGGCCAGGAGGCAAGGTCTGGCTGGTCACTAAGAATTTTTGCTTTAAGATGCCCACCACACCATACTGGCGGCATAAGGGCGATAATTTACAAATAGCATCCCCATAGTGTCCAAAACAAGAAGACCTTCCGGTTACATGTAAAGAAATGTCATCAGCACACCAAGGATTTCTGGAAAGGGTCCAAAGCTTTATTTTCATAGTCACATGGTAAATAAACTTGCCGTGACAGACTACGGTTTCCAGCCTATGGTCATTACAGCACCCAGCATTACTGAACAGCCATTTTCTTGAACGTGTGTTTTGGGGAATATTGTGTTTGCATCAAGTTACATGATCTAGGAAATCTACTTATAGCACACTCTATTACAAAACTATACACACAGTTTGGTATTGACTGCTCCATGGCAATGGACATTGTTAACACCCTCCCTGACCACATTTTTTCAAATTTCTTCGGGCAACCTCTATATACAATAAATGTAATTTTATAAAAAGACAGGGTCTTGTTTATAAGATCTATCTAGAATTGGATAGTGAGGGAAGAAACTGTTGATTCTAAATAGATTTTCTCATTCAACTCCAGTTGTTTCCCTCAAGCTGCTTCCTCCAAGAAACACCAGGTCCAGGAGCTTTTGGCTTTAAAAATCTCCACAGGCAAGTTACTGTATATCATCTGCTGCACTGGAAAAGCTATGACCATTAGCACCTTTGCATGTTTTCGCTCCCTGTATAGAAATTCCATCACCAGTTTGCTTAAAACCAGACCCTCGACTAGAGGGGGAATAGTGTCATGGTCACTTACCCTCCATGCTTAATTACCTGTGCCTCTTCCAACACTGTATCTTGGCCTGGACCAACAAGGCCCTGCCAGCGCCAAGTAGGTTGTGACCCAGAATTCTCAACCGGACAGGTTGAGGGGCTCCAGGGGGTTTGCTTAATGCAGATGAAACTGGCTTTTAAGTTTCCTCATTTAGGAACTTTAGAAAAGTAATTAGCCATGACACTGATGGTGCTGGTGTGTCTGGGTCTTTTAGTACAGACAGGACCAAGGTTTTGGGCCCCACCCTGGCAGACAGGAGGTCTGGCCCAGGAGTCAGCAGGGCTCAACGTGGGAGTCAGTGCAGCATGAGGCTGCTATCTGTGTGCACCCTGTTGGTGAGCTATCCATCTGTAGGAGACAGACAAGGGCCTAAAGTGTAAGGCCAGAGCAGCAGTACTGCAAGTGAGAGCCAAAAGGGCTGAATGACTTTTATGTTGATGAGCATAGAAATGCTGAAAACCCCTGTAAGTAGGGTTGCCACCTCATCCTTTTAAACCAGGACACATTAATTACACAGGTTCTGAGGCTAATATATATTGCACATAAGGCACTAGATGAGTTTAAAGCTGAGGTAAACCCAACCATTTAACAGTTTCAAAATACAGTTATATTTCCAGCGCGTGTCGAAAATGTAACACTCCCATTGGTTGTGCTCTCAACCAAACTATCAAACCATCCAATGGCTGGTGTCATAACTGATCACATGTGCAGCACCATGGCACTTGAAGATTAAACAGAGGCCAAGATGGCAGCTTCCTTGGCTGAAAATGATAGGAGGGTTATCCAGCCTCCAGCATAAAGCCACCTAGCAAAACAAAGGTCTGCATCTTTATTTAGGAAGCCTGCTCTGAGTGCCAGGAGTGAGCAGCAGATCTACCAGAAGTTTGAGAGGAGTACAATTGCCCATAGCAACGCCTGTGATGTCAGGTCTGTGGATCGCAAGACAAAGTGATTGCCTGCAGAGGATTATGGAAAGTTGAAAACAATGATGCTTCATGAAGCGAGAAGTCCTCATGTTTGGGAGAGGCAGCAAAATGCAGCTGAGAGAGTGCTATCTCCCATAGCAACGGGAGAAAATGTGCCAACCGGAAGAAGGAGCTACCGAGGTAAGGTGGCCCATCATCTCCACAGAGATGCCAGTGAGTTTCTGCATGTTGGGAGATTGCCATCTCCTTTAGCAACAGGAGAAAGTCGCCAAGTATAATGCCTGGAATGTGGTCAACTGGAGCATGGCATTTTTTTTTCTTGTTCCAGGTTATGGAATACAGCAGGGGATAATGTTGCTGGGCTTAACTATTTGCAATCTCAGATCCCTGTTTTAAAAGGTTTGCAGTCACCCCTGGCAACAAGGAGGAGTTTCTTGTTGTGTCTGTTGGGGGGGGGGTGCTAAACGGTTGGAGATGCCTGCTGTATTTCATCCCGTGGCCACCAGAGGGAGTTGGTCAGTGAAAGTGCAGCAGAGGACTGGTTCATGAGACGTCGTACTCAAATGAAGATGGTGTCCCCCTACTACTGCGGTGGGTAAGACTGTCTTTAATCACTTCTGGACCGGAAGATGTTTCCCCCTTAATGACCAGGCCATTTTTTGCGATTTGGCGCTGGGTTGCCTTAACGGCAAATTCCACAGTCGTGCGACACTGTACTCAAATAATATTGATGTCCTTTTTTTTCCACAAACGGAGCTCTCTTTTGGTGGCATTTGATCACCTGTGCAATTTTTATTTTTTGCGCTATTAACAAGAAAAGAGCGACAATTCTGAAAAAAAAAAAATGTCTTTCACTTTCTGCTATACAACATTCCCCCCCAAAAAATCTTTTTTTTTCCATTATTTTTGGCCGATTTGTATTCTGTTACATATTTTTGGTAAAAAAATCCCAATAAGCGTATTTTGATTGGTTTGCGCAAAAGTTATCGCGTCTACAAACTAGGGGAAAGATTTATGTCTTTTTTTTTTTTTCTTACTAGTAATGCAATTTTTAGCAGGACTGCGACATTGTGGCGGACAGCTCGTCCCCCTAACTGATATTTTTGACACTTTTGGGGGGGGGGGCAGTGACATTACTACAGTAATCAGTGTTAAAAATATGCACTGTTACTGTAATAATGACACTGGCAGGAAAGGTTAACCCAGGGGCGATCAAAGAGTTAAGTGTGAGCCTAGGGGGTGTTTTCTAACTGTGAGGGGGATGGGCTTGTGGAATCAACATCTGTGATCCTAAATAGGAGGAACACAGGAGCTCTGCATTGATACCAGAGAGGACAACGGTCTGCTGTGTTTACAACAGCAGACTGCTGTTCTCTCTCCACGGGGAGCGAAAGTAGGTGCCCGGCGGCAATCGCGGCCACCGGCCCCATGAATCAGCTTCCCCACTGGCGAATGGTGGCGCCCTCCCCCCCAGGATCGCTTCTGCAGACCGCTGTACAGGTACAGTGATTCGCGCAGCCGAGCCAGCCTGCTGCAGTATATCTGCGGCTGGCAGCCGGCAAGTGGTTAATGAAATGATGGCTGGAAGCGCTAATTTCAAGCTGAAAAGGACTGGTTATGAGACTGTCCATGATAATGTTAGAGTGATCCCAGTTAGTGGGACCACTGAATGTGCCATTGAGAGTGACTTTTCCCTGTGCAGTGCCCTGTATAGAGGGGAGGGAGGGGTTAAAGCCAAGCCTGCACCTGTGTGTAGTTATCAAGAGGGAAATAATAAGGTATTTAATGTCTGCCAGTCTCAAGTTGGTAGTGGGCTACGACAGCCTGCAAGAGGTAAAAATGCTGTCCATGTTGATAATAGAAAATGTACTGCTGTTGGGAAAACCCCAGATTCTTGCCAAGCAAGAGCTGTAATCAAAAATGGGCCGTTGCCCATAGCAACTGATGGTAAGGCAGCACAGTTTTCCCTAGAAATCTACAGGGAACTCCATATATTGGAGCCGGGACAACTGTAATGTCACGCTGGTGGAGCAGAGTGCAACTGCACCTTTTAATGGGAATTTGTTAGTGCAATCTGCTAATACTGAAAGTGTGCAGGTGACTAGTGGGTTAATGCAACCTGTGGAAAATGCAAAGGTGTGTGAGGTTTGTGAAGGGCCACCTGAGCAGGGTGGTGTATTGCATTGTGTGGAGTCATGTATTACCAAAGTCTGACATGATTCACAATGACTTGTGTAATGTGTCCTTTACTGAGCCACTCTGTCCCTCTGGGTCTCCTTGGGGAGTTGGAATGGGACTGTGTGGTACCTCTGATGGGAGCACAGAGATAACAGACTGCGAAAGATAGGTAAAAAGCCTGTTGGCTTTATTGGAAAATGCCTCTGTTGGTAACAGTGGAGTGGACACGGTTTCTGCTGTGCAAGCAGGAGGGACTGCAGAGCAGCCTGTAGCTGAGGGCGCGGTGGCTGCTGCAGGGGTTAACCCTCGTGGAAAAGGGCCAGATAAGGGCGAGCATATAGCAGAGACTTTCTCTGTGATCCACAAAAGTTATGTTGGCATGGAGTGTCAAAGTGACGTTGTCACTGGTAATGATTTGGAGCAGTTCACTAATGCTGAGCCTGGGAAGTGGGGTATGAGTCCAGCACCAGGCTGTGTTAACCTTTGCAACTTCTCAAGTCTCAGCAAGGGAGTCTCTCTGCATTCCCAGTGTCAGGGAAATCCCCAGTAAAGGACTTTGGGTCTGGAATCAAGGGTTTGGTTCATAACAAAACCACTTTACCACCGGAGGATTTTGCTGTCTTAAGTCCAGGCCACTTTTTGCGATTCGGCGCTGTGCGAATTTAACGGACAATTGCGCGGTCACGAGAAGCCGTACCCAAACGAAATTTACGTTCTTTTTTTCCCCACAAACAGAGCTTTCTTTTGGTGGTATTTGATCACCTGTGCGATTTTTACTTTTTGCGCTATAAACAAAAAAAGAGCGTTTATTTTGAAAAAATAACAATATTTTTAACATTTTTTTATATGAAATTCCCCCCCAAAAAAATGTAAAAATCAAAATTTTTTTAAATTTTTGGCCAATTTGTTTTCTGCTACCTATGTTTGGTAAAAAATAATCACAATAAGCGTATTTTGATTGGTTTGCGCAAAAGTTATTGCGTTTACTAACTAAGGTAAAGATTTCTGTCATTTTTGGTGTTTTTTTTTTTTTTAACGAGTAATGGCGGCGATCTGCGTTTTTTATTTATTTTTTTTTTTGCGGGACTGCGACATTGCGGCGGACAGATCGGACCCTTGACTGACATTTTTGACACTTTTGGGGGTACCAGTGACATTACTACAGTAATCAGTGCTATATATATGCACTATTACTGTAAAAATGACACTGGCAGGGAAGGGATTCATTTTATTGGAGAGGGAGGGGTTAATGTATGCCTGGTGCTTACTAACGTGTGTGGGGGGAGGTGACTGAGTGACACAGGGACAGATCGCATGTTCAGCTATGCTGAACCCTGCAATCTGTCACTGTTTGTCACTTAGGAGATCCGCCCGCTCTGTTTACACAAGCGTGCAGATCTCCAAACTCGATTCCCCGACGATCGGGGAAGAGCGGCCCTGAAAAGGAGATATCCTTTTGACGAAGGGGAAACATCAGTTTGGAAAAAATCACCAAAACTGGATGCAGCCTTTTCAAGGGTGTCTAGGAACACGAATTTGGCCTTTGAGGACATGGGTTCCCTCCCTGACCCTATGGACAAAAGAATGGATTCCCTACTTAGAAAGACATGGGATTCCACTCTGGGTAATCTAAAGCCTGCTATGGCCATCACAGGGGTCGCCCGCAACCTTAAGTACTGGCTAACGCAGATTAAAGCACACATCGAGGGGGACACTCCTAAGGAGACAATTCTGTCTTCCTTTACCGTACTACTCCAGAGCGTAGCTTATATTGCGGACGCCTCAGCAGAGTCAGTGCGGATGTCGGCAAGATCCTCAGCCTTAACCAATTCGGCAAGACGAGCTCTCTGGCTGAAAACATGGCAGGGAGCTGTTGGTTCTAAATCAAAGCTCTGTGGCATTCCTTTCACCGGGGATCTCTCTCTCTCTCTCTGTCTCTCTGTGTCTCTGTCTCTTTCTTTCTTTCTTTCTTTCTTTCTTTCTTTCTTTCTTTTATCAGGTGGCCGACTTCCTGAGCAGGAAGATCCTCAGAGATCAAGAGGTCTTCAGTTCCATCATCCAGAAATGGGGTGTGCCGGAGATAGATTTGTTTGCCTCTCGGCAAAATGGGAATCTTCTTTTCCCTGAGCAGATGGGACGGAGCACTAGGAGTAGATGCTCTTGCACAGGCTTGGACATTCCCCATGTGCTTTGCCTTTCCCCCGCCAGTATTAATACCGGCAGTTTTGAAGAAGTTTTGGGAGGAGGATACCATCCTAATACTCATAGCACCACATTGGCCCAAAAGACCATGGTTCTCGGTCCTGAAAAAGCTAGCGGTAAAACCCCCCTGGATTCTACCAGCACGGAAGGACCTTCTCTATCAGGGCCCAGTATTCTGCCCACAAGTGGAACGCTGGAACCTAGCAGCTTGGTTTCTGAGAAACAGCTACTGAAGAGCAAAGGGTTCTCAGATCAGCTGGTGGAAACGCTACTTAAATGCAGAAAGAAAGAAACGCAAGCCATGTATCTTAAAACTTGGAAATGTTTCAATCTCTGGTGCAAAAATAACTCCTTGAATGAAAGTAGTCCTACCTCCGTAATGGAATTTCTTCAGGCGGGTGCGGACAAGGGCCTAGCCATCAGCACCCTAAAAAGCCAGGTTTCCGCAATAAGCGTATTCTTAGAAACGTCCTTAGCCAGTAATCCCTGGGTAATTCGTTTTTTAAAGGCCTTAAGTAGGCAGAGACCAGTAAACAATCTCCCGTTCCCTATGTGGGACTTGTCAGTGGTCCTACAAGCCCTCCTAGAGGAACCTTTTGAACCTATTACGTCTTGTGAGGTAAAGGTTTTTTTTTTTTTAACCCTCAAAATTTTTTTTTTGGTAGCAATCACTACCGCAAGGAGAGTCAGTGAGCTTGAGGCACTCTCTATTAGATCTCCTTTTTTGCAAATCTTTGCAGATCGTATTATTTTCAAGACTGATCCGGCTTTCTTGCCCAAAGTAGTCTCTAAATTTCATAGGGATCAGGAAATAGTATTGCCAACTTTTTGTTCCAATCCTGTGAGGGAACAGGAGGTTAAATTTCATAAACTAGACGTGAAAAGATGTGTTCTCCAGTACATAGCTTGTACAAAAGAATTCAGAAAATCAGATTCCTTTTTGTTCTTTTTTCTGGCGCTAACAGAGGTACGAGGGCATCGAGACGCTCGTTAGCAAGATGGCTTAGGTTAGCCATTAGCCAGGCCTACATTTCCTGTGGGAAGGAGGCCCCTATAGGTATTAAGGCACATTCCACTAGAGCTATGGCAACTTCTCAAGCGAAAAGAGCTGGTGCTACCCCGGAACAAATCTGTCGGGCTGCAACTTGGTCCAGTTATGGAACATTTACCAAACACTACAGACTGGACCTACTCTCCGCTAAGGATCAGGCCTTTGGCCGGAAGGTCCTTCAGGCGGTAGTCCCACCCTAAAAGTGAGTACTCGCTGATCTCTCAAGGTGCCTGTCCTGAAAGACGATTTTGGGAAAAATAGAGTTACTTATTGGTAACGTCTTTTCCAGTAGTCTTTCAGGACAGCACCGCTACCCACCTGATAAGGTCTGAACATAGAACAGTCAGAGGTTGGAGGTTAGTATAATTAACTTTTGTGTCTCCCCAGTGGCCGGAGGTGCTCTCGAAGAACTGAGGCAGCATGCTGGCAGGGGGCTTTAATCCAAGAAATTGGGGCGGTGTTTCCTCAGAAGGGAGGAGCCAGGTTCTCTCAAGGTGCCTGTCCTGAAAGACTACTGGAAAAGACGTTACCAGTAAGTAACTCTATTTTTTCGCCATACCAGACCCTTATCCGAGCATGCAGCCCAGCAGGTCAGGAAAGGGGAGGGGACGATCGAGCGGGATCTCTGCACCCTCCACACGAAAGCACCTTGTCGATGTTGATGAGGACAAGGGCCTCTTTCCGACAACCCTGGGCGGTGGTTGTGGGGGTCTGCGGGCAGGGGGCTTATCAGAATCTGGAGGGGAGAAGACCGGAGGGAGATTTTTAATAAAGGACTTCTCAAAATGTCTTATTATTTACATACACTGCTTTTTATGGGGTGAATGGGTAGGGCTACAATGTACCCCTACCCATTCACATAGGGAGGGGGTCCGGGATCTGGGGGGCCCCTTGTTACAGGGGTCTCCAGATTCCGATAAGCACCCTGCCCGCAGACCCCCCACAACCACTGCCCAGGGTTGTCGGGAAGAGGCCCTTGTCCTCATCAACATGGGAACAAGGTGCTTTGGGGTGGGGGGTGTAGAGCTCACCCTGCCCCAAAGCACCCACCCCCCCATGTTGAGTGCGTGTGGCCTTGCCGTTTTTTCGGCGTGGGGCTCCCCTCAAAATCCATACCAGACCCGAAGGGCTTGGTTTGGAACCTGGGGGAACCTGTTTTTTTTTTTTTTTTTTCCCATTTTTGGGTACAGTTCCCCCTCAAGATCCTCAGAAAGCAAGTTGCACCACAAGTTGGATCATCCTGATCTGACTTGTAATGCAACTTCCATTCAAATCAATGGGCTGAAATCTGTATCAAAGACGGCTCCTAGGCAACCATTGATTTTGAATGGAGGCAGGAAAAAAACGCTGCTAAAAGCCAATGTGGCCAAACCTGCAATATAGCCAATGGAAAAAGCTACTAAAAGCACGTTTTTTTACAGCTGATTTTTCCTGGCGTTTGAAGTGGCTCTGCAGCTCATTTTTTCTGACGCCCTGTGTGCATGGGGCCTTACTATCAAGTCAACAAAGCCCTAACCTCCACCTAAACACCCCCTCAGGCTAAGAAACTATTACACATTTATCCCATGCATGCAGCCTTTTTTCAAAAATTCAATCTTATAAAAATCTAGAGGACGTGAAAGGACAGAAAGAAAAGCCACACACCCAGTGACAGACAGCAGTTACGGGGACCTGACATTCCTCCATGCCTTTGCCCAGGCTCCTGGCCGCCACCTGTCCTTCTCAAGACCCTGAATCTTCCGAACCTCACCCAGAATGTTGTGCACCACCACCTTGACAGGAAGGACTTTTTTCCAAGTGGAAACCTGACACCGTGATTTCCACGTGAAGTAACGGACTACTAAGCTAACTGGAAAAAGTGTTTCAAAATCGAAATCCCGATGTGTCTCAAAAGACCCGTACGATCACTCCGCATAACTCGAGCGGGAAAGGAAAGGGATACCCAGAGCCCCATACACCCGCTTATTGACTTCTATATTGAAGGGGCACTGAAGCAAGAAATGGTTCATCGTCTCCTCCACACCTCCACACTCCACTCTTGGACAATCGCGGTTCTCCGCAGTGCGATGCTTCAAGTTGCCCTTCACATAGATTCTGCCATGGAAAGAGAGCCAGGACAAATCCTGAAACTTCAAAGAGATTCTCTCCAGATTAATCAAACACAGACCCTCCCTCATAACAGGGCACCCCCTGTCCCCTACACTGTCCACTACACTACACTGTCCACTACACTGACAACTACACTGTCCACTACACTGTTCAGGCTGGGCTGGTTAGTGTAGTGTAGTGGTCAATGTAGTAGTACACTACACTGTCCACTACACTATTCTATCCATTACACTACCCTGATCACTACACTGTCCACTGCACTACACTGTTCAGGCTGGTCAGTGTAGTGTAGTGGTCAGTGTAGTACTACACTACACTGTCCACTACACTACACTGTCCACTACACTACACTGACCACTACACTACACTGCCCACTACACTACACTGTCCTACCTACAGTATTCCTATACTGATCACTACACAGCGTGACCCTAACTGCTCTAACCTAACTCACTCTTTCTGTTTGGCTGTGTGGCTGCTGACTTACCTGAGATTCAGGCCGGAAGAGAGGAGGAGAAGAAGACCTTGGCGGTTCACACTCACAGGCAGAGGCAGGACTGGCCAGCTCCTCTGCTGCACATGACCCTATTCGCCCCAATAACAGGGCGCATCCTGACAGGGGACATGGTGGCCTGGAGCACAGGGACACCATATAAAAATTAGGAGGGGGCCACCCCCCTACGCTACGCCACTGCTGGGAAGATACCAGTGGGCTTCACATGCCCACGATGAAGATGGAAGCGCACAAGGAAGAGGATCGGAGAGTTAGTTTTGAAAAAAAACAACAAAATATAGAAAACCAATGATAACTATCCAGGCAGTTGGGTATTCAATTAGATACAAACATCGGGGGGGGGGGGGGGGGCGTTTTAAAAAACAAATAGAAATTCAAGGTGGAACTACTCTTTAAGTCCACATAAAAAGTGCTCCTTGCCATGAGAACATTAATTAACCTTGTAGAAGAATATGCAACTTTGGGTGTTCCTAGTCCTAAGGTCTGATGTCAAAATGAAAAATTAAGGCCCGTACACACGTACCTATTGTCGGCCGTAAATATTCGGCCGACGACCGATCGTCCGATTGTAGGCTTGTTAGTATGATGTTTCTGACAGCCGACAGCGCACTTTCGGCCGAAAAATCTGTCGTGCAAGCATTAAAATTTTTGTTGGCCAACACCAGAACGGCCGATTGTTCGCCAGTCAGTACAGAATTTTAGTCAGTCAAAGGGTCCAAATAAGTGACCCTAAAACACTACTAAACTAGTTCTGGGCATCTAAGCTTTAAAAAACTCCGGTCACAGAAGAATTAAACAATAATGTAGAAGAGCCACTAGATGGCGCTAAGAAACAAAACACCACTTGCTGACCAGGCCTTTTTCTGACACTTTGTCTACAAGTAAAAATCTGTATTTTTTTTTTGCTAGAAAATTACTTAGAACCCCCAAACATTGTATATATTTTTTAGCAGAGGCCCCAGACAATAAAATAGCAGTCATTGCAATTTTTAACCACTTTACCACCGGAGGATTTTGCAGCTTAAAGACCAGACCCCTTTTTTCAACTTGGCACTTTGTGACTTTAACTGATAATTGCGTGGTCATGCAATGCTGTACCTAAACGAAATTTACGTCCTTTTTTCCCACAAACAGAGCTTTCTTTTGGTGGTATTTGATCGCCTCTGCGCTTTTTATTTTTTGCGATATTAATAAAAAGAGCGAACATTTTGCAAAAAAATGACATTTTCAACTTTGTCTTTTAAAAAATATCCAATATACTCAATTTATGTCATTTTTTTTGGCCAAAAT
This sequence comes from Pelophylax lessonae, assembly GCF_965119305.1. Taxonomy (NCBI): domain Eukaryota; kingdom Metazoa; phylum Chordata; class Amphibia; order Anura; family Ranidae; genus Pelophylax; species Pelophylax lessonae. Next base: position 134,108,286 of record NC_138771.1, read on the forward strand.
ATATTTAGCTACATGTCTTTGACAAAAAAAAATCAATGAGCGTATTTTTATTGGTTTGCGCAAAAGTTATAGCGTCTACAAACTATGGTGTAAATACTTAAATTTACGCAGCTTTAATTTCTGATTGCCTATCTCATTTCATGAAGTGCTAAAATGGCGGGGCAGTACAAAACCCCCCCAAACTACAACTTTTTGGAAAGTAGACATCCTAAGGAATGTTCTGAGAGGCATGTTGAGCTCATTGAATATTTCATTTTTTTGTCACAGGTGTTTGAAAAACGACTAAAAATTTTTTTTTTTTACACAAAGTTGTCATTGAAATGATATATTGCTCACACATGCCATGGGTATATGTGTAATTACACCCCAAAATATATTCTGCTGCTTCTCCTGAGTACAGGGATACCACATATGTGAGACTTTTTGGGAGCCTAGCTGTGTACGGGAGCCCGAAAACAAATCACCACCATCAGAATTTCAAAGGGCGTACATTTTTCATTGCATTTTCAAACTACCTATAAAGGTTTAGGAGGCCCTGAAATGTCAAGATACCACAAAACCCCCTTCAAATTACCCCATTTTGGAAAGTAGACACCCCAAGCTGTTTGCTGAGAGGCATGGTGAGTCCATGGAATATTTTATATTTTGCCACAAGTTTTGGGAAAATTACAATTTTTTTTTTTTTTTTTTACACAACATTGTCACTAAAAGATAAATTTCTCACACATGACATGGGTATATGTGGAATGACACCCCAAAATACATTCTGCCGCTTCTCCTGAGTATGGGGATACCCCATGTGTGAGACTTTTTGGGAGCCTAGCTGTGTACAGGACCGCAAAAGCCAATCAACACTCTCAGGTTTTCTAATGGCGTAAATTGTTCATGTCACCTCTGCACTACCTGTCACAGTTTCGGAGGCCCTAAAATTCTAAGATAGCACAAAACCCCCCCAAATGACCCCATTTTGGAAAGTAGATACCCCAAGCTATTTGCTGAGAGGCATGGTGAAACCATGGAATATTTTATATTTTGCCACAAGTTCAGGGAAATATATATATATTTTTTTACACAAAGTTGTCAGTAAATGATATATTGCTCACACATGCCATGGGTATATGTGAAATGACACCCCAAAATACATTCTGCTGCTTCTCCTGAGTACAAGGATACCCCATGTGTGAGACTTTTTTGCAGTCTAGCCGAGTACAGGACCCCGAAAACCAACCCCCACTTTCAGGCTTTCCAAGGGCCTAAATTGTTGATTTCACTCCTGACTACCTATCACAGTTTTGGAGGCCATGAAATGCCAAGACAGCACAACCCCCCCAAATGACCCCTTTTCGGAAAGTAGACACCCAAGCTATTTGCAGAGGGGCATGTTGAGTGTTTTGCAGATCTCACTTTTTGTCACAAAGTTTTGGAAATTGAAAAAAGAGGAAAAAAAATGCATTTTCCTGTTTTTTCTTCATTTTCCCAAAAAAATGAGAGCTGCAAAATACTCGCCATGCCTCTCAGCAAATAGATTGGAGTGTCTACTTTGCAAAATGGGGTCATTTGGGGGGGGGGGGGGTTGTTAGATATAACCTTTTGGGGCTAAAACAATGCACAGGCAGACAGTCTGTTGTTTCACTGAACACTGCTTCCTGTTCTGAGCAGGAACTCTTCTTTATTACTCTTTGAGGCATAGACAAAACATGAACTCACAAATGTAACACTGCCATCCAGTGGTCATACAATGTAATAGGCACACAACAATGACATATAGTATTTGTTGCTGATTAAATACAAACCTTGTATGCTAACACCCCCACTCAACAACTACTATCTATGTCAATCCCATTTCTGATCTAAGATCCACAAATCTGGTTCTAGCTAGTGGCTTTGTCAAAGCATCAGCAATCATTTTTTCCGACTCACAATACACAAGTACAATCACTTTCTGATCAACTAAGTCATGAATGTAATGATGTCTGACATCGATGTGCTTGGTTCTTCCATTAATTTTCTCACTTGTTGCAAGCTTAATGCAAGCCTGATTGTCCTCAAATAAGACGGTAGGTTCTGATGTTGCTTCTCCAAGATCCTTGAGTAATTGCTGTAACCACACAACTTCTTGACTGGCATAAGCTGCAGATATGTATTCAGCTTCTGTAGAGGACAATGCCACTGACATCTGTTTCTTGCTGGACCATGATATAGGACTGTCTCCTAATTTTAATAAGTAACCACTTGTGGATTTGCGTGTGCTGTGATCACCTGCCCAATCGGAGTCCACATATCCCATGAGGTTTAAACCACCACTTGCTGATAGTTTCAAATTTAAGTCTTTTGTCTGTTTCAGATATCTCATAACTCTTTTGATCGCATTCCAGTCTCTTTGACGTGGTTTATCAACTCGCCTGCAAAGAAGAGACATGCTGGCTGCAATGTCTGGACGTGTAGTGGTTGCAATGTAGAGAAGTGCCCCCACTGCTTGTCTGTATTGTTCATTGGATGTGAGAAGATCATCTTCTCCTTCTAACTTTGGATAGACTGTATCCATAGGTGTGCTTGCTCCTTTCGCCTCTGTCATGTTGAATTGCTGAAGAATAGATTCAATTTTTGCACTCTGATTCAACAGGAAACTTCCATCTTTCTCACGCTGGATGTCAATTCCAAGATAATATGTCACTTCACCTAGGTCTTTAGTTTCAAAGTGCTTGTTGAGTACTCCTGTTAACTTTGCAATTTCATTGTCGTTTTTGTGAGCAATGATCAGGTCATCTACATAAATTAGCAGATACATCCACTCAGTGTCTACTTGTTTAGCATATAGGCACGGATCAGCTTTGCTTCTTGTAAATCCTTCATTTAGTAGAACTTGATTAATCTTCAGGTTCCATGCTCGAGCTGATTGTTTAAGGCCATAAAGAGATTTATTCAACTGGCAGACAAGATGCTCTTGTCCCTTTTTTAAATATCCTTCTGGCTGTGACATGTAAATTTCTTCTTCAATATCACCATTAAGAAAAGCTGTCTTAATATCGTGATGTTTCACAATCATTGTACGCATGGCAGCCACTGTCATTAGTGTTCTGAAAGTACTTTGTTTAGCAACTGGAGTAAAAGTAGCATCATAGTCCTCACCGAACTTCTGTGAGTAACCTTTAGCAACCAGCCTTGCCTTGTACCGACAGACTTTCCCTTCAGAGTTACATTTGGTTTTAAAAACCCATTTACATCCTATGGCATGTTTACCTTGAGGTAGCTCTGAAAGTGTCCATGTCTGGAGATCTTTGAGTGATGTCATTTCTTCATCAGCGGCTTTATACCATACTTGTTTCTCATGCATTGGCAGTTTCTGCATCTCTTTCCATGAACCTGGTTCAGTTTGAACAGCTCTGCGAGCTATGTAAGATGAACGTTCAGCTGGAACACCTTTATTGATTCTGGTTGATTTTCTGACTGAAGGTATTTCTGGTTCAGTTTCAGGTTTTGATTCTTCTGCAGTTATTTCTATTTCTGTATCACTTTCCTTATTTTCTTGAGTGACTGATGTTGATTCTTTCTCAGTTTGAAAAGTTTGAGTCTGTTGTTCAAACTTTGAGCACACAGAACTTTCATCAATAATCACACTTCTGCTGACTGTTACTTTGTTCGTGTCTTGATGTAAAATCCTGTATCCTTTTTGAGATTCACTGTACCCCACAAGCACACCTTCTTTTGCACATGCATCCCATTTTGTACGTTTTTCTTTTGGAATGTGTACATAGGCTTTACTTCCAAAAATTCTGATGTGTCTTAAATCTGGTTTCCTTTTGTTCCACAGTTCATATGGAGTTTTTGTTGTTGCTTTTCCCGGGCAAACGATTTTGAAGATAACATGCAGTTGTGATAGCTTCTCCCCAGTATGTAGTTGGCATATCAGCATCAAATAGCATGCTCCTCCCACTTTCACATAGTGTGCGGTTCATTCTCTCTGCAACTCCATTTTGCTCTGGGTTATATGGAACTGTTGTCTGGAACATAATTCCATGCTTCCTGAGAATGGCTTGTGTTTTACCACTTGTATATTCTGAGCCATTATCTGTTCGTAGTACTCTGGGCATTCCGCCAAAAATATTATTTACTTGAGCGAGATACTCTTCTAATTTCTCTGGCACTTCATCTTTATTGTGAAGTAGAAATACTGTGGTATACCTGGAGTAATCATCAATGAAGGTCAGGAAGTACTTTTTCTTTCCTGGAGTCAGAGTTTTCATTGGACCACAAAGATCTGAATGTATTAAGTCTAGAGGTTTTTGGGATTTGCTGTTGTCTGCTTGGGAAAAGGTGTCCTTGCCATTTTTCCTTTAATACAGCTGGTACAAATCATTATGTGATCACATGGATTAATCTTAATACCACTTGCATAGTTATTCTCAACTATTTTCTTTATTGTATCAGAATTTCTGTGCCCCAATCGTCTGTGCCAAGTGTGGATGCAGTTTGAATGTTTATCCTCTTTGGCTATTTTAACCATTTCACTGCAGTTCAGCTGATAGAGTTCATCTATGATGTTAGCCTTTGCAAGCAAGCAATCCCCTTTTGTTATGATACAACTGTCACCCTGAAATGTGACTACATTGCCTTGGTTAGTGAGTTTCTTTACTGACAAAAGGTTGCTTTCAAGATCTGGCACATACAGAACATTCCTCATATGGATCTTTTTAGTGATATCTGGAGAGATAGGACAGTATAGAAAGCCATCTCCTATTCCCACTGATTTCATAAATTGTCCATTAGCTGTAGTTATCCCTTCTGTTTTGCTTTCATCAAGCTGAGTGAAGAAACTTCGGTCATTTGTCATGTGACTTGTAGCACCTGAGTCCACACACCATGCTTGCACAGAGGTGACACCATTTTTGGATCCGAATGCATACTCCTTTGTTTCTATGACATTCTTAGCTTGTTGCAATGCACTTTGTTTTTGCATTCTAGCTTTCCAGATTCTACAATCTGCTTTTAGGTGTCCTGGTTTCTTGCACACAAAGCATTCCCGCTTTTCTAGCTGCACGTTACTGTGTTTATTTTTGAATTTTGTCTTTAAAGCTGTCTCTGAACACACACTCACATTACTCATGCTTTCAGTTTTGCGCTTGTATTCATCCACAAGCTTGCCTTTAACATATTCCAGTGTCAGATCATCATCTGGACGTGCATCTAGTGCTGTGACAAGTGTCTCATAACTTTCAGGAAGTCCACTTAATAACAGTGCTGCAACATGGAAATCTTTTATTTCTTCTCCAATCCCTCTCAGTCTCTCCACCATCTCTAAGGTCTGTCTTATATAGTCCTGCATGTCCTGGTCTTTCTGTAGCTTAGTCTGATAGAGCTTTCTGATTAAATACAGTTTATTGCTGAGATTAACTCTTTCATGTGCTTTCTATAACTCTTCCCACATGTCTTTAGCAGTCTGACAGTTACATATATGTATGATTTGATCATCAGCATTTTCATCTTGAATTTCCAAGATTGGTAGTTCTGATTTGTCAGATTTGCAATGGAGAACTTTGCTGAGGGGATGGCAGCAGCCATTTCTGCTGTTTGTCTTTCTGTTGCTGTCTCCTGTACTCACTTGCTTTAGCTCAATGTATCTGGCTATATCCAGGGGTAATCTGTATTATATCCTGGGCTTCTGTAACATGTCCTGGGCCCATAACCTGTTAGATATAACCTTTTGGGGCTAAAACAATGCACAGGCAGACAGTCTGTTGTTTCACTGAACACTGCTTCCTGTTCTGAGCAGGAACTCTTCTTTATTACTCTTTGAGGCATAGACAAAACATGAACTCACAAATGTAACACTGCCATCCAGTGGTCATACAATGTAATAGGCACACAACAATGACATATAGTATTTGTTGCTGATTAAATACAAACCTTGTATGCTAACAGTTTTGTGCCATCTTGGCTTTTTATGGACTTCAAAAGTGTGATAGGTAGTAAGGAGTGAGATCAACAATTTACGCCCTTAGAAAGCCAAAAGGTGCGGATTGGTTTTCCGGGTCCTGTACGCGGCTAGACTGGCAAAAAGTCTCACACATGGGGTATCCTTGTACTCAGGAGAAGCAGCATAATGTATTTTGGGGTGTCATTTCACATATACCCATGGCATGTGTGAGCATTATATCATTTATTGACAACTTTGTGTAAAAAAAAAAAAAAATTCCCGAAACTTGTGGCAAAATATAAACTATTCCATGGACTCACCATGCTTCTCAGCCAATAGCTTGGAGTGTCTACTTTGCAAAATGGGGTCATTTGGGGGGGTTTTGTGCTATCTTGAAATTTCAGGGCCTCTGAAACTGTGACAGGTAGTCAGGGGTAAAATCAGCAATTTACGCCATTAGAAAACCTGAAGATGTGGACTGGTTTTCGGGGTCGCGTACACAGCTAGGCTCCCAAAAAGTCTCACACATGTGGTATCCCTGTACTCAGGAGAAGCAAAAGAATGTATTTTGGGGTGTCATTTCACATATTCCCATGGCATGCGTGAGCAATATATCATTTAGTGACAACTTTCTGTAAAAAAAAAAATAATAATTTTCCCGAAACTTGTGGCAAAATATAAAATACTCCATGGACTCACCATGCCTCTCAGAAAATAGCTTTGGGTGTCTACTTTCCAAAAAGGGGTCATTTGGGGGGTGTTTGAACTGTCCCGGCATTTTATGCTCAATCTTATCCACACATCACCCACTCTTCTAACCACTTGAAAACCAAGCCTTTTCTGTGCCTTTTTGTTTACATGGAAAAAATATTTTTTTTTTACTAGAAAATTACTTTGAACCCCCAAACATTATATATTTCTTTAAAGCAGAGGCCCTATAGAATAAAATGGTGGATGTTGCAAATTTTTTTTGTCACACGGTATTTGCGCACAGATTTTCCAAACGCAATTTTTGGGAAAAAAATACATTTTTTTTTAATTTATTGCACAAATACACTATATAATTCCAATTTGTTTGGTAAAATTTAAAATATGATCTTATGCCGAGTACATAGATACCAAACATGACATGCTTTAAAAATTGCGCACGCCTGCAGCGGCAACAACGTACGTACATTTTTAAAAACCTTTAAAAGTCTCTACAGGTTACCACTTTAGACTTACAGAGGAGGTCTACTGCAAGAATTACTGCACTCGATCTGGCGATCGCGGCGATACCTCACATGCATGCTGCAATTACGGTTTACATATGACACTAGACCAACGCTTGCGTGCGCCATTGCGCGCAAGCACGGGGGGAAAGGGGGGGGCTCGATTTTTTTATTTTTTTTATTTTGCTTTTTTATGTTATTTTGACACCTTTCCTTTAATTTTTTTAATTTTAATCATTTTTATTGTTATCACAGTGAATTTAAATATCCCCTATGATAGCAATCTGTAGTGACAGGTACTCTTTTTTTAAAAAAATTGGGGTCTTTTAGACTGTAGATCTCTCCTCTGACCTTAACGCATCTGACCACACCAAAATTGGTGTGATAAAATACTTTCCCAATTTCCCAATGGCCCTGTTTATTTCTGGCGAAACAGAAGTCATGAAATGCTCGTAGCTTCCGGTATCTTAGGCCATAGAGATGATTGGAGCCATTCTCATCTCCAATTAGCTCTATGGTTAGATAATTGAACCACCGGCTGCACTCTCGGGTTAACCGGTGGGACAGGAGAGCCCGAGAAAAACCACGGAAGGCTGCGGAAGGCGGCGGTGGGGGGGGGGGAGGCCCCTCCCACTGCATGTAAAAGCAGTCTAGCGGCCAATTACCTGCTAGGATTGCTTTTACATGTAAGCCGACCGCTGGCTCTAAAAAACAATACCAAGATGATGCCTAAATCTGCAGGCATCATCCTGGTATAACCACTCAAAGTCCAGCAACGTACCAGTACATTGCTGGTCCTTGTTTGGCATATAGGTTTTTTTTTTTTCATGCAGCCTGTGGGCTGAACGGAAAAAAAGAGAACCTATCAGAAATCAGCACAGGAATAATGCGTAGTATTACTCATCATTAACCGCCCAAACAACCACCCACTGAATTTAATGATGGGTATACACGACACTATCCACGTATACCAAAATAGGATTTTAACTGCAGTGCTGAAATCAGAAAATCACCACAGCTGCTATCAGCAAAGATATCCATATATGCTGAGCGCAAACACTGTTTGTGTTAGAATATATAAAATCAATGTCATGGTAGCCGACGAGTACCTGCAAGAGAAACAGGTCACAAAAGAATGAAAAAACAAACAAAGGACATTAAAAGTACAGTAGGAAGAGTAGAAGAACATAAAAAATGACTGACACAACAACAGTTTTTGGATCCTTTTATTTTTCTTTCTGTTTCTTGATGTCTTGATTTGGGACTGCGATCTTCCAGCTTGGGTCTCTCAAAATGTCGATGGACATCCAACATCCTTCGAGACCCTGTGTTTGTGTGCCCTACACTGTGTCGTGCTGTACCCTACACTAATACTCCACTAGTGTATGGTAGCGCTCAAAACATTCCCCGATGCAGAGACCAGGTTGGTCAGGACATCTGGGACAATAATAACGGGTGTCACGCCTAAATCCGCGCCTGCTACAGACACAACATCTTTTTTGGGGGTATCTTTGGGTAGGGGTACTCGGGAGGACATAAGAAAAATGTCTCTCATGCAGCCGGCTCACTGCATCTGGAAGGGGAAGTTGGGCAGGCATGCCTCCTGGGTACAGGTAGGCAAGGATGATCTCTTCCTGGAATTCCCGGAAGGATCCAGTTCGTCCTGACGCCCTGTATAGGACAAAGGCGTTCAGCATAGCCAATTGGTAAAGGTAAACAGACACTTTTTTGTACCAGCATCTGGCTTTACGGGCAACTAAATACGGCGCCAAAAGCTGGTCGTTAAGGTCCACCCCTCCCATATTAAGGTTATATTCGTGGACACAGAGGGGTTTCTCCATAACGCCAGTTGCCGTAGTGATTTGGATCGTCGTGTCTGCGTGAAGGGAGGACAGAACATAAACATCCCGTGTATCCTTCCACTTCACCGCAAGCAATTTGTCCGTTTTCAAGCAGGCTCTCGCCCCCCGACTAAGATGGGAATTTACAAGCCGTTGGGGGAAGCCCCGGCGATTAGGTCGCACGGTGCCACATGCGCCAATTTGTAAATCGAGAAGGTGACTAAATAATGGCACGCTTGTGTAAATGTTGTCCACGTACAAATGGTACCCCTTTCCGGATAAGGGTGACACCAAGTCCCAAACAATCTTGCCGCTGCTCCCTATGTAGTCTGGGCAGTTCGGGGGCTCCACACAGCTATCTTTTCCCTCATAGACCCGGAAACTAACTGTATAGCCTGTGGCCCTGTCACACAATTTATACAGTTTGACCCCGTACTTGGCATGCTTGCTGGGGAGGTACTGTTTCATAGCAAGGCGGCCAGTAAATTTAATCAGGGACTCGTCAACGCAGACAACTTGTTCGGGGGTAAACAAGGCTGCAAACCGCTGATTGAAGTGGTCTATGAGGGGCCGAATTTTGTGGAGCCGATCGTATTCAGGGTCTCCCCGAGGACGACAGATTTCATTGTCGCTGAAATGCATAAATCGCAGAATTTGCTCGTATCTCCCCCTGGACATGGAGGCAGAGTACATGCACATAAGGTGAACTGGGCTAGTGGACCAATATAGCCGCAATTCACTCTGTTTAGTTATGCCCATGTGGAGGGAAAGGCCCAGAAAGATTTTAAATTCGGAAACGGTTATAGGTTTCCAGCCGAATTGTCTGGCAAGGTGCGAATTTGGGTTGGCGGCGATGAACTGTTGTGCATATAAATTTGATTGATCCACAATAGATCTGTAAAGATCTTCCGTGAAGAACAGCTCATAAAAGTTCAGGGGCGTAAAACCAGCTGTCTCCACGTGGATTCCAGGTTGGGCAGTGAATGGGGGAAGTACTGGCGCTGTAGAATCAGTGGGTTGCCAATCGGGATATGCCAGCGCATCAGGGAGGGCACTATGGGCTCTACGGGCCTGTCTACGAATACGCGGTGGCTGCGGGCCACTACTTCTGCTAGCCACCGCACCAGCTTCAACTGCACTTAGGGGACTCGCCACGTCACCAGGTCTTACTGCAGTGCTGGTTGTACTAGGTCCAGGGTGTACTAGGCCGCTGGCGCTTGCCAGGTCGCCAGAAAAATGAGCGGCACTAGTAACCACATTCTGCTCCATACGAGCACCCTGCGATTCCTGCATCTCAACAACTCCAGAATGGGGTCGGGTACGCCTGGGTCTAACAGGGACCCATCTGTCGTCGGAGCTATCTGTCAGAGAGCCGCTGCCATCATCAGGTTCATATACTGACACTAATTCGGTCACTGTAGCTTCCCCATCGCTATCAGATGACACGGACAGTATATTATATACCTCTTCACCACTGTACCAACGTTTGGTAATTTTGGTAACTAAATTTACCAGTACAGTGGTGCGACTCACAGGTAATAAAAGCACCTGAATGTCAAGGAATATTTCAAGCGCTACCAAAAAAACTGCTAATGCTAGCAGGGATCAGGCCTGACTCTGCTAACACAGCGGTTTTGTGTGTTGTGTTTTTTTGTAAGTGACAGTAATCTGTTGATTACTACACTTGCCTGGGTGAAAGGGTTAAAACGCAGGTGCTGGCCGGAATCAATGCTGATCGTGCAAACACCGCGTTTTGGGAACCCTAAACTATGGGGGCGCTAGTATAGTTCTGATCAGATCAGATATTGATCTGTTCAAACACTATACTAGTAATGGAAGTGTATGTGCGTGCGTGTGTGGTAATCAAGGGGTTATTTCTAACTATGCGCCGGGGATCTGGGGGGGGGTGGCGGGGACCCTAAACCTCCTTTGGGATAGAAACTAACTCGCTAGCGCAACCTCAAGTCACAATCACACTAATACAAAATACAGTAAAAACAGTATATTATGTGTGTATTAGTGTGCAATGTGACAGGGGGGTAGGGGTTAACTGGATGTGATCAGGGGGGGATCAGGGGGTTAAATCTTTATTGGAAGGGGCTGGCGGGTATCCTAAGGATAAAAGGAACGGTGGCAATCGCTAAACCTGGTCACAAGTCACACTTATACGGGTATATAGAAAATGCTAAATACTGTATACAGTGTGTGTTGTGGCAGGGGGTGTAGGGGTGATCAGGGGGGGGGTCAGGGGTTAAATCTTTATTGGGTGGGTGGCGGGGACCCTAAACCTTCTTTAGACAGAAACGTAGTCGCCTGCGCTAATTCTGATCACAATCACACGAATACAAAAATACAAAAACACTGTATATTACGTTTGTATTAGTGCTGATGTGACAGCGGGGTAGGGGTTAACTGGAGGTGATCAGGGGGGGATCAGGGGGGATCAGGGGGTTAAATCTTTATTAGGAGGGGGGTGGCGGGTAATTCAAGTGGAAAAGGGGGGGTCGCAAGCGCTACACCTGACCACAAATCACACTTATATGGGTATATAGGAAAATGCTATATACTGTATACGGTGAGTGTTGTGGCAGGGGGTGTAGGGGTGATCAGGGGGGGGGGGTCAGGGGGTTAAATCTTTATTGGGTGGCGGGGACCCTAAACCTTCTTGGGACAGAAACTTAGTCGCCTGCGCTAATTCTGATCACAATCACACTAATACAAAAACACTGTATATTACGTTTGTATTAGTGCTGATGTGACAGAGGGTGTAGGGGTTAACTGGCGGTGATCAGGGGGGGGTCAGGGGGTTAAATCTTTATTAGGGGGGGTGGCGGGTAATTCAAGTGGAAAAGGGGGGGGCACAAGCGCTACACCTGACCACAAATCACACTTATACAGGTATATAGGAAAATGCTATATGCTGTATATAGTGTGTGTTGTGTCAGGGGCTGTAGGGGTTAATCGGGGGGGGTGATCGGGGGGGTAAATGTGCCTATCTAGCTGTGTGTGACTGTGTTTGGTGCTGTACTTACAGTTAGAAGTGCTCTCCTCTCGAGATGAATCCAAAAAGGATCATGGGAGAGGAGAGTACGTCTTTTCTGAGTCTGTGTTTACATTTCACAGGCTCAGAACAGGATCTGATTGGGCAGGACCGATCTACAGGTCCAGGCCAAAAATCATTGGCCTGGACCTGATGACTGATCGGTTCTGAACCCAATCGAGCCATCGGTGTCGGCAGGGACGCGCGGGAGCGCGCACAGGACCGGCGGAAGTAGCGACGTAGACCTACGTCACTCTGCCTGGCCGGGGCTGACTGCCGCAGTAAATATACTGTGCGCAGTCGGCAAGTGGTTAATGACACACTGTTATTGCGCAGTGGTTTTTCAATTGGAAAAAATACACTTTAATTAATTTAAAAGAAAAAAAAAACACACAATATATACATCAATTTTTTTGTAAAATAAAAAAGGTGATCTGATATAGAAAAAATTCCGCGCAAATGGATGTAGGTTATTGATTGGCTGCAGCCTACCCCAAAAATATAGAATGAACTATATCTGGATATGGATATTGGCGTATTTATATAATTATCAACTACTGTATTAGTTTCACTTGGATATCTAGATTTGTCATTTTACACCAACACTGCCACCTAGTGTTTAATTTATTTATTACACCTGGCACTTTATCTATTTATTCAACACTCACTATCTATCACCGTGACTGTTTGCACCATATTTATTGCTTTTTAGCACTATTTATATATATATCATATTTTATGTATTTTGATTTTTTATTTTTATACTTATATTTATTTATTGGATATTAATTATACCTTAAGAGTCTATTGTTTACCAATTATTGTTTAAAATACCACTGTGGCATAATACCAGAACCATTGGGAGGTTATAAAGGGCTATCACCTCCCTCCCCACACATATTATTGGGAGTGGGAATTTTTATAACTATTTTTTACCATTAACACTTACTTAGTTCTCGCAAAATAGATTAATCTCCCGCAAATTTATTACTAGTATTGGCAGCGCCAACTTACCCTAACAATTTCTCCAAAAAAGGTGATCTCTACGTGGTCTTCCTTTCGGGTTTGGGGACTCCAACTTTCTGACTGACGGAGCCGCGATGATGTCACTGTGGAAGTCTCAGCCATGGCTCACAGCTCTGAAACAACAGCACGGGTATGCAGTTCCTTCAGAGCGCATGCATCGGTGACATCACCGGCTGCTGCTTCCTAGTATATCTCCTATATGATTTAAGAAATATTAATTTTACCTATAGGTAAGCTTTATTATACCTCTCAACCATCCCTGAACCACTGGAACCATCCGGAAACTGAGGGCAGTCCCGCAGATGCAGGCAGAATCCCGCAGGCTGGTTCTCACTGTGTGGGAAATCCTTCTTTGATTGGACCTCCTGGCTGCTTTGTATCATGGTGATTGGCTGAATCTCAAAGCAATCATCTTGCAGTGGCCACTCCCTCTGTGCTGTGGGGGCAGGGTCAAATGCTGAAGTCCTAGAGGCACTTTCCCATGGAGAGCAGGTGAGTGAGCCTTACAGAAAAGTTGCTGGAGTAGAGAGAAGCTGTGGCTGTGTCCTGACAGATGGCAGAATGATTTCAGGTGAAGACTTATGCTGGCCATACACTAGCCAAAATATCAGGCAAACTCATTTTCGAAAAATGAAAAATCGGCCGTGAGAGCAGACAATCGTGCCATCATGTAATGACCGAATTCTGAACGATGTTCAGTGGACATAAATGAATCAGTTTTTTCATTCAGTTTGTCACATATACCTAGTGCAAACAGGTCGACCGAGAAACACATTAACCTTTCAATTTATCGTTCGGCCGGCGGATTTTCAAAACTGTTCCTTCAATTTTTCGGCTCTGAAAAGTTAAAAACGATTTTCTATTTGTGCCCATTAACTGGACGAAAAACCGGACCAAATGACAGATTTTCGAACGATATTTCGGCTAGTGTATGGCCAGCATTAGGCTGGCCATACATGTTCAACTTATGTTGTACAATCTTCTGTTAGATTTACCACAAACCACATAATGTGAGGTCAAAGCTAAACAACACTTTCACTTGTATCTAATTAGTCAGGCCTTTGTACTACATAATTGAAGGTAAATTTCAAGAAAATTGTTCAGAAAATTGTATCGTGTATGGCCAGCTTTATGGGCCATACACACTATAAGATTTTCTGAAGACTTTTTCCTTTAGATTTACCAAAACCATATAATATGTGGTCAAACCTAAACACTTTAAATTTGTATGCAATCTGGCAGGCCCTTGTACTACATAGAAAAGGTAAATCTGAAGGAAAAAGTCTTCAGAAAATCTTATAGTGTGTATGGCCCTTTAGTCTGTGCCCAGAATCTGATCAGATAATTGGAAGTCAGAAGCTGGGCTCAGGCTTCAGTCACAGACAGTGCGCCACTCGTTCTCCTGTCTGCTTCATCTGTGCAGGACGAGGACAGTGAGTGTGCTGAGAATGGGGCTTAATATGTTATATTGTTCAAATCTGAGCTGCACTGTTAACCTCCCTGGCGGTATGATTCTTTCGGATTTTAGGTGCTGAAAGCGGTACCATTATTTTGCTTGCAATTCTGGAGAATGAGCAGCCCAAACCAGCTATTTACTAATGATTTATTTTTACCGTGTGTTCTTCTTTATAACATCCCGAGTATGATAAAGTTTGAAACACAAAATCCTAAATTATAATATAATAAATAACTATAAAATAATAATATAATAATAACACTTTTTTTTTTTCCAAAAAATAACACTTTTTATTCAATAAATGATAGTAAATCATGTAATCAAAAACACTGACATTTTTTTTTGTCAAACAAGGATGCAATATATTTTTTTTTTTCCCAAAAAGGATGCAATATTACTCTTCATACTGCTTCAATAAACGTCCCGGGTGTGGAAAATTTTGAAACAGGGTACAGCGCAAAGTCCAACATCACAGTCTGGACAGTAGTACCGTGTTTCCTTTCTTATTTTCCGCCCGGTGTCGTCGTGCTTGGAACAGCACACCACACACATTCTTTTGGGTGCAGTCTTCTTCTCCGTCGGCGGAATGAGGTCCATAAAATGACGACCGGTCAGTCGTTCGGGGTTCACGACACCAGCCGCACGGCGTCCGGATCGACTTACTGTTGGTGTCTGGTGCCTGAGAAAAATCAGCTCCGCAATTTTCCACACAAAGTCCGCATGGATCATAGGCCGGTCACTTTTCTTTTTCAGCAGAATGAAGGCATTCCATAAACACTGCTCCAGGAGGTGTCATAAAATTTTATTTTATAGTATTTCTTCTGCTGTTTTCCGCATTACTGGATAGAAGGTCATGGCCTGGTCAGCTCTGTCCACACCTCCCATGGTGTTATTGTAATCCAGGGCCAGTTGCGGTTTCAGCACATCTTTTCCCCCTTTTGTATGGACCATGACAGTGGCCGTGTTATGGATGGTGCTCATCAGGCAGACATCTTTTTTGTCGCGCCATCTAAGTGCCAACATTTTGCCTTTCTGCCAGGCAACTAACTCTCCAGGCTTGAGTTTTTTGTTGGCAAAGCTGGGGGGCATGTCACGCCGGTTTGCTCTGACGGTCCCATAAGCATCCGTCTTATGCTGTAGGAGGAACTCAAACAGTTCTGGGGAGGTATAAAAATTGTCTGTAGTGACACAATACCCCTGATCCAGCAGAGGCTCAATCAGCGTCAGAACAGAAGCAGTTGCCATCCCATAGCTGCTGAACCTTGGGTTGAACTTAGTTCCTCTTCCGGTATATAGGACCGAGTTCCAAATATAGCCAGAGCTGGATTCACACAGCATAAAGGATTTTATTCCAAAGCGTGCTCGCTTGGACGCAATATATTGGATCCAGCTAAGTCTCCCTTTATACGCCATAAGACTTTCGTCAATGCAAATGTCTCTTTCTGGGACATAGGACCGCTGGAAGTTTTTCAAAATTCATTGATAAATGTCCCAGATCTTTTTCAGCGGGAAACATCTCACCGGATGAGATGTTTCATCAAACTCCTCATTGTTGGCAAAGTGCAAATATCGCATTATAAGGGAAAATTTGTACTCCGACATTATGGTTTCAAAAAAAGGAGTGGCCAATAATTTGTTTGTGGTCCAATACCACTTCTGCAGGGGTTTCCCCACCACTCCCTGCAGAATAATAAGGCCCAGGAATCTCCAGATATCCGCACTGGTAACGGGTTCCCACATCCTGCTCCTGGAAAACCGCCGATGTGCTGCGGCTTGTTGTTGCTGGTACCGGTTGGTCTCCACAACAATTTTTTCGATGACCTCATCGGTCAAAAAAAGCTGCAGATACGCCAAGGGGTTATCCTCCTCAACATCAACTTTGAGACCAGGCGTTCCGGTATACGGGAACCTTGGGGGCGCTACGTGCTCCGTCCTGCAGTCGATCACGCACCAAGTACGCACATCGCTCGGCACATCATCATCACTAAACTCACTTTCGTCGGATGATGAGCTTTCCCATGCATCGCTGTCACTCCACTCTCCGTGAGATTCGGGATCGCTGTCGCTATCGCCCAGCAGGTCATACATCACTTTTGATGTTGCGGCACGCTTGCTTGAGGCCATGGTCGCTCTGCAATAATCCAGATACAAAGTATGGAAATAATGCAGGAAGTGCAATGGAGAAAGCACTGGGGGGCATAAAAAGGTCACTTTATTATATTTTGGGAATGTAATCCAATAGGATTACAGTGTGTCAGTGTGTTTGGTGTTTATACTTTTTGAATTTGCCGCCGGTTCCACCCCCCGGCGGACGTCACGTCGCCGGAGACGGAAGCCGGGGCTTACAGACGATCGAGAGGAACATCCGCCGACGGACACCGCTCTCATACATCGCTGGATCCCGGAGAAAAGGTAAGTGAAACCTCCACCAGGATCCAGCGAGCTTCCTAGCGCTACCCCGAGTGTGACTCGGGGTTACCGCTTTTGGCTCAAAAATCTTACCCCGAGTCACACTCGGGAATACCACTAGGAAGGTTAATGCATTCTCTTCAGTCCTGAGGTCTTTCTGTCCACATCTCCATCCTGCAGTTTCTCTGTGCACCCCCCCCCCATCCAATCCAATCCCATCCCATCCTGAGGTCTCTCTCTCTACCCCAACCCATTCTGAGGTCTCTCTGTGCACCCCCCCCATCCCATCCCATTCAATCCTGCGGTCTCTCTGTGCACCCCCCCCCCCATCCCATCCTGAGGTCTCTCTGTGCATACCCCACATGAGGTTTCTCTTTGCACCCCCATCCCAAGGTCTCTCTGTGCACCCCCATCCTATCCCATCCTGAGGCCTTTCTGCGCACCCCCCATTCTATCCCATCCTGTGTTATCTATGTCCACCCCCCATTCTGAGGTCTCTCTGTCCACCCCCCATCCCATCCCGGGGTCTCTCTGTCCACCTCTCATCCCATCCCACCCTGAGGTCTCTCTGTGAACCCCCCATCCTGAGGTCTCTCTGTCCACCCCTCCATCCCATCCCGGGGTCTCTCTGTCCACCCCTCATCCCATCCCACCCTGAGGTCTCTCTGTGAACCCCCCCATCCTGAGGTCTCTGTGTCCACCCCTCCATCCCATCCTGAGGTCTCTGTGTCCACCCCTCCATCCCATCCTGAGGTCTCTGTGTCCACCCCTCCATCCCATCCTGAGGTCTCTGTGTCCACCCCTCCATCCCATCCTGAGGTCTCTGTGTCCACCCTCCATCCCATCCTGAGGTTGCTGTGTCCACCCCTCCATCCCATCCTGAGGTCTCTGTGTCCACCCCTCCATCCCATCCTGAGGTCTCTGTGTCCACCCCTCCATCCCATCCTGAGGTCTCTGTGTCCACCCCTCCATCCCATCCTGAGGTCTCTGTGTCCACCCCTCCATCCCATCCTGAGGTCTCTGTGTCCACCCCTCCATCCCATCCTGAGGTCTCTGTGTCTACCCCTCCATCCCATCCTGAGGTCTCTGTGTCCACCCCTCCATCCCATCCTGAGGTCTCTGTGTCCACCCCTCCATCCCATCCTGAGGTCTCTGTGTCCACCCCTCCATCCCATCCTGAGGTCTCTGTGTCCACCCCTCCATCCCATCCTGAGGTCTCTGTGTCCACCCCTCCATCCCATCCTGAGGTCTCTGTGTCCACCCCTCCATCCCATCCTGAGGTCTCTGTGTCCACCCCTCCATCCCATCCTGAGGTCTCTGTGTCCACCCCTCCATCCCATCCTGAGGTCTCTGTGTCCACCCCTCCATCCCATCCTGAGGTCTCTGTGTCCACCCCTCCATCCCATCCTGAGGTCTCTGTGTCCACCCCTCCATCCCATCCTGAGGTCTCTGTGTCCACCCCTCCATCCCATCCTGAGGTCTCTGTGTCCACCCTCCATCCCATCCTGAGGTCTCTGTGTCCACCCCTCCATCCCATCCTGAGGTCTCTGTGTCCACCCCTCCATCCCATCCTGAGGTCTCTGTGTCCACCTCTCCATCCCATCCTGAGGCCTCTGTGTCCACCCCTCCATCCCATCCTGAGGTCTCTGTGTCCACCTCTCCATCCCATCCTGAGGTCTCTCTGTCCACCCCTCCATCCCATCCTGAGGTCTCTGTGTCTACCCCTCCATCCCATCCTGAGGTCTCTGTGTCCACCCCTCCATCCCATCCTGAGGTCTCTGTGTCTACCCCTCCATCCCATCCTGAGGTCTCTGTGTCCACCCCTCCATCCCATCCTGAGGTCTCTGTGTCTACCCCTCCATCCCATCCTGAGGTCTCTGTGTCCACCCCTCCATCCCATCCTGAGGTCTCTGTGTCCACCCCTCCATCCCATCCTGAGGTCTCTGTGTCCACCCCTCCATCCCATCCTGAGGTCTCTGTGTCCACCCCTCCATCCCATCCTGAGGTCTCTGTGTCCACCCCTCCATCCCATCCTGAGGTCTCTGTGTCCACCTCTCCATCCCATCCTGAGGCCTCTGTGTCCACCCCTCCATCCCATCCTGAGGTCTCTGTGTCCACCCCTCCATCCCATCCTGAGGTCTCTGTGTCCACCCCTCGATCCCATCCTGAGGTCTCTGTGTCCACCCCTCCATCCCATCCTGAGGTCTCTGTGTCTACCCCTCCATCCCATCCTGAGGTCTCTGTGTCCACCCCTCCATCCCATCCTGAGGTCTCTCTGTCCACCCCCCCATCCCATCCCGGGGTCTCTCTGTCCACCCCTCATCCCATCCCACCCTGAGGTCTCTCTGTGAACCCCCCATCCTGAGGTCTCTGTGTCCACCCCTCCATCCCATCCTGAGGTCTCTGTGTCCACCCCTCCATCCCATCCTGAGGTCTCTGTGTCCACCCCTCCATCCCATCCTGAGGTCTCTGTGTCCACCCCTCCATCCCATCCTGAGGTCTCTGTGTCCACCCCTCCATCCCATCCTGAGGTCTCTGTGTCCACCCCTCCATCCCATCCTGAGGTCTCTGTGTCCACCCCTCCATCCCATCCTGAGGTCTCTGTGTCCACCCCTCCATCCCATCCTGAGGTCTCTGTGGCCACCCCTCCATCCCATCCTGAGGTCTCTGTGTCCACCCCTCCATCCCATCCTGAGGTCTCTGTGTCCACCCCTCCATCCCATCCTGAGGTCTCTGTGTCCACCCCTCCATCCCATCCTGAGGTCTCTGTGTCCACCCCTCCATCCCATCCTGAGGTCTCTGTGTCCACCCCTCCATCCCATCCTGAGGTCTCTGTGTCCACCCCTCCATCCCATCCTGAGGTCTGTGTCCACCCCTCCATCCCATCCTGAGGTCTCTGTGTCCACCCCTCCATCCCATCCTGAGGTCTCTGTGTCCACCCCTCCATCCCATCCTGAGGTCTCTGTGTCCACCCCTCCATCCCATCCTGAGGTCTGTGTCCACCCCTCCATCCCATCCTGAGGTCTCTGTGTCCACCCCTCCATCCCATCCTGAGGTCTCTGTGTCCACCCCTCCATCCCATCCTGAGGTCTCTGTGTCCACCCCTCCATCCCATCCTGAGGTCTCTGTGGCCACCCCTCCATCCCATCCTGAGGTCTCTGTGGCCACCCCTCCATCCCATCCTGAGGTCTCTGTGGCCACCCCTCCATCCCATCCTGAGGTCTCTGTGTCCACCCCTCCATCCCATCCTGAGGTCTCTGTGTCCACCCCTCCATCCCATCCTGAGGTCTCTGTGTCCACCCCTCCATCCCATCCTGAGGTCTCTGTGTCCACCCCTCCATCCCATCCTGAGGTCTCTGTGTCCACCCCTCCATCCCATCCTGAGGTCTCTGTGTCCACCCCTCCATCCCATCCTGAGGTCTCTGTGTCCACCCCTCCATCCCATCCTGAGGTCTCTGTGTCCACCCCTCCATCCCATCCTGAGGTCTCTGTGTCCACCCCTCCATCCCATCCTGAGGTCTGTGTCCACCCCTCCATCCCATCCTGAGGTCTCTGTGTCCACCCCTCCATCCCATCCTGAGGTCTCTCTGTCCACCCCTCCATCCCATCCTGAGGTCTGTGTCCACCCCTCCATACCATCCTGAGGTCTCTGTGTCCACCCCTCCATCCCATCCTGAGGTCTCTCTGTCCACCCCTCCATCCCATCCTGAGGTCTCTCTGTCCACCCCTCCATCCCATCCTGAGGTCTCTTTGTCCCCCCCCCCCCATCCCGGGGTCTCTCTGTCCACCCCTCATCCCATCCCACCCTGAGGTCTCTCTGTGAACCCCCCATCCTGAGGTCTCTGTGTCCACCCCTCCATCCCATCCTGAGGTCTCTGTGTCCACCCCTCCATCCCATCCTGAGGTCTCTGTGTCCACCCCTCCATCCCATCCTGAGGTCTCTGTGTCCACCCCTCCATCCCATCCTGAGGTCTCTGTGTCCACCCCTCCATCCCATCCTGAGGTCTCTCTGTCTACCCCTCCATCCCATCCTGAGGTCTCTTTGTTCCCCCCCCCCCCATCCCGGGGTCTCTCTGTCCACCCCTCATCCCATCCCACCCTGAGGTCTCTCTGTGAACCACCCATCCTGAGGTCTCTGTGTCCACCCCTCCATCCCATCCTGAGGTCTCTGTGTCCACCCCTCCATCCCATCCTGAGGTCTCTGTGTCCACCCCTCCATCCCATCCTGAGGTCTCTGTGTCCACCCCTCCATCCCATCCTGAGGTCTCTGTGTCCACCCCTCCATCCCATCCTGAGGTCTCTGTGTCCACCCCTCCATCCCATCCTGAGGTCTCTTTGCACCCCCATCCCAAGGTCTCTCTGTGCGCCCCCCATCCTATCCCATCCTGAGGCCTTTCTGCGCACCCCCCATTCTATCCCATCTTGTGTTATCTATGTCCACCCCCCATCTTGAGGTCTCTCTGTCTACCCCCCATTCTGAGGTCTCTCTGTCCACCCCCCATCCCATCCCAGGGTCTCTCTGTGCACCCCTCATCCCATCCCACCCTGAGGTCTCTCTGTGAACCCTCCATCCTGAGGGTCTCTCTATCCACCCTCCCCATCCCATCCTGAGGTCTCTCTATCCACCCCTCCATCCTGAGGGTCTCTCTATCCACCCTCCCCATCCCATCCTGAGGTCTCTCTGTGCACGCCCCTCCCCCATTCCATACCATCCTGAGGTCTCTCTGTGCACCTCCCATCCCATTCTATCCTTAAGTTTCTCTGTGCACCCCCCCATCCCATCCTCTCCCGCCCTGAGGTCTCTCTGTGCAACCCCCATCCCATCCCACCCGGAGGTCTCTCTGTGCACCACCCCATCTCATCCTGAGGTCTCTCTGTGCACCCCCCATCCTATCCCATCCCATCCAGAGGTCTCCCTGTGCAACCCCTATCCCACCCTAAAGTCTCCCTTTGTTTAATGTACATCCATCATGCTGTGCTAACTGACATGCATTAAAATGGGTAACTGTGTTATATACGATTTAACATAAATGTAATTTATGGCAGTTAATATTAAAGTAATGTAAATATGTCTCTATTATGATTTGACCACACCTCTTAACCACAACAAAATGGCCACACCGTTTTTTACTGGCCACGCCCTCTTCTCAGGATGGTGCGCTGTGCTCTCCACACACCGGTTCTTTTAAGGCTACATTCACACCTGAGCGTAGCGTTTTCGCACGTTTTTTACCACGATTTTTACCGCGATTTACAGGCGTTTTTACAGGCGTTTTTTGTGCAGGCGTTTTTAGATTGAATAGAGACCAATGGAAAACGCCTGTAATCTGCCCAAAAAGAAGCTCATGTACTTTTTTGAGCGTTGGGCGTTTTGCTCACAGCGTCAAAACGCTCAGATGTGAACAGGGGCCATTGAAATGAATAGGATTTGTCTTGTTGGGCGTTTTGAGAGCTGATCCTAGAGCAGAAAAACTCCCCAAAAACGCCCCAAAACGCCTACATGTGAACGGAGCCTAAGTGTCCCTCATTGTCAAGCTCAAAAGTTTGGAGGTATTCCTACAAGGAAGACATTACTGGTGGTTTCACTGTGTCTTATGCCACCGATGCAAAGCTTGGCAGTTTCTATCAAAAGGTAAACTCTAGGTGCAGGACACAGATTCTTGGTGGTTTCCTAACTATGTAACTATGCAAGACTTGGGTCTTACATAGTTACATAGTTAGGATGAAAAAAAAAAAGAGTCCATCTGGCTCAATCAATATTTTTATTTTTATTTTCTCTATATACAGAGCAAAGCTTCGCGATTACAGTATAAAATCTCTGCACCTACAGGGAAGAAATTCTTGGCAGTTTCACTGTGTCTTATGACATCTGGCACAAAGCTTGGCGGTTTCTATTAAAGGGCAAACTCCGTGGGTGCAGGACACAGATTCTTGGTGACAGGGCCGGCCTTAGGTGTTCAGGCGCCCTGTGCGAGCTAATCTTGTGGCGCCCCCCCGCGCGCATTTTCTTGCACCTTTTTTGCACTTTATTTGACTTTTCTTTTTTATGATCACTAATAACTTAGCCCCCCTTACATCAGAGACCCCCCACACATCAGAGACCCCCCACATAAAGTCCCCCTTAATTTAGAGCCCCCCTACATCAGAGACCCCCTCACATCAGAGACCCCCTCACATCAGAGCCCCCCTCACATCAGAGACCCACCTCACATCAGAGACCCCCACACATCAGAGACCCCCACACAAAGCCCCCTCACATCAGTGACCCCACACACAGAGCCCCCTTACATCAGAGACCCCACACACAGAGCCCCCTCACATCAGAGACCCCCACACATCAGAGACCCCCCCACAAAAAGCCCCCCTCACATCAGAGACCCCCCACACAAAACCCCCCTCACATCAGAGACCCCTTCATCAGAGACCCCCCACACAAAGCCCCCCTTACATCAGAGACCCCCCCACACAAAGCTCCCCTAACATCAGAGATCCCCCTACACACACACACAAAGCCCCCCTCACATCCGACTCCCCCCCACACAGAGCCCCCCTCACATCAGAGACCCCCCCACACAAATCCCCCCTCACATCAGAGACCCCCCACACAAAGCCCCCTTACATCAGAGCCCCCCACATCAGAGAACCCCCACACAGAGCCCCCCTTACATCAGCGACCCCCCACACCAAGTCCCCCTGACATCAGAGACCCCCCACACCAAGCCCCCCTCACATCAGAGACCCCACACACAGAGCCCCCTTACATCAGAGACCCCCCACACAAAGCCCCCCTTACATCAGCGACCCCCCACACAAAGCCCCCCTAACATCAGAGACCCCACACAAAGAGCCCCCCTCACATCAGAGACCCCACACAAAGAGCCCCCCTCACATCAGAGACCCCCCCACACAGAGCCCCCTTACATCAGAGACCCCCCACACAAAGCCCCCCTTACATCAGAGATCCCCTTACATCAGAGAGCCCCCTTACATCACAGAACCCCACACAAAGCCCCCCTTACATCAGAGATCCCCTTACATCAGAGAGCCCCCTTACATCACAGAACCCCACACAAAGCCCCCTTACATCAGAGCCCCCCACATCAGAGAGCCCCCCTTACATCACAGACCCCCCCACACAAAGCCCCCTTAAATCAGAGAGCCCCCCTTTACATCACAGACCCCCCACAAAAAGCCCCCTTACATCAGAGCCCCCCCCCCACATCAGAGAGCCCCCCTTACATCACAGACCCCCCCCCCCCGGCCCTGCTTGGTGGTTTCTTCTGTATGTACAGGACTTGGGTCTTACATAGTTAAATAGTTAGTCAGGTTGAAAAAAGACATGAGTCCATCTGTCTCAACCAATAAAAAAACAAAAAACAGTAAAAACCCAACCATACGATCCCATATACACAATCCTATACCCGCAGTTGATCCAGAGGAAGGCGAAAAAACCCCAGCAAAGCATGATCCAATGTGCTACAGCAGGGGGAAAAAAATTCCTTCCTGATCCCCCAAGAGGCAATCGGATATTCCCTGGATCAACTTTACCTATAAATATTAGTACCCATTTATATTATTTACACCCAGGCCTTTTTTTAAAGCAATCTTAGTGGGGTCTTAGTAGGTGATGGTATGTTATGATCCAGAGGAAGGCAAAAACCCTTGTGCAGAATGGTGTCATTTGCTCCAACTGGGAAAAATTCCTTCCTGACCCCCGAAGGCGATCGGATTACTCCATGGATCAACCATCTGTGGCGCTCTCCACGTAAACTGTTAGTTCCCCTTTTCCATGAGACAAAGTCCATGTAGTAAATTGTCCCATTATGCTAGGAGCTTCCTAAACCTAGCTATGAGGCCCAACTGGGCACCCCCTCTGTAC
This sequence comes from Pelophylax lessonae, assembly GCF_965119305.1. NCBI lineage: Eukaryota > Metazoa > Chordata > Amphibia > Anura > Ranidae > Pelophylax > Pelophylax lessonae. The sequence continues at coordinate 134,133,062 of NC_138771.1, forward strand.
TGGGGAACTGAACAGTCTGTCCCCCAGTATAATCCCCCCATGTCAGTCTGTCCCCCAGTACATTCCTCCCAGATTAGTCTGTCCCCCGCTATAATCCTCTCCCTGGATCTCCCCCCCCCCCTCAGCACAGTCTGTCCCCCAGGTATAATTTCCCCAAGCCAATCTGTCCCCCAGTACAATCCCCCCCCCACCAAGGTCAATCTGTCCCCCAGTATAATTCCCCCAGGTCAGTCTGTCCATCCATAAAATCCTTCCCTCCCAGGTCAATCTGTCCCCCAGTATAATCCACTTCAGATCAGAAAATGGCAGTCAGGCAGCTGTGTCTGTGGAGCAGGGCCTGTGGCAGTTGTGGCCCTGATGAGTTGGCTGCTCTTGTAGGGTCCGGCAGCTGGTCTGTGCAGCAGGCTAGTAGCTGGTATGTGAGGCAGGGAGCTGGCAGCAAGCAGCTATGTCTGCAGAACAGGGCCAGGATGCTGATGAGCTGGGCAGGAGAAATGTCAGGCTGTGGCAGCTGTGCCACTGATGAGTTGGCTGCTCTTGTAGGGTCTCGCAGGCTGGCAGCTGGCCTGTGCAGCAGGCTAGTAGCTGGTCTGTGAGGCAAGGAGTGGGCAGCGAGCAGCTTCTGTCTGCAGAGTGGTCCCGGGATGTAGTCGGGCTTAAGCGGGAGAGCTGTCACAATGTGGTGGAGTGCAGTCCGCATCCTGTAGGTTGCAAGGCTTCGGCAAAGGCTCTGGGATTCCCAAGGATGATGTCATTACGCCCCCCAAAGTGGTGACGTCATCCTCAGGAATCCTCGAGCCTTACGCTCCACCACCTTGCGACAACTCTCGCTTAATCTTTTGTATTGCAGTAACAGTCTACATTTAGATGGCTGCGCCCCCTTCTGTCTGTTTTAGAAGCTGGTGGATATGCTTTAATGGCCCTCTGATGGTGCTGGAAATGAACCTTAAGGCTATGGCTTCAGACATTCGCTGATGTAGGAAAAGCCTTCAAAGATCTTCTGGTCCCTTGCCGCTATCTGCATCTTATAATCGTTGCAGGTCAAAAATTCCGCTATTCTTCCATGTACTTGTTCATTTATAATCTGAAAAAGGGAAAAAGACATTCATCAGTGTTTCTGATTGATACAGGAAACAGTAACAAAGCTTGTTGAACCCAACCCCCAATGTGCTGCCAATTATCCCAATAAGGCGCCTTCAGCTACATCTCCCTCTAGTGGTCAGCAGAAGCCTTACATTGTATTATCACACCCAAAAACCAAAATGTCACATATTCCAGTCAAGTCCTCCAATGTGGGGGCTGCATTAGCTCTCTTTTTTCTCTTTCAGGCTAAGTGCAGGTATAGACAGAGGCGTACCTAGGGTCTCCAGCGCCCTTGGCGATGAGCTGTATCGGCGCCCCCCCCGAGAGAGAGGGGGGGTGACAGAGAGAGAGAAGGGGGTGACAGAGATAGAGATGGGGGTAAGAGAAAGAGATAGAAGGGGGTGACAGAGAGAGGGGAGGGAGACAGAGAAGGGGGTGACAGAGAGAGAAGGGAGTGAGAGGGGGGTGCCAGAGAGAGAGAGAGGGGGTGCCAGAGAGAGAGGGGCTGCCAGAGAGAGAAGGGGGTGACACAGAGAGAGAGAGAAGGGGGTGACAGAGAGAGAGAGAGAAGGGGGTGACAGAGAGAGAGAGAGAGAGAGAAGGGGGTGACAGAGAGAGAGAGAGCGAAGGGGGTGAGGGAGAGAGAGAGAAGGGAATGATAGAGAGAGGAGGTGCAGGGAAAGAGAGGGGGTGACAGAGAGAGAGGGGGTGACAGAGAGAGAGGGGGTGACGGAGAGAGAGAGGGTGACGGAGAGAGAGAGGGTGACGGAGAGAGGGGTGACAGGAAGGGAGAAGGGGGTGACAGGGAGTGAGAGGGGGTGACAGTGAGAGAGAGGGGGGTGACAGTGAGAGAGAGGGGAGTAGCAGGAAGAGAGAAGGGGGTGACAGGGAGTGAGAGGGGGGGGTGACAGGGAGTGATAGGGGGTGGCAGGGAGAGAGAGAGAGAGGGTGACAGTCAGAGAGGGGGGTGATAGGGAGTGAGAGGGGGTTACAGGGAGTGAGAGGGGGTGGCAGGGAGGGGGGGGTGACAGTGAGAGGTAGTGACGGGGAGAGAGAGGGGGATGGCAGGGAGAGAGAGAGAGAGAGAGAGAGGGGGTGGCAGGGAATGGGGGGGTGACGGAGTGAGAGGGGCTGATAGAGAGAGAGAGAGAGGGTGAGAGGGAGAGAGAGAGAGAGGGGGTGACAGGGAGAGAGAGAGGGGGTGACAGGGAGTGAGAGGGGGGTAACAGGGAGTAAGAGGGGGGTGACAGGGAGTGAGAGGGGGGTGGCAGGGAGAGGGGGGTGACAGTGAGAGGTGGTGACAAGGAGAGAGAGAGAGGGGGTGGCAGGGAATGGGGGGGGGTGATAGAGAGAGGGTGACAGGGAGAGAGAGAAAGGGGTGACAGGGAGAGAAAAGGGGTGGCAGGGAGATAGGGAGGGGGAGAGAGAGAGAGGGGGTGACGGAGAGAGGGAGGGGTGAGAGGGAGGGGGTGACAGGGAGATGGGGGGGGGGTGACAGGGAGAGGGAGAGAGAAAGTGTCAAGGAGTGGGGGGGTGACGGGGAGAGAGAGAGGGGGTGACAGGGAGACAGGGGGTGACAGGTGCTGGTCGGCAGTACAGGCTCCTCTGACAGACAGTGCAATCTCCATCCACAGTCTTCCGCTGCTGGAGCCAATTGATTATGTAACGGTCATGTGACCGCTGACTGGCCTCATGTGTGGGCGGAGACAGAGCTCCGGAGAGCCCGCACTGATGCCGCCAGGGCTCCGGGATTGGAGCCGCACACTGCCTGGGGGTGCAGGCTGAGCGGAGGATGCAAAAATCACTGCTAACACTGATAATTTTTTTGCGCCCCCCCCCCCTCAGCCGGGGGGCCCCTGACACGCGCTGGTCTGTCAAGCCCCTTGGTACGCCCCTGCCGGTTGCAGAGAAGAAAATCGTTTGAGTGCTAAAGGAGGAATCCCTCCCACTGCACAATTGTGTTCTGCTGGTGGGGAGCCTTCCCTGCCGACAGAACACAATGATTACTGCTTGTTGTTATAGCCGCTGCAGTGATCTCATGCAAAATATCCGACAGGCTGGTTGTACCCGATCGATGGATCAACTTCAGCACAACCAGCCTGCCCATAGATTAATCGAATCTCGGCTGGTCCCTACTGATCTGGCCAAGAATCGATCCATCTAAGGCTGGTTTAAGTTCCTGTTCACTGAGCTGAGATCTCAAACATCGTTTTTAGCTTTCTCAGCTATTATCTGTAAACTACAAAGCAGCACCCCTCTATGCAGTCTAGATAAGGAGAGGTGCAGGTATTTGTAGTTCTAATCGGGAAGGCAGACTTGGGTGACAATGCTTCTCCAGTGAGTTTGTGTTGCCACCCTAGGACAGGAGGTGTGTTAATGGCAGGATCACCAGGTAAATAATAGCAGGTCTAAGCTGTGCGCCTGACAGATGCACAATAATTATCACCAAGAATAAACTGAAAGTGGTTGTAAACCCACCTTAAAGACTTTTACCCATAGGGAAGCCTATATTAAGGCTTACCTATAGGTGCTATAAATATCTCCTAAACATGCACCGTTTAGGAGATATTTACAGTGCATGCAGCTGATGACGTCATTGGCACATGCGCTCTGAAGGTTCCTTCAGAGCCCTGTGCCATGACCGGTGGCTCCCGCGTGCATGCGCGAGTGATGTAATCGCACCTCCGGCCAATCGGATGGCCGGAGGATGAGAATCAGGAAGCAGGACGGCCGAACTTGTCGGCCGTCCTGTCACTGAGCGGGCGGCACCACTGGGGTTTCGTTTTAAGGTAATTACTTCATAATGAGCTAGTATGCAATGCATACTAGCTCTTTATGCCTTTGTCTTTACAGGTTTTTTTTTTTTCTCATTCTTTTGAGAGGGTTTACTTCCTCTTGACCATGTGATTGATTGTGCAGCGACTGCAAAGTTACAGGCAAATGTGAGAATTCTGTACATCAAATACATCTTATATGTATATGAAGTAAAGAAGAGCCTAGGGCTAACCGCCTCCCCCCCCCCCCCCCCCCCATGTACATGGACTCCTGAATTATTCATATACTTACTGGTAGTGGTCTAAACGATGAGGGTAGTTTTCCTTCCTCTACCTCCTTCCAGTTGATCGAGCTGAAGAACGGGTGCTGTCTGATGTGACGTAGCTGGAAAGCCCGTTTTTCCGGGTTAACGTGTAAGAGCTGTAAGAAGAAAGAAATATTATTAGAAACCATGAGAGAGCAATAGCAATATGTGAACAATAGAACCACCGTTTTTAATATTGGATTCTGACAGTGACCTATTTCAACTTCCGTGACTTTGCTTTGAATCCCCCTACTGTGTCATGCTTGGATCGGATCATAGCATGGTAACTTCATAGGTGTGCGCAGCCTATTGCATTAGGGTGTGCAGCCCAAAGTTTAAATACACATGCATGTGTTTGCCTACATGTACATGGCCCCGGTACATTACTCTCCCTGCTGGCAAAGTGAAATAGAAGTGTGTGGCACTTCTCTTATGGCAGAGCAGGTCCGAGGGAGATCTTTCCCATCTCCTCACTGGCAAACAGAGCGATAATGCTAATGTGCCCTAGGTGATTAGGGTGTGCCCAGGCACACCTGGCACACCCTGTGCACACGCCCATGGGTAACTTATTGTGTAATATTGGCTCTGGAGTTTTTAAAGGAAAACTGATTATTTCACTAAAAATAAAACAAGATATTTGGCAATGAATTGTTATGAAGAATATATTTTAAAAAAATGATCTTTCACTGCCATTCAATGCGTTGCACCTAAGGTTCAGTGTGATAGCAGCCTAATAGTTGTTAACGCTTTTATAGGTGCTAATATGCCCATGTTATGTGTGGCTTAATACACTGATCTCCTTTTTCCTCTTCCAGCTTCTGCTGGCATCGCTCTCCAGGCTGCTGGAAAGGTCCCAGGTGAAGTGCACTTGGTATCACCCCGCCTGGGACAAGAGGCAGGGCTACAGAGGAAGCATTGGCTTACGCAACTCTTGCTCCCTCCGCGGCTGCCTGCCTCCTGCGCTGCCAGCCTAGATTGCGATCATCGAGTTGCTGAACCCAGGCACGTGCTTCCCTGGTCTTAGGTCGTGGGCCACGTGAGAGGGCTCTGCGGGCCATGGGTTTAGCACCCCTTCACTAAGCAGTCAGCATGCTGAAAGTACTGCTATGACCCACATGAATGTGCAATTATGTTTCCTAAAATTCTAACAAGGTGTTTATAACCTGGAAAGGGTTTTGTCTGTTAGGAGAAGGTAAAGCTTTGTGTATACTCACCCTAGATATAAGTTCCTTGAGGGGAGTGTTTTTTGTCCGTATAAAAGGAGGAGTGAAGTTATTGATTGCTTCCAAAAGGTCTTCCCGAACGTTTTCCGTGTCGGAAGTGTAACTCGCATATGGATGCGCGCCCCTGGCCATCTCGTATACTATCACTCCCAGGGAGAAATAGTCTGCTGCGGTGTAGTACGGGATAAGTGAAAGAACCTGTAGAAACATAAGAGAGAGAAAAAACGATGAGCAAATTTGTAGGCCAAGCAGAGGATAGAGATGACTCCATGCTGATATGATGTATGAAGCCTCTCAGGAGTCCTAACATTTACATCAAACTAAGGTGGAGCTTGTGAATATTGGAGGAGGGCCTTAAAGTTTATGTATAGTCACAACTTTTTTTTTTTTTTTTTCAAGTTTTGGATAGAGTACAAAAACAATTGAGTACTGTCCGTTTATTTATTACAAGTTCAATTTTACGCAGCGCTTTACATATATATTGTACATTCACATCCATGATACTTTTTTTATTTTATATGCCCTAACATCCACATTTTCAGGACCAGCTTTTGGGGCGTGCCCCCTTCTCCAAGATCCAAGAGTACTGTTTGGAGCAAAGAAGGGGGAACACCCAGAAAGTTTGCACTGAAAATGTGGTAAAAAAAAGTATCGCAGACAGTACTCTTGTCTGTACAAGACAGTACAATTGTCCTTGTTGCAAGTATACTAATATGGCTACAATCACTTCAAGCAGGATAGAGTACAGAAGGGTTAATACCCCTGTTAGCGTAAGAGAGGGTCTAACCCTTGCCTAGAGGTACACTTTAATTGAGCCTATTAATCAGTTCTGGACCGGAAGGTTTTTCTCCCTTAATGACCAGGCCATTTTTTGTACGATGTGGCACTGCGTTACTTTAACAGAAAATTGCGCAGTCGTGCGACACTGTGCCGAAATGAAATTGATGTTCTTTTTGGGAATTGGGACCTGAATTGGAGCCAAAGATGCACAGGACCCTATGTGCAATCCGCTCTGTAGCCGCCATGGAGATGTGTGAACCGGCTTCATTGAGAGCTGGCCACACTCTCCTGTCATTTCTCCACATCCAATTCACACAGTGTGAACTCAGCCTTAACCAGTTCTGGATCGGAAGGATTTGCCCCCCTAATGACCAGGCCATTTTTTGCGATTCGGCACTACGTTATTTTAACGGACAATTGCGCGGTCATGCGACGCTATACCCAAATAAAATTGATGTCCTTTTTTTCCCCACAAATATAGCTTTCTTTTGGTGGTATTTGATCACCTGTGCGATTTTTATTTTTTGCGTTATAAACAAAAAAAAAAAAAGCAACAATTCTGAAAAAAGCAATATTTTTCACATTCTGCTATATAACATTCCCCAAAAAAAAAGAATTAAAAAAAAATCTAAATTTTTCATCCTTTAACCGCTTGCCGACTGCCTAACGACGATTTACATCGGCAGTCAGCCCCTCACAGGCAAAGCGACGTAGGTCTACCTCGCTAGCCTGTAAGGCTCTGGGGAGCGAGTGTGCGCCGCCGGATGCGCGCTCCCGGACCCCCCCCCCGCGCGTGTGCCCGGGGGACCCGATGTCCGCCGGGCACTCGCGATCGTCCGTTACACCGGGAGAAAGGCAGGCGGCTAATGTAAACAAAGCCGCCTGTCATTCTTCCCTGTGTAAGAATGGAGAACATACGGTTCTACTATGTAGGACCGTTGATCACTGTTCTTACACCTCAAGCCACAGCCAATCACAGATAGAAACACGCCCCTAGGGACACACTTAACCCCTCCCTCTCAAAAAAAGTTAACCCCTTCACTGCCAGTGTTATTTTTACAGTAACAGTGCATATGTATAGCACTGATTACTGTAGTAATGTCACTGGTAACCCCAAAAGTGTCAAAAATGTCAGTCAAGGGTCCGAACTGTCCGCCGCAATGTCGCAGTCCTGCAAAAAAATCGCAGATCGCCGCCATTACGCGTAAAAAAAAAACAACAAAAATTACAAAAATCTTTCCCTTAGTTGGTAAACGCAATAACTTTTGCGCAAACCAATCAAAATACAATTTTTGCGATTTTTTTGTTTTTTTTACCAAACATATGTAGCATAAAACAAATTGGCCTAAAATGATAAAAAATTTTGATTTTTACATTTTTTTTTTGGGAAATTCATATAAAAAAATTTGAAAAATATTGTTATTTTTGCAAAATTGACGCTTTTTTTTTGTTTATAGCGTATGATCAAAAAATCGCATGGGTGATCAAATAACACCAAAAGAAAGCTCTGTTTGTGGGAAAAAAAGGACGTCAAATTCGTTTAGGTACAGCGTCACATGACCGAGCAATTGTCCGTTAAAGTCACGCAGTGCCGAATCACAAAATAGGCCCTGGTCAGGAAGGGGGTAAAATCTTCCGGGGCTTAAGTGGTTAAGGCCAATTTGTATTCTGCTACATATTTTTGCTAAATAAAAACTCAATAAGCGTATTTTGATTGGTTTGCGCAAACATTATCACATCTACAAACTAGGGGAAAGATTTATGTCATTTTTATTTATTTATTAATTGGACCCCTAACTGACATTTATGACACTTTTGGGAGGACCAGTGACATTACTACAGTAATCGGTGCTAAAAATATGCACTATTACTGTAATAATGACACTGGCAGGGAAGGGGTTAACCTAAGGGTGATCAAAGGGTTAATTGTGTGCCTAGGGGAGTGTTTTCTAACTGTGGGGTGAGGGACTTTATGAAATGATCATAGAGACCTGTGATCCTATATAGAAGGATCACAGGTGGTCTGTGATCATTTCAGAGAGAACAACGGTCAGCTGTGTTTACAACAGCTGACCGTCCTTCTCTCTCAGTGGGGAGCGATGGCGGGTGCCTGGCGGCAATCGCGGCCACCGCTCCTGTAGATTGCCATCGTCCCTGCCTAGAGGGGGGCGGGAGTGTGCCACCGGCGGCGCATGCTTGCCCCTCAGCACCACTCCTGCGACCGACGTGTCGATTCGTGCAGCCGAGCCAGCCTGCGGCAGTAAAACTGCGGCCGGTGGTCGGCAAGTGATTAAAGGGGGCAGATAAAGGTGTGCTGACCCCAACTGTTCAATGTTCACAAGCTCTCACCATGGTAAAGAGGAGGAGTACAGCAGGTGAGGAGCTTTTCTACCATTTATATGTGTGAATTGGGCTGGACAGATTAATTCATCTACACCCGGCCTCAATTTCCTCTGCAAAGAAGCTCCAACATCGCTGCAACTCTCAGAACTTTCCACCTTTTGTTGGGGATATAGTGCCAGCCTGGAGACCCACTGAAAGCAATTGTGGCCCCAGTGGAGGAATTCTCCATTCAATGAACGGGGAGCCCCCTTTAGCTCTTCTCTATATCCCATAATAAGCATTACAACTAGTTCTAATATCAGTTAATCACCAATCTTACCTCAGGGGCCATGTATAATGGTGTACCCGTACATCCTGTGGTTTTATTGGACTTGGAGACTCCCGTCTCAGACAAGCCAAAATCCGCAATTCGCACGTGACCGGCGTTGTCCAGTAGAATGTTATCCGGTTTGAGATCTCTGTAAAGAAAAGGAGCGAACGGTTATATTAGGCAGAATATGACATTAGCAGGGAGACTTCTGCAGCAGATGGAATGAGACTTTACGGGAGGCAACACAACAGGGAACTCTGGTGGAAAGTCTTCCTAAGCCCCGGTTCACACTTCTGCGAGTGCCGGGTTCGCATGTAATATCGGAGCGCACTGCTCCGACATGACATGCGATCAGCTGTGCGGTGCGAGTTTAGCCATACAGTTTGTATGGCTAAACTCGCATCGCACCCGCAGCAAACACGCACAGGAGGCATTTTTGCAGCCGCATCAGGATCGGATCGCACAGCGGTTCACACTTGTGCGATCCGATCCTGTGCGAACTGCACGATCGCACTGCGATATGCGATCAAACTGGGGGTGTCGTTAAGATTACATTGACACCCCCAGCGTATCGCATATGGCAGTGTGAACTGCCGGTGGTGCGTGTGCGATGCGGGAACAGGCTGCGAATTTGCAGCCTTCCCGCATCGCATAAGTGTGAACCGGCACTAAATCATCAGAAAATGCCAGAAGCCGAGGGGTGATTGTTAGTTAGCTAATCCAATACTTACCTATGGATGACCTGACGAGCATGGAGGTACTGCAGTCCACAAAGAATCTCAGCAGTGAGACATCTGAAAGAGAAAGTAAAATATGAATTAACATTCAAAATCATCACAGACCAATAAATTCTAAAGCTACGTGACTTCCCCCTGTAGTACATATCCAGAGATGTATAGTAACTAAGTAGAAATACTTCACTACTGTACTTAAGTACCGAAAGGCGGTATCTGTACTTTCCTAGAGTAGAATTTTTTTCTCCTACTTCCACTTTTACTTCACTACATTTTTTCAATGATTTCAATACTTCTACTCCGATATTTTTTTTTGTGTGCTGCATAGTTACTCGTTACAATTATAAAAATTACCACTGCCAGAACAGTAGATGGCAGGTTTCATGAAGCTCAAAACATGTGTATTATCAGCGCATACGTAAATAAAAGCTACTGTATGTATAAATAAAAGCTGCATTTGAAATAATAAAAAACAATATGATGATCAAACTTTTGACTTCTTTCTTTAATAACTGCATAACACAGTACTTGTACTTTTACTTTCAGTACTTGAGTAGCAATTTTTTTTCAAAACTACTGGTACTTTTACTTTCAGTACTTAAGTAGCAAAATTTAAAAAATAAAACTACTTGCAATACTTAAGTACAAAAAATGTTGAATACTTTAGTACTTCAACTCAAGTCACTTTTTGATCGAGCACTTCCACTTCTACTCAAGTCACTTTTTGATCGAACACTTCCACTTCTACTCAAGTCACTTTTTGATCGAGCACTTGTACTTCTACTCAAGTATGGGTTTCGAGTACTTTATACAACTCTGTACATATACATAGGGGTGTGGATGGACCAGGCTCAGTTGAAGGGGCCTGGCTGCGTCACTGCTTGTTTCAGTGGCCAGCCGACTCCAACATTGCCCTGTCACTGGACTTACCTTACGATGTTCTCCTCAAGTGAAGTAAAATTATTTAACAGTTTCCGAAGATCCCCTCCACTCAGGTATTCCATGACAAAGAACAGATGATGCTGTGTAAAAATAAGAGATAAAGGTTACATTAGAGACAAATAGATTTCACTTTGTGGAGGAATATATGAAGACACACACCCTGGCGGATGTGGGATGTTTCTTTAAGAGTTTGGGAAACCAAAGAGAGAAAATACATAGGCTGCTATGGCTGGACTATCCCGATCGCAGTTCTAGTTTTGTCTGGATGTTAGCGTGATATAGTAACTTCAATACTTTGGTCACCAGCATGGAAGTCCCATGTAGATCAGGAGGCCTGACTTCTTCAGTCCCCTTAGCTGCAGACTGGCTCTGGCTCAGTGACTCAAAGTTCTGAGGTCAAAGGCAGCCAGGCAACTAGCAACTTCCAAAGTAGGTCAGCAATGGCAGTCTCTCAGTAAACGGTTTCTGTAAAGAAATCCTCAATTCTTTACAGTTGACCTAACTGGCCTCCAGCCTTGAAGGAGGAGCTTTAGAGTTCGGCTCTTACCTACGCTGCCTTCCCGACTACAGCCGGAGCCCTCAGAAAACCTGGTGTGGGAAGTGAAGCTCCCTTCCACCCAGGGCCGGTGCTAGACTAATTTACGCCCTAGGCAAGACCAGCTACTTGTGCCCCCCCCCCCCCAAAAAAAGAAAAAAAAAAGGGAAATGGTTAAAAACTCCCTTATGGTATACCCAGTGACCCTGATCTGATGCTTCCTCCATGTTATGCTCTTATACCTAGTGACCCCCCATATTCCTCCATGTCACACCCAGGGACCCTGATGTTTTTCCATGTCACACCCTGGTACCCCAATATTCCTCCATGTCATGCTGTCATATCCACTGACCCCAATGTTCCTCAATGTCACACCCAGGGACCCCATGTTCCTCCATGTCATGCTGTCATACCCAGTGACCCCAATGTTCCTCTATGTCAGACCCTGATGTTCCTCCATGTCACACCTGGGGACCCTGATGTTCCTCCATGTCACACCTGGGGACCCTAATGTTTCTCTGTGTCACATCTGGGGACCCTATTCCCCCATGGCACACCCAGAGACCCCAATTCCTCATGGCTCACCTGGTGACCCCAAACCCCTGTTATACCCGGTGACCCCTATCCCCCATGTCACACCTGGTGACTCCGATTCCCCATGGCACACCTGATGACCCTGATTCCCTTTCATACCAGGGATGCTCCATGTAACACCCAGGGTCCCCAATTCCCTGTTCTGGGCACACTCACTGGGCGGCATGAAGAGAGTGGCCCGCACTCTGCCCTCCTTCACTGTGATCCTGCTGATTCCTTCTCCCAGGACAATCCTCTCCTGGATCACAGTGCTCACACAGCTCCAACTGTCTCCTGGTGGAGGGAAAAGCAGCAGTCAGAGAGCTCCACACTTATTTAATCGCCAACCTCCTCAGACCCTTCCGGTGCCTCGTCGCTTCTGCTCCAGTAAAGGTTCAGCCCTCCGATGCCGAGCTCGGGCTCAGGTTCAGCTCTCCTCAGCTCCCTGCTTAATACCGATCCCAGGGAAATGAACGGCTGCCCATCAGCTCAGTGCCGAGAGTCACTTCCTGCCCAGGGTTAAGGCCATTCAGCTCCAGCCGAAGAGGATCATCATTCAGGCAGCACGCTGGTAGACTCACTTCCTGCCTCTTTGGGCCCCCTAACAGTGGTGGAAAGCCAGGGCCTGGTAGTTCCGTACTGCCCAAGACACCTGGCATCTTCCACTGCCCCTTCTTCCTCCCCCACGGCCGCCCCTCCCCTTAGCTCACAAGGATTATTCATGACTCATGGCTGCGCCCCTAGGTGGCAATGCGCCCTAGGTGGCTGCCTAGTTTGCCTAGTGGAAGCACCGGCCCTGCTTCCACCACCTCCAATTCAGCACTCAGAGCCTAAAGGACTAATTAATAGGTCTGAGGACAATCATCATGTGGGAAGGGGGGATGCTTAAGTTCATATACGTTTATATACAATTTTAGGGGGTCTGATCAGTAGTGGAGTGCAGTACAGTACAGAAAAGAGAGGAAAAAATGGAAGATGGAAAGACTTACCTTTGTCTGAAAGGATCCAAATAGATTGGTGATATATGGATTGCTCTTGGAGTTTATCATTATGTTACGCTCTTTGGTGGCCAGGCTGGGATCATCATCAAGTAGTTTTCGCTTTTTAATGATCTTCACGGCCAGCTTCTGTCGAAAGGCGCCATGGGAGGCCAACACCACCTTCCCAAAGGACCCCACTCCAAGTATTTCATGGACATAAAATCTTTCCAACGATAGTACGCGTGACTGTTCCACTTCCACCATGGCACATCTCAATGGGACTCGTGGAGATGCCCCAGGGCCTCTGCTTCTAGACATTGGAGCTGACAATTTTTTTTTACTCTCAATGTCCCTTTTGGACAGGAATTCATTTGATGAAGATTCTGTAAACGATAGCAGGCTGGAGGATGAAGATGAAAGGTTTTCATTCCCTCTGGTTAATGGAGGAGTTACCGGTGTATGTTGATCCTTGAAGGAGAGATCTACTTGAATTGACTGATCCTTGGTGCATGGAGGTACCTGTGTTTTCCTGTTCCTGGTGGTTGGGGTCACCTGTATTTCCTGGTCCATAGTGGATTTAGGCACATTCACGTGTAATCTCCTCTTCTTCGTGGATTTTGTATTCTTCATTCCCTGCTCCTTGGTGGACAATGACATATGTGTCCCCTGCTTTTTGGTGAATGGGGCTACCTGTATTTCTTGGTCGATAGTGGATGGAGTCACATTTACCGGTAATCTCCTTTTCATTGTGGGTCTTATAATCTTCATTCTCTGCTCTTTGGTGGACATTGACATATATCCTCCCTGGTCCTTGGTGGATTGAACTACTTTAACTTCTACTTCCTGGCCTTTGGTTGATGGAATCACGATCTCTTGTACTTGCTGGCTCTTGGAAGATGGAATCACTATCACTCGTGCATCCTCATCCTGGGTGAATAGAATCACTATCACTTGTGGTTTCTTGTTATAGGTGGATGGAGCCACTTGCAGTAAAATTGATCCCATTTCATTCAGGGTTCTGTCATTGTATCCATCTGGGGAGAGGAAAAAAAAAAAACAATTATTTCTATTCCTGCTATTTACACTTCTTCATTTATTGATGTCACACAGAATCTGTGGACATTTGAATGGGTTTCCTTTAACATATGTTAGTGAATGTCATCTGTGTTATGGAAATGATCTTGTCTGACACGTTTCTTTTTATGGAAATTCTATATAAACATGGAGAATATAAGGGTTCATGGCACTGGGAGTCCATTCTCAAGGCACGACTTTATGTGCCAATACAAGTGTAATTTGGAGTCCCTGTGGAATCTCTAAAAGCTGTTCAGCCCGAATACCCAAGCGTCAACCTTCTGTCCACCAAAAGGTAGAAATCCCAAGGATCTATAACTGCGCTGAGATCTTGGTGATAAAGACCACCAATCTGCTACATTACATATGCAGGCTGTGCTTCCTGCTTGGTAGTGCTTGTGATTTAAGCCAACAGGGCTGCTGTTAGGAATCATGGGGCCCCAGTCCATATGTACCGCTGTACACCAAAGTGTCAGTTCCACTGTCTGTTCAACAAAGGCCGGTCTAATGATCGGCTTCCATCGAGCAGTCCTGCTGAAGAACCAGCACTGATCAGTACATGAAGCCAATGGCTTTAGCGCTAATCTGTGTATTCCTGGGTCAGGGGCAGAGGCGGACTAACCCATCAGGCACTCGGGCAAAAGCCAGTAGGGGACCCCGTCCGTGTTGCCAGTAGTCCATAAATATAGGGATGTCAGCTATATTTATCATACTGCTGTGTGTCTTTGTTACATTTTAACAGAGCCCATCAAGCACAGCTCCCCCCCCCCCCCACACCTCCACACAAATGGGAGAGTCTAGATCAGGTCTGGCTCCTCCCTCCCCCTGTCTGTCACACTCTGTGCAGCCGTTTACTGCATCTGAAGGAGATGTGGGGGCGGGAAGTTTAACCACATCCCGCCCGCCCTATAGGCGTTTGACATCGGGATTGTGGTTGTATTATCCTGACCGGACGTCATATGACGCCGGCAGGATAATACGCTCTGCGCGCCCCCCGGCAGGATAATACGCTCTGCGAGGTGTCAGTCTGACTCCCTGCATCTCCGATCTCGTTAAAGAGCCTACTGACGTAGGCTCTTTACCATGTGACCAGCCGTGTCCAATCACGGCTGGTCACATAGTAAACAAGAAGAGCCGTTGATCGGCTTTCCTCAGTACGTGCCTGACAGGCACGAGTAAAGGAGCGCCGATCGGCGACTCCCCTGACAGGGGGGGGGTCGGCACTGGTAATCAGATCATTGATTACCAGTGCAGACCCTCGGGGGGGGGGTGCCACTAGAACCACCAGGGATGCCCACCCATGAGCCCAGGGATGCCTACCATGACCCCAGGGATGCCCACTATGGCCACCAGGGATGGCAATCAGGGCTCAGGGAGCCCCCCATTGCCCTCCCCATCAGTGCTGCCCGCCAGTGCCCTCCCTATCAGTGCTGCCCACCAGTGCCAATCATTGCCATCTATCAGTGTCGCCCACCAGTGCCCATTATTGCCCACCAGTGCCGCCCGTCAGTGCCGATCAGTGCCACCTATCAGTGCCCACCAGTGCCGCCTATCAGTGCCCATTAGTGCCCATCAATGCCGCCTATCAGTGCCCAGCAGTGCCGCCTATCAGTGCCCACCAATGCTGCATATCAGTGCCGCCTATCACTGCCACCCCATCACTGCCACCCCATCAGTGCCACCCCATCAGTGCCTCCTCATCAGTGCCTGTCAGTGCAGTCTCATCAGTGCTCATCAGTGCAGGAAAAAATGTATTTATTTACAAAATTGTATAACATAAACAAAAAAACTTTTTTTTTTTTTCAAACTTTTCGGTCTTTTTTTATTTGTTTAGCAAAAAGGAAAAAACCCAGAGGTGATCAAATATCACCAAAAGAAAGCTCTATTTGTGGGGGGAAAATGACATTAATTTGGTATAGGTACAGTGTTGCATGACCGCGCAATTGTCATTCAAAATGCAACAGCGCTAAAAGGGGAAAATTGGCCTGGGCAGGAAGGGGGTGAAAGTGCCCTGTACTGAAGTCGTTAAAGAGTAGCCGACAGCTACCAGCAGAAGGCAGAGCCAGTGAACTTCCTGGGACCATCCATGTGAGTTATCACTGTCACTGTGACCGGACTCTTCCCCCCTTCTGCCCTCTCTCTTCCAAATCTCTCTCACTCCCCCTTCTTCCTGTTATCTTCCAGTAGAACCTGTCATTATCTCTAGTCAAAGAGTTTTCCTTTAACCAGCCTATGCTAGCATTTTGCCCCATCATGTTCCTTGGGTTCACACTGATGCACTGTGGTTCAGTTGCAGTGCTGACGTATAGACCGTTTTACTGCATTTACCCCTATTTTAGCTGCAGTCCCATAGACTTCTATTATGTTGCATAATTTAACTGTGTTTTCTGAAAGCGCAACAAATGTCCTGTATGCTGCATCTTTGGTGCACTTTCAGAAAACACAGTAAAATTGCGCAACCCAATAGAAGTCTATGGGACTGCAGCTCAAAATGGGGATAAAATGTAGAAAAATTGTGTTTACGTCAGCACTGCGACAAACTCCAGAATACCAGTGTGAACCCGTAGGCATTTTCGCACTTGCAGCAGGCATTGCCACTCCACTAAAAAGTGATCTATGCTCAGGTCACTCTTCAGAGGCATTTGACAGGCAGTGACAGGTGATTGCGTATCCTCACTGCCTGTTTTATCCTGAGTTCACACATGCAATTGCAGACATGACATGTGATTCGCATCGCATTCCTGTGCACTTCACATGCGATTTCTGTGCAATGCAAATTCAGCCATACAGTTTGCATGGCTGAAATCGCATTCATGCCAAAATGGTGCAGGACCCATCTTTTTGTCCACACTGAAATCGGATCACATGGGTATTCAGACCTATGGGATCCCAATTCAATCCGATTCCACAGTTCGCATTGCGTTCTGCAAACCGGTTTGGGAGTGTCATTAATTTTTATTTTGACACCTGCAGCAGTTTGCAGAGAGCAATGTGAACTGCCTGCAATTCAGATGTGATGTTGGAACCTGCACAGGAATCGCTGTGGTTCCTGCATCACACCAGTGTAAACCAAGCCTAAACCTCCTAAATGCCAATCCCTGCAGGTAATGACATGGTTAACTTTGAACTCCACCTTATTTCCATAACTCTTCTTAGGCTTGGTTCACAGGAAACATAGCGAATCCTGTGTGTTTCCCGCATTGCATTGCAATCACACAGCGTCTATGCGATCTACGGCATTGTCAATGTTATCTTAACGACACCCCGAAATAGATTGCAAAATGCAGTGCAATTGTCTGAATCACATTGTGTGGCTGTGAACACCCATGCAATGCAATTCAGGTCCAAGGAAAAAAAAGGGTCCTGCACCATTTTTGTGCAAATGCGATTTCAGCCATACAAATTGTATAGCTGAAGTTGTACCGCACAGACATCGCATGTGATGCAGTGCAAATCACATGCAATGTCTACAATCGCACAAGTGTGAACCTAGTACATAGGACCTTAAGGGAGAAGTAAAGCTAAAGCTTGTTGGCTGTACTTCTCCTGTGGACAGAGGAGTGCAGTTTGTTCTGCATTCCTGTGACCCATTTTTAGCTGACCGCAGGCTATGGCCCGCTGTTGGCTGACATCACAGAGCTGGTCCAGGCTGGGGAAAGATCCACCCAGAAGCCTAGACCAGCACCTGGCTTAGCCTCTCAGCGAACTGCTTAGCGCGTGGGCCATCCACTCCCACCCCCTCCACAGCCCAGGGCTCCAGTAGGCTTGGAGGGAACAGAGCAGAGAGCCGTTTACTGACAGTCACCAGCTCTCTGCTTAGAGCAGCTGGGAGAACTGAGCAATCAGCGGTGTTTGATCGCTCAGTTCTCAACCTTAGAGCCAGCGAAGAACACCTAGGTAAGTATAATTGTGAAAAAAAATCCCGTACTTCTCTTTTAACCACTTAAGCCCCGGAAGATTTTACCCCCATTCCGACCAGGGGGTATTTTGCGATTCGGCACTGCGTGACTTTAACGGACAATTGCGCGGTCGTGCGACGCTGTACCTAAACAAATTTGGCGTCCTTTTTTTCCCACAAACAGAGCTTTCTTTTGGTGGTATTTGATCACCTGTGCGATTTTTTGATCACGCGCTATAAACAAAAAAAGAGCGTAAATTTTGCAAAAATAACAATATTTTTCACATTTTTTTATATGAAATTCCCCCCAAAAAAAATGTAAAAATCAAAATTTTTTAACATTTTCGGCCAATTTGTTTTATGCTACCTATGAAAAAAAATCGCAAAAAGCGTACTTTGATTGGTTTGCGCAAAAGTTATCGCGTTTACTAACAAAGGGAAAGATTTTTGTCATTTTTGTTGTTTTTTTTTTTAACGCGTAATGGCGGCGATCTGCGATTTTTTTGCGGTACTGCGACATTGCGGCGGACAGATCGGACCCTTGACTGACATTTTTGACACTTTTTGGGTTACCAGTGACATTTCTACAGTAATCAGTGCTATATATATGCACTGTTACTGTAAAAATACACTGGTAGTGAAGGGGTTAACTTTATTTGGGAGGGAGGGGCTGTGTGTGTCCCTAGGGGCGTGCTTTCTACTGTGATTGGCTGTGGCTTCAGCTGTAAGGACACTGATCAACGGATCTACATAGTAGATCCATGTGATCTGTGTCTTTGCAGCGAGGAGAATGACAGGCAGTTTGTTTACACAAGCTGCCTGACATTCCCCCTCTCCCCCGCCGATCGCCGAGTGACCGGCGGACATCGGGTCCGCTGGTCACACGCGCGGGGGG
Source organism: Pelophylax lessonae (assembly GCF_965119305.1). Taxonomy (NCBI): domain Eukaryota; kingdom Metazoa; phylum Chordata; class Amphibia; order Anura; family Ranidae; genus Pelophylax; species Pelophylax lessonae. The sequence goes on from NC_138771.1 coordinate 134,151,511, forward strand.
GTCCGTGACCACGCGGGAGCCGGAGCGCGCCCCCGGGGGCGCGCGCTCGCTCCCTAGACCCTCACAAGCAAGCAACATAGCCCTACGTTAGTTTGCCTGTGAGGGGCTGACCGCCGACATAGATAGTCGTGCGGCGGTCGGCAAGTGGTTAAGCCAGTCCCACTGTTACGCACAAACTAACCATCACCCTTGTTTGCCACAACATGCTGTGTGTGCGCCACAGGACTTGTTTTGCGGCTCCATCCCAGGTTTTTCCAGGTCCTTTATGATTCTAGACATGCCCACATTTTGTCTCATTCTTGATTTTTCATTGTAAAACCAAGCAGATTGCTTGTTACTGGCATTGTTAATATTTACATATTGGCCTCAAAACAAAGTCTCCTTTGTGATGATTTTTTAAGTGACAGGTTCTCTTTATTGAGATATGCGGGGTCTAAAAGGCCCCCAATGTCTCCTTTTGGGCTCCACTGAATGTTTTGCAATGCAGATCCCATTACAAAACATTACTTCCCAGCTAAGTTAGCTGTGGACACAGAGATACTGACTCGGAAGTGACATCATAGACACCGCTTTCCAGGTCACAGCAAGAAGGGGAGGGGAGCAGAGTGTGTGTCCGCTCCTCTCCTTCCCCTCCAGTCGCCGGCACCTACCATGTCACTCCTGAGCCCGCAGATGGGCAAGTGAAGCCCGCAAAACATGATGGGGTGCCGGGGGGGGGGGGGAGGCACCGGTACTGGGGGTGTGAGCAATCTGGCAGCAGCACAGCCACCCAAATACTTTCACCTGACAGACAGGAGTCAGATTCACATGTCATCCCGGTGCCTACAGCCACCGGATTGTGTGTGAAACCCCTCAGTTGTCAGGTCCATACGACGTACGGACCTTCCAGCAAAATAGTTCAATATCAATTCTTTTAGTTTCTAATAGGAATCTCTGGCACATTTTTCTTTATTTTCTTAACTTGTTAAACATTTATTTTGAACATAGTGTAGGGAAATTCTGTGACAAACGTTTGTAATGTGGGCAGTATGTCAGTATGTATGTAGGTGGGACTTTACATGGGTGTGGCTTGAGAGTGGGCAGGAAGACAGGGGGCCCCATGAACTCCTCTTGCCCAGGGGCCCCATGAGTTATCAGTCCGCCCCTGTCCTGGGGGAGTCCCCACGGTTGGAATACAACATCCTTACAGTTCTATTAGTTGTGTGGATCTGTCAGTTTTTTCATCCAACTGTGTTACCTAGCTTAACTCTTCCTCCCTCTCAATGCAATCTCATCATTCTTCTTATCCCAATTAACCACTTGCTGGTTGCAAGCAGTACATATACTGCGGTAGGTCGGCTCGGTCCCGCAAAACAACGTTGCTGTACACCAGGGCCGCTGATAGAAATCATGGGGCCCTGTACAGCCTACCTGATGGGGGGCCCCGTACAGCCTACTTGACGGGGTCCCCTTGAGCCCTACCCCTGGCCCCTCCTCAGACCCCGCCTTGAAACAAAGTGCAGGTTTGTCTTCAAGTGATAGATTATCATGCCACGCCATGCCATCCGTAGTAAATATGTGCAGAGCGCAGTACAATCATCACACCATGCCATCCATAGTAAATATGTGCAGAGCGCAGTACAATTATCACACCATGCCATCCATAGTAAATATGTGCAGAGCGCAGTACAATCACCACACCATGCCATATTGCCATCCATAGTAAATATGTGCAGAGCGCAGTACAATCACCACACCATGCCATATTGCCATCCATAGTAAATATGTGCAGAGCGCAGTACAATCACCACACCATGCCATATTGCCATCCATAGTAAATATGTGCAGAGCGCAGTACAATCACCACACCATGCCATATTGCCATCCATAGTAAATATGTGCAGAGCACAGTACAATCACCACACCATGCCATCCATAGTAAATATGTGCAGAGTGCAGTACAATCACCATACCATGCCATATTGCCATCCATAGTAAATATGTGCAGAGCACAGTACAATCACCACACCATGCCATCCATAGTAAATATGTGCAGAGCGCAGTACAATCACCACACCATGCCATATTGCCATCCATAGTAAATATGTGCAGAGCACAGTACAATCACCACACCATGCCATATTGCCATCCATAGTAAATATGTGCAGAGCACAGTACAATCACCACACCATGCCATCCATAGTAAATATGTGCAGAGCGCATTGCAATCACCATACCATGCCATATTGCCATCCATAGTAAATATGTGCAGAGCGCAGTACAATCACCACACCATGCCATATTGCCATCCATAGTAAATATGTACAGTAAGTGTGCAGTGCAATGCAGTATAAAACTCACAACCGACGGTCAGCTGCTTCTGCCTACTGCTGCCGGGACTTGAAGTTGAGCCACCATGAGGATCGGGCCCCGAAAAAAAGTCCCTCCACGCGCACCAGCACAGAGGTCAGAGAGGGGCCCAAAAATAGCAATTACACCCCTGATAGTAAGAGCGGGGGGGGGGGGGGGCAGTGACGTCACTAGGGTTGGTGTCACCTGGTGCGGTAAACCATTGTGTCACCCCCGGGGCTCTCTCCTGCCACAGAGACTGCAGGCATGCTACAGGAGACAGTCAGAGACTGCAGGCATCATATAGGAGACAGTCAGAGACTGCAGGCATCATACAGGAGACAGTCAGAGACTACAGACCTAATATAGGAGACAGTCAGAGACTGCAGGCATGCTATAGGAGACAGTGAGAGACTGCAGGCATCATTCGGGAGGCAGTCTGAGACTGCAGGCATCATTCGGGAGGCAGTCTGAGACTGCAGGCATCATACAAGAGGCAGTCTGAGACTGAAGGCATCATACAGGAGACAGTCAGAGACTGCAGGCATGCTATAGGAGACAGTTCTATTTAGGAACACAGGTCCCTGTGTTCACTCCATAAGTACATTCCCTACACAGTTGGAAAGCACCCCCTAGGGACACATTTAACCCTTTGATCGCCCCTGGTGTTAACCTCTTCCCTGCCAGTGTCATTAGTACAGTAACAGTGCATGTTTTTAGCACGGATTACTGTAGTAATGCCACTGGTCCCCCCAACAGTGCCAAAAATGTCAGTTAGGTGTCCGATCTGTCTGCTGCAATGTCGCAGTCCCACTACAAACCGCTGATCGCCGCCATTGCTAGTAAAAAAAAATATAGAAATTACATAAACCTTTCCCCTAGTTTGAAGACGCGATAACCTTTGCGCACACCAATCAATATACTCCTAATGGGATTTTTTTTACCAAAAATATGTAGCAGAATACATAATCGCCTAAAATGATGAAAAAATCGATTTTTTTTCGTTTTATTTATTGGGAATGTTATATATCAGAAAGTGAGAAATATTGTTTTTTTATTTTTTGCAGAATTGTTGCTTTTTTTTTTTTTTATAGCGCAAAAAAAAAAAAATTGCAGAGGTGATCAAATCCCACCAAAAGAAAGCACTATTTGTGGGAAAAAAAGGGCATCAATTTTATTTGGGTACAGCGTTGCACAACCTCACAATTTTCTGTTAACCACTTAAGCCCCGGAAGATTTTACCACCTTCCTGACCAGGGGGTATTTTGCGATTCGGCACTGCGTGACTTTAACGGACAATTGCGCGGTTGTGCGACGCTGTACCTAAACGAATTTGAAGTCCTTTTTTTCCCACAAACAGAGCTTTCTTTTGGTGGTATTTGATCACCTGTGCAATTTTTTGATCATGCGCTATAAACAAAAAAAGAGCGTCAATCTGGCAAAAATAATATTTTTCACATTTTTTTTATATGAAATTCCCCCCAAAAAAAAAGGAAAAATCAAAATTTTTTAACATTTTCGGCCAATTTGTATTATGCTACATATATTTGGTAAAAAAAATAGCAAAAAGCGTATTTTGATTAGTTTGCGCAAAAGTTATCACGTTTACTAACAAAAGGAAAGATTTTTGTCATTGTTTACACTAGCCGCCTGCCTTTCTCCCGCTGTCACGGACGATCGTGAGTGAGCGGCAGACATTGGGTCCGCCGCTCACACGCGCGGGGGAGTCAGTGACTGCGCCTCTGTCGGCGCATGGGAGCTCCCCAGAGCCTCACAGGCTAGTGATGTACCGGTACGTCACTTTGCTTGTGAGGGGCTGACCGCCACACTATATGTACTTGCGGCGGCCGGCAAGTGGTTAAAGTAACGCAGTGCCGAATCACAAAAAATGGCCTTGTCATTAAGGGGGCAAAACCTTCCGGACCAGAACTGGTTAATAAAGATTTCAACATTTTGTATTTGGTTTTATCTCAGCAGGTGCTACCTGAACTTTGCTGATACTCTGGAGGCTGAAATATATATAGAGAACACAATAAAATGATGTACCTAAATAATACAGCGGGGGGGGGGGGGTCTGCAGGAGCAGGGGAATGAGTCCTGTGGGCAGCTATGTCCTGGTCACTATATGATAGAATCCAAGGAATCGTCTTTGGCTCCTGCAGCCCCCATACAGAGCCCAGAACACCACTGTCCACATGACTACTCCCAGTGACAATGATGGGGATGGCAGTGATGGGGGCAGCAGCTCTGTCAGCCTGCCATGTGTATTCTTTTAGTTTACAATTAGACTGCATGTCAGGACTGTGCATCTCCTCCACACCTGATAACTGTAACCGCACACCTGAATGGTGGCCCAATGACCAACTGAAGAGTCAGCCAACTGTCACATGCTAGCTGCTAATTGAAAGCCAGTTTAGTTTATTTTTAGCCCACCAACAGGAAGGTGCAGAGATTTCCCTTCATTATCTGTTCTGGAAACACAGCAAGACTTGGGAAGAAATCTCTCCAATGTGAGCTCTGTCCCCATCCTAGACCGTTGTCACCAAATGCCATGTCCCCATCAGAAGATTTCCCCTCTATTCCTGTACCATTTCCCTACTCTATCCAGTGTATATAGTACTATATACAGTATGTGGGGGGCATTCAGTATATTATGTTCCTCTACAGTGCTTGCATTATATATCTCTATTATAATACTTACCAAAAGCATCTTTTCCCGCTCTGTCCAGTGATGATCTCTCTTTGATGGTGTTCAGAGGTCCAATTTTTGTTTTCCTATTAAGCCGCCTATTTGCCCTTTGCTCACGCCTTTGTAGGGCAGGAGGTTGGCACTGTGCGGCTGTCTGGGATTCCTCAGCCGAGGATCCCACATTTTTCTGTGATAATCCCTCTAGGTTGGTGTACAGAGGGTAAGCTTTCTTTTTTTTCTTAAAAAGCTGCCTAATTGACCTAAACACACCCCTATGTAAAATATTAACACGGGGCTGTGCGGCTGGCTGGCGGTCTTTTATTGGAATTCCAGCTTTCTTCTGTGCTGGCTGATCTTGAATTATTTGCTCAGAATGAGCTCTGTTTAGTTTAAGCCACTTCATCATTCAATATGATGCGTAAGATTGGAGAGAAACACAAATCACTTCCTTTCTCTCTCAGAGCACAAACACTCTCTGAGCTCCAACTGCCAGCACTGCCTTATATAGGCGCTCCCTCACTGTGACCTCCCCAGAATATGCAAATTAGGTCACATGACTCAGTGCAGCTGGGGATGTCACCATGGCAACATCAGGCAAATGCCTGGGCTGTTCTATTTATAAAATTCAAATATGCTGGCAGGGCAAGGTAAACAACAGCCTTTTTTTATTTTTAAGAATTTCTTTCTGCTGCTGAAAAGAAGGCTTTTTAACCATTTTAAGACCAGGCATTTTTTCTGACACTTGTTTACATATAGAAATCAGCATTTTTTTTAGGTAGAAAGTTACTTAAAACCCCCAAAAATGTTATATATTTTTTTTAGGAGAGGACCTAGAGAATAGAAAGGTGGTCATTGCAATTTTTTATATCACGCAGTAATTGCGCAGTGCCTTTTCCAAACGCAATTTTTTTTAGGAAAAAATATACTTTAAGGAATTTTAATGCAATAAAACACAATATAATACCCAATTTTTTGGTAAAATATAAAAGATAATCCCCAAACATTATATATATATTTTTTTTAGCAGAGGCTCTACAGAATAAAATGGCGATCGTTGCAATTTATTATGTCACGCGATATTTGCGCAGCGGTTTTTCAGATACAATTTAAAAAAAAAAATACACTTTAATAAATTTTAATGCAAATAACACATTATAACACCATTTTTGGTAATATATAAACTATAATGTTATGCCAAGTAAATAAATACCTAGCAAGTCACGCTTTAAAATTGCGTATGCTTGTGAAATGGCAATAAAGTAAAATACTGAAAAATCTTTATAGGCAACGCTTTAAATTTTTTTTTACAGATGAGCAGTTTGGAGTTAAGGGGTTCTAGCACTAGAATTATTGCTGTCTCTATAACGTTTGCGGTTATACCTCACGCGTGCTTGACCTATGTATGCTTTCGCCTCTGCACGTGAGCACAGGGGGATGTGGGGGCTTTAAAAATATTTTTTTTTATTATTGTTTATTTTATTTATATATATATATATATATATATTTTTTTTTTTTAGCAATTTTATGTATGAAATTTACCAACCCTTGTGATAGAATTAAAGCATGACAGGTCCTCTTTATGGAGACATCTGGGGTCTATAAGACACCACATCTCTCCTCTCCTCTTGAAAGCATGAGGTAAAAAAACATTGATCTCATTGTTTCCAGGGAAAAAAATGCCGCTGTTTAGATCTGCCCTAACCGGAAATGATGAAAAGGCTTGTCGCTACCGGTCTCCTAGACCATAGAGGTGATCGGGTTCCACTCTCTGAACACCTCTATTGTAAGCCGGCACAACCACCGGATCAGATGCCAGGCTTCCTGCCGGGAGGAGGAAAGCCCAGAGAGGCACCAGAGGGCGGCAGTGGCGGGAGTCCTTTCTGCCGCCACTACAAGCAATCCAGCGGCTAATTAGCAAATAGGATTGCTTTTATTTTGTAGAGCATTACCGCCTTTTAACCACTTCTGGACCGGAAGGTTTTACCCCTGTAATGACCAGGCCATTTTTAGCGATAAGGCACTGCGTTACTATAACTGACAATTGCGCAGTTTGCCCAAATAAAATTGATGTCCTTGATTTCCCACAAATAGAGCTTTCTTTTTGTGGAATTTGATCACCTCTGCGGTTTTTATTTTTTGCGCTATAAACACAAAAATAGCGACAATTTTGAAAAAAGAAAACAATATTTTTTACTTTCTACTATAAAACACAGCCAATAAAAAATGTAAAAAAACAACTTTTTTTTTCCTCAAATAAGTCCAATTTGTATTCTGCTAAATATTATTGGTAAAAAAAAAAATCCCAATAAGCGTATATTGATTGGTTTGCACAAAATTATAGAATCTACAAACGATGCATAATTTATATGGAATTTTTATTTATTTATTTATTTTTACTATTAATGGGGGCACTCAGCAATTTTTAGCAGCACTGTGACATTGCGGTGGAAAAATCAGACATATAGTATATACAGTATATATGCCGTGGCAGGTCAGCAGTTTGGTAAAAAGCAATACCGGCGTTATGACTGACAGCTGCAACCACATCCCCGGTATAATCACTTGCAGATTTGGTGGCAATTGCAGAGAGCCAATACATATCAGTCATTATGGGGAGGGGGGGGGGGTCACATACTTCTGGTCATCTAGTATATCATTATGGGAGTACCTGCCTGTAATACCGCTTCATTACCAGACCATTCCTCACTGTACAGGGCTGTGATGGTTGGACTGACAATTACTCCTGTCATGCAACACTGGACCCAAATGAATGTTATACCATCTTGACAGATAGAGCTTTCTAATGGCGGTAAATAATAAGTACTGCCATTTTTTTTTACATTTTTATTGACTATATAAAGGAATATAATATAATATGTGAATAAAGCGGTTTCCTTTAGGCCTCATTCACATCATGGTGCAGAGACATCGGTTTTTCTGCACGCGTTCTGCAAGGGCTCATAAAGCAATGGTTCTCTATGTGCCCTGTTCACACCACACCATGCAGATTTCTTCTGCAAAGGAATCTGCAACGTGTAAGCAGTTTTCTATACAGGAAAAAACTGACATGACATCAACATTATTGTGAATAGGACACATAACTGACACGCATGAAATCTGATGTCCATGTGCATGAAATCTAATGTCCATGTGCATGAAATCTGATGTCCATGTGCATGAAATCTGAGGTAAATTATGTCTCTGCGAGTGAAATCTGTGGGCTTTTCCCATCAGTTTTCATGCACGTATGGTGTGAATGAGCCCTTAACCACTTGATGTCCGGGGTAATTCTCACATTTCTCACACACTGTAAAATCTCCATTTCTTTTTGCTAGAAAATGACTTAGAACATCCAAATAGGATATATTTTCTGAAAGAAGGAAACATACCCACACACAAGGGGAACATGCAAACTCCATGCAGCTAATAGTATACCTCCCAACTGCCAACATACAAAAAAAATTATTAGTTAAACCCACAAGTGCTTTTTTATCACTACTATTCCTTCACATTGGATTTTCAAATTTACAAATGGAGCGATTTAGAAATTGGAAAAAAAGTTTTAGCACCGGGAAATACTTTTTGAAAAATAAAAAGAGCATTTTATATGCAACTATATTCACTTTAACCACTTGCCGACCGGGCCATACCCGAATGATGGCTTATTCTGGGAGGGCGTACAATGACGTCCTCCCAGAATCACGCTCCTGCGCGCCCCTTGGGGGTGAGCACACGGAGCTGTCCGTGCTCGCCGGGTCCCGGGGACCCGGAGCACCACGGATCATGGTAAAGGGCCAATGACAGCAGCCCTTTACCACATGATCGCTTAGTTCAATGACAGAGAGATCACTTGTCAACAAACCGGTGCATGTCCGGTTAATTTCTCTCCTCTTCTCGCACACTGTACACAACGATTGGTACAGTGTGTGAGGAGAGGAGAGAAACTTCAGCTGCAGCCATCCTCTGCCTCCTCCATACCCAAATGATGCCCCATGTTCCTCATCCGTGCCTCATCTATGCCTCATCTGTGCCACATCCATGCCCACCCATGCCACATCTGTGCCCACCCATGCCACCTCAGTGCTCATCCATGCCACATTGCTCATCCATGCCACGTCGGTGCTCATCCATGCCATGTCAGTGCTCATCTGTGCCACATCCATTCCACGTCAGTGCTCATCCATGCCATGTCAGTGCTCATCCATGCCACATTCATGCCATGTCAGTGCTCATCCAGGCCACATCCATGCCACGTCAGTGCTCATCCATGCCACATCAATTCCACATCCGTGCCACATCAATGCTCATCCGTACCACATCAATGCTCATCCGTGCCACATCCATGCCACATCAGTGCTTATCCATGCCACATCAGTGCTCATCCGTGCACATCCATGCCACATCAGTGCTCATCCGTGCCACATCAGTGCCACTACAGTGCTTATCAGCGCCCTATAGTGCCTCACAAAATTGTAATGGGAAGTCAGGAAATAATGGTGCTCCCTACATGTTGGGCCTCTGTATGTGGCTAGGCTGTGGGAAAGTGTCACAAATGTGGTATCGCTATACTCAGGAGGAGTAGCAGAATGTATTTTGGGGTGTCATTTTTGCTATGTACATGCTATGTGTTAGAAATATCTTATAAATGGACAACTTTGTGTAAAAAAAAAAAATGCGTTTTCATTTTCTTTCCACATTTTCCAAACACTTGTGGAAAAAAGTGACATGTTCAAAAGACGCATTATGCCTCCTAGATTATGTGTTGGGGTATTTGCTTTCCAAAATGGGGTCATTTTGTGGGCGTTTCCATTGTCCTGGTGCTCCTGGACCTTCAAGATTGTTATAGGTCGTCAGAAAATTATATGTGTAATTTGTGCTCCTAGAACGCCTGACGGTGCTACTTGGATGTTGGGCCTCTGTATGTGGTCAGGCTGTGGAAAAGTCCCACACATGTGGTATCTCCATACTCAGGAGGAGTATAAGAATGTATTTTGGGGTGTAGTTGCAAGTATTCCAATAAAGTGTGTGAGAAATAACTTGGTAATATGACCATTTTGTGAAAAAAAAAATTTTTTTTTGCAAGAATTGTGGAAAACAATAAAAATTAAAAAAACTCACCATGCCTCTTACTAAATACCTTGGAATGTCTACTTTCCAAAAAGGGGTAATTTGGGGGGTATTTACTGGCTTGTTAGGGTCTCAAGAAATGAGATAGGCCGTCAGTACATCAGGTGTGATCAATTTTCAATGATTGGCACCATAGCTTGTAGACTCTATAACCTTTACAAAGACCAAATAATATACACTTATTTGGGTTATTTTTACTAAAGATATGTAGCAGTGTAAATTTGGGCCAAAATTTATGAAGAAAAAAATGACCAAGTTTGCTAAATTTTAAAACCCAAACGAAGAAAAATGCATCTTTTTTGCAAATTTTCGGTCTTTTTTCATTTAAAGCTTAAAAAATAAAAAACCCAATTATGATTAAATACAAAGCTCTGTTTGTGTGTTACATGACTTAGTAATTGTCATTCAAAATGTGAGAGCACTGAAAGCTGAAAATTGTCCTGGTTAGGAAAGGGGTTTAAGTGAGAAAATATAGTGGAAATACTGCGCTAACAAAAAAGTGATACAGTGAAAGTCGCTGCTGACACTCTACATACTGTGATGGCATCCAAATATAAAGTAAAATAGTGCAGCGCTCAAAAATATAATATGGGTACAAACAAATGAACACTAATAAATCCTGAAGACATTCAAAGTCCAATAATGCAAAAAAAAGTTAAAGAAACTAGTCCCACACAGGAAAAATGCTGACTTGTGACAGTGACAGATCCCACACCAAAAGAAAATATAATTCGCTTACCAGATGGCATGAACCCAAAGTACCGTACAGCAATTGGGTCATGCAGGCTGAAAGTGAAGATCTCCCTGGAACCAGATGATAATGGCTTCCACAAATTTTCTGGATGGCAGATGTTAAAGGCAATTCAAGGATGGTCCACGCAAAGATATCTAAAAATCCCCACTCCAGAAAGTGTGTGATGGGATAAACCAGAGAGACGCCATAGAGTGATACCATTTAAATGATTTATTGAATAAAGAAAGAAACGCACTTACAATGGGTCAGATGGTAAGAAGCATTGAGTATAATTCGGCACTCTTGACAATCCTAACGCGTTTCATTACACATAACATTTTCAAAGGAATTAGCCTGGTGCCTGAATCAACATACCTTATTTACCGTATTTATATAGATGTGTGGGAACAGCTGATGGGATTAAAAAATTAATGACAAACCGCTCCATTACAATATGGTGCCGGTATGCGAGTCAAGCCTCTTTTTGTTGCACCAATTGGGGGTGTCCGCATCATCTGAGATCCAATCCAGACAGATGATATAATAAGAGTGATGGTAGCCCACTGTGCTGTTAAAATGCAGAGCTGGCGTGCGGATCAAACCTCTCGAGACCAAATCAAAGAGGCCGCTACGTCACCGGAAGTGACGCTCCCAAAAGCCCGCCTCCCCTTCACATTGGGAAATGAATGAAGACATCCTGCGTCAAATCTCCTGTCACGCCGGAAATTACGTAATGGTAATTAGACACCACTATAGCTACTGAGAAGCAAATATGAATACATTGATTTGTTTAACCACTTAAACCCTGCTCACATTGCTGCTACTGCGGCAATGTGGCACGATCCCGTCCAGCGACGTAGACCTACGTCGCTGGACTCCGCCCCTTGTGGGCGGCGCTCGCGCGCCGCCGGAGGCTCGCTCCCGCTGTGTTCATTCACAGCGGGAGTCGGGCCAGGGGAGGAGCAGCGGTGATCGCCGCTGCTCTGCCCCGATCGTCGGGAATCGAGTGAGGAGATCCGCCCGCCTGTGTAAACAGAGCGGGCGGATCTCCATAGTGACAGGGACTGACAGATCAGAGTGTTAAGCATAGCTGGACATCCGATCTGTCCTTCTGTCACTCAGTCACCTCCCCCCCCACACGTCAGTAAGCACCAGGCATACATTAACCCCTCCCTCTCCAATAAAATTAACCCCTTTCCTGCCAGTGTCATTTTTACAGTAACAGTGCATATATATAGCACTGATTACTGCAGTAATGTCACTGGTACCCCCAAAAGTGTCAAAAATGTCAGTCAAGGGTCCGATCTGTCCGCTGCAATGTCGCAGTCCCGCAAAAAAAATCACAGATCGCCGCCATTACTCGTTAAAAAAAAAAACACCAAAAATGACAGAAATCTTTCCCTTAGTTAGTAAACGCAATAACTTTTGCGCAAACCAAAATACGCTTATTGCAATTTTTTTTACCAAACATAGGTAGCAGAAAACAAATTGGCCAAAAATGTAAAAAAAATTTGATTTTTACATTTTTTTGGGGGGGAATTTCATATAAAAAAATGTGAAAAATATTGTTATTTTTTCAAAATAAATGCTCTTTTTTTGTTTATAGCGCAAAAAGTAAATATTCGCACAGGTGATCAAATACCACCAAAAGAAAGCTCTGTTTGTGGGAAAAAAAGGACGTAAATTTCGTTTGGGTACGGCGTCGCACAACCGCGCAATTGTCAGTTAAAGTCGCACAGCGCCGAATCGCAAAAAGTGGCCTGGACGGAAGACAGCAAAATCCTCCGGTGGTAAAGTGGTTAATAAACCAAACCTATTGTACAAAACTGTGTCAAAGCGCTCTATGAAATCATTAGTATACAAACCCTCCCACCTATTAAAAAGTTTACCCATTTTTACAATGGATTTGGTTTAATAAACGAATAATTTTATTCATATTTGCTTCTCAGTTACTATAGTGGTGTCTTTTTCCATGTTGTTTTCTTTCTATTTGCTAGGCATTTATATGGTTGGTGGGGACACCTACTGATATCTTTTGGACTCCCACTGCCTCATTTTCTCATTTTTATTTTATAATTAAGCCCTTGTTTACCCCTGCAGGGCCCTTTGAAAAGTGTTCTATGGTGGATCGCTGTTAAAAGGTAGGTGATGGAATGTCAACATACCACCCCTGGGCACTTCTTTTAACCACTGAAAGCCTTTTCACTTAAAAAGGTCTTGTTTGGCTGCAGTACTGGAGACCCATAGAGTTTATTGGACCCCACCTGTCGTGTATAGATCTGCACTTTGGGTGTTGTGTGACCCTTTTGGGTCTAAGCAGCTGGAAAGTGTTTAGTGGCTCTGTTTGGTGGTGGATCCTTCTCTCTCTGCACTCCTTCGGATTGATTTGGACTTTATATTTCACATGGGATACATGCTGTCAGTTGGACTTTATTTATGCTATGATTAGCGCGACACCTTTTTTTTCCCATTGCCATTTGAAGATATTGTATTCATATCTTTTTGTGTCAGCTGCTTTTCGTTTATGGTTTGAATTTATGATTTATGTTTATGATTGTAGTGCAGCAATTTTATCTATTAACCATGTAGAGAATTGTTGGAATATCTAGGAATTATTACATGTACCCTTATATGCCCACCCAATCTCCTCTTTCTGCTCTGCTTATAACTGTTGCAGAATGTGCACCTTAAAGTGGAGTTCCACCCAAAAGTGGAACTTCTGCTCATCTGCTTCCTCTCCCCCTCTGGAGCAACATTTGGCACCTTTCAGGGGGAGGGGGGAACAGGTTTTTGACAGGTATCCTTCCCCACATCCGGATGACAGCGCTGCGGCGCCGTCCCTTGGAAGTTCAGCCCCCCTCCTTCTCCACCACTGGGCCATTTAGAAAGTGCAAGCTTTGCGCATGCGCAGTAGGGAACCGGCTGTGAACCTGAAAGACTTCACTGCTGGTTTCCCTTACAACGAATGGCAGCCGTAGTGCCCAGAAAGCGATCAGAAAATCAGCTGGGGTGCCGACATTGCGGGCTCCCTGTGCAGGTAAGTGTCTTTATATTAAAAGTCAGCAGCTACAGTAGTTGTAACTGCTGACTTTTTAAATTTTTTTTCCCCAAGCTGGAACGCCACTTTAAAACGTATCTATGGTCAGAATATGCAAATCATAATGTAATTCACATTGTATTTCAGTTTTTATTTAGCCTACTCATATTACTCCGAATGATCTTGTAGTCTGTAAACTTACTTTGTGCACACTTTGTGGAAAAAGAGAAGCGCTGTAAGTACTTTCTGGATGTGCTGCAGCTTCTACTCCACCTCGGAAGGGAGTAAGAGAGGGCGGCTACATTCCTACATACAGTGGGACTAGGAAAATCAACGTAGCTTCCCTCTAACATGAAGTCAAATTACAGCAGAAAAAAAATTGGAGAAGGCTGAGAGCAACAGAAGGTACTTTTTTGAGTTAGGAATACATACTTGAATAGATTTTTTTTTTTTTTAAGCCAGAGTTTAGCGTCACTCCACCCCCATTCTGAAGTTTGTGCCTGCTTGTTCGGTATTGTTTTGTAAAACCACATTGGACTTTTTTTTTTGTTTGTTGAATTACCTTGTTTGTAAAGGGCAAATGCTTCTCTTTTGGTGTACCTCGCCGTGGCGAGGTACATTATTTCCAGCCACCGCATTGGCTCCTTGGATAGGAGTTTCATCAATCCCAGGAGTCAATGGGCATCCTCTGCTGGTGGCATTGAGTTATTTCATAACAGGAAATGACGCGATGCAAGGCAACAATGAGTGCGCCGCACTTTGTTGTTTATGCGCATGCACGAGATCAGGAGGTGTATGCTGGGTAGCCAGCATTGCTGTATGCCGGAAGAAGATACCAGTGGGCTTCACATGCCCACACTGAAGATGAAAGCACACAAGGAAGAGGACAGTAAGGTTAGTTTAAAAAAATATATACAGTAAACCCCCCTCCATTGCGGGGGTTACGTTCCGGACCCAGCCGCGAAAAGTGAAAATCCGCGAAATAGAAAAACCCTATTAAAATGCATTGTAGGCATGTTTTTTTTACTGTCACTGTATGTGTAAAAGCATTTTAAGGTCTTTAAACACACTTTTAAAACAATAGAAACTCATTTAAACACATAAAAGATACTGAGAGACATAGCAAGAGCTATGGAAAACACAAAAATATTTAATTCTTAATGATTTATATAGTAAAATAACATTACGAAAAAAAACGCAATATACCGGGACCGCAAAAACTGAACCGCGATGGAGTGGGGGTTTACTGTATATAGAAAACCAACATTAACTATCCATACAGTTTGGTATTAAATTAGATACAAACATCAGAGGGGCGTTTTAAAAAATAATAGAAATTCCAGCTGGAACTACGCTTTAAGTCCACATAAAAAATGCTCCTTGCCATGAGAACATTAATTAACCTTGTAGAAGAATATGCAACTTTGGGTGTTCCTAGTCCTAATGTCTGATGTCAAACTGAAAAATTAGTCCAAATAAGTGACCCTAAAACACTGCTAAACTAGTTCTGTGCATCTAAGCTTTAACCACTTGCCGACTGCCTAACGACTATTTGCGTCGGCAGTCAGCCCCTCACAGCCTGTGAGTCTCTAGGGAGCGAGCGCGCGCTCCCGCTCGGCCCCCCCCGCGCGTGTGAGTGGTGGACCCAATGTCCGCCGCTCACTCGCGATTGTTGGTCACACCGGGAGAAAGGTAGGCGGCTAGTGTAAACAAAGCCGCCTGTCATTCTCCCCTGTGTAACAGCAGAGATCATACGGTCCTGCTATGTAGGACCGTAGATCTCTGCTGTTACATCACTAGCCACATCCAATCACAGTAAGAAGCACGCCCCTAGGGACACACTTAACCCCTCCTTCTCAAATAAAGTTAACCTCTTCCCTGCCAGTGTAATTTTTACAGTAACAGTGCATATGTATAGCACTGATTTACTGTAGTAATGTCACTGGTACCCCACAAAAGTGTCAAAAATTTCAGTCAAGGGTCCGACTCAATGTTGCAGTCCCGCAAAAAAATCGCAGATCGCCGCCATTACTCGTTAAAAAAAAAAAACAATAAAAATGACAAAAAACTCTACCCTTAGTTAGTAAATGCAATAACTTTTGCGCAAACCAATCAAAATACGCTTTTTGCGATTTTTTTTTGTTTTACCAAACATATGTAGCAGAAAACAAATTGGCCTAAAATGTTAAATTTAGATTTTTACATTTTGGGGGGGGGGGGGGGGAATTTCATATTAAAAAAAATGTGAAAAATATTGTTATTTTTGCAAAATTGTCGCACTTTTTTTGTTTATAGTGCATGATCAAAAAATCGCACAGGTGATCAAATACCACCAAAAGAAAGCTCTGTTTGTGGGGAAAAAAAAGGACATCAGTTTCATTTAGGTACATTGGGTTGGTGAAATTCTCGCGCTGTCACTCTATATGAATCCTTAATTCCTTTAAAGCTGCAGGTACTGTTATTGGTAACCTACGCAATTCAGAAATTTATAACAGGGGGGAGTACCGCGCTTAAAAGGTGCTTAGTGCATGTTATTCATACTAATTACATTTAATAAATTTACTTTCAGTGCTTTCAAATGTTTATAATAAAATCCCTTGTGCTAAAATTATATAGATATTCTCCAGTGCATAAAATTATATAAATATTCTCCAGTGCATAAAATTTAAAAAAAAAAAATTCTCATTAATAAATAAAATATAAAAAAAATTTCTTACAAGTGATGTAAATATGTGCTATAAACAATCCTTAAATATATCAAAATTTGTTAAAATAAAGTACCAGTGATAAATTATATGCTTATAAACTTCCAATAATTAAATAATTCAAAAGTGAAAAAGTGCCAAAGTGTCCTTATATATATAAATAAAGTGGTGTATATTCAGACGCCTTTTCTTTCCCAAAATTCATGCAGGTGCTCTTCCATGCAGTGGCCACTAGGTGTCCTAAGCGCTCACCTCAATTGGCTTTATAACCAGCTTTGTATGGTATCATATGTGATATTTCCTCCTTTTCTATGGTTGATGGATCCGGTCACTAATTCTCACACTTATCCCTTTTCAAACGATATTCCAAGGGATGTGTGTGGAGCCTTTGAATCTCCAAAATAAATGGGGCCACAATAGTGAAGTACCGTTTGGTGATTTTATTAAAACAGATTTAAAATAACAGACTCACATTTTCCTTCGTCTTTGCCAATGCATAACAATCGTAATGTCGCTACGTCACTTCCGGTTTGGCGTCCTACACGTTACGCTGCGTGCCCACACAGCTTCTTCCAGGGATCCCTGGAAGAAGCTGTGTGGGCACGCAGCGTAACGCGTAGGACGCCAA
The DNA here is from genome assembly GCF_965119305.1 of Pelophylax lessonae. Classification (NCBI taxonomy): domain Eukaryota; kingdom Metazoa; phylum Chordata; class Amphibia; order Anura; family Ranidae; genus Pelophylax; species Pelophylax lessonae. The sequence continues at coordinate 134,168,758 of NC_138771.1, forward strand.
ACCGGAAGTGACGTAGCGACATTACGATTGTTATGCATTGGCAAAGACGAAGGAAAATGTGAGTCTGTTATTTTAAATCTGTTTTAATAAAATCACCAAACGGTACTTCACTATTGTGGCCCCATTTATTTTGGAGATTCAAAGGCTCCACACACATCCCTTGGAATATCGTTTGAAAAGGGATAAGTGTGAGAATTAGTGACCGGATCCATCAACCATAGAAAAGGAGGAAATATCACATATGATACCATACAAAGCTGGTTATAAAGCCAATTGAGGTGAGCGCTTAGGACACCTAGTGGCCACTGCATGGAAGAGCACCTGCATGAATTTTGGGAAAGAAAAGGCGTCTGAATATACACCACTTTATTTATATATATAAGGACACTTTGGCACTTTTTCACTTTTGAATTATTTAATTATTGGAAGTTTATAAGCATATAATTTATCACTGGTACTTTATTTTAACAAATTTTGATATATTTAAGGATTGTTTATAGCACATATTTACATCACTTGTAAGAATTTTTTTTTATATTTTATTTATTAATGAGATTTTTTTTTTTAAATTTTATGCACTGGAGAATATTTATATAATTTTATGCACTGGAGAATATCTATATAATTTTAGCACAAGGGATTTTATTATAAACATTTGAAAGCACTGAAAGTAAATTTATTAAATGTAATTAGTATGAATAACATGCACTAAGCACCTTTTAAGCGCGGTACTCCCCCCTGTTATTCATTTAGGTACAGCGTCGCACGACCGCACAATTGTCCGTTAAAATCACACAGTGCCGAATCGCAAAATAGGCCCTGGTCAGGAAGGGGGTAAAATCTTCCGGGGCTTAAAGAGGTTGTAAACACGATTATAATTTTTTTTTTTTTACACCCTGAAAGAGAAACGCATAATGAGCTAGTATGCATCGCATACTAGCTCATTATGAAATACTTACCTCAGAACGAGCCCCCGCCGTGAAGCCCGCTTACCTGTATAACGGGCGACATGTTCAGTCGCCCGTCTTCCAGGATCGCGGCATCCGGCCATCTGTCACGGCACAGGGCTCTGGAGGAACGGCACCAGCGGCACCACTGGCTGCATGTAAGGTAAATATCTCCTAAACGGTGCAAGTTTAGGAGATATTTACAGTACCTATAGGTAAGCCTTATCATAGGCTTACCTGTAGGTACAACTTGCAGAGGAGGGTTTACTTCCTCTTTAAGTGGTTAAAAAACTCCGGTCATGGAAAGAGTAAAGAGTGAATAGTGCGCTAACCTAATGTATGAATGAAAATCAATAAAGATAACATTTAGCGATTAACACATATCATAATAGGTGCAGGTGGAGGGGGCTAGCTGCGACATCCCACGCCACGGACCGTTCTGCAGGCGGCCGTGCATGCTCTTGAGCTTGTTTTGCAATTGTTTGTCCTGATTGATGTAAGTAGCTGTCTTTTTTTCTGAATAAAAGTATTGAAGGTAATACACTATCAGTCCCTTTTCTTTTCATTGGGGACCTGCTCTGTGGAACCTGCTCCTTACATTGCTGGAATTTCATTACTGCAAAGCGGACCAGCTTCCAGGCTTCCTCGCGGAATTCCCTGTTCTATGGCAGTCCATGCTCAAGTCTCCCTGATTTCTGGTAAGCACCCATCTTTACCATAAATTGTCATTTCATCAACGTTACGGAAAGTCCATTACTTGGAAGCTTTCCTTAAAGGTTTTCTGCGGTAAGGGGCCACCTTGACCAACATTTGGGAACATGTTCATCCTTATAGAGTGGCACGTTGAGTTGGCACAGCACATCGTTTTATTTTTGAAGTTTTTTTTTTGCACTTCACACGTTTTGAGAGACTTTTGTTTTTTTCCTTATTGTTTTATTGAACAACACGGACTTATTCACAAGAATTCACATGTTTTGCACCTATTTTGATATGTGTTAATCGCTAAATGCTATCTTTATTGATTTTAATTCATACATTAGGTTAGCGCGCTATTCACTCTTTTCATTTACCCATATTTAATTTTCCAGTGCCGCTTTCCGTTTTTAGCACTGAAAAATTGCGCACCTTTCACTTTCATCATGGAAGGAGTAAACAATAATGTAGAAGAGCCACTAGATGGCGCTAAGAAACAAAAGACCACTTGCTGACCAGGTCTTTTTTTGACACTTGTCTATAAGTAAAGATCTGTATTTATTTTTTTCTAGAAATTTACTTAGAACCTCCAAACATTTATATATATATATATATATATATATATATATATATATATATATATATATATATTTCTTTTAACTATATATATATATATATATATATATATATATATATATAAATATATATATAATACAGCTGCAAGAAAAAGTATGTGAACCCTTTGGAATGATATGGATTTCTGCACAAATTAGTCATAAAATGTGATCTGATCATCATCTAAGTCACAACAATAGACAATCACAGTCTGCTTAAACTAATAACACACAAAGAATGAAATGTTGCCATGTTTTTATTGAACACATCATGTAAACTTTCACAGCGCAGGTGGAAAAAGTATGTGAACCCTTGGATTTAAAAACTGGTTGAACCTCCTTTGGCAGCAATAACTTCAACCAAACATTTCCTGTAGTTGCAGATCAGACGTGCACAACGGTCAGGAGTAATTCTTGATCATTCCTCTTTACAGAACTGTTTCAGTTCAGCAATATTCTTGAGATATCTGGTGTGAATCGCTTTCTTGAGGTCATGCCACAGCATCTCAATCGGGTTGAGGTCAGGACTCTGACTGGGCCACTTTAGAAGGTGTATATACTTCTGTTTAAGCCATTCTGTTGTTGATTTACTTCTATGCTTTGGGTCATTGTCCTGTTGCAACATCCATCTTCTGTTGAGCTTCAGCTGGTAGACAGATGGCCTTAAGTTCTCCTGCAAAATGTCTTGATAAACTTGGGAATTCATTTTTCCTTCGATTATAGCAATCCGTCCAGGCCCTGATGCAGCAAAGCAGTCCCAAACCATGATTCCCCCACCACCATACTTCCCAGTTGGGATGAGGTTTTGATGTTGGTGTGCTGTGCCTCTTTTTCGCCACACATAGTGTTGTGTGTGTCTTCCAAACAACTCAACTTTGGTTTCATATGTCCACAGAATATTTTGCCAGTACTGCTGTGTAACATACAGATGCTCTTGTGCAAACTGTAAACGTGCAGCAATGTTTTGTTTGGACAGCAGTGGCTTCCTCTGTGGTATCCTCCCATGAAATCCATTCTTGTTTAGTGTTTTACGCATTGTAGATTCGCCAACAGGGATGTTGGCATTTGCCAGTGACTTTTGTAAGTCTTTAGCTGACACTCTAGGATTCTTCTTCACCACATTGAGCAGTCTGCGTTGTGCTCTTGCAGTCATCTTTACAGGACAGCCACTCCTAGGGAGAGTAGCAGCAGTGCTGAACTTTCTCCATTTATAGACAATTTGTCTTACTGTGGACTGAAGAACAGCAAGGCTTTTGGAGATACTTTTATAACCCTTTCCAGCTTTATGCAAGTCAACAATTCTTAACCACTTTACCACTAGAGGATTTTGCTGTCTTACGTCTGGGCCACTTTTTGCGATTCGGCGCTGTGCGACTTTAACTGACAATTGCGAGGTCGTGCGACGCCATACCCAAACAAAATTTACGTCCTTTTTTTCCACAAACAAAGCTTTCTTTTGGTGGTATTTGATCACCTGTGCGATTTTTACTTTTTGCACTATAAACAAAAAAAGAGCGTAAATTTTGAAAAAACAACAATATTTTTCACATTTTTTTATATGAAATTCCCCCCCAAAAAATGTAAAAATCAAAATATATTTTTTAATTTTTGGCTAATTTGTTTTCTGCTACCTATGTTTGGTAAAAAAATTCACAATAAGCGTATTTTGATTGGTTTGCGCAAAACTAAGGGAAAGATTTCTGTCATTTTTGGTGTTTTTTTTTTAACGAGTAATAGGGGCGTTCTGCGATTTTTTTTTTTTGCGGGACTGCGACATTGCGGCGGACAGATCGGACCCTTGACTGACATTTTTGACACTTTTGGGGTTACCAGTGACATTACTGCAGTAATCAGTGCTATATATATGCACTGTTACTGTAAAAATGACTCTGGCAGTGAAGGGGTTAATTTTATTGGAGAGGGAGGGGTTAATGTATGCCTGGTGCTTACTGACGTGTGTGGGGGGAGGTGACTGAGTGACACAAGGACAGATCCAGGGTTCAGCTATGCTGAACCCTGCAATCTGACCCTGCCTGTCACTTAGGAGATCCGCCCGCTTGTGTTTACACAAGCGGGCGGATCTCCACACTAGATCCCCGACGATTGGGGAAGAGCAGCGGCGATCGCCGCTGCTCCTCCCCTGGCCCGACTCCCGCTGTGACTGAATACAGCCGCCGAGCAAGGGGAGTGTCTGATGACGTAGATCTACGTCGTCAGACGATAACGAGCCACTTTGCCGCAGTACTATTACCGTAAGCAGACGGCAAGTGGTTAATCCTAGGTCTTCTGAGAGCTCTTTTGTGCGAGGAATCATTCATATCAGGCAATGCTTCTTGTGAAAAGCAAACCCAGAACTGGTGTGTGTTTTTTATAGGGCAGGGCAGCTGTAAACAACACCTCCAATCTCATCTCATTGATTGGACTCCAGTTGGCTGAAATTTCACTCCAATTAGCTCTTGGAGATGTCATTAGTCTAGGGTTCATATACTTTTTCCATCTGCGCTGTGAATGTTTACATGGTGTGTTCAATAAAAACATGGCAACATTTCATTCTTTGTGTGTTATTAGTTTAAGCAGACTGTGATTGTCTATTGTTGTGACTTGGATGATGATCAGATCACATTTCATGGCAGAAATCCAGATCATTCCAAAGGGTTCACATACTTTTTCTTGCAGCTGTGTATATATATATATATATATATATATATATATATATATATATATATATATTGTGAGGGATTAGCTTGGTGGCGGGCGTGGATGATCCCTTGGGGGGTTCGGTACACAGGGAGACAGCCGAGAAGTGGTTGCAAACAACACTTTGATTTATTCATGCAATTTACTTCACACAATTGCAAGCCTCAAAACAGCCAAAATAAAATAAAACAAAATAAATCCTTGCCACTGTGGGCGGCTACCTTCTCACACACTGGAACCTATCTAATGAAGTCTGTCCCCAACCTACTGTTGGGCAGACTTTGCTGGTCATACAGCAGACTCTCAATAGTCCATGTTTTATCTCTTCACACAGCACATGTTCATTTAAGCTGTCCCTTTGTTTTTCTCTTCACACTCTTCACATTGAACACAGTTCATTTGCTTGTCTCTCCACATAGCAAACAGTGCATTTATTTCTTTCCACATAGAAATAGTTTCTTTTCTCACCTTGAGAATTCTTCACTCCTAATTAATTTCCCCTTCACACAGGAAATGTCCATTGGTTTCTTTCCACACAGAAACGATCCAAGACCTTAGCTTGAGTAATCTTCACCCTTGTTACCCTCCTCAGCTTCACATCGCTTGCAGAGGTCTTCTCCCATGCTCACCAGCTTTCAGGGAGGCACACATCTGACTGACCTCCTCTCCCAGCCCACACAGCGACAGGAGGCAGCAGTCCTTCTCCCAGGCTTCCTCAGCGTCGGGAGGCACACATCTGTCTGTCCTCCTCTCCCAGCCCACACGGCGACAGGAGGTAGCAATCCATAGACTTCCTCTGGACAAATTATAGAGGCCTTCCTTTCCTCATTCCGAACAACTGAAGGCCTTTCAACTTCTTTACACCTTCCTGCTGCCTTTGGTAGCCGACACCCTATAGTAATTGGTGAACTTTCCAAACCAGGTGGGAATGTGTCTCCTCTCTGTGACTACATTCACAGATTTACCTGACTTCCTGTCACATACCCCCCCCTCTTGTTTCAACCCTAGGGTTGGGACACATATTTCCAGGCACGCATGTGTCAGGCACTGCTCTTGACTCTCACTGATAAGCCTCCTAGTATCCTCAAGCTTCCAGATGAAACTGTTTCTGTCATTTTCATTGACAGATTTCTCATAAATGTCACACAGTTTGTCTCTCATTTTTAGCATCATTTCGCTTCTTCTCAAGTTTCTCTTGCATACAAGTTTGTCCTATCCGCCATGGAGGACCGTGATCCATAGGCAACTCATTTTGCTAGTCTTAAAGTCTTCAACATTCTTAAGATGCCTCTCTCTGCAATCAACAAATGATTTCCACAACACTTTGAGAACCTCTGCTTCACTTAGCTTTGTTCCAAGAAATGCCTTCTTGAGCTTGGCTTTGCTCTAAGATGCTGTGCAGAGGGCCTTCCATTTGCCACAACAGGCTGTCACACATTTCTTCAAAGTGACCCCTGTTCATTTTTCCAGCGAAATCATCAACTTTCCTTCCACCAACATATGGGTCAAAGGCAACAACACAGTTGAACCCAGCGATCTGGGTCGTATCCATTACAGATTTCTTCAATGCACTTTCTGCTGAACTATTGGACCGCTCAAGGTCACCTAGTTCCTTTTCTTTATCTGAACTCCACATGGAATGTATCTCAAGATCACAATCAAACTTCTGCCACCTGTCTTTCACCAGTTCCATTTTGGAAATATTCCCTGAAAGACACTTATTCATTTGCTTCACGTTTTCACCAACAGCCTTAGTTTTCTCCACTAGGTGGTGTTTGCTTTTTTCTCCCAGATTTAGATCACTTGCTTTAGGTTTCTCCGCTTTAGTTTTCTCCACTAGGTTTTCAGCCTGAACTGAGAAATCATCACATTTCTTACACAACTCCTTTGTTTGCTGAAGCTCTAAGGATACATTTTCCAATGCTTGAAGTTTTTGAAGGAACGGTTTATTCCAAAGGGGTGATTCAAGCCATATGTCATCACATTTCTGAGGCTCACTCAGGACAGACCCCAAAACACTGATCCTTTTAAAAACTGCATCAGGCACACTATCCCCTCTTTGGGACAGATCCTCTGTTGCCTGTAATTCCTCTTCCAGTTCCTGCAACGGAATCTTCATCTCTTCTACTTGCTGTTCTAAGGCTCGCTTAGACTTTTCTAGCTCCTGAACGCTTTTCACAACATCATCCTTGGAGCTGACCAAATCTTCAATTTCTGTACACAGCTGTTGGTTAACTCTTTCTAGTTCAACCTTACACTCTAGAGCTTCCTCCAAGGAGCGAGCCAAGAACAGGGCTTTGCTCTCGTTATCACGCGCCTCCGTTTTTGCACGGTCGCGTTCTTCTGCATATTTTGCAGACACAGTCTTCTCCTCACCAAGCATCTGATCAAACTTCTTTTTCACATCTTCAACACACTCTAATGAACCAACGCTTTCTTCCATGCATTTTTTCATATCCGCTATCTGAGCTTGCAATGTTGGGACTTGCTCTGATAGGTTTTTCTTTGCTTCCTCCTCCTCTTTTAATTGTTCCAGGAAGCCATTTTTCTCATCTTCCATTTGTTTGAGCTTTGTGCTAAAACTCAGCCTTTGACACCTCTCTTCCTGTAAGAGTTCCTGCGTGTCTTGCAGCTGCGATTCCAAGATAGAAAAATCTTCCGCAATTTCTCTAGATTTGCTGTCTGCTTGAGAAAGCTGATTTGTGACACTGTCCAACTCAACCTGCAATCGGTTTGCCTTCTCTGACAGCTTAGCACAAACTTGGTCACCTTCTGACACTTTGACTTGCGATTCCTGCAGCTGTGCCTCTACTTTTTTTCTCTTGTGTTCAGAATCTCCTTTTCCCTGCAGAAGAGCCTTCACCTCATTGGCTAGTTTCTGGGAATGAGACTGTAATTCTGCCACACAGGCTTCTTTCTCCTTTAACTGCTGCTGGAAACGTTGGGCTTCACCTTTCCAACTTTCACAGTCAGTACATAATTCATCTGCCACATTGCTCAAAGTGGTGAGCTCATACACAGTACTCAGTAATTTAGCCTCTCTTTCACTTTTCTCGTTGTCACTGAGAGACAATGTAGTTTTCAGAGCAACATTCTGTTCCTGCGCCCCCTGCAGGTCTATTTTTGTAGCTTCCAAACACTGAAGACTTTTTTCCAGCTGATTATGCAACTCCAACATTTCACACATACTTTGCTTCTGCAAAGTCTGAATTTCAATTTCCTTTTCCATGAGGATGGCATCTTTCTCCTTTATAGTGTCTTGACGTTTTTGCAACTCGACCAAAAAAAGAGCAGTGGTTTCTTCCCACTGTGACACATGAGACTTGAGTAGTTCATTCGTTTCCTGCAAGTTTCTATGCTCCATCTTAAGCAATTCCAAGGCTTGTTCCATTTCTTCCATTTTCTGTTGCAAGGCATCCAACTCAGCCCTGCACACATACTCGGTTTCCTCCAAACCGATGGCCTCCATTTGCTAATGGCGTCTCTGTTTCCAGCCTGTCATGCTCTCTGGGTGAGCCTGTTGTTGAGCTGCAAAGCTCCGCTGTTTCAGCATCTCCCCCATTTTGAGTTTACTTTTCATCTGAGCACACTGCGTCTCCATAGCAGTTTCATCAGTGTTGCTAGGGACAACAACCTTCCTCTTTAGTAGACTCTCTTTAGACATGGATGGGGCTCGTTCAGACAGTAACATCCCCTCCATCCATAGAATCCGGTCTCTCATTTCATCTATCTTTGCATTTTTCAGGCGTTTTGATCGCCCCAACTTCAATAACTCCACAAACAAATTTTTCACAGTCCAGCAAAAAAATTTTCAGACCACTGTCTCTTTAACACATGTAGTTTTTCTCTCGGTTGCAAGATCTCTTTTCCTGCGGACACAGTTTGTGCAGTCCCTTGCACCAGACACAGTTCATCAAATATTTTGAGACCGCTGTCTCTTTAAAACACGTTTTTTTCTCTTTCAGGATCTTCTCTCCTTCACACATAGATTGTGCAATCTCATGCACCAGACAAAGTTCATCAAACATATGCACTTCTGGTTAGTGTAGGACCCACTGACAATGGGGTACTTTGACGCAGTGGTGGGCTTGAGCACTATATGGCCATATGGTGGGACCAAATCCCCATTTTTATTGATGGATTGTCTTCAAATTTGGTAGTTTCTTTTGCATGTGTGCGCTATTCTTTTTTAATATACATGTCTCTTGGTTCATAGCTGCACCAGCTTTAGAAATACATGGGTATGCTCCCCCAAAAAAATTTTTTTGCTTGTTTATTATGTATTCAGTCTGACCAGACTACCGAGGTTGAGCAACCCCACCCCACCCCCCACACACACCTGTACTCTATCAGTGTCCACTATCAAGTAGATATAGGAGGAGTCCCCTGCAGTGCATTTGCACATCTTTCCCAGCAAGGAATATTATCTCCAAGGGTTAGAAAGGCTGGATTCATCTCTTTCTCATGGTTAGTGTAGGACCCACTGACAATGGGGTACTTTGACGCAGTGGTGGGCTTGAGCACTATATGGCCATATGGTGGGACCAAATCCCCATTTTTATTGATGGATTGTCTTCAAATTTGGTAGTTTCTTTTGCATGTGTGCGCTATTCTTTTTTAATATACATGTCTCTTGGTTCATAGCTGCACCAGCTTTAGAAATACATGGGTATGCTCCCCCAAATTTTTTGCTTGTTTAATATGCACTTCTTTGCAGGGATCTCTGCTTCTGCCCAATGCATACCTCCACCATATGTGAGGGATTAGCTCGGTGGCGGGCGTGGATGACCCCTTGGGGGGGGTTCGGTACACAGGGAGACAGCCGAGAAGTGGTTGCAAACAACACTTTGATTTATTCATGCAATTTACTTCACACAATTGCAAGCCTCAAAACAGCCAAAATAAAATAAAACAAAATAAATCCTTGCCACTGTGGGCGGCTACCTTCTCACACACTGGAACCTATCTAATGAAGTCTGTCCCCAACCTACTGTTGGGCAGACTTTGCTGGTCATACAGCAGACTCTCAATAGTCCATGTTTTATCTCTTCACACGGCACATGTTCATTTAAGCTGTCCCTTTGTTTTTCTCTTCACACTCTTCACATTGAACACAGTTCATTTGCTTGTCTCTCCACATAGCAAACAGTGCATTTATTTCTTTCCACATAGAAATAGTTTCTGTTCTCACCTTGAGAATTCTTCACTCCTAACAAAAAACATTTTTTATCACTCTTATTGCTATCACAAGAAATGTAAATTTCCCTTGAGATACCAATACAGCATGACAGGTCCTCTTCTCTCCTCTACCTTTAAAAGCAAAAGATCAAAAAAAAAAAAGTAAACTTTTGCCTTTAAAAAAATGGCATTGTTTACATGTGGTCGGACCCGGAACTGACTTCATGATGTTGCTTCTTTCCTCCTAGGGCAGTGATGGCGAACCTATGTGTTTTGGATCTATATTTCCCATGATGCTCAACTACACTGCAGAGTGCATGAGCATCATGGGAAACGAAGTTCCAAAACATCTGGGGTGTCAAGGTTCGTCATCAATGTCCTAGGCCATAGAGATGAGCGGAGGCCTCTTTCTTTCGCTCATCTCTGTACCCAGTCGCTGCCAGCACCGGATTGGTTCCCAGAGCTACTGATCGCCCAGGTTAGCCCAGGAACCACCGGAAGGGGGCAGAAGAGACCCTTCCTGCTGCTTCTAAAAGTGATCCAGCGGCAAATTCGCAGAAAGACTGGCGCTTGAGGGGAAAATAATACCGGGGTTATGATATCTAGCTGCAGCCATAATTCCGGTATTAAATGCCAAAGTAATTATGTATTTTCCCAGTTAGGCTGTCAGCAAAAAAGCTTTTCTCAATTTCTTCAAGCCAAGCATAAATGTGAATATTCCAGTAAGAATTGAGCGAAAAACATAAAAGTAAGATAAACACAGGGGATAACATTGTTGACCACATTCTGATCATGCTAGCTGCCTGGCTATTGTGCTGAAAGCTAAACTCAATCTTTCATGGCAATCAACCAATGGGAACCGGTCGGATGAACTTGTTTCACTGCAAAGTTGCTTTTAACCACTTAAGCCCCGGAAGATTTGGCTGCTCAAAGACCAGGCCCTATTTTGCGATTCCGCACTGCGTGAGTTTAACGGACAATTGCGCGGTCGTGCGACGCTGTACCCAAACAAATTTGATGTCCTTTTTTTTCCCCACAAACAGAGCTTTCTTTTGGTGGTATTTGATCATCTGTGCGATTTTTATTTTTTGCACTATAAACAAAAAAAGCGACAATTTTGAAAAAATAACAATATTTTTCAAATTTTTTTATATGAAATTCTCAAAAAAAAATGTAAAAATCTAATTTTTTTAACATTTTAGGCCAATTTGTTTTCTGCTACATATGTTTGGTAAAAAAAATTGCAATAAGCGTATTTTGATTGGTTTGCGCAAAAGTTATTGCGTTTACTAACTACGGGAAAGATGTATGTCATTTTTATTGTTTTTTTTTTTTTAGTAGTAATGGCGGCGATCTGCGATTTTTTTTTTTTTTTGTGACATTGCGGCGGACAAATCGGACCCCTGACTTACATTTTTGACACTTTTAGGCGTACAGGGACATTACTACAGTAATCAGTGCTATAAATATGCACTGTTACTGTCAAAATGACACTGGCAGGGAAGGGGTTAACTTTATTGGTGATCAAGGGGTTAAGTGTGTCCCTAGGAGCGTGATAATTGGGGGGGCGTAGCTTGTGATGTAATCACAGAGACATACGATCCTACATAGCAGGATCGTATAGTCTCTGCACTTACATCAGGGAGAATGACAGACGGCTGTGTTTACATCAGCTGTCTGCCTTTCTCCCTCTCCTACGGGAGATCGCGAGTGACCAGCGGACATCGGAGCCACTGGTCACTCGCGCGGGGATCTCGGTGAACGAGCGGGGGCGGGAGCGCTCCTCCAAGGGTGCACGCTCGCCCCCTACAGGCGGCTGAGCGAGCGACGTACCCCTACGTCACTTTGCCCAGCAGCGGCTGCCTGCCGCAGTATATCTGTGGTGGGCGGTCGTTATGTGGTTAAAGGTGTAAGCTCTAGGTTTGTCATTCACATCATTGATTCATACATAGGAGTGCAGGAGTTCTGATTTCACTGGGTGCTTGCCTGTTACATGGCAGGGACTCACTAAGTAGTAAAGCAAGGATAATAGTGACACTGCCAGAGAGAGTGCATACATACCTCCCAAGTTTATGAACTGGATCAATAGATGTGGGTTCAGGCCGAGCTGTCCAGAAAGATTCTAAGCATCACCTCAGAGCAGGAACCCCAGGGCACTCCGGGTCCCCCTGGATGGGCTCCAACTGCGCCTCTGAGTCGGGTCTGGCCAGCCGGGGAGCGCGCTACCCCCTGGACAGCCCAGAGCCAGTGCAAAGGGTTCAGGTGGTGAAGGATTCAAACAGGTTGGGGATCAGTCAAAGGGACGGTCAGGAGAACAGGATGTTAGTCCCCATCTCCAAGATCTTCCCGGGACTGGCCACCGAATACAGCTTGGCTCTTCGAGTGGGAGACGCCATCCTGTTCATCAATGGGACCGGCCTGCGGAACGCCACCCATGACCGGGCAGTGCAGGGTCTGAAGAAGGCGGGGAAGGAGGTGACCTTGAAAGGTGAGGACCCTAGGCACAGACCTTTCCTTCCAATACCTACCTACCTCCTTCACGCCCACACACACCCATCTACCTCCCTCTATCCCTCCAACCTACCTACCTACCTTACCTACTTATACCACCTACCTCCTTGTACCTCTCAACCTACCTATTTACCTCTACTCCCACCCCACCCCTCTCCCCCACCCACCTCTGTACCTCTACCAACCCTCCCCCACCACCTACCTACCTATTTCCCTCTACCACCTTCCTCCCCCCTCCTGACAGCCTCCCATTACCAGGTGGTGCAGATGCTGAAGGAGGTGACCCCTCCCTCAAACCATGACCCTACTGGAAGGGTTTCAGGGAGTGCTAAAAGTCCACGGGCAATTATTTGCCTTATCGCAGGCGCTGACAACCCACATTTTGCCACTGGTCTGCTCATTCACTGTTGGCACCAGCAATTCCTATTGCCCAATGCCCCAGACATGCAGTTCCGGGCGCGGGCAGCTGATTTAGTTTTATCATTAAAAAAAAAAACACTTTAGCCCTACTGTTTACCCACATACCAGCACCTCTGTGTATTCCCTGCCCTTTCCCCAGTAGATCTTATGCAGCTGTGCGGAAACGTTCTCCCACTCTCCCCTTTTCTTCGGCATTAGCCAATCCATGTGCATTGTGGTTTACCTCTCCTCCTGCTAGTCCCCACGCGCGGTCCTAGAAACAAGCAGGGAGTTGAGCAGCTCATACAGAAAACAAAGATTTGTTACCTAAAGAACTGGCTCCTAACTTGTTTAGCTGGCTCCTTAAATTCAAAGCAAATTGGTCAGGCCCTACTGTAAATGATGCAGACTATCACTGGCATTAGCAAAGTATTAGTCTCAATTTGTCACCCCTGTAACATAGTTTTAATACCACAGGTTACTTGTGACCATACCGCCACTTGTCTGGAAAGGGTTAAGTCTCCTTGCTCTCTCCAGCAACAGACTCGATGAACTACATTATCTTCAGGATACTCTCTAGCATCCCCTTTACTGACACCCGTCCACTGACTCTTCTAGCTGCAGGGATGGCCCCCCTCAGGATAGGCCCCTTGACACAGATCTGTACTCCAGTCAGCTCTACAGGACCTCCTGGTTCAGTTCCTCTCTAACTCTAAGGCCCTCAGGTCGACCACCTGAGGCCGCATGGCAACTTCTACAGAGGAGAAGGCAGCCGCCCCCTCCCTCTGGGACCCTGCTCTCCAGCTGAAAGACTCCGAGCACATGTGCCCTTGGCATTTATACAATATCCCAACATGCACCAAGGCACTTTCCTCTGCCAATCACCAGGGCTGTACTAAATGCCTGTGCACTCATTTGTCAGGTTGGACCAGTGTGAAACACTTCAGACAACCTGAGCTGCACCTGAGCACCATGAGCAGACCTCTCTAGCAGATCCTGCTCTCTGGTAGGCAGAGAACAATATAGATTTACCTGGCAATATTTCTGGTAAGCAGAAAAGATCCAAAAATATACTCTCTCTATAGCACCTACCAAGGAGGGTGCTACGTCCACAACCCCCCCCCCCCCCCTGCCAAACTAAGCCATGTCTTCACTGGCTCTGGGCATCTACCTAGGAGGGTGCTACACTAATATATTTCTAAAGCTTTTTCAGAGGTGGACGTCTGCCCAAATAATGGAGGACAACTTCAATATCTTATGTACATCTCTGGACCCTACCTCAAGCTTTTATATCATTTTTGTAAATGGACTGCTTATACTGCCATTACAAGAGACTTTCAGCAACTGACTGTAAAAAAGCAGACCTTCCCTCGTCCCCATTTTGTTTATTTTTTTTTTTTGTCCCTGCTTACTGGGTGGTGTCTGCACAGTTCAAATATTGACCCACCCAGCAGATCCAGAGTTATCCCACTGAGATCCTTCTGTCATCAGACATCGCTCGGTACCACGCATCCATGATGCTTGTGAAGTTATCGAAATGCCCACCTGCTTTTCCAGGTTCAGCCAGCAGGCCTTAAGATGATGGGCCACTAAGCCCACCCCCCTCCTCCTTTCTGAATAAAAGACTCGGATATGGGATGTGCATATCCCAGGAGGCACATCATTCGCCTAGCATGCAGGTAGGTTTATTTTATTGCAGAAGAGACATTGCAAGTCTCTTCAGCAATAAAGAAACTGACTGCTAACAGTTTTTCAATTTAAGATTTTAGTTCAGCTTTAACTGAACAATCTAAAGGTAGAAGCTGATTGGTTTCCATTCACAACTGCTCCAGTTTTGATACATTCCCAGGAATATCTAGCTTGCCTTATTAACAGATGAACAATAGTACTCAGAGCAGGAATTACACTTTCCTGCTCTTTTGGTCAACTACCCCCTCCTACTGCATACTACCATCCATGGCTCTGTGCATAGAATAACTGCTGGATGTGAGTGAATAGGGATCAGCACTGGTATTGGCACCCAGCAGCCTATATCAACTGGAGCACTCCAGAAAGCAGTTATTGAGTGTCCTTCAGCTTGTTTCTGATTACCTTTGACCTGACCTGATGATTTTGCCATTCTGTGTATGACCTGACTTGCCTCCCAACCTGCCTCTGGTCTTTTGCCTCCTCAACGTGACCTCAGACTGCATTCCTGACTCCGCTTACTGCCTTGCCCTTGTTTGCCTGGCTGCTGCTGACTTTGGCTTTTTTCCTTCACCTTGCTTTCTCTTCCTTATCTGATTCTGAGTCCATGTTGCTTGGCTGTTTCTGACCCCGGTTTATGGCCCTACTGGCTTCCTGTCCTGCCTCTGGACTTTTGCCTCTGCATCGTGACCTTGTGACTCTGCTTATTGCCTTCCCCTTGAACTAGCTTTCTGGCTCTTACTGACTTTGGCTTGTTTCATGGACTCTCTTTACTTCCTGATCTGGTACTGCGCTGCTTGGCTATTCTTGACCTCAGTTTGTGCTCCAACTCTGCCTCTGTCTACTGATCTGCTGACGGTCTAATCTAATTTCTGTAACCTGCTCTGGTACTTCAGTGTTCCTGTGATTGATTCTTTCCTTAGTGGTCCTCAGTCCTTTGCTCCACGCATCCCCCCCCTCCCCGGTTTCAAAAACGGGTGCACCTTCAAAAGAGGGCGTTGAAGTTAATACCAGTTTGAATCTAGACTCATGTAACATTTTTACATTTTCAAGATTTTATGTATTTGATAAGTGTTTCATGAATTATTATCTTATTGAGCAACAATAATACAGTATGTTATTTTAAGAATATACAGTACACATGGTGTTTTAACCTTGGATCACTGTTATATTAGGAATATACATGTGATATTGTAATCTTGGTTCTCTCTCCTCCTCTTGGGTACATTTAAAGTCCAGTTATATCTGACGGGTATTTTTATCATACTATTTACCAAAATAATGTGTATAATACCATCTGATGCTCTTTTTGGGCACAGCAGGGGGTCCGTGTGCCCGTTCACAGTTTCAGATACGAATCAGGTCCGAATTTTTCAGGCACCTGAAACAGAGCCAAAGACACACAGGACCCTTTTCTAATGCGGATGCGGCCACCCCGGAGCTGTGTGAACCGGCTCCATTTAGAGTGTGTCACACTTTCCTGTAATGCAAATTGGATGCGGTGAAACCCCATCCAATTTACATGTGTGAACCCAGCCAAAAGGTTTCTTTCTTAAATGCTAGTTTAAACTGTGGAAGGGTATAGCAAGCCCTATAATTATGTTTTGAAAGGTAGTGCCATTTCTGCCTTTGGGGCACAATAACTATTATGAGACCCAGAACGGCTTGATGAAAACAGATACATTGTTGAATTGCATAGGATAGCTGAACATCATAGTTGATCCTATACATCCCATTATGATCATCACATATCCATTACTGAAGTATTTAACCTGAAAGTGAAGCATGAGGGCATGTACCATGTAGCCAAAATTATCCGTATTCCACAAACACTGAAAGAAATACTAAAAAATTATGTTCTGTTCAACCAATAATGTGTGGCATGAAATTTCATTTATTTTGCCTGTATGATCCAGATGAAAAGTTTTCCTTCTCCATTTAACTGTCATAGGTCAAATAATAGAATCAACTCCAAGTAAAATTTTCATGTCTTTTTTTTTATTATTTTTTAACCTTTTTGATTTTCTTTTTGTTAAACAAAGAATTGTAAATGAGAAATGTTCAGAGTAGGGATAAAGCGAGGGAAGGGGATAGCACTGTCACAGGGCAGAGTCTGTATATTTCAGGTAATTGTTCCAGTTCATTGACATCTCCACAAAGAACAATATCTTACTGTATCCTGGAGAGCTTGATCAGTGCAAGACCCTTATCTCCACAACAAAGAGGGTCACAGAGGATGCCCAATCTCCTTCATGTGAAGCAAGAAAGAGACCAACATTTTGCCCCATGATCTTGGTCCAAGAGAGGACAGACTGTTCCCCTCTGTAGCAGCTATAATCCTGAGGTTAATATCCCTCATCCGCTGTACACCTGGGTTCCAATCACTCTCATGATCTCCTTTTGGATCTTGGGGTCCTGAGTGTTAATGTTGGCATCCCCCACCTGGCCATCTTCATACCTTTAATGAGAAAGACATTTTTTAGAACTGGAACAGTAACTTGAGTACAGCACAAATTGTAATCATATATTATACAGGACAGTTTGCACATTCAGGCAGACAGTGCAAGGGGCAATGGTAATATATAAATAAAACAAACCTGTAACAGCCAATCAGAATTCATCTTTTAAGCCATCTGACAACAGTAATCTGATAGCTGCCTGCTTGCTGTGGGATACGAATTTTGGAATTTCTAATGAGAAAAATTCTTAGATCAGAATATTAACTGCTAAACGCAAATGATGAGCAGTTAAACCCCCTGTTCCTATACCCATATTGACATCACATTTTTTAATTTAAAGGGAGAGTTCAAGAGTTGTACAATTGTGAGTCTTAGAAAACAGTTGTACATAGACTTTTAAAAGTCATAGCAGGCAGGTCTTTTCAAGAATCTTTATCTCAGCTGACAAAATGATTACTTTTAAAATCAAGAGCATGGTCAAATCCTTTCAGGTATTCTGTAAACAAAAATGCACATTTATGCATAATATACTATAGGACTAGTATTCCACAGCTTAATAACTGAACCTTATTTAGGCAGGCCACAGATGATACAATTCTCTTTCCTGCAACCATGGGTTAAATGTTACTTCTCAATGGAAACCTGATCCTAGGACAATGCACATTATTGCCTTGATAAAATTAACATCAGAAGTCCCATCACATTAGAGTCCCCCCCATCGCATCAGAGACCTTCCTATACATAAGCGTTCCCCTATGACAAAATTCTCCCATAAGAGAAAGAACCATAGGAAAGAGAATAGCATCACTCCGCCAGTTTATTAAAACCCATTAAAAACATAAACATATTGCACTCACAAAGTAATGTGCTTGTCTCACAACTCACATGAGTGTCACACGCGATGTCATGCCAGAAGTCTCCACCACTATGCTTTTCATTATCAGTCATGCATCTCCTGAGGATGTCTGTTTATGACAAAATGCGTAGATGTAGAGTCTTCCAGCACAACGTCACTTCCGTGATTTGGAGCGCACGCTGGCTCCAGATTGTGCCTGAGTAGCGGCGCTGCTTTACGAGCATTGCCACATTATCCTTCATGCTGGGCAAGCACATTCGTTTGTGAGTGCAATATTTTTTTATGTTTTTTAATGGGTTTTATTAAACTGGTTATGCTAAGATCTTTCCTATGATTCTTTCTCAATTATATGGGCCAGTGGACTGAGGATATCTGAACAAAGGTATAGTAGTTGGGAGATACCCTCTAATAAAGCTTATGCGACCCACCTCAGCATAAGCTTGGGGCATCAACATATGCAGATGAGTGCATACCCTGGTGGGGGAACAGAAGGTGGAGTGTGGTGGTGATTTATGGAACACGCAAGGCAATTTATTTGGAAAACCTAATTATAGGGACAGTCACTAGTTTATATTTATGTACAGAAGCACTTTGAAGATCTGGATGGACTTTTGTATATGCTTTTTTTTGTTTTATTTGCATCTTTTATGATGCACTTTATGATAGCACATGTATGTGATTGTGTGGTTTATGACTAGCTACTTTAATAATTTATGATTTACACTTGTTACAGTATTTGATAGTTATAGGATTAAGTGCAGCCTTTTTTTTTACTGATTTACTGTATGGTGTATACATACAGCTGCAAGAAAAAGTATGGGAACCCTTTGATATGATATGGATTTCTGCACAAATTGGTCATAAAATGTGATCTGATCATCATCCAAGTCACAACAATAGACAATCACAGTCTGCTTAAAATAATAACACACAAAGAATGAAATGTTGCCATGTTTTTATTGAACACACCATGTAAACATTCACAGTGCAGGTGGAAAAAGTAAGTGAACCCCTAGACTAATGACATCTCCAAGAGCTAATTGGAGTGAGATGTCAGCCAACTGGAGTCCAATCAATGAGATGAGATTGGAGGTGTTGCCCTGCCCTATAAAAAACACACACCAGTTCTGGGTTTGCTTTTCACAAGAAGCATTGCCTGATGTGAATGATGCCTCACACAAAAGAGCTCTCAGAAGACCTACGATTAAGAATTGTTGACTTGCATAAAGCTGGAAAGGGTTATAAAAGTATCTCCAAAAGCCTTGCTGTTCATCAGTCCACAGTAAGACAAATTGTCTATTAATGGAGAAAGTTCAGCACTGCTGCTACTCTCCCTAGGAGTGGCCGTCCTGTAAAGACTGCAAGAGCACAGCGCAGACTGCTCAATGAGGTGAAGAAGAATCCTAGAGTGTCAGCTAAAGACTCACAAAAGTCACTGGCAAATACTAACATCACTGTTAGTGAATCTACAATACGTAAAACACTAAACAAGAATGGATTTCATGGGAGGATACCACAGAGGAAGCCACTGCTGTCCAAACAAAACATTGCTGCACGTTTACAGTTTGCACAAGAGCATCTGTATGTTCCACAGCAGTACTGGCAAAATATTCTGTGGACAAATTAAAGCAAAGTTGAGTTGTTTGGAAGAAACACACAACACTATGTGTGGCGAAAAAGAGGCACAGCACACCAACATCAAAACCTCATCCCAACTGGGAAGTATGGTGGTGGGGGCATCATGGTTTGGGGCTGCTTTGCTGCATCAGGGCCTGGACGGATTGCTATCATCGAAGGAAAAATGAATTCCCAAGTTTATCAAGACATTTTGCAGGAGAACTTAAGGCCATCTGTCTACCAGCTGGAGCTCAACAGAAGATGGGTGTTGCAACAGGACAATGACCCAAAGCATAGAAGTAAATCAACAACAGAATGGCTTAAACAGAAGTATATACGCCTTCTGAAATGGCCCAGTCAGAGCCCTGACCTCAACCCGATTGAGATGCTGTGGCATGACCTCAAGAAAGCGATTCACACCAGACATCCCAAGAATATTGGTGAACTGAAACAGTTCTGTAAAGAGGAATGGTCAAGAATTACTCCTGACCGTTGTGCATGTCTGATCTTCAACTACAGGAAACATTTGGTTGAAATTATTGCTGCCAAAGGAGGTTCAACCAGTTAATAAACCCAAGGGTTCACATACCTTTTCCACCTGCACTGTGAATGTTTACATGGTGTGTTCAATAAAAACATGGCAACATTTCATTCTTTGTGTGTTCATTAGTTTAAGCAGACTGTGATTGTCTATTGTTGTGACTTAGATGATGATCAGATCACATTTTATGACCAATTTGTGCAGAAATCCATATCATTCCAAAGGGTTCACATACTTTTTCTTGCAGCTGTATATCTGTACTCTATTTAAGGGCAGCGGTGACCCACATAGCACATAATATACACTGTTTAAAAAAATTAAAGGAACACTTTTTAATCCGAGTATAGCTTTAAGTCAAGTAAGCTCCTGGGATATTGATCTGGTCAGTAAAGTAACAGATGGGGATTGTTAATCAGTTTCAGCAGCTTTGGTGTTAATGAAATTGACAACAGGTGCACTAGATGGGCAACAATGATACGACCTCTAAAACAGGAATGGTTTTACAGGTGGAGGTCACTGACATTTTTTTTTCACTACTAATCATTTCTGACTGATTTTCATTAGTTTTACATTTGGCTAGGGTCAGTGTCACTACTGATAGCATGAGGCAATACCTGGACCCTATGAAGGTTGCACAGGCAGTCTAACTCCTCCAGGATGGCACATCAATACATGCCATTGCCAGAAGGTTTGCTGTGTCTCCCAGCATAGTCTCAAGAGCATGGGGAAGATTCCAGGAGACAGGAAGTTATTCTAGGAGAGGTGGACAGGGCCATAGAAGGTCCCTTACCCATCAACAGGACCAATATCTGCTCCTTTGTACAAGGAGGAACAGGATGAGCACTGCCAGAGCCCTCCAAAATGACCTTCAGCAGACCACTAGTGTGAATGTCTCTGACCAATAATAAACAGACTTCATGAGGGTGGCTTGAGGGCCGATGTCCTCCAGTGGGACCTATGCTCACTGCCCGGCACTGTGGAGCTCGATTGGCATTTGCCATTGAACACCAGAATTGGCAGGTCTGCCACTGGCATCCTTTGATTTCCACAGATGAGAGCAGGTTCACCCTGAGCACATGTGACAGACGTGAAAGGGTCTGCTGCCTGTAACATCGTTTAGCATGACTGGTTTGTTGGTGGGTCAGTGATGGTCTGGGGAGGCAAATCCATGAAGGGACACCGAGACCTCTACAGGCTAGACAATGGCACATTGACAGCTATTAAGTATTGAGATTAAATCCTTGGACCCATTGTCAGACCCTACGCTGGTGCAATGGGTCCTGGGTTCCTCCTGGTGCACGGCAATGCCCAGCTTAATGTGGCTAGAGTATGCAGCCAATTCCTGGAGGATGAAGGAATTGATTCCACTGAATAGCCCGCACGCTCGCCTGACCTAAATCCAAAAGAACACCTCTGGGACATTCTGTTTCGGTCCATCAGACGCCGCTAGGTCGCACTTCAGTCTGTTCAGGAATTCAGTGATGCCCTGGTCCAGATCTGGGAGGAAATACCCCAGGACACCATCTGTAGTCCCATTAGGAGCATGCCCCAATGTTGTCAGGCATGCTTACAAGCACGTGGGGGCCATACAAATCATTGAGTACCATTTTGAGTTGATGCAATGAAATTTCAGCAAAATGGACTAGCCTTCTGCATCATTTTTTCACTTTGATTTTAGGGGTGTCTTTGAATTCAGCCCTTTTCTAGGTTGATAATTTTCATTTCCATCAAACAACGTGGCATCCTTTCATTTCTAACACATTTTTCAGTCCATATTAGTATAGATATCCAGCGTGATTTTTTTCCCCATTGAGATCTGATGTTTTCAAAGTGTTCCTTTAATTTTTTCGAGCAATGTATATACATATATATAATTTTTAAGCGTGAGTGTTTCCACGTACCTTTTCCACATCTTTTCATGTGCCACATACTCCACTTTCCGAAACCCCTAACAAGAGGAATCTCATAGAATCTCATCTCGTGATAGCGATTGACAAATAAATTGTATGCTATAGTTTCTGTTGTAAAGTGTTCTTCTCTGGCTCTCACCCTCAGGACCTATGTGGCTGTCAGAGCCCTTTCCACCACTCATCCTGTGGCCATTACCACCTGGGGTGTTCCAGCCGCTGTCTCTTTTACATACCATACAAAGCTGCTTCACAGCAATTTGCTGGTCTGTTTCAATGGGAAGCGTAACCTTGTCTTCTTCATTACATGCATGAGAGTTCCTCGCACACAAAAGTTAGTATAATATTTGTATACAGCTGCGGTTGCCTTGATGTTGAATCCTTAAATCTTACACATAACATGTTTTAGCCTAGATGACATGAGGAATGCCAACTTGCTTGAAAATCTGCTCACACGCACAGTGGCACTTTAGCTTCAAACAGTGGAGGGCAGGGGGAGAGGCAAGATTGGGTACACCCTGGACTGAAGTATTCTCATGGCTTTCTCACTCCAACTGATAGCATCTGCAGCCCTGTTGTATAAAATCGGGCAAAGAAGCCAAGCTTGATTGCTCATTATCCCAATGCCCTTGGAGGGGAGCAAAGAAATAATAATAGCATATTGCAGATGTTATTGTAGACATACTGCAGATGTTCGGTCCCCGCAGGTGTATTTGGTCCCCCCCATTCATGTGCCATTGCAAATAATAGAATAAATTACCTTGTTTTGCTTGTTTTATGAATGTTTGACATGTTTTATGTTTCATGAATACACAGAGTGCAGTATCTCCTGCTTCACCAGAAAAATATGTGACCTCTGGAAGGTTGTTAGCTTCCTTATACCGGTACACTGGTGTGGGATTGTTGACCTGGCCATGCTCTTCTCTAAGATGTCTCCTAAAACACAGTAATAAAACTACTCTCTCTTATCACAAAAAGACTCAATACTCAGGGGAAAAAGTCCCAAACTCTACATGAACTTCACAAAGAGAAAGCACAAAATGTTTTTTTTCTGCAGGAAAAAGTAACTAAATTCCTAGATTATCAAACTACAGATTCCTCACGTTGTCCACACCACCAACACAATATACAAAACTAAAGGGGTCACAGGACTTTATTCCAGCCCCCCTTCACTCAAACTGAACAACTGTAGACAGAGAAGGTTTTCATTTGTTTTTTAAAGGTACCAGAGGAGTAATTAATAAACTTCCCTAACTACAAATAGGTACCCTACCTTTTCCGAAAAACTGCATCAGTGTAAAACTGGGATGCTAATAGTAGGAGACCACTTCAACCCCCTCAACCCCTTACTGGACACCTCCACAGGGGCTTCCTCTATCCTCTACAGAGCGCTGTGTTAAATCAAGAAACAAATCTCTACACTTATGTTCCATGACACTTTCCCATGACACAGAAGCAAATGAAACCCAGTAAAAGCTTAAATCCTGATGAATTTCCTGTATGTTATTACAAAAGTCTAGAAATAACAATGAATCTCCATTTTGTTACAGACTGCAAGTCTCTCCCTGATCAACCCACCTCTCCCTGCCTACTAGAAGCAAACATTCCAAAGAAGTCCAAAGAAGAGAAGGACCCTACTCAAGTACCCAATTACAGGACCGTCTCACTTCTCAATGTAGATATATGTCAAGATTTTTAGTGATTTTATCGCTATATTCAATCCTTGGAGCAAGAGTGATATTGAAAAGTCACTGTCAGGACCCCGACTTTAACCGGGGACCTCCACTGTGGCTGGCAATGACTCTACTTACTGAGCCACCTGGAATACTGAACAGCTCCCTGAACAAATCCTTGAATGATCCTGCCATGAATCTTAATTGCCTTGAACCCTTTGCTCCTCCCATGAACTTTCTGATTTAAGCCATGTCTCTGCACTTCCTGGTTTCCAGAATATTGTGCCTTCACCAGCCAATATCTCGCTTGTCTCTCCTGCTACCGTCCGTATCTCCGCTACCATTTGTTATCGACATATAGCTTGTTCCTCGACTATGCTTCTGCTTAATCCCAACCTGCAACTGCTCGTTACCGACCTTTGGCCACTCCTAGACTATGCTTCTGCTTAATCCCAACCTGCAACTGCTCATTACCAACCTTTGGCTACACCTAGACTACGCTTCTGCTTGATCCCAAACTGCAAAATCTGCTACTGGACCCTGGCTTGCTCACATCCTGGTGGGGCGATCCTGAGGGCCGCAACCTGGTACTAACACGCAGCAAAATCCATCTCCACCATCAGGAGCACTGGTGAACACCGGTTAGTACTTAGATTCTGCACCTCAGGTGAGCCTGTGTCATCTGCCAGAGTGACCTGCCTGTGTTCCTATCCTGCTGGTTCCTGCGTAAGCTGCTATTGCTACTGGTCTTCGATCCTGACTCCAGACCGTGACAGTCACCTTTCTCAAACCTGTATGATCCAAAACGGGACTTGTCTGTGGTCCCCTCTATTTCCCTAAATATATATAATCACTTTGGAGTCATTCCTTAGGCATCTAAATACCAACCCCAACATTGAAAGACTTTACCATAGTCCAGGCAGAATATAATGTAAACTTGATGTTTTTATATTTTTTATGAATTCCCACATCACACAATCCAATCTAATTTTAGGTATTATTGGAAGAGCGCCACATTTTATTTAATTAAACACTTGACCTCTGGAAAATTTACACCCTTCATGACTAGGTAATTTTTTAATTTTGGCACTGCATTACTTTAACTGACAATTGCGCCGTCATGCAACCCTGTACGCAAATAAAATTGTCAATTTTTTCCTCAGAAACAGAGCTTTCTTTTGGTGGTATCTGATCACCACTGGGTTTTTTTTTTTTTTAAAAAGACAGAAAATGTTAAAACAATATATAAATTTTACTTTCTGCTATAAAATATATCCAATAAAAAAATGTAAAAAATAACATTTCTTCATAAATTTAGGCCAATATATATTCTGCTACATATTTTTGGTTAAAAAAATCCCAAAGGGCTTATATTGATTGGTTTACGCAAACTGTCAGGTGCTTTTACTAAGGGCTGTGCCGGTTTCTATTCCCTGCTTTGCATGGAAAGAAAACTGACACATACCCGCTCTGTATTGTTTACATTGACAGAGCTCTGTCCTGTCTTCCTCCTCGCCAATCAGTGAGTGCCAGCGTTTAATCATTGGCCAGCACCCGCTGATTGGCTTGTGCTGTGACTAATCACAGCACAGCCGTTGCGCACGCCCCCTATCCGTAAGTGATAGGTGATCTAGCCCAGGAGAGAGGCTCTGCTGTCGTACTCATACATGAGGTGGTCAGCAAGCGGTTAAAAAACAACTATACTAAATCTTTTGCACTTAACATAACCCTACCCCAAGATGTTGTGGCATTATGGCAACAAAATTTCCTGTTTGTGTGGTAATCTGGTGTGATTACCTACCTAGGTATGCAGCTCCCATATAATTTAATGTAATTACATCTTATTCCTTCAAGACATACATGTTCAAAAGACATGAGACAAAATATACTCCTTTTGGTTTGGAGGATCAACCATCCTAAAGATGAACCTTAGTAACCTTCATACTCTACATCTTTCAGATCATTCCGATACACCTTCCCAAAGTCTTTATCTGTTCGCTGCAAAGAATGTTCTATACATTCATCTGGAAGCATTCTACCGCTAGAGTAAACCTTGCCCACCTGACATTACCAAAACATGGAATTGGTCTTCTAGAGCCTCATGCAATTATTATTGGGAAAGTCAACTAGAGCATTCATTCTGCATTAAGAGTGGGTAGATCTGGAACAAACCAATATGAGTCGACACTTCCAATCCATGTTGTGGGTTCACCCCAAACAATCCCACTGGTCAACGCAAGACCACCTCATAGATTCTACTTTAAAATGCTTATTTGGCATCCTTAAGTCCCTTACTTTCTACAGGCCCTCTCACACCTATGTGCATGATCCCAGATTTTGAACTGGGCACATCTCCAAACTTCCTAAAGGCCTACTAGCCACACACACATTCTAGCATACCAATTCCTAAAGAATTCAATCTTCCATGACAGAGCTATCTTGATTGACGAAACACTTGCAGGCCAATTGGTCCAACTTTCAAATATGACATTTTCTTCACTGCCCCAAAGCTTGCCATGTGTTTGCAGGACCACTAATTCCTCTGGAATTTCAGATGACCCCCCAAAAAATACTTAGGCTTCATGCCCACTGCAGAGCTCCCTTAGCAGAAAACATGCTCATATAGAGCGTTTTGTACACATGTTTAAGTGCGTTTAGGAGTGTTTAGCATTTTTTCTGCCAGAAAGCTCCAATCAAGAATGCAAACCAGAAGGTTGTTTTTTTTCCTGCCTCTAAACGCTGAGCTAATGTGCATGGGCACATGGGATAATATTGAACTGCTTCTACAGGCAAGACACAAACCTCTTGTAGCAGCAGAGTTTTTTAAGCCAGTGTGCATGGACCCTTAATCTCCACCCTGTATTCTAACCTGTTTGCTGCACATAACCCCTTTCCCAAAACTGGACCAACCTATAGAGCAGTGATGGCCAACCTTGGCACCCCAGATGTTTTGGAACTACATTTCCCATGATTCTTAACTGCTCTGCAGAGTGCATGAGCATCATGGGAAATGTAGTTCTAAAACATCTGGGGTGCCAAGGTTCACCATCACTGCTATAGAGCATAGGAAAAAGGCCAGCTCCCATGCTGACAGAAGTGAATAAGGGTAACAACCTCACTATCCACAAAAAACTCTAAATGCCACCCAGGCTAATGGCTACAAGTTATGCTCTTGATGGTACAGAACCCATCCCTCTTTTTTTCACAGAATCCATCTGTTTTCTACCTTCACTTTCTGACTGAGGCTAGTGCTCTACCAAAGTAGAAGGCAGTTTGTTGCTGATATAGTGGTACTGCCCAAATCTCTTCCCCCAATGGAAGACTGTCCAAAGCATTATTTCAACAACCATAACCAGCAACAACCCAGACTTCCCAGCAGCACAATACTTTCTCAACTTGCTCCACCACGCCACTGCTCCGAAATCTCTGACCCTGCCTATGAATAATGTTGATAATTTGTATACTCTTGAGATGCCCCCTCTCTAATTATCCTGTTTACTGTTATCACTGAGAGTAAAAAATTTCACTTGTGATATGGCTAAAAAATGCAGGAAAGGCAACGTTGGAATCTGATTTAATAAAAAGTCTGTATAATTTCGTATGTAAGTTTCTAAAGGGGTGACACGTTGCAAAGAGATCTTTGTATTCTACCACATATACCATAGTCATCTAAAATACCAAAGTTCTAGCAAAGAACATGCATCACAAACATTAATATTTAGTATTGTACATGGCATAGATTTAGTTACTTACACAAAGAAAAAACGTGTGCAGACATGGTCAGACACAGGGCACACCCAAATATTCCCATGCTTCTGCAGATCCTTTGATGTTATTACTATGAAGAAGCATAATGATGTTATGATCAGGATAAATCAAGAAACTTTCAGTAACATCTGAAAGAATGTTTAACAAGACAGGCTGTAGTGAACATCAGAAAGGTAATTTAGACATGCGACATAGAGGCTTACATACAGACAATGAGAATACAAAGATGCAAGCCTTGCCAGAATCCCTTTAATAAAGAGGAAACAGACTTAAAATAGAGCGTATACAGGGATACCCCGCTTTAAGTACACTCACTTTAAGTACACTCGCGAGTAAGGACACAGCTTGTTCAGCTTGGCATGACACTACTCCCGGTTTTTAACATTGGCGTCTATAGGAAATCTTGGTCAGCTTGACATGGCACTGCTCCCAAACCATAAGTGACAGGGATACCAAACTTAGGGAGCACCGAGAGGGGACCCAGGACTACAACATATCATGTTTGTGGCTGGCCAGCTTGCCTAGGTAATCTACTATGTCATAGTCCTGGATCCCCTTAACATGCTCCCCAAGCTTGGTGTCCTTGTCAACATGGTTTGGGAGCAGTGCCATGTCAAGCTGACCAAGATTTCCTATGGAGCTAGTGTATTTACATGCATTGAGAAATGAAAAAAAGTATTGCTTCACTTTAAGTACATTTTCGTTTTACATACATGCTCTGGTCCCATTGTGTACTTAAAAGTGGGGTATGCCTGTATAGAATGTTCAATTACTGCACACTTTTATCATTGTATCACATCAAGTGTATCTATTTCAACATATAAAATCATATATACATTTCCATATTGTATTTCTGTTATTTGTAGCCTACGCCTATTATTCTGAATAATCTTAAAGTTTGAAAACGCATTTTTGGAACATCCCCACAAGTCAGTGACATATAGGGGTTTATTTACCAAAACTGGAGAGTGCAAAATCAGGCTCACTTCTGCTTAGAAACCAATCAGCTTCTAACCCCAGCTTGTTCAATTAAAGGGGGAACTCCACTTTTGTGGGGGGAAAAAATAGCAAATTAAGGAAAAACAATATAGCGTATACAATATCGACACAAATCATATTGCATTTAAATGTTATTAAAAATCACCTTTCCTTTTCAATTTGCAGCCACTGTAATTTCCTGAAAATGCAATGCAATATGGCTACCTGGAGCTGTTCTGTACACAAAATGTGTACTGACCACCCCCAGAAACATAATTTCCTGCTTGTGTGATTGGCTCACTGATTTTCTCAGAAGTCTACACTAAGATACAAATCAGATTTCATGCATCCCCTGCAACAAAAATGTCATTTTTGGTGACATACCCCCACTAGGAACACATCTAAAGGGATGCAGGCCCAGGAGATTTCCTCATTAGTGTCTTGTAGCTGCCACAGCTGATAGATAATTATACCACTCCCATTAGACCCACTCAGCACAGAGGCACAGAAGAGCACACAGGGATTTCTTCAGAATAACAAAAGGAAGGAATCTGCAACAAAGTTTGTTATAAACCTTGCAATGTACATACCCGTGTTTCCCCGAAAATAAGACCGGGTCTTATCTTAAGTTTGGCTACAGAAAACACACTAGGGCTTATTTTCAGGGGATGTCTTACTTTTTTTACGGTATGTAAAATGACGATCTTAAATTGATTGCAACCCTAAAATAAATAAATAAATATCCTGATCCCTTAAAGCATGATAGGCAGCACAGTGCTTGTGCTGTGTCATTTAGCCCTCCCTATGTTCTAAAAAAACTTGAATAAAACAATAAAATGTTCTCATCCCATGTCAGTTCAGGAGTCAGCATTATGACATTCTGTAATTCCAAAAATAAACCTTGAATAAAGTCATTGTAAAATTCATTGTAAAATTATGTGATCGAATATGTAAAAAGATTATGTAATGTGCAGTGTGTCTCCTTTTGTAACTTTATTGTGAAAAATACCTTATTTACAGCGCCGCTGGGCACTTATGTGACCCCCTGGCGCACTACTTTCCCTCTCCGAATACTGCAGAGGGAAGGGCTGAGATCCCCACTGATGTCAACCCTGCTCCAAGCACTGCAGAGGGAGGGACCACTGACAAAAGCCGGGGGGAGAGGAGAAGAACAAAAGGAGACACGCTGCTCATTTATATAATCTTTTTACAAAATTAATTATGTGTTTTTACAAGGATTTACTAGGGCTTATTTTCAGGGTAGGGCTTATATTGCAGCCATCCCTGAAAATCCCTCTAAGTCTTATATTTGGGATAGGGCTTATTTTCAGGGAAACAGGGTAGATCACCCAGAGGGGAATTTTTTTTCTCAACAAAAGTGGAGTTCTTTTTTAAGCTTTGGCAATAAAACCTGGAAACTGTTTGGTTTCTATGCAGAAATTAGCCTGATTTTGCACTCTCCAGCTTTAGTAAATAAACCTCATAGTCACTAAAGCCTCTGAATAGGCACTGTTGTGTCACACATTTCACAGAGCCTGCCTTATAAAATACAGAGGCAGAGGTGCCGAGAGAAGGAGGCGGAGTCAATACAGGAAGCAGGCAGCAAGGTACCATGGGAAGTAAGGTAAATGACAGATCGCCAAAGGCCCCATCATTCTAATAATATAGTCAAAATGTAAAAAATAAAAAAGATGGACTTTTGAGGAAACAACACAACAATATACATTTTATTGTTACAAAGACCATAAAATTACACTCTTAAAAACATGTTAATAGGTTGTGCATAACAAACCTCCCTTAACCTCCCTGGCGGTATGATTATGTCAGGAATTACATACCAAAAGCGGTACAATTGTTTTCATGGAAATTTGGCGTTATGTATTATAGGCCTACAATACTTAGTAATTACTGACTTAAACCTGACCAAAACAAGAGTCTAGTAGACATCCCAGATGTGATAAATTTGAAACACAAACGCGTGAATTATAATCGAATCAATAATATTATTTTATTATTTAATATATAATATATATAATAAAATTATATTATTGATTAGATTATAATTCATGCATTATATATTATATATAGATATATGTGTGTGTGTATATATATATATATATATATATACACACATATATACACATATATATATATATATATATACCGGTATATATATATATATACCGGTGTATATATATATATATATATATATGCATATATATATATAATATAAAATGTGTTTTGTGCAACGTTTTTTTTTTTTTTTTTAATTTCCCTCCCTAGTTCCGCTCCCATGCAGCATTGCTGTTGCAGGGAACGGAACTAGGAAGTGATCACACTGACGGAGGACGGAGGAGCGGCGGGACTCTCGGCTGGCAATCTCAGCAATGAGAGATCATCGCTGGATCGCCAGGACAAGGTAAGAGAACACCGCTGCGCTCTCTGCACATCCACCCCGAGCGTGACTCGGGGTTACTGATCCTGCAATGAAAAATCCACCCCGAGTCACGCTTGGGATTACCGCCTAGGTGGTTAAAGAGTCTCCCATAGAGTAAATGACACCAACCCATAATGACACATATGTATACAATTCCTAATTCAGAGTGATAGGTAGGTGTCCCCTGTGGGTAGGCCGTTGCTCAATTCCTCAACATGTTTCGCGGAATTAACCCACTTCTTCAGGAGGTGAGGGGGGGGGGGGGCAAGTAAAATAAATTATAGCACCAAACAAGAGAGGGCACAAAAGTTTGGTCAAAAGCCCCCTGGGGGCAGGTGTGGGCATAAACCAAGGCGGCAATAAACTACACTCATATACTGAATGGGCTCACAACAATAATGTTCCACATGTAAATAGAAAAAGGGAACCATATTATGTAAATATCACTAAGGATACCACAGCAAAAGGCTAGATATCAACATCACACTCCAGTCCGCCAAGAGCTAAAACGCGGCTGGTAGAGGCCAATACAATCATAAATCTTAACCAGCAACCAGTGCAGGGATACCAAAAGCCTCCCAACACCTGCATTTTCACAGGGCAAACTGCTATGCAAACTTTTTATAAATTCACATCCTACTGTGCCCTTTATTGGATTTTGAGTAAAACACTTTGATTGGTCTAGATCAGAGGTCTCCAAACCTTTTAGAATGAGGGCCATCATATATTATTTTACAGATATGCCAAAGCAAGTCACTTTTTCAGATAATCTATTCAAATGTAAATAAATTAATGAGTTTTACTTGGAATTTTTTTTTTACTCAGAATTTTATTATTTAGAAAAACTGAGAAATAATCTTCAGTCGCAACCAAAGCCCCTTACATCAGAGTCTTCATCAAAGTCCCCCTTACATCAGAGTTTCCTTTACATGACAGCCCGCATCGAGTCCTATTTTACATCAGAGGGCAGGTTAAAATCTTGCAGCGGGCCAAATTTGGCCCCAGTTTGGAGACCCCTAATCTAGATGGAAAATCCAATCATACAGTAGATAAGTAGGATAATAAGGTATATGGAACACAATGAATTAATTGACAATGCTGCAATTGAATATAAAATCGTTCCATGTATGGCCACTATTAGCAAGACCACCTGACTTTCTTTCCTGCTCACAACAGTCAGCAGGCAGGAACTGAGGCAAAGTCTGCAAATGGCTCAAAAAACAGAAAAAAAGATCTGACAGGTCTTCTAGTCTCCCCCTATTCAAAGTGTAAAGTAAGGGAAGGTTCTGTGTCCCAAAGGGGAGATTTTCCTTCACGTCCTGTCACATAGGCAAACAGGAAGTGAGAGGAAATCTTTCCATACTGGTGAAATCCTGGAATGTCACCAGAACTAGTGTCCCCATTGGAAGCGTTCCCCTCCATTACTATTCTGGTGTCATCCCAAAATTGTGATGTAACAGTAAACAGGATAAATAGAGAGGGCACAGACAGTTATAAAGACAGACAGGTGTTCTAATCCCTCTCTACTCTATCCAAAATTAGAAAAAAAAAGTTGTGTTTTTAATTACATCTTTTTTTTACAAATTATCTTTTGAAAAGGTGGTATCCAATACTTCCTTTAGATACATTGTAATAAAAAACATTTTATTTCTGTCTATGTTGTTGTTGGAGAGTTCCCCTGATTAAATGTCTGGTAAAACATCATCATTAGAGGAAGTGAGGAAAAGTCTCTATGATGGTGCTGTGGAAAGCAGTAAAAACCTGACAGAGGTTCTCTTCCCTACTCTATCCAAAACTAAGATGCAAAAGTTTTAGCTAGACATAATTTATGGTATGGAAAATCTTAAAGAGGTTGTAAACTTGTTTAAAATTTATTTTTTTTTTTTTTTTTAAAACCTGCAAGAGAAAGACATAATGAGCTAGTATGCATCGCATACTAGCTCATTATGAAATACTTACCTTAGAACGAGCCCCCGCCGTGCCGCTCTCTTACCTGTATGACGGGCGACATGACATGTCGCTCGTGTTCAGGGATCGCGGCATCCGGTCATCTGATTGGCCGGAGCCGCGGTGACGTCACTCCCGCGCACGCGCGCGGGAGCCGACGGTCACGGCACGGGGCTCTGAAGGAACGGCACGATCAGCCGTTCCTTTAGAGCGCATGCGCCAGTGACGTCACTGGCTGCATTAAAGGTAAATATCTCCTAAACGGTACATGTTTAGGAGATATTTACAGTACCTTTAGGTAAGCCTTATCATAGGCTTACCTATAGGTACAACTTCCTGAGGAGGGTTTACTTCCTCTTTAAGAAGAGTTGACTAGCTGCCCACGAGATACCTTGTGTCTTTTGAAGAATGGAGCCTGTTGGTGGCTTTAGGCAACTGCCACACCTTTCTCCAGACCTTTGCTTGCTTTCTATGCATCAACCACTATAGTAACACCGCTTTCAAACATTTTTCTTATTTCACTTATACACCTAATTTGAACCATAGGAAATCAATTAAATAGAGTCAGTTACCTTCACACAGTGCAATACAATTGAGATTCCGACTCTGCAAAAAACGGGACTGGAGACATCGAGTCTAATAGAGAGAGAAAGGTAGAATAACAAATGTCAGAAATGGCAAACATCATGGTAGGGGACTGCGAGAGTGCTATGGGCATACCAGCTTGCATGCCTGCTGTGCCAGGCTGACAACATAGGGGGTGATGTTTTTTTTTGTTTTTTTTACATCTATTGTTAAAAAGAGTTAAAAAAGAAACAAAAATTAAAGCAGAGCTCCACCCAAAAGGCGAAGTTCTGCTTTAAGCACTCCTCCCCCCCCCCCCCTATGCCACATTTGGCATGTCATTTTTTTTTTTTTTGTGGTCAGTGCCGCGCGGGTACCTAGTTTTCGCTCCCACTTCCATTTGGACCCCCTAGGCTAGGGGTATTAAATTAAAATTCATGGAGGTCCGACCAGTAAAATTTTCTACCACTAGAGGTCCAAACCAAATTTTTTTCAGCCCTCTCATCCTATAGGATAGGACAATCCTTTTATTCAGTGTCCTCAGTTCCCCCCACACATCAGAGTACCCCACTTCACAGTGTTCTTAGGCCTTGTACTCAACCCCCTCACATCACACACCCTCTTTATTCACACCAGTCCCCAACCCCCCTTTAAACCATCACTCCTGCCACACAGTATTGTCCTCTGCCCCTTCACATCTCTCCCACACATTACTGTGGGGTGGGCAATTTCACATATACCCTCCCCCCCACAGTCTGTGCCCCCTTCATACCACCCCCAACTCACCCCACCCCACAGTACCATCCTTTTCCCCTTCACATCACTTCCCCTTCACATCACCCCCCAGCAGAACTGTGCCCCCTTCACATCCCTCAACAACACTGCCCCTCTTTATATCCCCCCCCAGAGCACTGCCCCCCTCACATCATCACAACCCTCACCCCACACACACACAATATTATGCTCTGCCCTCCTCCACCTCAGCATTGTTCTCCTTTATATCACCCCCCCCCCACAGCACTGCTCCCTCCCTTTACATCACACTTCCCCCTCACAGCACTGCCCCTCTTCATGTTTTACTTTCCTCCCCCAGCACTGCCCTCCCTTTGCATCACCCCCCCCGGCACACTGCCCCTCTGCATCTCCCCCCCCCCCCAGTACTATCCCTTTTTACATCCCCCCCAGCACTGCCCCTCTTCACAATTTACCCCCTCCCACAGCACTGCCCCTTCACATCATTCCCCCCACACATAGCCAGAGTAGTGTTCTCTGCCCCCCCCCCTCTCCTATTTTAAAGCGAAGATTTCTGGACCAAGTGTGGGAGGCTTAGTACAGCACTGAATCGAGTGTGGGAGGAGGGGGAGGCAGAGCATTTATGGACTGAGTGTGGGAGCTGGAGCTGCCGGGGTTAACTTTTCGAGTTAACCAGCAGGTGATGGGCTGCAGAGCGGTCTTAGCTGCCAATCACCTGCCGATAAATATAAAAAGTTGACCCCGGCAGCTCCCGCTTCTGCACTCCGTTCAATGCTGTGTGTCCCACACTCGGTCCAGAAATGCTCTGCCTCCTGCTGTCCACTCTGTCTAAGATAGGAGAGTGAAGGGGGGGGGGGGCAGAGGATACTACTCTGGCTGTGTGTATAGGGGAAAGATGTGAGGTGGGGGTGGTGACGGAGACTGGCGGCTTCTAAGTGGCATGGTCCCGGGTCCACATGGATCAGCTGCTCGGTCTGCATCCGGACCGCGGTGGGATGTGTAGTTCTGCAACAGCTGCAGGGCCGTAGTTTGGGAATCCCTGACATAGACAATTAGGGCCCGTTCACACTGGGATCACACAGGAACACATACCGCATTGCTGTGTGATTCCGGCTTGTTCCTGTGCAGTGAGGTTTTGCAGCCCATTCATGGGAATGGGCTGTAAGTTACACCAGAATGTGGAAAAAGTAGTGCATACACTACTTTTAAAAACATGCTGCACCAAATTGCATGGTATTGTGGTACCATGCAGTGAGCTGCCGGCAAACGCACTGCATTTACGATCTGCATTTGTGGGGCTGTTAACATTATACTGTCATCTGCATGAACATTGCAAGGGAGGTGCATTCAAAGCATCTTTCCCACACTGTGTTCTGGTGTGAACCGGTGTGATACCATTTTTATTACAACTTACTTTATTTACTTTCATTACTAATACAAAATGCAGTTCTTCACCATTTTATCCTGACAAATATGAATATATAAATGTGCAAAAATGTAACACTTATCTTATTTTAAGCAGGACTAATGGTACAGTACGTAAAGGAGCAGATGGTAATAAATGTCTCTTGATGTACAGTGAATGGCTTTAGAAACATACCTGTAGTATTCTCACCCATGTATACCAAAACGAAGAAATAATCTACTTCCATACATACTACTATTATCTACCAATCAAATCATTTTATAAATATAAATTTACAGTTTTACACACATACTTATACAGCCATCCAGTCACTCGCTTTATTTACATTATCTACATTAATCTTCTAGATTGTAAGCTCTAAAGAGCAGGGCCCTCTGATTCCTCCTGTATTGAATTGTACTGTAACTGTATTGTCTTTCCCCACACTGTAAAGCGCTGCGCAAACTGTTGGCGCTATATAAATCCTGTATTATAATAATAATAATAATATAATAATAATTATAGCAATACAACTAAAAGCCACATTAACATCACGTTTAACGCATTTCTGAACTCGGATTTTCTTATGTTATATGCTGTGGCTGGGACACTGAGCATTATTTAAAAAGATTTTGTTATACTGATGACAAGAGTTTCTTGTGTTGTTTCGAACTGCCCATGATGACAAAGTCTGTCATTTTTGTGTTGCTTTTGCTGAATTAAGCCTTTTAAGTTAACTGAACTACCTCACAGCTGCCTGTTAACCCCTTGGATCCTGACAATTGGTGGAGAATGCAGACAGTTTGAGGGGCGCAGGCCAATCCTGTGTCCTGGGTTAAAGCTGCACCGGCTCTGAAGACTTTAGCTAAAGCAATAAAGGACCTGATTAAGCAAATAATATTGATTAATTTATTTGGCAATGTTTCAGAGGATTGCAACAAGGGAAGGTCTGTCTGTGAAAGACTGGATGGATGTGCTGGCTCCTTACCTGACTGCAGATCCCCAATAGGCATACTGTGATTTGGCCCCAGAGTCAGCATGTGACTATAAAACTCTGTGCAGACCAGTCAAGTTCCTCCACCCCAAACTTGCTCATCCATGTCTTTATGGATCTTGCTTTGTGCACTGGTTCAAATCATTTAGTGGAAGGGGGGTTATGGTATGGGGTTGTTTTTCAGGGGTTAGTACCAGTGAAGGGAACCTTTAAGGCATCAGCATACCAAGACATTTTGGACAATTTCATGCTCTCAAATTTGTGGGAACAGTTTGGGGATGGCCCCTTCCTGTTCAAGCATGAATGGTGCACAAAGCAAGGTCCAAAAAGACATGGATGGGTGAGTTTGGGGTGAAGGAACTTAACTGGCCTGCACAGAGTCTTGACCTCAACCCGATAGAACAACTTAAATGAATGGGATGAATTGGAGCAGAGACTGCAAGCCAGGCTTTCTCGCCCAACATCAGTGCCTGACCTCACAAAGGCGCTTCTGGAAGAATAGTCAAACATTCTCATAGACACACTCCTAAATCTTTTGGACAGCCTTCCCAGAAGAGTTGAAGCTGTTAAAGCTGCCAAATCAGTATTAAACCATACAGACTAAGAATGGTATGCCATTAACGATCATATGCGTGTAAAGGCAGGCATCCCAACACTTTTGGTAAAATCTTGGGTGGGAACACGTATAAGGACTGGTAAGCTACATAGTAAGTCAAGTTGAAAAAAGGGACAAAAAGTCCTCTAGTTCAACCAACCAATAAAAAAATAAACCAAACAAATAGAAATAAACCTCCATATACAGAATCCTATACTCACAGCTACAATACAATACATTTTTGTTCAAGAGTTTTGATAGATCTTTTTTTAACAAATATTTTATTTCAACATTTTTGTTCATTTCTTTTAAGGAATTAACAAACTTGGTTAACTAAACATTTATGTGAAAAAAACTGTAAATGTGGAATTATTGCGTTTCAAAGACAAAGCATTTTCTCACATGAAGTATCATATGTTATAACACTCTTGTTTCTAAGTGTACTGCATATGATACTCTTGAAAAGCACACAAAGTGGGTCACAGTCACAACAAAGAAAGAAACAAATAATAAAGTAATAATGTTTCAAAAACATTTTAAAAAAATGAGAACTTACAGTATTGCATGCGCTATTGTAAGTATACTAAAAAAAAAAAAAAAAGATGCAGAATAACTCTTATGATCTTAGTATTAAAATACACTACAAACATAGCTTCAGTTAAAATAATACCTGAGGAATGGTGTTCATCCTATTGTATCTCTGCACCAGCTCATCCTTGGATGGCATCCGATGTTGCCCCTTCCCCATACCTATTGGAATAAATAGGTAAAAAATACAAGGATAAATATTTGTATGGTCTGACATAGTAACAATTTCACAGAGTTTACATAGCTGATTTTATTAATAGTAAACCACATAAAAATGTACTTTGGGTATTTAGTAATTTAGTTATTGACTGTATTCAGTGGAGAAGCAGTCTAGTTTTTAGGTCTGCTCAGGTTTCCCTAAGCTTGGGGGCTGATTGCTCTTTTCTGCCTCTGGAAGAAGCTTCCATAGAGAGAGAAGAAGGGTCAGCCACTGAAGTTATGAATATTTATATGACCTCAACTAATCCCTGGGAGGAGAGTGGGTGCCCAGATGGTGGCTGAGGAGAAAATAAATGTTTGTCAGGCTTGTTTAGAAGTGTTCTTCTCTTGGGGCTGCTGCCTCTGGGAGGCAAGAAATATGTACTACTGAAAAAGTTGCTGTTGGGCCCCAGTATGTGCTTGGCTGGGAGCCCGAAAGAATTTACTAAATGATTTTTGCTAGAGGGTATTACCTGTGGAGACTGGTCTGGAAAAGGATCCTTTTCTCCCTCACAG
Source organism: Pelophylax lessonae (assembly GCF_965119305.1). NCBI lineage: Eukaryota > Metazoa > Chordata > Amphibia > Anura > Ranidae > Pelophylax > Pelophylax lessonae. The sequence goes on from NC_138771.1 coordinate 134,207,279, forward strand.
CCTCCATGAGAGAGTGTCTCATGGGGGCTGTATGTCAGACAGCTGACATTGGACATTGTGAGTAGGACCTTGATCTAGAACTCCAGGTGTGCTTGGGCTTTGGGGAGTGAATGCTACATGGACTGGGACTTCTCTTACAGAGTCTCAGATCAGCTGGCTATTCCCCTCTGCCTCCAGCAAATGCTGCTGCTAAAGGATTTGTGCTTGAGAACCTGTCCTCCTGTACCTGTTCTGTATTTTGGAGAATCCAGTAGCCTCACCCTTCTCTCCTGTTTAAATCTGCAATAAAGCTACAAAAAGACATTCATAGACTGAGCCTGTGTTTGTCGGTGTTCTAAGAGCTGGTTATTGGGCCTGGCAGCCTCTGAACAGGTAAGGGAGACTTGGGTTATTTCCTGTGGCCCCTCTAGGGGGAGCACTACATACTCATTAGGTCAGGGAAAACCATATATTTTATATGGCTTGTTGGTACATCAAATACTTACCTGAGTATCCAAAAGAAATACTGGAGATGGGACTAAGGTAGATTCCTTTCCCATATGCGGCTCCATGCAACTATAGAGACAAATGATAACATAGTCAGAGGCTACAAAATAACATGCATGGTAGCACATTTACTTATTAATTGTGTTTAACCCCTTCCCACCTACATAACACAAATATGAGACTTCATGGAAGTGGGCTTTTTTCTGTGGGGCCGCATATTTGCATATCTTACATTGTGCACAGCGCACTCCCAGCACAGAGACGGGAGCCTCACTAAGAGCCCCGGGCCCCGTACTAACGATTGGGACCTGGATCTCCCGATTCCAGGTCACCTGATCGCTGTGGTACATTCTGATTTGCTACCACAGTGATCAGTCACTGTGAAGCCTGACCCTGTGTTTTTCTCTTTTTGTGAATGGAGAGGAAAGATACAATTATCTTTCATTTTCCTTGCCGAGAGAAAAAGAAGTGTTTGTAAAAAAAATAAATAATATTAAAAAGAAAGAAAAAATACCTAGATGAAGGTTTAAAATAGATCAGTGCAGGGTTAGTGTTTAGGTCAGGGTCAGGGTCAGGGTCAGTATATTTTGAGTAGGATTTTTTTTTAAATTAGCATCAGTGTCAGTTAATGTCAGAGTGTTTTAGATAGTAGAAAAGAAAATACAAAATTTGCACTATTGTTTCTGGGCTGTATTACGGGTATAAACAACAACGAACATACAGTGGGGATCTAAAGTTTGGGCACCCCAGGTAAAAATTTGTATTAATGTGCATAAAGAAGCCAAGGAAAGATGGAAAAATCTCCAAAAGGCATCAAATTACAGATTAGACATCCTTATAATATGTCAACAAAAGTTGACCTAGAAGATTCACCTTCCCGCATACCACTCGAGCGCAGGAGAGATATTGTTGAATTTATAGCATGCACTGCCATCTTTGCAAGGCTGAGACCTGCCAGTGTCATGGATTGTTCTCAATCATCGTCTGGGAAGACCAGGTGATGTCAATCTCAAAGGTTTTAAATGCCCAGACTCATCTGACCTTGCCCCAACAATCAGCACCATGGGATCTTCTAAGCAGTTGTCTAGAAAACTGAAACTGAAAATAGTTGACGCTCACAAAGCTGGAGAAGGCTATAAGAAGATAGCAAAGTGTTTTCAGATGTCAATATCCTCTGTTCAGAATGTAATTAAGAAATGGCAGTCATCAGGAACAGTGGAAGTTAAAGCAAGATCTGAAAGACCAAGAAAAATATCAGACAGAACAGCTCGCAGGATTGTGAGAAAAACAATTCAAAACCCACGTTTGACTGCACGATCCCTCCAGAAAGATCTGGCAGACACTGGAGTTGTGGTACACCATTCCACTATAAAGAGATACTTGTACAAATATGGTCTTCATGGAAGAGTCATCAGAAGAAAACCTCTTCTACGTCCTCACCATAGAAATCAGCGTTTGAACTTTGCAAATGAACATATAGACAAGCCTGATGCATTTTGGAAACAAGTTCTGTGGACCGATGAGGTTAAAACTTTTTGGCCGGAATGAGCAAAGATACGTTTGGAGAAGAAGGGGCATAGAATTTGATGAAAAGAACCTCTGTCCAACTGTTAAGCATGGGGGTGGATCAATCATGCTTTGGGGTTGTATTGCAGCCAGTGGCACAGGGAACATCTCATGAGTAGAAGGAAAAATGGATTCAATAAAATTTCAGCAAATTTTGGATGGTAACTTGATGCCATCTGTGAAAAAGCTGAAGTTAAAGAGAGGATGGCTTCTACAAATGGATAATGATCCTAAACACACCTCGAATCCACGGGGGATTACATCAAGAGATTACATCAAGAGGCGTAAACTGAAGGTTTTGCCATGGCCTTCACAATCTCCTGACCTCAACATAATTGAAAATCTATGGATAGACCTTAAAAGAGCAGTGCGTGACAGACAGCCCAGAAATCTCAAAGAACTGGAAGACTTTTGTAAGGAAGAATGGGCAAAGATACCTCAAACAAGTATTGAAAGACTCTTGGCTGGCTACAAAGAGCGTTTACAAGCTGTGATACTTGCCAAAGGGGGCAGTACAAGATATTTACTCTGCAGGGTGCCCAAACTTTTGCAGACACCATCTTTTTGTTTTCTGTTATTTTTCAAAGTTTAAATGATGGAAATAAAATCTAACTTTTGTTGACATATTATAAAAATGTCTAATATGTAATTTGATGCCTTTTGGAGATTTTTCCATCTTTCCTTGTGCTTCTTTATGCACATTAATACAAATTTTTACCTGGGGTGCCCAAACGTTTAATCCCCACTGTACACATATGTGGTATAGTTGCGATCGTCAGGAGCAGGAGAATATTTTTTGGGTTGATTTTTGGTGGAAGGCTATGAAAGTAACAGGAAATATACAGCAACATTTAAAAAAAAAATGTTTTTTTACTATTTTGAGCCAGCTCTCCTTTGATAATAATAGAAAAAATGGAGCTATCCATAACCATTAACTACCAATTTTTCCTGGAAAAGAAACAAGGTATATTCAACCTGGATGCACAAAGTAGTTGTGATTATATATAAGGTTATACTAACACATGTCAAATTTACAAAATTTTGCTTAGGCATTTAGATTTGTTTTAGCCTTAGGCGTGAAACGGTTTAATATAGTCTCCTTGTATAAACAGAAAAATACACCATTTGTTTTTAATCACTGGGATTAAAGAAAATCTCCGGACCCCATTCAGTATGTGATTTACAGTAAGTGATTTTAAAAAAGCTTAACTCATAGTTTCTGTGAGGCCTCCTGTCAACCCCAAAAAATTGAACCCTATTACGATTCCAGTGTGTTTATGCAGTAATGGCTCACATGAGAAATCCTACTTTAGGGAAACTTACCTGCAGTTTAGTGTAGGATGCATTTACTAGCCCATTCCTCAGAATAGAGTGCCAGTTCTCAATATGAGAGCCGCTGGTGGAAAAGATAGAGTTTCAGTTACCTTTTCAACACAATTAGTAACTTTAACTTAACATTTTCCATCTTTTTATGTTAGTTGCTGCCCCTTCCCCAATACACACACATACACACAGTACTGCATCAATATTGCTGTTCATTTTAGGGGGATACTAAAGAAAACCACTATACCATTAAAAATAAGAATGGAGAGTAAGTACATATTACCGTTTCTCCACAAATGTTCTCACATCCTGCATTAGGATCATTCCCATACTGCTCATCTGGAGTTAGATGACCATACATAATTGCTTTATCTTTTTAACATTTTAAGTGGGAAGTAGGGAAAGCAGTGTCTTTAAATTACATTCAAAAGTTGACAGAAAGTCATGTGTGTAAGAAAATATCCAATCCAATTTATTTGCAAACATGTTAATTGCACCTTGGGACCTTGCCTACACATCTGTGAAGTACAGCTTAAAGCGGAGTTCTGCGGAGTTCCACCCCCCCCCCCCCCTCCAAAAATTAAAAGTCAGCAGCTACGCATACTGTAGCTGCTGACTTTTAATATTAGGACACTTACCTGTCCTGGAGTCCAGCGATGTCGGCACCTCAGCTGATGTTTCGGCTTCACGGTCGGGTCCCTACTGCGCATGCGCAAAGCTCGCTGCACATTCCTATTGGCTCAGCGGTGGATAATGGAGGAGGGGGCCAAACATCTGAGGGACAGCGCCGTATCCCGGAAGTGGGGAAGGGTACCTGTCAAAAACAGTTACCCGTTCCCCCCTCCCCCCTGAAAGGTCCCAAATGTGGCAGGGGGGGAGGAAACAAATGAGTGGAAGTTCCCACACGTCCGGTGCAAATTTCCTCTCTGTTTTCACTGCGAATTTCCAAAGCAGCTGTTCAGCTGTGATTTAGATGCAGTTCAGATGAAAATTTTTTGGAGCCGGTGGCAACCGGCATTTTTAACTTAAGCTGGTTGTTAAGGAGCAGGCCGGCCGCTGCGTCCTTAACAGATGACTCATCAGCTGTCAACAGGGTTCCCCACTGATAGCTAAATGTTAAACAAACTATTGCCGGCAAAAAAAATTGTGAAAAAAAAACATCCTTTGGGATCTGGTATGAATTTCTAAGGGGAACCCTGGAAGGGAACGCCAGGAAAGGGGGGGGGGACAAGCGGGCACCACCCCAAAGCACCTTGTACTCATGGGAGAGAAGGGCCTCACCCCCACATCCTTGGCCGGTGGTTGTGGGGGTCTGTGGGTGGAGGCCTCCAGATCCAAGTCCCCCCATGTGAATGAGTATGGGGTACATTGTACCCCTACTCATTTACCAAAAAAGTGTAAAAAAGAAATAAGAACACAGAGACAGTTTTTCACAATTCCTTTATTAAAAAAAACAAAACAATGTCTCCCGGTGTTGATTTATCATCAATGACGATGCCCGCGGACCTAAGAAAAAAAAAGCTCTGCTCGTGCCGAAGGCTCCCGCCGTCTGCTTGCTCCGCCATCTGACAGTTCTTAAATAGCTAAGGGGTGGGGACCCGGCAACGTCACCTGGTGGCACTGCCCCCTTGTGAAGTCGCCGACCCACATGCCCCAGTCGATGATGTCACAAGAGGGCGGTGCCACCAAGTGACATCGCCGGGTGGCCCGCCCCTTAGCTATATAAAGTGGTTATAAAGGCACAAGGTTTTTTTACCTTCATGCATTCCATGCATGAAGGTGAAAAAAACTTCTGTGTGCAGCAGCCCCCCCATTACTTGCCTGAGCCCCCTCTCGATCCAGTGATGTCCATGAGAAACAAGCAAAAAATTTGGGGGAGCATACCCATGTATTCCTAAAGCTGGTGCAGCTATGAACCAAAAGACATGTATATTAAAAAAGAATAGCGCACATATGCAAAAGAAATTACCAAATTTGAAGACAATCCATAAATAAAAATGGGGATTTGGTCCCACCATATGGCCATATAGTGCTCAAGCCCACCACTACGTCAAAGTACCCCACTGATAATGGTGTACTTTGACGTAGTGGTGGGCTTGAGCACTATATGACCATATGGTGGGACCAAATCCCCATTTTTATTTATGGATTGTCTTCAAATTTGGTGATGTCCATGAGAGCCTTGCCTCTCCAGGGACTAGCACTCTTGATTGGCTTTTGGCAGCAGCGGGAGCCAGTGACCAGGGGACGGAGGGGTGGGGCCGAGCCGCGGCTCCCTGTGTCAATGGACAGTGGGGTCACCCAGTAGGAGGTAGGAGCCAGGAGCACCGGGTAGGGACCCGAGAAGAGGAGGACCTGGGCTGCTCTGTGCAAAACCACTGCACAGAGCAGGTAAGTATAACATGTTTGTCATTTTAAAAAAAACAAGGCTTTAATATCACTGTCACATTAGGCGGGAGTCTTCGGCGTGAGCCTTTTTTTCTTTTTTCAGGTTGGCGGTTTCAGGTTGGCGGTGGTGGCGGGTGTTGTGATTGATGATGGATCTACATCAGGGGACATTGTTTTGGTTTTTTTAAATAAAGGAGTTGTCAATAACTGTCTGTATTTCTATTTCTTTTTTACGCTTTTTTGGGGAATGAGTAGGGGTACAATGTACCCCTACTCATTCACATGGGGGGTGGGGATCTGGGGGCCCTCTATTTAAAGGGGGCTTCCAGATTCCAATAAGTCCCCTTTCTGAAGACCCCCCACAATCCCTGTCCAGGGTTGTGGGGAAGAAGCCTTTGTCCCCACCAACATGGGGACAAGGTGTTTTAGGGTAGGGGGGCAGCCCCCCGCCCCAAAACACCCTCCCATGTTCAGGGCATGTGCCCTGGCATGGTTCAGGAGGGGGAGGAGCTCGCTCACCCCCCCCTCTTTCCTGGCCTGCCAGGCTGCATGCTCGGATAAGGGTCTGGTATGTATGGATTTAGGGGGGGCACTGATTTTTTTTTTTTTTTGGGGATTGGGAGGGCCTAGGCTGGATTTTTTCAGATCAAATTTGTTTTCAAAACCGGTGACATGTGCGATTCAGATGCATTCACATAGAAGGTACTAGATGGAAATTTGCATCTGAACCGCACCGCACATGACCCTTTTTCAATTTGCAGCGAATTCGCGTTGCCACTGCACCGCATATATCTGAACCGGCTCCATAGAGAAGGCTGCCAGTTCACATGTCATGCCAATCGAATGTGGTTCAAAACACATCCAATTTTCATATATGTAAATGGAGCTTTAATGACAGCGGGCAGACCAATGCAAATAATGACATTGGCTCCCAGGCTAGTAAAGTACCCCTACGTCACCTTGCCTGGGAGGGGCTGACCGCTGCCGTATATAGTCGGGCGGCGGTCGGCAAGTGGTTAAAGCAACTTATGTTTAAGACTCATTGGAGTTCTTTTCCATAGTCATAAGCTGTTCTGTCACTCACTTTTTCTTTGCTAGCAACCTTTCTTTGTAATAATACAATTCATTGCACCCACTCTACTTTTCATACTTCAGTGGAGCTGTCATGTCTGGTATACACCAAATTTACTTGTGTTCTTCCTTCTCATCTCAGTTTGCTACACACACTCATAATCTCTTTGTGTGACATTAACCATTTCAGCCCCCATCCCCTTCCAACCCATTCATTCTTGCCCACCACATGCCCCAATTTCTCTCACTGAAAGGCGAATGTGCTTCCGTAGAGTTTCTTGGCAGTTCGGAATCGGGCCTCCTTGGCTGGGGGGCTACTGAGCAGCAAAAACTGATGAGAGGTGTGCATGAACTTCAGCTGCTATCACAGGATTAGGGCAGAGAGAATGGACATGAGGGAAAGAAGAGAAAATATACAGAGGTTAAAAGAGGGTGTTTGTAATAAATGTGAGTAAAGAAATAAGCAGAAAAAGAGCAACAAAAGCAAGAAAGAAAATCAAGATCATCCAATTACAAAACAAATGAAGAAAAAGATAAAAAGGTATGGTAGATACACGTGGGATAGGAAAACAAAGATAAAAACACATTGTAATTTTGCACATGGGAATGGTTTAAAGAAATCAAAAAAGAAGTGTAATAATTGATGAAAAATAAAACAAAATAGAGAAGGTAAAAAAAAGGAGAGCGAAAAGGAAGAGAGGAAAATCTATGCAGCATATTATGTAAAACACACTGCAAAATTTCATAAATAATGAGATGCTTTTATCATTTTCTTGCCTTAGTAGGAATTTTCGTTAAAAAAAAGGAGAAAGAGCAGCGCCTTCTGCATGTGGCAACTTGCAAGATAAAGAGGTTGAAAGCAGCGCCCTATGAGTGTAGCATGTAGGTATTTATTCCAAGAAACAGCAATTTGGAACCTTACAGGATAAAGGGGGTAAAAGCACTCATCATAAGTAGGCAATAGCCGCTGCAGCTGGCTGGTCTGATCGTGCTGGTATCCCACACTGGTGTGGAGCCTTCTGCGATGCTAGTGGCTTCCAGCACTTCCTGGATGATCCAAGAACCCAGGGGGAACGGAGATGGTGTTGGCAGAGGAAGCTGAGGCTGGTAGGCGTAGCTTGAGTTCAAGACATGGGTGCTCCTTCATCAATCTAAGGATTCCAGCCAGGAAGTGCTGGAAGCCACCAGCACCATCGAAGACTCCATACCAGTGCAGGATACCAGTGTGATCAGACCAGCCAGCGCAGCAGCGATCGCCTACTTATGATGAGCGCTTTTAACCTCTTTATCTTGTAAGGTTTCAATGTGTCGTTTCTTTGAATAAATACCTAAATGCTACACTCATAGGGCGCTGCTCTTTCTCCTTTGCTTTTGCCTACAGAGTATCTTCTAGCTCTCTAGAGCAAGCGGCCACTGATCCAAGCATTTTGTCACATTGGACTTATAAACTCTATCTGTTACTCCAGTAACATTGTGGACTATTTTACTCTCTATACTGCGCCAGATTACCTTTTTTCTTTTTCACAATTTTCGTTAAACATTTTACTGTAGACTTCACTTTATATACAGTATGCATATGTATAGTTTGGATGCCACAGTGCCTTGGCACTTACAATGCGAGGGTACTTTTTGGCAAGGAAACTATTTGTGTTGAGTTTTTATGTTCTCGTTCACATGGGTTTTCTCCTATGCTCCAAAGACAAGCTGATTAGACAAACTGGTTAATTGGCTCCTGTCTAAATTGGTTTTTGCATGTGTGTACAATACAGATATGTATTAAATTCTGCATGCCAGTCCCAAGCTGAGCAATTGGGGAGTGTTAAAGGAAGATTTGGCAACCTACCACCTAAGAAGAAAATCTATGGAAAAGGCCTTTGAAGTGTATCGGACATGGTGGCTAGGGCGCTGGCCCACAGAGTAGCCAAGAGTCAGATATGACTGAACAGACATATACACACATATAGTTCACTATAAAAAACATATATATATTAATATCTTCTTTCCAAATTTCATTTGTTGCTCTCCATAACTACACTCTTTTCCATTACCCAATATTGCAGCTTACAACTATGGCCTTTCATGTGTCCTCATTTTTCACATAAACCGTAGTGATCTTCTTTAAGCTCTGGAGACCTGGATTCTGATATATCTCAAGAAAATCAATAGAAGGACTAAGGTCTAAGCTGACTTAATCTTCTAAGCATCATCACGCATATTTAATTAAGCCAAATCTTTCGCCTTATTTTCTCTTAGATCTCTATTATATGGGAAGGATTGAAAATTTGCTCACTCTATGAATGCATCTACCTGTGTATATAGTTACCTTTTTACAGCTCCTATTGCCATTCTACCCTCTTGGCACAAAATGGAAGTTTAACTTTAAGAAGCTTGAGTTTAGAATGTACATACAACTTAATACCTACGTTATCTACTTTATATTTGAAATTTACTTGCAACATCTTGTATACTTTTTTGTTAAGCACAATTAATATGATGAAACACTCACCCTGCTTAGGGGCAACTTTACAATATGGGATCTGTTACTGGAAATGATCCTGCAGTAAGAAAGATACAAGTATGTGGCAATATAGGTAGATTATTTTATTCAAAGGTACTTGAATTTTACTGAACAGGTTTGTATGGTATGTGATGCTTATGCCAATGGTCAAAGCTCTCTGTCTCTCTACTTTTCTGTCTGTCTAATAATATGTATGTATGTACAGTATGTCCAATAGAATGCCTCCTTTTATTGAAATATGCCTCTAGCATTAGGATGACTGAATGTGTTATATGTAATAAAATATTTACAAAATAAATGTACTATAAGCAGCGTCGTCAACCGTCAGTATTTTTACTGGCAGCCAGTAATAAACTAGCACTTTTCTCCTGCCTGTAAATGCAAGTGACAGGAAAAGGTTGTCAGTTAAAAATATGGCTGTGACGCTTGGCTTGGAACTGCGCATGCGCAGTTCTGGTCTGGACCCAGCCGAGACCAACTGAATGCCTGCGACAATGTGTTTGGGCGGTGCCGGTGGGGGCAGGTCTGGCAGGGGTAGTCCCTAAGCGTGTGGTGTGATGTCATGATGCAAGGGAGCTGAGCTCGCTGGAGCCTCGTCTGCAGGACAGGAGCAAGGCAAGCCAGGAGTGAGACTGTCAGTGCTGTTTGGAGTGAAGGGACCACCTGGCATGGAGAGAGACTGTCACTGTGACTCAGGAGGGGACATGTCATGTCAGTGAGGTGTCATCATCATCTGTGCTGCTGTCAGTGTCACTGTGAGAGTCAATTTCATGCATGTGTGCCTGCCTATTCTAATTTCATGCCCTCCTGAGTCCTGTCCCTGAGCTACTTCATTTACTATAGCGAAAATAAAATAAGAAATATGTTTTTGCCTTAATAGCTACCTTAAATCACATTGCTAATTGCATATTGTAACTGTTTGTACCCTAAATACTGAAATTTGCACTTTCAACTGTAATTCTGTAACTTTTGGAAATGCCAGTAAAAACGTGGCTGTACCAGTAAATTTTTGGTGTCGTGTCAGTAAATTTAAATCTGGTAGGTTGACAACAATGATTAGAAGTGTGTGTGGTTTGGTGTGGTGTGTGTGCGTGTGTATGTATGTGTGTGTGTGTGTATATATATATATATATATATATATATTCTAAACTAGGTACATGCCATGAAAATCTTTTGTGATACAGTTTTAAATATTTGTAACAGAATATTCTTATAAGCAGTACCATTGCAATAAGGGGTGAGCCAGTGGGTCAAGGCGGTCCATTTGTTTTTTGATTTCCAAGTATGACCCCTAAAAAACAGTATATCAATATTAGCATGTTATTGCTTAAAGTAGAACTATAGACAAAACTTTTTTTTTTTCATTTTGGATAGAGCAAGGGAGGGTTATAACTCCTGCCAAGTTTTTTTTTTTTTCCACCATCTGTGTCCCCTTTTACTTTCATTGATAATGGTAAGCAGGGCAAATAGAGAGGGGGAATCTCGCTAACAGGGGGCAGGCACAGACAGCAGCAAAAACTAACAAGCATTCTAATCCCTCTCCACTCTATCCAAAACAAAAAAAATAGCTTAGCCTTTAGTTATACTTTAAGCCTTCAGACAGGCATACATACCACTCTTAAGTTTACCTGGGTCATCTCTCGGATGGACATGACACTGTCTAAGGCTTTTTGGAGACGTTCATAGTTCTTCTTCTGCAGTGGAAAAACATAAGAACAAGATAATTCAGTGTGTATCCTTTGTGTATATGTATATATATCACATTTTCCTTTATAACACAGCCTTAGTCCATCAGCACTGACAGCCACAAATTCAATCTGTATATTCATTTATTTGCAGTATACTGTATAAATATTTCTATGCAAACATTTTAGTTTTAAGTTTTTTAAATCTTTTTGTGCAAAATATATTAGTTTTATTCTACAGAAATCCCCCTGCACTTGGTGGCATTTTGTGACCATGTCACCATCAATTCAGCATGATTTTTGGAATCCAAAACCAATATATCTGCCTTTTTGGTAAACCCCATTTTGTCAAATGTTTAAAATGACATTTGGGGCAGGTAAAGTGTACCAAAGTTAGAGGACAAACTGATTACACTTTGCCTGCTTGGTATGGTAGGGTCACCTTACGTTTCAACTCTCAAGGGTATATCAAGATTCACTAGGTCAAACTCTATGACACGGGTAACTGTGGTTATTACTGTGCTGACATTTTGTGGCTTGTTTTAGCTACATGCCAAGTACCGTAGTACTGCTCAAGCACTTGCAGAGTGAAAGGTCAACATTTCTGAGCTCAGCTTTGGAAGTAAGCTTCTGTGACTGTGTGTTCCATGTGCTGAGTTTACATTTGAGGTCACTAAAGATAACATTTTACATTCACCTCCAAGAGGAACCTGTCTGTAAAATGCATCCAATCTTTTTACAAAATTTTCTTTAAAACATGATTAGCTTTATGTATCATTATCTTTTGCCATAAAATTGATTTATCTTTCCTATATATTGGCAAACTGTGCAGAATTACAGTGTAGAATTCATCCATTTTATCTCTAAATTTTGACAGCATTGATTATTTTAGTTTTAATTCTGATTGATGGCATGACTATGAGAACATTTTAGAGCCTAATTATAAAGAAGAAGTGATGCCATTGAAATGTAATATGTAGCATAAAGAAATTGTGAAAAATAACCAAAATTATTTGTGGATCATAGAATATATCAAGTTAGGCTGGCAAAAAGTTGGAAGAAAGCCTTTCCAAATTTGCACAATTTATCTAAGGATTATATTTTGCCATATTACCTTTGTTAATGATGAAATATATGAAAAAGTAGTGCTGAAACTGTGCCATGCAATATTACTAATAGGCAAAAATATCATAAGGGATATTTACTATATCTATGATATATACTGTGATATCTGATTCTAGTTTATCTATTATTATTCTAGTTTATCTATCTATTATATACTGTATATTTTTTATATTTACTAACAACACTTGCATAACCCGAGAAGAATAGTATTTTTCTCCATCAGCTACATGATACTTCTTGAAATGATTCCATTGTGCTGGAATAATGTCTTCTTGCAGATTTATTATTCAGTAGCAATTGATCCCTGGAAAGCCTGCAGTAGCCACTCACATACCTAATTTCTGGTATGCATACACATATTTCAATGCTATATATAAAGGTCAGCTGTAAGGGTCATAGTATGGTAAAACCTCTAGGTCACCTTAGGGTTAAAGGCCAGTGTTTTAGGGTCATTAGGGTCCACTACTGAAGGGTATGGCTCAAATATGATACTTTTCCGTGGTGACTCCAAGGCCGCTCGACACATGGCAACCAGCAGACCTACAACCTGCAAGTGAAACCAAAATCACTGTTTAGCATAGGGCTGTACAATGACCTGAACACATGCTTAGAGGAGGTGACAATTCAAGAAGGATTATTACCTCAGCTCCTGTAGCCACTTCTTCAGCAGCCCCAGACATCACTCCCAGAGTGTAAAACGAGAAAACACAAAGTTCTCTAGTACACACTGCTGGCTGCAGGAGACAAGATGTTTGTCATGGAGAGGAGAGTGAATAAAAAGATGCAGCAACCATTAACAATAACCAATGCTGAGATTACATTGCATAGTGTTACAGTAACATGGTCAAAGACCTACCTTGAGCATGGATGCATTCTGGAAGACATGCTGCTCATCACATACTACACAATACTCATTTAACGTGGGGAGGCGCTGTTCTGCATACTTCATTATCTAAACGTGAAAACAAAATAAAGAAATGCCATAATTATTAAATAAATAAAAATCAAAAAATTTTGAGTAGCAGAGGAAGAGTTGGCACGAATACACAAAAGGTTCTGAGAAAATAGAGGATTTTAAAAGTGCTGAGAAATATTATAACTGTTGGTAAATACAAGAAAGAGGGACTAAGAAACTCAGAGGTAACTCACCTGTACCAAAAAGCCATATTCTAAAGTAGGAACTGTCTTACAGTGTCCACTGACCTGCACAGAGAAAAAAATATGTACAGAATGTATGAATCTATGAATCTATGTATGATTGTACAAAGGACAGCAGTATAAAATAGGGATTGACTGATTATCGGCAAAGCCGATATATATATATATAGGGCTGATATGCACTTTTCCCGATATATCGGAATCGGCCCCGGAGGGTACCGATATTGCCGATATTTCGGGAAAGTGCTTGTACCGGAGTGATGCCTGCAGGTGGAGGTATCACCCGGTACCGGCGTCCATAGCCAACGGTCGCCTGTCTTGTAATGACAACCGATGCGGCTGAGAAGGCACTGGGCTGTCATTACAAGGAGCGGGAGGGGACGTCCCCCCCCTCCCACCGCCTTCTACGGTCCGTGCGGGTCTCCCGTCCCAACGAGAGACCCGGGCAACCAGCCTGCACGGCCACCAAAGACCCCACCCCATCAAAGCTGCATTTGGCTCTGATCGGGTCTCCATGCATAAGCCCGGAAGTGATGTCATGAGTGACATCACTTCCGGGTACTGTCTGGCGCCAGATTTAAAAAAATTAAAGCATTCAAAACAGCTACACTTGGCGTTTTGAATGCTTTTAAGTGCCGAGGAGGGGTTTGGGGTCTTTTAGACCCCCAGATCCTTCCACAAAAGTACCTGTCAAAAAAATAAAAAATATTTTTTTTTAAATGTACAAAAATATCATCCCATATCGGCCGATACCGATATGCATTGGCCAAAATATCGGTATCGGCAACGAAAAACCATATATCGGTCACTAGTATAAAACCGTAGGTGATAAATGAGGCATCCATTTAGAGCCTGAACTTGTACACACACAATAACTTCATAATGTGCTGGAAACTAGAGATAAAGATTATACCACTCTTTCTCAATCTTTTTACCCCAAATGCGCACTAGGATAAATTTAAATTCTCAAGAATATATTTCAGCTCATAGTATATTAGCAAGATCAGTAAGTTGTAGCTATATTGATAAATAAAAGAATAAAGAATGTTAAGTACCTAAGTATTTGGCACCCAAGGTATATCATGTTTACCATCCCTTGTTCTTGTTGCAGTAATAATCATAAAATGACCAGAAAAGAAATGCAGACAGACTCCATTACAATGGCGGTCATTGGAGGCCTATGTGATTGGTGTGAAATGAAGAATCCCCTTACATTGTGGTCAGCGGAAAAAGTATCCCCTGACTGGTGGTGAGTGGAGAAGTGACCCCTTGCATAATGGTCAGTGAAGTTGGGGCCTTATTTTAAATCAGAATTTTTGGCTATAAAATTACTAAAACCCCCCACAACAACACATATTTTCTGAATGCAGACACTGTAGAATAAAAAGTTGAAATGTTGTAGTTGCAATTTTTTATGTTGCACAATATTTGCTCAACCGTTTATTATATCTATATTTTTGCACACAAATATAATTTAATATAAATTTTTTGCACAAAATAAAACATGAGGTAGTATCGAGTAAAAAGAGGCCAAATATGGCAAGTTTCAAAGCTGTGTGAGCCCATGAAATGGTAAAAAAATGACAGTACCCAAAATAGTCAGTGCTTAACCACGACCTCCAGAAGATGTACTCCCCTTCATAATCAGGCCATTTTTTGGGATATGGCACTGCATCTTTTTAACTGATAATTGCGTGGTCGTGCCACGCCATACCCAAATAAAATGTATGTCCTTTTTTTCCACAAATAGAGCTTTATTTTGGTGGTATTTGATCACCTCTGCATTTTATATTTTTTGCGCTAAAAAAAAATAAAATAATTTTATTACTTTCTGCTATGAAACATATCCAATAAAAAAATGAAATCCAATTCTTCATAAATTTAGGGCAATATGTATTCTGCTACATATTTTTGGCAAAGAAATCCCAGCAAGCGTATATTGATTGGTTTGTGCAAAAGTTATAGCATCTACAAACTATGGGATATTTTTATTTATTTTAATTCTTTATTTTTTTACTAGTAATGGCAGCGCTCAGCGACTTATAGCGGGACTGTGATATTGCAGTGGACATTCGGACACTAATGACACTTTTTGGGGACCAATAACACTAATACAGTGATCAAAGCTAAAAAATATGCACTGTCACTGTACTAATGACACTGGCTGGGAAGGGGTTAACATCAGGGGCGATCGAAGGGTTAATTGTATGCCTAGCCAGTGCTTTACTACACTGTGGGAGGTGCTTTTACTAGGGGAAGATATGAAATGTATATCCTGCCTTGTAGGGACACAAATTTCATCTCTTCCCTGCTGTCAGAACGGTGATCTGCCTTGTTTACATAGGCAGACTGCTGCTCTGCCTCTCTGCTTGATGTCTGGTGGGTGCTGGTGGACATCGAGTCTGTGGTACCCAGTGCTTAGCTTACGACGTGTGTAACCACAGCGGGAGCAAGCCGCCGGTGGCGCACATACATGCCCCCTACCCCGAAGGGTCAGATCATGTATATATACCTGATTTGGCGCAGAGGTGCCACCCTACAGCAGTAAAACTGTTATAGGGTAGACCTTAAGGCTCAATTTACGCCTATGTAGTTTGCTTTTGAGCGTTTCTGCAGTGCTTTTTGCTGTGCTTTTTGCGTTTTTACCGCAATTTGAGTTTTGTGAGGGTTTTTTTTGGCAAATTTATTGTAGGCCAGATTAAAAAAATACATAATGCAAATAGTGGCAAAATCGCGGTAAAGACGCATTACATGCTTTTCTGCAGCTTCTCCTCTGATGTCTTTTAAAACAAAAATGCAAAAAAAGCAATTTTGAGTTTGAAAAAGCTCCTGACCCTTGATGTGAACGTGTTCCATACGAAACCATGTTAAAAAAATGTCCTGTGTTTCTGCAAAAACATGAAAAAATGCATTGGTGTGAATGCAGCCTAAGTGGTTAAAATGCCTTCACTGTTTATCAGTTTAGATGAAATCATAGATGAGAGCCTGAGAATTATTGTTAGAACATGTGTGGTGCAATTGGTCCTTACATACATGTGTGCGCTCTATTCAAACTTTTGCATCATTGGGTGCGCATAGAAAGACAGGAATGCCTAAAAATAAATATTTCATAGATTTTTTTTAAATATTATTATAGTTTTAACTTTTTTTTTTTTTTTACAGTTAACTTTATTGTTATCACAGCTAGCACACCGTGAGTACTGTAATGGTGACTGGGCGGCTATACAGCCACCTGGATTACTTTTACAGTTAACTTTATTGTTATCACAGCTAGCACACCATGAGTACTGTAATAGTGACAGGGCAGGCTATACAGCCACCTGAATTACTTTTACATTAAAGCAATGAGGCGGCTAACCAAACAGATACAAGCTCATAGCTGCTAACAAAGTTCAAATGGGCTTTAGTTTCTACAGCAAACTTATAGACATGCAGGGCGTATTTTGTATATAGAAGACCGGTGAAGAACTGGCCCAGGTGAAGGCGCTGGATCCTTGGGGAAAAAAAAAAAAAGTAATACATTGCAGCTTACAAATCCTTAAAGTAGTAGTAAACTGCAGTTGGTGAAAAAAAAAATCCCTGCAAGCAATGCAGAGCATTATATATTTTGCTAGTCTAAGCAAGGTAACAGACCTGTACTGAAAAAGGACTAAGGAAGCACAGTCACTATGCAGCAATACTAAGCAGCGATCATGGCCTGCATGTGTAATGAGCATGTATGGCTTTTTCCACATACACAGACAAGTTTTTAACACTTCAACAAGTTTGCATCCAGATTATATTTACATACATGTCTACAAAAACGAAAAATAATATAATGTTTTATCACGCTTCTTATTTTTTGTATTTCCTGTCTGCATGTAGATGGATGAAAAACTGTGCCTCACCTGTGTTGTGGTATGACTGCCATATAGCTCAGACTTCGGGTTTCTTAGAGTGCAGGACACTGATCTATTCATGAGACGGGGACCACGGAGGTCTGTTCCTGCAAGACCACTTCTGAGATCTGATCCTGTGAGGCTGCTCCGCACAGCAGAGTCCTGAACTCCAGGGAAACTGGGAGATCTGTAATACAATGAATCAGGGGTGATATCTACATTTATAAAATAAATCTTATATGATTACTGAACTGCCCAGAGCATCTTAAAACATCTGATATCTATAAAGTACCTACATGGATCCAGGGCCATCTTTAACGCAGGACAAAAGGGGCAACTGCCCTGGGCCCAGTTGTTGTTGTGGGGCCCAAAGCAGCTGCCCCTTGAGCCCCCACTGCCTGCAAATGGGTAATAGGTGGATTTTGAAGGGCCCAAGAAAATATTTGCCCAGGGTCTAATCAAAGTTAAAGATGGCCCTGCATGGATCACGTCTGTTGAGTTACATTCCTTAAAATGTATTGCTAGTCAAGTGTTGGATAGAGTAGGGAACAGTTTAAACCACTGTCAGGTTTTTATTGTTGTTTCTCTACCCATCTGAAAGATTTATCTTCACTATTTGTCCTGGTGACTGTGATTACTGGGTCTGAAAGCGATGATAGGTTCAACATTTGTCACCAAAACAACATAAGCTGACATCTTCTACTGTGGGCACGTATTCTAGGTACAACTGTTTAAAAGGATATTTCCCCTCACTTGGAGAAATTTTCTTTTGTGTCTCATTTTGGAACTCTTCCAAATGAGACACAAAGCTAAAATTATTTTTTATTTATTTTTTTTGTACAGTTCTCTACTTTAGTCAAATCTAGGGAAAAACATTTTGGATACACTTTAATGATAATACACTCATGTCCGGGATGTCCATCATGGAATTATTCTAAATCAACATTCTTGGTATTCTTGTCTTAAATCGTTATTCAGTTTTTGTAAGACATCCACAAATGGCAATTGAACTACAATGGCCCAGGAAAAAGTAATGATAGCCATCAGTGGCGTAGCGTGGGTTGTCAGCACCCGGGGCAAGGCAAGTAATTTGCGCCCCCTAACCCGCGGGATTTTAGCACTCGAGTCTCTTCCACTAGATTAGTTAAAGAAACCCTTACCCCCTAAGCACATGTATTGTTTGTTATGAAAATACTGATGTAGTTAAAGTAAAATGCATCTAAATACAAGTTTGAATGTCCATCGTGCCCCCTTTCAATGCAGAGAGTCCAGTGTGCCCACTTTCAATGCAGAGAGTCCAGTGTGCCCATATTCAATGCAGAATGACCAGCGTGCCCCTTTCCAATGCAGTGAGACCAGCGTGCCCCTTTCCAATGCAGTGAGACCAGCGTGCCCCCTTTCAATGCAGTGAGACCAGCGTGCCCTCTTTCATTGCAGTGAGACCAGCGTGCCCCCTTTCAATGCAGAATGACAGTGTGCCCCCTTTCAATGCAGAATGACCAGCGTGCCCCCATTCAATGCAGAGAGACCAGCGTGCCCCCATCAATGCAGAATGACCAGCGTGCCCCCTTTCAATGCAGAGAGACCAGCGTGCCCCCTTTCAATGCAGAGAGACCAGCGTGCCCCCTTTCAATGCAGCCTCTGGCTCTAATCAGGTGATGCAAAAAAAAAACCCAGTGAGCAGTGAGGAGATGCGGCGTAGGCGGAGCTTGGCTTGGAACGCCACCCCACCCTACACCAATGGACAGGTGAGGCACAGTCCAGCCCCGCCCCGACCCACCATTTTCAGCCATAGGGCGGCCGCGCTGGACATCTCCCAGCCTAAAGATGGAGGCAGCCGCAGACAGACAGAGTGACACTGCGGATGCGCCCCCCCAGATGTTGCGCCCGGTGCGGCCGGCCCCCCCATGCACCCCCCACGCTACGCCACTGATAGCCATTATGAAGCCTCTTTCACACAAGTGGTGAATGGCTTAGGCTGGAGTTCATTCAAATCACAAGTCCAGACACACATCTGCAATACATACTAAAAAATAAAGAATATGTTTTACCCCCTAACTCCCTGGTGCCCAACCTGCAGCCCTTTGGAATATAATGCGTGGCCCTCGAACCTCAGCAGCCTGTAGTTAGGTTGATTGGGCTAATAGCATTGATCTGTACTAGCCTCATGTAACATGTTCCCAGTTTCATATTGTCTCATTATCATCTGCAGCATATCGCCAGCCAAAAATGTAGCATGTTCACACTCTCTGACTCTCACTTCCTCTATTAGGTCTGCAGTTACTGACAGTCCTCTCAAGCATTACATATATTGAACATTATTTGCGCCCTTTGGTGATGTTAGGGGCCTCATTCAAGGTCCTCCTTAGCACATAAGTTGGCAACCACTGCCCTAATCACTTTGTAATTTTGTCCTGACACTGCTGGTATTTACACAGCTTGTCTAGGCAGCAAGCACAGGTTGGTAAAATGACTTGCCGTTAAAAAATACCATTTAGACACCTCTTCATCTTCAGCCTGTAAATGGACAATTAAGTAGCAAACTAATAGGATCATTTCTCATACCTCTCTCCTTCTATCAGTAGGTTCTTTAAAGTAGGCCTTCACCCAATAAAGTTGCATTTGGTGCTTCCTCCTTACCTTTTTCACAACTATTTTTTGTGTGTGTGTCAACAGCACTTCTCTATTTCTTGCCTATTTCTTGCCTATGCAAGAATGATGTTATACTACCCAGGCATTAATGGCATATGTGGGCCGTTAGATTTTGCGTGTGTGTAGATGTGCCACATGACTTTGGGACCGGTCTGAGAATTGTGGCACATCTGCACACCCACTTAGGGGGAGGGGGGTTTTTTAGTTTATGCATGAAGATAATGCAGGTATGAGGCCCTGGATCTTAGAAGGGTCTGTACATATGCAGGAAACCTCCTGTGCATTGCACATGTGCTGCAGGTCCTTGCTGGGTCCCAAAGAAACACATGTATTCAGATGAGCCTAGCTGTTTTACAGAACTGCCCTTCCCTCAGTCTGAGTTGTAATTTGAAAAGAGGTAATATCTCAAGATTCACTTGCTTACAATAGTTACATTTTAAACACATTTAATAATTACTAATGAATACAGACCAGAACAAATTGTATTCTGGAGTACACTTTTAAATTCAAGGGGTAGAAACTGAGAGACAGCAATGGCTAAGAAAATGTGTGAAAAAAGACATGAACAACTCTGAAGATGCTCACTTAGGGACTGGAGAGAAGATGCTCAACCCAGCTCGAAACCTTTTAATACTACCACTGACTCTAAGCCAACGTAGCCTTCTCTCCTGCTGTGAGCGTAAGACCTCATTACTGAGATACCGCCACTGGTGAGACGAGAAGAGGGATAAGATCCTGAGGAAACAGAAAAAGGATAGAGAAGAAAATAAAGAAGAGGGAGGAGGACAGAGAGTGTACTGTTAGAAAAATAAAAGGACAGTGTAATTATGTTATCCAGGACTAAAAAGAACATGTCGACTCAGTAAAGGTTGGATCAAGTTAAAAGAAAAGTTCCAAAAATGATTAAAGAAAAGGCACCAAGATAGGTAAAAGCTGTAGAAGTGGTTAGTTTTGAAAATGGAAAAATCACAGCATGCAGCAACAGAAAAGAAAATAGAAAATGGACAAAATATATAACATGGGAGGAAATTATCATGATTTGTATATAGTACATTATCATTATATTGTATTAATATTGTAACCATTCAAAGCCCTAAATATACATTCTAGGAAAGGCTGAAAATAACCGCCACCATTTGCCTCCAGCATTTAAACATGCAGTCCAACATCAAAAAACTAAAAATCAATTCTGATTTCATCTATATGGAATCTCCTATAAATATTCTTCATCTAACTTACTTCTTTAGCTGTATTCCCAGTCCAAAGTCCTCTCTGTTTGACGGCTGAAAAACATCAATGGTAGGCTCTACAACAAAAGAGAATGCAATATATTGAGCATTTGAATATTATCTTTATTTAGGCCAATTGACTTATTCCAGCAGTCATGACACCAATCAACAAACATGTTTTCACCATTACAAAATACATATTTGAACATCCTGGTTACATTGTCTTCTCTGCATTTATATACTTAGGTCCATGTAGAGAAGGCAAAAATTATCTCATGCAAGGGTACTAAACAATACATGTTATATGCTTTCTTGGTTCATTATTTTATATAAAGCTGTATGTTTTAAGTTTAAATGGTATACATGCTGTATGCTGTATGTTAATATTTTCTAACACTGTAATAAAATGTAGAGATAGAGCAAAAGAAATGATAAAATGTAGAGATCAGTGTGTGACAGACAGCACTCACCAGGACCATCCAGATACTGGGAAAGTGAAAAACGCAAGCGAAGGACTATAGGCTCTGTGCGAATTACTTTCCACGCAGTGGCTACCTCTTCCTACAGGCAAGGGAAAATAAAGCAATGTAATAAGAAGTAAAGAAAAATAAGTAACTATATAGTTAGTAATCAGAAAAAAGAATTAACAGATTCTATTATACACATACAGTAATTCATATAAAATGTAATATAAAGGTTTCCACGTGTGTGCATCTTTCCCATAAGCCCTGTACACAAGGGCCGAATATGGGACATTCGGCCCCTGTGCACAATAGCTGGTCCAACAGAAGCCGGCGAAGGTCTGGCTTCTGTCGAAAGAGGCATGACCAAAAAAGGTCTGCCAATCGGCATCAGATCAGCGCTCTCAACCTATAGGCATATACTTATGGCTGGTTAGCTCCCATTATTAGATCTATCTCTTTATTCCCTTGAAACATAATCCCGTTTCAGGGCTTTTTAATAAAAAAAGAATACCCTGGTCTTTGTTGTTTAATTGATTAGATTAGGTCCTTATTCAAAGTACAAATGCATAAACATGAAGCCTAAAGTACATAAAAAAAACATGTGACAACTGAAACATATTTTCTCTTGGAAAAAAGGAACTTAAGGCAAATATTTAAAACTATTGGTTCAGTAATTTATTCAGATGAAAAATGCCTGAATTGTTTTGTCACACTTCTGGCTGTGCATTGTAGCAGAATAAGAACAACAAGAGTGGCTGGACAGAATTACAAATACATTGTTGCATAAAAAAGTGTCACAGTGGGGAAGCACTGGTTAACACTTCTGCTTTGCAGTACTAAGATCATTGATCTGAATCCCAACCACAACACTACCTGTATGGCATTTGCATGTTTTCCATGTGCTTGTGTGGGTTTCCTCCAGGTACTCCAATTTCCACCCACATTCAAAAGACATACTAATTGGTTAACTTGCTCCACCTGTTTACCATGGCCGTAGTATATACGTTGTATCTATGCATGTGAGTTAGGGACCTTAGACTGTCATATATAAATACAAGTAATAAATAATTAAATATGTGAAGGGTAACTCCACTTTCGTTGGGAAAAAAAATCAGCAAATAAAGAAAAAATAAAATAGCGTATACAAATGCGACACGAATCATATTGTAATTGAATGGTATTAAAAAATTACCTCTCCTTTTAATCTGCAGCTGTTGTAATTTTCTGAAAATGCATTGCAAAATGGCTACCTGGAGCTGTTCTGTACACAGAATGTGTACTGACTACCCCCCAGAAACATAATTTCCTGCTTGTGTGATTGGCTCACCAATTTTCCCAGAAGTCTGCCTAAGATAAAAGTCAGATTTCTGGAATCCCCTGCAACAAAAATGTCATGTTTGTTGAGATACTCCCAATAGGAACACCTCTAAAGGGATGCAGACCCAGCAGC
The DNA here is from genome assembly GCF_965119305.1 of Pelophylax lessonae. NCBI lineage: Eukaryota > Metazoa > Chordata > Amphibia > Anura > Ranidae > Pelophylax > Pelophylax lessonae. The sequence continues at coordinate 134,230,272 of NC_138771.1, forward strand.
TTTCCTCATTAGAGGCCTGTAGCTGCCACAGCTGGCACAAATCCCTATATGTGCACAGAGGCACAAATAGGGATTTCTTCAGAATAACAACAGGTAGACATCTGCCTCAAAATGTGTTAAAATCCTTGCAATGTACATAGATCACCCAGAGGGGAATATTATTTTTCTCAACAATAGTGGAGTTACGCTTTAATGTATCAATGTTGGTAAAACCAAAAATGTACATCTCTAAATTGGTCAAACGTCCCATATGTCAATGAATAAATAAATGAATACAAAAAATGTAAATGTAAAGATTGTTTATATTTTTAAGAGGCAACTCCATTCAAGATCAATATTCTAGATATAGGTGGAACCCGGTGGGCAATGGGACCCTTTCCATAATTGCCACAGTAGGTGTGTTAACTCTGGCACAGAAGAACAGGGATCTTACTACCAGTCCCCAAAAAAGGTGGTTTTACACTGCAGCATCAGCAATTACAAATGAAGATATAACTAGTAAGATAATATATACAGTATCTCACAAAAGTGTGTACACCCCTCACATTTTTGTAAATATTTTATTATATCTTTTCATGTGACAACACTGAAGAAATTACACTTTGCTACAAAATAAAGTAGTGAGTGTACAGCTTGTGTAACAGTGTAAATGTGCTGTCCCCTCAACATAAAACATGACTTTTAATGGCATCCCAGTCTTAGTCCCTAGGGTTCAATATTGAGTTGGCCCACCCTTTGCAGCTATAACAGCTACAAATTTTATGGGAAGGCTGTCCACAAGGTTTAGGAGTGTGTGAGTTCATGCCCCCAACTTTGTGGGAACAGTTTGGGGATGGCCCCTTCCTGTTCTAAAATGACTGTGCACCAGTGCACAAAGCAAGGTCCATAAAGACATGGATGAGCGAGTTTGGGGTGGAAGAACTTGACTGGCCTGAGTCCTATCCTCATCCCGATAGAACACCTTTGGGATGAATTAGAGCGGAGACTGCGAGCCAGGCTTTCTCTTCGAACATCAGTGCCTGACCTCACAAATGCGCTTCTGGAAGAATAGTCAAACATTCCCCTAAACACAACCAAACCTTGAGGACAGCCTTTCCAGAAGAGTTGAAGCTGTTCTAGCTGCAAAGGTTGGGCCAACTCAATATTGAACCCTATGGACTACGGACTACGGCCATTAAAGTAAATTTGCATGTAAAGGCAGGTGTCCCAATACTTTTGACAATACGGTGTGTGTGTGTGTGTGTATGTGTGTGTGCGTGTGTGTGTGTGTGTGTGTGTGTGTGCCTGCGTGTGTGTGTGTAGCGGGGAGCAATGCAGTGCAACTTGAAAACAGCAAGAGAAAGAAAAGGAGCAGAGAAATAAAGGAAGAAAGTCTTACATCCAGGAAACTAATGTTAATGTGCAGGTCGATGTCAGCATCATCAATGGTCCCATACTCCCTAGAGAAGGATAAGTAATGAGAGGTAAAAAAAAAGCATAAAGTCCAGGAAAGCTTTTAATTTGCAGAATTCAGTAATATGACATCAAAAGTGCTTATAAAAACAGCACTTATATTGTGCAAACTATTTATTTTTTTTTTATTCATAGCCCATAATGTACTTCTACATCTACAGTGTTATCACATTTACATGAAGAAACCTAACCTTAAAGAACTTTCTACATTTTGGCTGGAGTAGAGCACACTTTTAATCATGTTTGGATCTTTCTTTCTGTCCAAGGCCGTTGCTGAAATTCTTCCCCTTAGTATAATTCTTCCCCTTAGCCATAACACACAGTACCCAAATGGGTAATAAGCCATGTCCCAATTTGTCCAAAAGTAACAAAATAAGTTTAGTGAAATGCCTCCTTAAAGCCTTGCTTAAACAGAAAGTGGACACATCTCTAAAGAGAGGGCACATTGCACAGCCTTCCAATTGGGAAGTGCACTCGCTCCTACAATGCTGAGGGTGAGCACCCAGTAACTGTCGTGTCCTGGAAATAAGCTAGGACATAGGAATGTAAACATTGACAATATTTTACCCAGTCACAAACATAAGGTAAAAACACGCACCTCAGGTCAAATATGTAGCTATCTCTCATCGGTTACTCGAATCACCGAACCTGGGATCGGGGAGTCCTGGATGAGACCCCTCAGGCTGACATGTTTCGAAGGACTGGCCTACTTCTTCAGAGCCTAAGGCCTCTGGGCTCTGAAGAAGAAAGCCTAGCTGATGCATTTCGAAGGACTGGCTTTTTTCTATGTTTTAAACTTCTGGGGCCCCTTGTCTGCATGGGCCAGTGTATGTATAATGTGAACTTTAAATCCAACTAGGAGCTGTGTGTATTTTCTATGGACCAACATGTATCAATTCTACTTTTTAATGTAACAGAAGATAATCACATATTTAATGAGCAGAGGTAAAGTACAAAGCATTATACATTTGATAAATGGATAGCAGCAGTGAAAAAGAAAGGTGCCAGATTTACATACCTTACAGATACCGCATTTTCACCATATATCTCCTTAACAGCTTCAATGTCTGCATCTAGCTGAGGGTGTCTGTACAGGTCAGCACAGCACGTGCCCTACGGTTTAAGAAGAATCTCGTCAGATTTCATAAAAAGTATAGTACAACAAAAGATTTATTTAAAGGAGAACAGAGATCAAAATAAAAGGTAATTATGGGGATGGTCAGAAGTGAGCAATGTGACAATATTTCATGTTTTTGCGGTACCCAGTTCTCATTATTACAGGACCCTGAAGGCAAGCTATGGTAAAGTGCTTTAAGGAGGCTGATTTTAGCCAGAATTATACCCATTTCCTTTTCCCTCTACTCTTATAATTCCCTTCAAGCAAGCCTTTTAGTCCATGAAAAAGTAGCAAAGTGACGCTTACTGCCAAAGAAGAAATCTTCAGATGCCAATGCTTGAGATATTCTGCAGAGATTCCAGGAACCCCGGCAGACCAAGTCCCTCTATAACAGGCATCACTTAATGGCGGACTGCGGTCTGGACCCGGACCGAATGACAGTCCTATCCAGACCGCAACTCCGTCACCCAGCAGCCTGGGACTTCTCTCCCGGCTAATAACCTCCTTACCCTGCTGCTGCTAGCAAGAAGAAGGCATGGCATGCCCAGACAGAGGGATGCAAGAAAAAGGGGGCGGGGCTGTGAAGGAGACTGGTATACAGGCGGGGCGGAGTATTGTTAAGGGGGCTGGCAAATTATGTAATGAAAAACGGGTATTTAGTTCACATATATTGCAATACATGTTTAATCTGACCAACTGCATCAAAGTAATTGCTTTTCTGGCTAGGCCTACACTGCCTTGCCACTGCAAATGCTATGGTGGACACCATGCCAACATGGGGCATAAAGACCCAAGGTAGGGGAGAGGGACTAGTTTCACTGACCTGCGTTACAACAGAGAAAAGATATACTTGTGCTCAAATCCCAATAGCTTGTACATGTACAGTGCCTTGCAAAAGTATTCGGCACCCTTGAACTTTGAGATCTTTTGCCACATTTCAGGCTTCAAACATAAAGATATAAAACTGTAATTTTTTGTGAAGAATCAACAACAAGTGGGACACAATCATGAAGTGGAACGAAATTTATTGGATATTTCAAACTTTTTTAACAAATAAAAAACTGAAAAAGTGGGCGTGCAAAATTATTCAGCCCCCTTAAGTTAATACTTTGTAGTGCCACCTTTTGCTGCGATTACAGCTGTAAGTCGCTTGGGGTATGTCTCTATCAGTTTTGCACATCGAGAGACTGACATTTTTGCCCATTCCTCCTTGAAAAACAGCTCGAGCTCAGTGAGGTTGGATGGAGAGTGTTTGTGAACAGCAGTTTTCAGTTCTTTCCACAGATTCTCGATTGGATTCAGGTCTGGACTTTGACTTGGCCATTCTAACACCTGGATATGTTTATTTGTGAACCATTCCATTGTAGATTTTGCTTTATGTTTTGGATCATTGTCTTGTTGGAAGACAAATCACCGTCCCAGTCTCAGGTCTTTTGCAGACTCCATCAGGTTTTCTTCCAGAATGGTCCTGTATTTTGCTCCATCCATCTTCCCATCAATTTTAACCATCTTCCCTGTCCCTGCTGAAGAAAAGCAGGCCCAAACCATGATGCTGCCACCACCATGTGTGACAGTGAGGATGGTGTGTTCAGGGTGATGAGCTGTGTTGCTTTTACGGCAAACATGTTTTGCATTGTTGCCAAAAAGTTCGATTTTGGTTTCATCTGACCAGAGCACCTTCTTCCACATGTTTGGTGTGTCTGCAAGGTGGCTTGTGGCAAACTTTAAACAACACTTTTTATGGATATCTTTAAGAAATGGCTTTCTTCTTGCCACTCTTCCATAAAGGCCAGATTTGTGCAGTATACGACTGATTGTTGTCCTATGGGCAGAGTCTCCCACCTCAGCTGTAGATCTCTGCAATTCATCCAGAATGATCATGGGCCTATTGGCTGAATCTCTGATCAGTCTTCTCCTTGTATGAGCTGAAAGTTAAGAAGGACGGCCAGGTCTTCGTAGATTTGCAGTGGTCTGATACTCCTTCCATTTCAATATTATCGCTTGCACAGTGCTCTTTGGGATGTTTAAAGCTTGGGAAATCTTTTTGTATCCAAATCCGGCTTTAAACTTCTCCACAACAGTATCTCGGACCTGCCTGGTGTGTTCCTGGTTCTTCATGATGCTCTCTGCGCTTTAAACGTATCTCTGAGACTATCACAGTGCAGGTGCATTTATACGGTCGCAAAGTTCAAGGGGGCCGAATACTTTCGCAAGGCACTGTATTTACCTAGAAGGTGCTAAAGGGATGTGATCACATATTAACACTACACATTCTGGATGAACTCTCTGCACACTGCTACATCCTTTCCAGCAAAGTATGCAATGAAAAACAGGGATATTTAGTTCTCTGTTGTAAAGCAGGTCAGTGACCAGATCTGAACCTAATCGCTCTCACCCACCTTGGATCTTTATGCCCCATGTTGGCAGGGTGTCCACCGAAGCATTTGCAGTGGCAAGGCAGTGTAGGACTGTCCAGAAGAGGGATTAATTTGATGCAGTTGGTCAGCTTAAACATGTATTGCAATACATGTGAACTAAATATCCCTGTTTTTCATTGCATAGTTTGCTGGAAAGGATGTAGCAGTGTGCAGAGAGTCCATCCAGAATATGTAGTGTTAATATGTGGTCACATCCTTTTAGCACCTGATAGTTTAAATACATGTACAAGCTATTGGGATTTGAGCACAGGTATATCTTTTCTCTGTAAAGGCCAGGGGACTGGGGTGCAAGGAATAGGGGAGCTGTAAAGAGGGCCTGGGATGCAAGGAAAGGGGGGCTGTGAAGGGGACTAGGATGCAAAAAGGGGGGGGGGGCTATGAAGGGGACTGGGGTACAAGAAAGGGGGGAATATGATGGAAGCTGAGGGCTATTATGTGAAGGGAACTGGGATGTATAGGGGGGGGGGGGATGTGAAGGGTAGACAAAGGACATTGATGTGAGGGGAACTGTGATGTGAGGTGGGGGCTGAAGACACTGATGTATTGGGGGAGGTCTGTGATGTAAGGAGGGGGGCTGTGATGTGAAGGGGGACTGAGGACACTAAAGTAAAAGAGACACTGCGACTTAAAGGGGGGCTGTATTGTAAAGGGTGGGGGGGCTGTGATCTAAATGTGGGACTTTGATGCAAAGGAGCCATGATGTAAAGGGGGACTGTATTGTAAAGGGGGTGCTGTAATGTATAGGGGGGCTGTGATGTAAAAAGGACACTGCAATGTAAAGTGGGGGCTATATTCTAAAGAAGAGGCTGTATTGTATAGGGGGTGCCGTAATCTAAAGGGGGTCTGAATTGTAAAGGGAGTGCTTTGACGTAAAGGGGGCTGTTTTGTAAAAGGGAGTGCTTTAATCTAAAGGGGGCTGTATTGTAAAGGGGACTGCTGTGATGTAAAAGGGGGCTGCATTGTAAAGGGTATTGCTGTGATGTAAAAGGGGGCTGCATTGTAAAGGGTATTGCTGTGATGTAAAGGGGGTCTGTATTGTAAAGGGGAGTGCTGTGATGTAAAGAGGTTGCTGCATTGAAAAGGGGGAACTGTAAAGTAAAGTGGGCCTGTAATGTGAAGGGGGTGATGTAATGTAAAAGGGGGCTGTATTGTAGAGGGAGAAGAAGGGCACTATGATCTAAAGAGGGGGTTTCTGCAATGTAAAATGGTGGCACTGTGGTGTAAAGGGGAGACTGTGATGTGAAAAGGGCTGAGATATAAAGGGAAGGGGGGACTGCAATATAAAAGGGAAACTGCAATGTATGTGTGGGGAGGGGCTGTGATATGAAAGATCTGGGTCATAGCACAAATATTAGACTCGGATCCCTGCTGGAAAAATTTTTTACTGACCGAGCCCCTGTGAATTTTATATCCATACCCAGGCTCTATAGTATATAAAACAACCAGCTTTCCTTGTGGATGGCTTTGCCGTGCCCCCTGCCAATTCTTGCACTAGGAAGCAAGTGAAACCAATATCAAACTGTTATTGCTATCCTGAAAATAGTGCCAAAGTGTTTAAGCTAGAATTCCCACATACTTTACCTTAAAGTGATACTAAACAATATCCTTATTGTCCAAAAATAATCCATACACAACCCATGATACATATTCGACCAGTATTTAGAGGGGAACGTGTAACATGTTCCAGCAGCTGCAGCCTCCACAGCCCCAAACCCCCGTGACAGCGAGCGGGGCATCTTGTCCCCATACCCACTGTCACTATTTGAAAATTATGCAGTTGTGCAGGGCTCCAATCACACAACTGCTTCATTCATTCACAGTTTCCAGTGAATACATGGACTACAACTACAGTCAGCCATAGCGGCTGATGGCTTGTAGTTCTGAACAGACTGTGAGGTTGCTAATGAGCGGCCTCATACTCCATCCATAAGCCCTACAGCTTGTAAACAACCCATGTGCAGGTACAGGCTGAAAGCTGCAAGGCTTGTCTGCAAGAGTCTGGCATTGCACCCTTGATCCACTGATCAGAGGTGCAATGCTTTCCAGGCTCCTTAGGGAAAAAATACTAAATGTAATTTTTTTTCCCTGCAGAAATATGTGCATTTATTATTTTTTCCCAAAAGGTGAACTTATTCTTTAATGGTCCTGTAATCTATTTTTCATGAAATTGTTTCTGTGTTTTTCTGCCTCGTTGTAATGTCCTCTGTGATCTCCCAAACCTCTCCCCTCACTTTCGTTTGTTTGGAACAATCAGTGCACATTAGTTGTGGTCAAGTATGTTGCGCTGGGCACATTACACATCTCATAGCCCATAGTCCTTAGTCCATCTCAATAGCAAGCAAGAGAGGATGGCTAAGTTCCAACACACAGTGGGACCATTGAGAATGAACATAGACACGTCCTAACAGGAAGATGAATCACAGCAGCAAAAAAGGAGTTCAGTGATTTGGAGGAGTCTGACAGCAATAGAAAGTAATTTTTTGAGTTAAATGATCAAACATGGGTTCACATTACAGGGACTTACCTCCCTTTGAATCTCTTTGTACTGGGCTTTCAGAGTATTCTCATACTTTCTCCAAAATGTATGGTATATTGCTATCCCATGCATTTCCTAATCATTCATATTATACCAGAGATTGAGAGAGGGAATTGGGCCATAGGATCACCACAATAGATTGGAAGAAGTCTAACTTTTAAGAGAAGAACTATAAAAAACTAACCAGGAGGTATAGATGTCCTGTGAGGCTCCATAAAAAAGTGCTGGTGCTGCGGGGGGGGGGGGGGGGGGATATAGGCACAATGACAATACCCATGACGACGTAGAGCGAAACGCGTCAACGTAATTTCCGGTGCAGCATCTTCTGACGTCAGCTTCCGGTTCACTTCCTGGTTTGCCGTGGAAGGCACGCGGCCGCGGCGTTCCCGGAACCTTATGTGACACTTTTTCTGCTTATACTTTTACCCATTTTGTGAGTATATTTCCTTTATTACGCCAATAAAATTATCAAAACGGGCTTCACTATTCTGGGATCTTAATTGTTTTTGGAGCAATTCAGGGCCATTAAAGTGAAAGGAATACCATCCAGTCTATATTACACCAAAAGAAGATTTGGCATGTCATAAAGTTCATCTAGCCAGGAATACAGATTGAACGATCCCTTATAATACAAGCGATTTTGACCCCTAACAAGGGTCTACCCTTTCTGTTGAGTGGGGTTCTTGAAGGGGTTCAAGGCACCTGGCACGAGTGATCATCCTAAGCACTTTAATATCTGCACTGAAGCACCTTTATGTTATATATTTTTTTTAATTTTTTGGTCACATATTGCACCTCTGTGCACAAGAAATTGTAACTTTTATTGGAGTTAATTGGACATTTATTAATTAATAGCATATTTTATTCATATTTATGGTCAATTTTGCACTTTATACACTGGATATTTGCACATATTTGATGAACATTACTGTATATTTGGTTATTGAAGATATTAACTATTAGTATTTTTTGCATATTTTTGCATATTTTTGCTGTGCCCCCTTGTTTCATTAATCTTGCCGAGTTTTTACTTTGTGAACAGCAGCTGCAATCATCCGTCTATCTATTTGTAATTTTATTTTATATAATTTTCACTTATTTATCACTATATTACTATACTTAATTAGTGTGGGTTTAAATTCACTGATCAAATAACATGGGATCATGGTGTCCCAGATTATGGGCTTTCTAAATGTAACTTTGCAAAATATTTAATAAAATATAATATATAAAAGAAACATTTTTTTGAGTTAGGAATATTTACATTTTTTTTTCTTTTAAACCAGAGTTTGGAGTCACTTTCATCTATACATAAACTCAAGACAGATTTTAACAGGACTCCCCACATGTTGGGTGGAAGTTGGGGGTTTGCTTCCTCGAGCATCTCTCTCTGTGTATTAGAAATCATAGTCCCGTCTGTTTTGAATCTGATTATTGACTGTAAGAGCATTTTTAGTAGTGACAGAGTGATACATCAGGTATTCGAGGTTCTATTTATCAATAATATTACCTAAGATTTATACAATTTTCACTCAAGACACACACTTTTGGAAACGAATTGTGTTAAAAATGCATGTTTTAAAAGGTGAAAGTTAAACGATTCTTGGGTGAAACTGGAGATAAATAGACCTATATGTGAGGTACAGCAAATAAATATATTTATTTTTTCTGGCTATTGGAAAAAATTGCACCTGAATTGCATCACATGGGTGTTCACACCCATGCTATGTGATTCTGGAAGTCACACTGCATTTTATCATCTGTTTCGGGGTGTTGTTAGGATAACATTGACATCCGCAGAAGATCGCATGGATGCCGTGCGATTGCTTAGTGTGCGGTGCGAAGAAACACAGAAATTCTTGTGTTTTTCTCGCATCGCATTACTCTGAACCAAGACTGAAAACAAAAAGATTGAACTGTAAATGGAAAAAAGTTTTTTGCAACAGGTATCTGCTAAAACATAATAACATAACCTAGCTAAGGGCTCTTTCACGCTGGCAGCTCTAACATTGCAGCTGGACAGAGCTGTGCACATGCTGCGGTATTGATGCTTTGCTTCACAACCTCAGCAGTTTTAACTGCCTGTAAAACTTGCCTACAGAGATCAATGAAACATTTGGCTTGCAGTTGTGAAGCAGTCAAGCAATTTTAATTTGCCATTCCATAATTTAAATAAAAAAGTAAAAAAAAAAACAATTTCCAGAAGGTAGCGGTAATGCCTCTAAAACACCTGCCAGCCATCTACCGCCCTCTAAAAAGCAATCCCCTGCAGATCCCTTTTTAGTGGGCGGTAAGCATGTTTAACGAAGCGGCTGATGTGTAGTTTGGCAGCAATCATTGCTCTGTACCACACATAGGCGTGCGCACAGGGTGTGCCAGGTGTGCCAGGGCACACCCTAATAACCCTGTGTGGCCCAGATTCACCCTGTTTGAACCCATGATATTTTAGTAAAGCCCCCTAACGGCTCCTACAATATTTATAAAAAATACTAAAAATAATAAAATTGTAAAACATAATAAAAAATAAAAACTACTGACACAATCCACTGCCCTCGCACCACTCTCTGCCCTACTGACAGCGTCCACTGCTCTACTGACACCATCAGTATATATACACATGTATGTGTTTGAGCTTTGAGGTGCACACCCTATTTTTTAAACAAACTTTATTGAAATGTCACACAGACATTTTAAAAAGCTCAATTCGCTGCAGCATGGTGCCTCACGCTGAAAATGCGCTGAAAAATGAAGTTACTCTTTTTCAGCTCACTGTGCCCACACGCCCCTGCAACACATTGGTGTGAATCTGGCACATAGAAGAGAAGGCATTTTGCCTTGCCATGTGTTTGTACTGCCGCATATGGTGTGGATGGAGCCTAAAAGAAATTTTGGATGCAGAAGTGTAGATACAGAAAAAAATGGTGATTTTTACCTGAAATGCAATTTCATGCAGTAAAATGAACGCATTTTACTGAAAGAAAATAAATAATTGAGAATGTTCCTTAAAAAGCAGATAGTGTACCAATGTAAAAAACTGAATGGTTGACCTACCAACCTCAGCGCAAAAGGCGCAATGTGCATCAATGATGCTTAACATGCTCCAAGCCCAAGAGCCGAATCAGCCAGCTGTTAGGGGGGGGGGGGGCTGAATCTAATCTTTATAAAAAAAAACTGTGTAAATATATACAAAACAAATACTAAAAATTAAAAAATGATCATTTAAAAAAAAAAAAATATATGAATCTCACTAATTATCAAGGTTTCAACAAACATGTTGGATGATCTGGATGACATTTGTTTACTGAAAGTAAATGGGTGCAATCCAATTTAAAAATATTAACAATCACAGATTTGTGAAATTGTCACCATTGTGATTATTTTTGCACATGCAAACCCAGCTTTATATTACCTTAAGGTGACAATAAATCTTATTCAAGGATGTATTCTTTAGGCCTCGTTCACACAGGCATGTTTAAGTATAAATCCGTGTGAGGGCCGTGGCTTGTTCATCCAAACATGTGCAGGCAGTCCTATTCATGTCAATGGGTATGCAATGGCTGCACACACAGCAGCCACAGCTGCACAATCCAGAAAACGTTTCATGGCAAACCTTGTCTTCCAGTTGTATGTTTTTTATTTTGGCCCTGTATATGAGCTGCACAGCAGTGCATTGATTTCTGCCTTGGGCCTCCACAATAATATGAAGCTTGATGTGATGAAAGTGGCCAGCATATAGCTGTTTGCAATGTTAATATGGCAACAGTATGTTATCAAAAAATGATACCTGCACTCCATATAGGAACTCCCCACATTCGTTTTCCCCATCAGAGTCTTCCTCTGCCCAGTTGTGTCCCTTGATGTCCTAGAAGACACATACAATTAGTAGTGAACACAAATTATAGTATTCTTCTAATTAAACTTTGTGCTGTACTTTGAATTTTTTAAATCACATTTTACACACAGTAAACATTACATGGACTAACCAGTCATAGAATAGTTTTCATTACTTAAAGGGTAACTCCACTTTTGTTGAGAAAAAAACATTTTTAGACCCCTTTCACACACGCGGATCGTTCAGATCCGCCTGTCAGTTTTTCAGGCGGATCTGAACGGATGCCTCATGTATCTCTATGGGGCAGCGGATGTCAGCAGAGACATGTCCGATGACATCCCATGCGATCCTGTCCATCAAATCCGGACGGATGGAAACCCTATTTTCCATCCATCTGGCGGATCAGATCGGATGAGAACGGACAGACGGTCCGTTCTCATCCGATTTCCCCCATAGAGGACAGCGGGGATCTGACACCTCCGTCTCCGCACACAGAGCGGAGACGGAGCTGTCATCTGCCTGCTCAGCGGGGATCGGCGGATCGATCCCCCACTGAGCAAAAAACGGAACGTACAGGTGTGAAAGGGGCATTAATGTGATCAATGTACATTGCAAGGATTTTAATGAACTTTGTTGCAGATTCCTACCTTTTTGTTATTCTGAAGAAATAGCTGTTTGTCTTTGTCCAAAGTGTAAAAAGTGAATGTGAATGACTTTATAATTATCAATCAGCTGCTGCACTTGCAGGTTTCTAATAAGGAAAGTTGTAGGGTCTGCATCCATTTAAATGTGTAAATGCATGGTAGGATTTTAAATACCCCTCCAGTGAACACAAAATACATAAATATTCTAAAAAAATATACAAAAGCTTTATTTCATCCAATAAAATGTCTAGAAACACACATATACAAACATTTTCTATTTAACTCAGGGATGAGACTCTCCACTGGCACATAATCTAGTAGTCACCTTCCCTACTCACACCCCACTTCCTGTCACATCCCTTTAACTGGGATCTCCCTTTGTTAACCAAAAATGTCATTTTGTTGCACAGGATGTCTAACATCTGACTTGTATCTTAATGTAGACTTCTGGGAAAATCAGTGAGCCATCATACAAGCAGGAAATTACATATCTGGGGGGGGGGGGGTTCTGTATACCATCTGTGTACAGAACGCCTCCAGGTTGCCAAACTGCATTACATTTTACAGAAAATAATAGCGCTGCAGATTGAAAATGATTAATTATTTCCTATTTTTTTCCCTGTGAAAGTAGAGTTATCCTTTAAAAAACAGTAATCTACTGTAAATGATTTGAGGCTGGTTATCTCGTTATTAAATAAGCCTGCTATGCATGTGATAACTATGTTCTACATTCCAGTACAGAAAGAATCAGCTCTCTTCCTCATGAGCCATGATCTTCACAAGGTTTCTGTAAATTGTACAATTCCCCATGAAATTCTTCTATTAGAAACTATTGATTTAGAATTCTAGGGCTGCAGAAAGCTGTCTGCTTTAAGTTCACAGGTACAATTTATCCATTTCAATACCGGGCACTTTCACCCGCTTTTCATTTTTCAGAGCTGTCACATTTTGAACGACAATTACACGGTCATACAACACTATACCCAAACTACATTTTTTTAATTTTGTTCACACAACTAGACCTATCTTTTGGTGGTATGTAATCACCAAAGGGTTTTCTATTTTTTGCTAAGTAAATAGAAAAAGAGCGAAAATAAAAAAAAAAAAAAAAAAAAATTTTCTTTGTTTCTGTTATAAAATTTTGCAAATAAATAATTGTCCTTCATATATTTTGGGTAACATGTATTCTGCTACATTTCTTTTGTTAAAATAACTCAAATTAGTGTATATTATTTAGTCTGTAGGAAAGTTAAACTGTCCACAAACTATGGAATATATCTGAAAATTGATCAATTCTGATGTACTGACGCCCTCTCATTTCTTGAGTGACAGTATGAAAAAAAAAAATTATTTGTTTTCAATTTTATTTTTAATATATATATATATATATATATATATATATATATATATATTTTAACCATAGTAACATAGTACTACTCTGGGAAAGTGATCAGTATTTTTTTTTTACACATTATGTTTGCTTATAGCAATACATTTAATTTCTATAAGTAAGCATTTTTCTGAATGAAATTGATTCAATTAGTTTGGCAGATCAATCAGATGGGCTGTGATTGGCCCAGTCAGTACCAGGTGATCGCTGTGACCAATCACAGCTAGCAACACAATTGTACACAATAGATGGCTTGAAAGGAAGCCATCCATTGTTTACAACTCTAATGTGACCTTCTGTGATTGGTTACAGCGGTCACATGATACCGGCAGCGGGCCAATACAGTGATCAGTCATCGGCTGTGTCCAGTGGACACAGCCTGTGACAGATCGTGCCACAGCGTGGCTTGGAGGACGTCATATGTTGTCCACCCAGATCAATGAGAGTCCTGCCCAGCCATCATTTTGCTAAAGGCTGGGCGGGAAGTGGTAAATTGTGGGATAAAAGAGTTAACACCCAGTGTTGGGGTAGTTACTCAAAAAATATAACTAGTTACTAGTTACTTCTGTAAATTGTAATGAGATTACTTTACTAGTTACTGCATTTGAAAAGTAACTTCACTACTTATTACTTTACTTTCCTCTTTCTTAATTGACTGTGTAGAAGAAGATACATGACACTCTTTCTGCATAGAGTTTATTGTATAAACATAGGCTTTGGGAAACATGAGAACAAAACCTGAAAAAACAGAATAAAACATAAAGTGCAACAAAAAGTCATAAACTTCATCCCTCTCTATTCTTCGAAATAACGATTGTATCGCACGGCTTGGGTAACGCAGGAAAGCGCGTTCCTATAGCCTAGTAAAGTAGTGTAGTTACTTCTTATAGCCTAGTAAAGTAGTGTAGTTACCAATATTAGTATTGTAACTAGTTACTTTACTTAGTTACCAAAAAAAGTAATTTAGTTACTGTAATCAGTTACTTTGTAACTAGTTACCCCCAACACTGTTAACACCCATGTAACTTTTTGCCTGCTATCTGAGGCTCCACTAGTGAGATGTCTTGTCTCTTCCTGTCATGCTAGAACATTTTACCAGACTCGAAGTGTGGGGAATTCTCCAATAGTGATGAGCTTGGATTTGGGGCTGGGTTTGGTCCAAACACAAATTCATCCAAACACAGAAGTTAGCTGTCATTGCTGGCTCATATTAGGTCGCTGATGTCATGAGCATCCCCTCTGCTTTGTATATGTGTAGCTGCCTGCACCCCTCATTGGACCAATATTGACACCTCTAACTTCTGGATTGAGACTGGGCTCAAGGTAATCCTTATTCTCCAACAGCAACAATGACAGAAATAAAAATCCTTTTTCTTCTTTGAAGAATATTGCACACAACACACAAATAGAGTTCAACACCTCTTTTAACCCTTTGGAAAGTACTTTTTTAGTGTCGCACAATCCATGCTTCTGCCTATCTTCTCTCGGTGAGAATAATTTCCTTATCTGCCTAAGGACTCTTGGAATACTTACATCATACATCCCAGGAAACTTCAAGGCAATCTAGAACACACTGTGCATGTGCTGCAGTTCATCAACAGAGTGGTGATTGCAAGAACCTGGAGGAGACCGCCAGCTCCCAATGACATAAGCAAAGAAGATGGCGGTGTAGGACCTGGCGTGTGGCAGTGAGCAGCAGATTAGAACAGAACAATGCTTGATTCTCTGGACCAGGGCCGGCCTTAGGTGATCAGGCGCCCTGTGCGAGCTAATCCCGTGGCGCCCCCCCCCCCCCCCCCCCCGCGCAAATTTTCTTGCACCTTTTTTGCACTTTATTTGACTTTTCTTTTTTATGATCACTAATAACATAGCCCCCCTTACATAAGAGCCCCCCTTACATCAGAGACCCCCCACACAAAGCCCCCCTTAAATCAGAGACCCCCGACACAGAGCCCCCTTACATCAGAGACCCCACACACAGAGCCCCCCTCACATCAGAGACCTCCCACACAGAGCCCCCCTTACATCAGAGACCCCCCACACAGAGCCCCCCTCACATCAGAGACCCCCCACACAGAGCCCCCCTCACATCAGAGACCCCCGACACAAAGCCCCCCTTACATCAGAGACCCCCCACACAGAGCCCCCCTCACATCAGAGACCCCCCACACAGAGCCCCCCTTACATCAGAGACCCCCGACCCAAAGCCCCCCTTACATCAGTGACCCCCCCACACAGAGCCCCCCTCACATCAGAGACCCCCCACACAGAGCCCCCCTCACATCAGAGACCCCCGACACAAAGCCCCCCTCACATCAGAGACCCCCGACACAAAGCCCCCCTCACATCAGAGACCCCCCACACAGAGCCCCCCTCACATCAGAGACCCCCGACACAAAGCCCCCCTAACATCAGAGACCCCCTACACACACACACACAAAGCCCCCCTCACATCCTCACATCAGAGACCCCCCCACAAAAAGCCCCCCCTACATCAGACCCCCCCTCCCCACGGAGCCCCCCACATCAGAGAGCCCCCCCTTACATCACAGACCCCCCACAAAAAGCCCCCCCCACACAGAGCCCCCCCCACACATAGCCCCCCACATCAGAGAGCCCTACCTTACATCACAGACCCCCACACATAGCCCCCCCCACACATAGAGCCCCCCCTTACATTACAGACCCCCCCCTTACATTTTTTGAAGGAGAGAGATGTCACTTACTTTACGTTGTCTGCAGCTTTTTTTTTTTCTTTAAACTTCCCGCCCACACATCCCCGGGAGTGTGGGCGGGCGGGAGGAGGAGAAGGGGCGGGGCGAGGAGGAGCTGACGATCTCTCCTCCCTCCCTGAACTGACGCCAGAGGAGAGATCGTCAGCTCCTCCTCGCCCCGCCCCTTCTCCTCCTCCCGCCCGCCCACACTCCCGGGGATGTGTGGGATGTGTGGGCACTGGGCAGGAAGTCAGCGTGGATTCCGTGGAAGGATCGGAGGCTGAGCTGTGTGAGAGATACACAGCTCGCCTCACTGCAGCAATAGGTGATCGAGGCACGGCTGCACAGCGGGAGGTAAGCGGCGGCCGCGGCCTGTGTTAACCCTGTCCAGGCCGCAGTCGCCGCTCACCTCCCGCTGTGCAGCCGTACCTCGATCACCTATTGTTGCAGTGAGGCGAGCTGTGTATCTCTCACACAGCTCAGCCTGATCCTCTGCGAGCTGTGATGGCCGCACGGCGCCCTTGTTGCCCATGGCGCCCTGTGCGGCCGCACAGCTCGCACACCCCAAAGGCCGGCCCTGCTCTGGACATGTGAGTATGTGTTTTGAGCATAACCCAGGAAACCAGGTAGAAGAGGAAATTAAAAACCAACACATAAAGCTCCTATTTTAGTGGAGTAGGAGAAATCAAGAAACCCTAACAGGTTTCTATTCCTGTATGTGTCCCTGTTCAAGATTTTCTCTTACTTCCTGTTTGGTAGAACTGCTATCCACAGGACAGGAAGTGATAACAGAGTAAGCCCAATAGAGGTTTTTTATAGCTATTTTTTTTACCTCAGCCTTTACAGTATCTACAGCTTTTTGTTTTTTTGTTTTTTTTCTTCTGTTTATATTGTTTCCCTTGCCTTCTCACACTTTTTTTTTTCTTCTTACTAAGTCTCCATTTACATATTTGGATTTATTCTTCCCTTTTCCACATTTTCATTTATCCCTTTTCAATTGTTTACAGTATATGTTTTGGCTCTTACCCTTTTCTGATCCTCCACTAAGCTTCATACTCTAATTCCATAAATTTATAGACATCCTTGGTTATTTCCACTCAGTTGGGTTGGATATATACAGACTATGACCACTTTAGTCATACCCACTTAGTTTTTATACCAATTTTATCATCCTTTTTATTATTCTTTTTCCATTCAGCTTTGCCTTTTAATGCATTGTACTACCACCTTTATTTACGAAGGATCAATAGTACCACATAATGGTAATACATTTGGACATATTATACATCTATACAGCCTAGGTTTTATCTTAGTGCCGGGTCACACTTGTGCGATGCGGGAAGGCTGCGAATTTGCAGCCTGTTCCCGCATCGCATCCGCACAAAAGGCAGTTCACACTGCCATATGCGATACGCAGGGGGTGTCAATGAAATGTTAACTACACCCCCAGTTTGATTGCATATCGCAGTGCGATCTGACAGATCCTGATGCGGCTGAAAAAATGCCTCATGTGCAACTTTTGTGTGGGTGCAGTGCGAATTTAGCCATACAAAGTGTATGGCTGAATTCGCACTGCACATCCGATCGCATGTAATGAAGGAGCAGTGCGCTCCGATATTACATGCGATCGCCGCACACGCGGAAGTGTGAACCGGCACTTAGGTGTGTTCTTTTTATGAACAAATGTGATGCACCAGTGATGATCTGTTTGGTGCACAAACCTAGCTTTTATGCTATACTCTTCAATAGATCCGGGTCTAGTCTCATTTTGGAAAAACACTTTCCTTATCTGAGAAATATAATTTCTTCTGTGGAATTTAGATGTTTGCAATGTTTTTAGATGCCTGTGGAAAATGTATGTATTTGAAAAATGTATTTCAATAAAAACAATTTGATGAATAACGTTTTGTTAAATAACATACATGATTATAACTTTACCTTCCTATATTTGTTTGGCACAACAAATAGGAGATACTTAAGATGTCTCTTGAGTCATTTTTGTAAGTTTCTTGAACTTAGGCAGGCCATTCATTTTTTTTTTTTTTTCGTTTTTTTGAGGCTAAACTAAAAAAATGATTGAATTCATCCATCCACACAAATGAGGTGAATGGAGGAATTCCCCCACTGGTAAGTGATATTCTGACAGCAGGACTCTCTACTGTCAGAATACACAGATCAGTGGCTGCAGCAAATTAGTTGCAGACGCTGAACCAGAAAAGTTTTCCATTATTCCCACTCGACAGAATTCAAACAGGGAAGGCCACGCATGGAACAAAATTAATTTGGCCCCTGATGAACCGGTCGAATTGAATCTATCGATGGTCAGCTTCAGACACAAATATCTATAAAGATTCAGATGAAGGACACACAAGAAGAAACTATGTATGGGCAGTCTGATAATTTGTACCCAAGTTGATCCATTGATTGACTTGGGTACAACCAGCATGTCCCATTTTTAGAATGCGACTATTGCCAGTGGCTACAGTCACTAGCAATAATCACTGTGTTCGCTCCCAGCAGGGACAGCTCCCTGTGCCCCCTGCCAGGAGAACACAATACCTCGGCAGGACTGTGTTGATAGGGGAATCAAGCAATTTTCTTTCCTGCAACCATAAAAATCATATCATCTATGGTCTGCCTTACTCTTTTGCTCTGCTGTCCTATCTTCTAAATACAACCCTGATTGTAGGTACAAAAAAAAACAACACTACAGAGTTTATTGTTGTATACCGTAGGAAAGATTAGGAAGTAGTATTCAACACCACTTTGTATCTTTTTCCTGCTTGAGGAGGCTGGTTGTGCAGCACCAGTAAATTTAGTTGTTGGGTTTATATAAAGAAGTATGCACCCCTATGGTAATTACAAGCTCAAATGAATTCAACAAAGTGTTCCATGTCCTTATAAAAGCAGTTGACCACAGGTTGAGCATTATTATACAGTTCAGACAATGCTACATTGAGCTCCATAGGTGTGCGCAGCCTATTGCATTAGGGTGTGCACCCCAAAGTTTAAATACACATGCATGTGTTTGCCTACATGTACATGGCCCCGATACATTACTCTCCCTGCTGGCAAAGTGAAATAGAAGTGTGTGGCACTTCTCTTATGGCAGAGCAGGTCCGAGGGAGATCTTTCCCATCTCCTCACTGGCAAACAGAGTGATAATGCTAATGTGCCCTAGGTGATTAGGGTGTGCCCAGGCACACCCGGCACACCCTGTGTGCACGCCTATGTTGAGCTCCTTTTCCTGTCAAAAATCCATCTAAAATCCAAGTCACAATGCATCCAAAGCATGCCACACTATAACACAAAATTACAGTTACTGCATATAGACACTGTTTCATTTGCAATTGGATTTGTAGTTTTGTGCAGGTGCTTTTGTCAGTCAAGCTAGATTAACTTGAGGATTTGCAGATAGCACAGTTTCCACTGCAGCAGCCATATAGCTAAGTAAAGAAAGTCAGCCTTCTAATTTTCTATTGACGGTCTTCCTTCCAGGTGCATGGGTGTCATGGCCGTTGCACAGCTCTCTCAGTGGACAGCATGCGGCTTCAGACCTAAGGCCCCATTCACACCTGAGCAGAACGACTTTCAAGCGTTTTTATTTGAGAGTTTTGCAAGCGTATTCCAAGCATTTTAGAAACGTTTTACAAGCAATGTACATTGTGTATTCAAGCTTCTGGTGTTTCTATTTTAGCGAATAGAGATCACTAGGGGGGAGAAGATTAGAGGTGGAGAGCTGCTGTTTTGCCAGAAAACATACTAAAAAAGGGGCCAATCTGCCTAAAATAAGCTCATGTACTTTTGTGAGCGACAAACGTTTTGTTACAGGCGGCAAAACGCTCAGATGTGAACAAGGGCCATTGAAATGAATGAGAATATGTTTGTTGAGCGAAGAGCTGCAAGCTTTAACAGAAAATCACTCAGGTGTAAACAGGGCCTGATATTGACAGGACTCATTCCTATAGAGTGACCTGCTAAGTCTTTTATAACTGCTAAAGACCTAGATAATGTGCTTGCTAAGTTGTAACATCCATCCACTATGTAATTTTTATTGTAAGATCAATATATTTTCTACACTACTAGATGAAGTAGGGAATGGGTAAAACCCCTATTTTTCTTTTTTTTAACAACCAAACTGTTCCTTTATTGAATCATACAAAACAAGGTATACAGAAGTGAATGGTGAGTGTACAGCGGTATACAGAGGGTGTCAACTTATAGCCACAACATGAAAATCATATCACAGTGGATACATCTCCTCTCAGGAAATAGCAAAAACCAATCAGTCCGGGAGCACAATTGTACCCTGAGAAAGGGTCACCACATCAGCACAACTGCGTGAATTAAGCCGTCCATGGCAGCCAAACCCTTTCAAATATTTTAGGACAATTCCTGTTAATATATGTCAGTTTGTAGAGAGGGAGAGCTGTGTTTATAGCCTTTTCCCAAGCCCCTATCGAGGGGGGGATCGTCTATTCCAGTGCAGAATAACTTCCCTTTTGGCATAGTAAAAGAGATAACTCAACAGAAGTTTAGTGCATCTAGGCCTCTGGTCATCATCTTAAATGCACAACAGTGAAAAGTCAGAAGACTGTGGGAGAGAAAGCTGGAGGCGGTAGTTAATAATTTCAACCACTGCCGCCCAGTACTAAGCGCTCCTGGGGCAGCTCCAGAACATATGTAGGTACGTACCCACACCCATCTCACCCCGGGGACAACTCTGAGACCTTTGGGGGTATATTCTGCAAAGCCTCTGGGGGGTGTAATATACCCTATGCAGAAACTTCACCTGAATTAGTTTGTCTCTGGAGGAAATCAACAACCGGATGCTCCCGTCAAGGCAGTCTTCACAGTCTTCCCTAGTTCAGGAAGGTCTGCCTTCCATGAGTCCCACAGCCTGTCCAGTTTAGGATATTCTATCCGCAGCAGATCCAAATAAAGTGCGGAGAGAGGCTTAGGGAGTGTCTCCTGAGCCTACAGCTCTTCTATAGGGTCCATGCCCAGGGTCAGCGGAGTCAGGAACTGAGCACGGAAGGCGTGCCACAACTGCAGATAACGGAAATACATCCAGCCTGGTAATCTATGCTTACTCCTAAGCTCCTGGAAGGACAGCAACCCAGCGGGGGAGAAAATATCTTTCAAAATCTTCACACCTGGGGGTCCAGTACCGTGCGCAAATGACCAAGGCAGGGATTGCCCACAACGGGCAGTAGGGGGATCTAACAGAGGGCTTCCGGAGCCTTCGCCCGGCCCTATCCCAAACCCGAAGTGTGGTCCTAGTGGGAAATGGAAGGCTGAGGCATGACCAAGGACCCCTGTATACCAAATTGGCCAGCTCCTGGAGAGAACCCAGGATAGCCGCCAGGAAGTGGCACAACAGGAAGACCAAGTCGCCTGACAAGTCGCCCCAGTGTGAACCGGCTCTTAACCATTAGCTGCAGCAAAATTAATGAAAAAAAAACAAGCAGATGAGATGGTATATGGTCCCAGTTTAAATCGCTTCTCATGTCTCAGAGGCCTCCCTGCTCTGTTTTCAGGGGCTGTGGGCAGAAAAGGATGGCGTTTTATATATTGCCTGAAGGTGAAACATTTTTGAATACACATTTATAAATTTATCAACTCCCTTATCTTGGTAAACCTGAAAAAATCCCCACAACATTCAAAGCTTAACAGCCCAGTGGAGGAGGCCCAGAAACATCTGAGACAAATAATTGCCTTCATTTTTGTGGCAGCTAAAATCTCCAGAGCTAGATCTTGGAGGATACCCATGGCACAATTTGATCTTGTCAAACCAAATTATCCTGTACCATGGTCAGTGAATGTCTTTCTGCAATCTTGAATGATAAAGTCAAACTTTTTGAAAAGGCCTGAATGGAATGAAATACTTGACAGGACACTTCTGTGAATTTCTTCTGTCGTGCAGTATTCCTGGATCGGCTGGTCAGTCTATATGTGTTCCTTTTTATGTTTCCAATTCTTTATATGCTCTATTCTAGTGCTGTGGGATGGCCCCCATGGCATAAGAGAAGGGCGGTTGCCCCCCCACACTCGAGCCATGAGGCCTGGATTTAAACATATGCTGGTGGTGGGGATCTTCCAGATACAGGGAGAGCACTTCTGATCAAGCACTTACTCCCCTGTGTGAAACACATCAACATTTCTGTGTGACTGTGCTGTTTATTTTGTCAGTCTGGCAATAAAGTTGTCATCAGTATCCCATTACGGAGTGCTACCGCTTTTTTCTTTTTTCTGGACTGTTGTAGTGGCGAGTTGGGCCGGTGCCTGTCAAGGGTGATCATTGTTGAAATTGGCTTTCTGGCTTCACCTGGAGTGGTGTTCCTTTCTACGTTGTATCCAGAGCACTTGCTGTGCTTGGCGGTCTTCCCTGTCACTGGGCATGGATGTACTGATTTTTAATAGTCAGGATAACGATAATTGAGCCTGTGTTATCTTCTACTCTCCACTGGTTGTGTTTCCACGGTTAACTGGATGGTCAAGTTGATTTCTCTTTAGCTGTTTCTTATGTTTACACTTCTTATTTTTATATGTATTACTGGCCATGTACCCGAGAACATTGAATGTGAATGCATACTGTTCCCTTTTTTCTTGTATGTACAGTATCTATTGATTGTGGTGAACCACCACCTTGTTTCTACCATGTTGTATTTTGTATACCTGTACACCTTTCTAAAATGTAACAAAAACCATTGGAAAAAAAAAAACATTGTATTATTTTATGTACAGCCTAACTGCATTGCATTGTAAATACAGAAGCTTTAATTGGGTTTTTAGTTACACAGTTTGTTATGCTTAAAGTGGTTGGTTTAACTTATTGCATTCCCCAGAGGAGCAGGATTGGGGCTGCAGTGTGCAAAACCAAGGTACAAAGCATAACCATTGTACAAAGCAGGTAAGTATGAAGTGCTTGTTATTTAAAACAATTTTTACAATTACTTGTCTGACTGCCTATCACATATGTGCAGCAGCAAGGCACCACTTTCGTGTGCTGAGAGTGTGCTCCTGCGCCCTTCCAGAACACAGACCAAGCTGTCATGGAAGAAATGCAAAAAGGTGCGCTAGGCCAAAATTAAATAAAAGAGCTCAACAGTTACTGATGGATTGAAGAATACAGTGATTTCACAGAAACATATTGGAACCAGTACTAAACTCTTCTCATGGAGCAGCCTTTCTCAACCAGTGTGCCGCAGCACACTGATGTGTCGCCAGAGGTTCTCAGGTGTGCCACGGGATCATGGGAGAGAAGGGCTGTCAGATGAACCCGATCTCCCAATCCCCTGCCGAACTGTACATCGGCACTGATAGAGAGCTCGGTCGAGTGTGTGTGTGTGTGTGTGTATATATGCATGTGTATATGCGTGTGTGTGTGTGTACACCCCTAAGTGAAAATGTCCAAATTGGGCCCAATTAGCCATTTTCCCTCCCCATTGTCATGTATCTTGTTACTGTTACTCAGGTGTCTCAGGTGTGAATGGGGAACAAGTGTGTTAAATTTGGTGTTATCGCTCTTACTCTCTCATACTGGTCATTGGAAGTTCAACATGGCACTTCATGGCAAAGAACTCTATAAGGATCTAAAAAAAAAAAAATTGTTGCTCTACATGAAGATGGCCCAGGCTATAAGAAGATTGCCAGGACCCTGAAACTGAGCTGCCGCATGGTGGCCAAGACCATACAGTGGTTTAACAGGACAGGTTCCACTCAGAACAGGCCTCGCCATGGTCGACCAAAGTAGTTGAGTGCACGTACTCAGCGTCATATCCAGAGGTTGTCTTTGGGAAAAAGACATATAAGTGCTGCCAGCATTGCTGCAGAGGTTGAAGGGGTGGGGGGTCAGCCTGTCAGTGCTCAAACCATGCGCCGCACACTGCATCAAATTGGTCTGCATGGCTGTCATCCCAGAAGGAAGCCTCTTCTAAAGATGATGCACAAGAAAGCAAGAAAAACTGTTTGCTGAAGACAAGCAGACTAAGGACATGGATTACTGGAACCATGTCCTGTGGTCTGATGAGACCAAGATAAACTTATTTGGTTCAAATGGTGTCAAGCGTGTGTGGCGGCAACCAGATGAGGAGTACAAAGACGAGTGTGTCTTGCCTACAGTCAAGCATGGTGGTGGGAGTGTCATGGTCTGGGGCTGCATGAGTGCTGCCGGCACTGGGAAGCTACAGTTCATTGAGGGAACCATGAATGCCAACATGTACTGTAACATACCTAGGCAGAGCATGATCCCCTCGCTTCAGAGACTGGGCCGCAGGGCAGTATTCCAACATAACAACCTCAAACACACCTCCAAGACAACCACTGACTTGCTAAAGAACATGAGGGTAAAGGTGATGTACTGGCAAAGCATGTCTCCAGACCCAAACCCTATTGAGAATCTTTGGGGCATCCTCAAACGTAAGGCGGAGGAGCGCAAGGTCTCTAACATCCTCCAGCTCCGTGATGTCGTCATGGAGGAGCGAAAGAGGACTCCAGTGGCAACCTGTGAAGCCCTGGTGAACTCCATGTCCAAGAGGGTTAAGGCAGTGCTGGAAAATAATGGTGGCCACACAAAATATTGACACTTTGGGCCCCATTTGGACATTTTTACATAGGGGTGTACTCACTTTTGTTGCCAGCAGTTTAGACATTAATGGCTGTGTGTTGAGTAACTGAGCTGACATCAAATTTACACTGTTATACAAGCTGTACACCCACTACTTTACATTGTAGCGAAGTGTCATTATTTCAGTGTTGTCACATAAAAAGATATAATTAAAATATTTACAAAAATGAGAGGGGTGTACTCACTTTTGTGAGATACTGTATGTATATATATATATATATATATATATATATATATATATATATATATATATCAGTGTGTGTGTGTGTGTGTGTGTTTATATGCTTGTTTGTGTGTGTATATATGCGTGTGTGTGTATATATATATGTGTGTGTATATGTGTATGTGTACATGTGTGTCTGTATATGCATGTACCTGTGTCTGTATGTGTGTGTGTGTGTTTGTACATGTGTTTGTGTATGTGTGTGTGTGTGTCTGTATATGTGTATGTGTATGTATGTATGTTTTAATCCTGACCCCCCTATTCCTGTACCATCAGAACTGCTTTTGTAGGGCTTGTTTGTGATAGCAGCAAGGACTGCTGCTACTCTGAAAAGATTTCTCAGATTTCTTTTCATAAGCATTTAACATGTGGTAAAGAGGCAATATGTTGCCTCCTCACCACCTTTTTTAAGCCCGTAAATGCAGCATTACCACACCGCAACCATGCAATGCACACAGTTGCTTGGTGGTTGCAGTGCAGCCCCATTCACCCTGGGTACACCTCCAGCAGCTGCCTTAGCAGCTAAAGGGGGAGAAGTTGGGGGTGGTAAAAATAGCTCAATCATGTGGTTTTACCGCCCCTCCAAGTTGACATGTGTACAAGCCCTTGGTTCACATCTGTGTGGCTGCTTGCTACGTGTAGGGCAACCCATTTATTTTAATGGGCTTCCCTACTCGCAGAAATGGAGGTAAAAAAGTCCCTGACCCTTTTTTTTTTTTTAAATTGGGCCACACTAAAAGCACCCCATGTTTTTCAATGTGTGGGGTACCAATAATAATTATTGGCACCCCTAAAGAGCAGAGCATTTGTCTGTGTGTCAGGAACGAGCGCAATTTTGCGTGTGTTCGGCAACACACAGTAAGGTGAACCAAGCCTTGGAAAAGGGTGCCTCAAGACTGAAAATACTTTTCAAGGGCACCCTGACTGAAAAAAGGTTGAGAAACACTGTCATGGAGAAACAACTTGACAGCATTGCTGTTCAGTAACTACTGTCAAGTTGTTCCTTCATGAGAATGAGTCTAATACTGGTTGAAAGGTGTGTGCAGCCTATTGCATTAGGGTGTATACCCCAAAGCTCAAACACACACGTGTGTGTTTGTGTGTGTGTATACACACACACACTCTTATAAGTAAATGTAAGCAAACATTTTAAAATGTATTAAAACAGCTTTCAATAAACACGTATTGTGCATGCACAGTTAACAGAGTTTTTTGCTGCTGGGGGCGGCGGTGAGAAAAAAAAAATCGTGAGCGCAGCGGTGCCAGCGGGGAAGGGGGATAAACAGCCCACAGCGCAGCCGCCTCTCCTCCGGTTCCCCCACTGCCAGGCACACCCTGTGTGCACGCCTATGACTGGTTACAATATAGATTTGTGACATCACTGCTTTCTCTGAGTCCAGCCAAGTTTTTTCCTGCATTGAGCAGTGATGAAAGGGGAGTGGTTTTGACCCCAAAACGCGTTGGCTGTTTTTTACATTTTAAAATCAAAATTAACATTATTTTGGACTCTTATCTGATTTTGGTCTGACGCTTCTTTCTGTATTTCTTTGATCTGGTGGATGCCCATCGAGGGAAGCTTTGCTGTGCGGGAGCTGGCTTGCCAGAGCTATTGAGCTTGTTTGAAGTTTTCCTTCATTGTCTAAAAGTTCCCACTGTCTCTTTCAGTATGTTGTTCTAACGTACAGCTCCAGTCACTGTTAACGAACAGGAACCAGTGAAAATGGCTCCTGATCATGTGAGCTTTGACAGCCAACCACAGGGGACTAATGATTATTTAGAACCCCTAAAGGGCAGGAGGGTGTCAGTATGCAGGTAAACTGTAAAGCAACAATTGTATATACAACAATTTGTTTTTAAAGGTACAAGCTCCAGGTCTGTTATCCTTATCCTTTGTGTTAATGCTCACTGACCTGATCTGATTTGCAATTAATATGCAGCTCAAGTGTCCTAACATGTCACTGGATGCTTGTGTGTTCTGTATCAATGACTAACTAAGCTGTTATAAAGGAGTATGCCAACAGGTAGGGAGGTTGGCAGAACAACTCACAGGTTCACTGTTAATCTGACCCTCATTGAAGCCAATGGGAATCTTTAAAATTAATTCTGGAAGTTTTAAGACTAATAGGCAAGGGGTTTTCAAACAAGTACCATGGGAGACCATTTAAACTACCTGTATATGGCATTGCCCTGACTGGATGGAGAGCCCCCAAACTAAAGGGTGTGTTATGTATTTTGAGGGAAATTGGTCCCTATGATGTTAAAAAAAAAGAACTGGCAGGAAAATGCAATTAACATTCCTTTTAGTCCATCTGTTCCCTGAACAGGCAAAGTTCAGACCGAATCCTACTTTGGTCCAATCAAGAACAAAACCACAACCTTATCCCTACCAACAGGTTCCTTTTAAGGTACTGTTGGGATTGCAGTGAGGAGTTACAAAAATCTGACCACAGCAAATTCAGCGTTCCACTTTAAATAATATAGATATTACGGGAAACGCTATCTAAACCCTTGTCAGCGATATATGCTACTTTAATGAGGGTGGATTCTCAGAGGATAGCTAGGCTATGGCAACAGTGGCTGACTGACATACCCAACTTGGACAAAGAGGCCTGGAAGGACTGCTTACATAGAGTGTATTATACTCCCCAGAGACTGCACAGAATTTACCCCCGAAGGTCCCCTAATTGTACTAGATGTCTCACGTTGGAGAGTACATATTTTCATATGTTCTGGACATGCCCACGGGGGGGCCCAGTTCTGGAGGGAGGTGTTTGACATCATCAACACCCGCTTACAACTCTCGGTCCCCTGCACTCCGGAATTGGCTCTCCTGAACATACCGGGCGATGTCCAGAGGCCTAGATGCACTAGGCAACTGATCTCCTTTTTGCTATACTATGTGAAGAAAGAAATTATACTTAAGTGGGCTACCCCCCCCCCCCCCCCCCACAATGACATCGTGGGAGGCCATCGTCAATGGGGCCTTGCCAATGTATAAATTGACTTATATTAATAGGAATTGCCCTGTGAAGTATGAAAAAATCTAGCAACCATAGCTAGACTGCTGTTGTTCTGTGGCGTAATTCTGACTCTCGTGTACAGCATATGTTAAATGGTCCGATATATTTGTATAATGCCTGAGTATCTCCTGTTTCAATGATATGTAAATCTGTAACACCTTTGTTTTATCTGTACCATTCTTTTTTTCACAATGAAGAGCAACCCTGTTTTGTTAAAAAAAAGAATATAGATATTTGTGTGTAGTGGTCGCCATTTGATTATTTGTACTTCAGGTAACACCAACAATTATTCTTCCTCTGAAAAACAATAATCTGTTCACCAAAAACTTCACACTCACTGACATTTGTTCCCCCTAAGTCAGGTCTGTTAAGAACTGCAGTACCCAAAGACAAACCAACTTCTGGCCAATCCTGGCAATTTTAGGGATCAGATAACAATCACCTTTTTTTTTTAAAGCGGACTTCCACCCAAAAGTGGAACTTACGCTGATATGCTCCCCCCCATCTGTTGGCACATTTGGCACGTTTCAGGGGAGACAGGTACCTGTTTTTGACAGGTACCCTACCCCACTTCTGGGAGACAGCGCAGCGGCACCTTTCCTCAGAAGTTCAGCCGCCCTCCTCCTTCCTCCACCACTGGGCCAATTAGAAAGCATAGAGATCTTCGCGCATGCGCAGTAGGGAACCGGCCGTGAAGCCGAAAGGCTTCACTGCCAGTTTCCCTTACAACAAATTGTGGCAGCGGCACCCGGCAGCTGATCCGAAAATCGGATGGCGTGCCGACATAGGGGGCTCCCTGGACAGGTAAGTGTCTATATATTAAAAGTAAGCAGCTACTGTATTTATAGGTGCTGATTTTTGATTTTTTTTTCCCCCAGCTGGAACACCGCTTTAACTGCAAAGACTCAAAACGCAAATTTACAAACATTACGTGACGGTGTTCACCATCACTAGGAGTGAGGGACAGATACTTGGGGGACGCTGAGAGAATGGCTTGGATGGCTTCAGATGGGATAGTAATATTTGCCAGCAATATCTCTCAGGAGATGTATGAAGATGAATTTTTTGGGAAAAAAAAGAAGATGAATGGTTTGACTTTTCGGATTGCTAGAATATTGCAGGAGTGTCTTATAGACCCTTGCTAGATAGTGAGATGGGGTGGGATTTGTTATTGGTAAGTGCCTGTATTCCATTGTTCTCTTGTTTCTGTCTGCCTTAAGATAAAATTATTATGGGATGTATATGTGTATGTGGATTGGCTGCTAAGGGGGAGGGGGGATTGTCCCACAGTGTATATCTCTTTGTGCATGTGTTTGAATAAACAGTTTGAGTTCTACTTTACCCTCAATCTAGAGTCCTGTTTCTTATTAGGGGAATCTGCTACAAGGGATTGTTAGGCTCTTCATACTCCCTTGAATAATCACTAAGTTCTTGTAAGAGCTTGTTCCTGCTTCACTCTCTGGGGAAAGAGAGGTTCACCCACTGGAACCTGGAGCCTTGTCATTGGCACAGGGTGGGTAGGAGACGGCAAGACCCCAACCAAGCTGCGGTGGTTCGTGGGGTCTGCGGTGGTTATGGTGTCTGGTGGAGTGCGTGGAGCCCTTGGGAAGCACTAGGAGCATCCGTCAACGGAGGTACCCAGTCAGGGTGCCAGTTGATCCATTACACATTAAAAACTACAAACTGACATTACTACCCTCTGATTACCCAACCACCATGCCTACTAAATGCTGCTTATAGAATATGAATGTGCGCTTTCAATTAATGTCACCTCAAGCAGCTTTTGCCTCTTTTAATATCTCCTCCATTTCATCAAGTTTACACAAAAGGTCATTTCAACCTCTTTCTAAACTAACAAACCATAAAATATCATAACATACATACAGGGGTAAAACAAGCCTAAAGTATATCTTAATCTAAAACCAGAAAATGTAATATATTTATGCTCACTAGCCCTTAGATGTGGCAGCTGCCTTTGTTTTGTTTTTTTCAGGCTAAGTACATTTGTTACAAGTACACAAAAATACTTTCTGATCCTAATAGAAATCCAGTGTCTGAAATCTCAAACAATTTTATCAGCTTTCCCAGTTAAACTACAGAACCACTCCCCTCTATGTAATAGATAATAGGTATAAAGGGACAGGGAGGTGTTTGTCCCTGATTGGATGAAGTGACTGCCCTGTCTATTCACTTCATTTAATCAGAGAACGCTTTGCATTTACTGAGAGAATGCACAGTGTTCCCTGAAGGGCGCCCATCTTAAGAAAGTGACCTCCTTTGTTGACAATGCATGAAGGCAGTTGCTCAGCACAGGACCTGAAAGCTAGTGGAGATCACTGGAGTAGCGGTGCCTTCTAAAGTGATTTCCAGCCTTCATGGGGATCCCACAGGTATGGCACATACATACTTACATTGGTCCAAGCATGTGAAAATAGGCATACCTAAACTTCATCTTTAAACACTAAAGTAACTACTATATAGTATGAACATTAATAAATGGTTACAACCATGCCTGAAGAAAATAAAAATATATTCAGTTAGCCAGTGAAAGGTATCCCATACATTTTTACTTTCCTACTGCTATCTATGACCCCTTTCACACGGGCAGTCCACCTGCCCGTTTTTGATACATGAGTACATGGATCAAAATGGACGACACAATATCTCTACAGGTGGGTTGTATGTAAGCAGACTTGTATATGTCTTTATCCACCCATCTCTTGGTCTGTTCAGGTCCATTGTGCTAAATGGAAAAGGTTTTTTTTCGAGTCTGCTTTTACTGACCAGACTGGAGGTGGGCAAACATAAGTGGACACAAGTCCATGAACATTGGTTCACCTAGAGAAATTATGTGGGCTTGTTTTTTCCATGGAAGAAAATTTACATTGTAAAATGTACACAAAAGTCACAAATGTGAAACCTACTGTACACTGTACTAGTCTGACTCAGCAGGGGAACAATCTAGGATACCCTGCCGAGGCTGAATGGACACCGTGTAAACAGGGTCCATGGCTAACGTGGTGAAAAATAACTTTACTGCTAGTGTATATTTGTAAAAGTGAAGTTTACAGGCATATAAACATGGTTCATTTTGACTGGACACATGTCCATAGGCTGGCTATACATGTTCAATTTTCTTGTACAATTTTCTGTTAGATTTACCAAAAACCATATAATATGAGGTCAAAACTAAGCAACACTTTTCATTGTATCCAATTAGGCAGGCCTTTGTACTACATAGTTGAAGGTAAATCTAAAGAAAATTGTACAGAAAATTGTAAGAAAATTGTATAATGTATGGCCAGCCATAGTACTGGAAATGCGATTACATCATTATATGTACATACAAAAGCATAGCTGGGCACACAAACTGGCTTCCAGAAACAATACAGCAGCAGGCAGTAATAAGAAAAGTGAAGAACTCTTATGAAATTAAATTCTCATTGTTCCTAAAATTTTGGACTCTCACCATTTGTGCTGAAGTGGAGAATCACCTTGTCGCTGTTTCAGGGCTGGAGGGCCAATGCCCCATGTACCAGCAGGCCTATCATTATCAAATATACCGGCATACTGGTATACCAAATTGAGGGGATCACTGCCCCCTGTAAAAAGAGAGCAAATAGGTTACAAAGAAGAACTATGCACAGTAGTAATAAAGCAAAAGATAATTGCGTGTTGGAGGTGAATACAAGGAAAAAAAGACCCAATAGTTGCCAGCATGGCACAGAGGGGAGGAAAAGCACTGGGGATCAAACAGGTATGCAGCTAAAGTGGAACTAAACCCATCAATGTATCTGTTTCCCAAAATGATTACATTACAGTTATGCCGTGAATGATAACTGTCACAAATGTTTGTGCTCTCAAACCCAACTGTCGAGCCATCAAATGGACGGTGTCATAAGTGATCACATGTGCAGCACCATGGCAACTGCAGATTAAACAGAGTTTAAGATAGCCTGTAATGGAATTGGGGGGGTCCACTTTAATATATTGCATATTATACTATACAAAAAACATCTTCCTAATTTTGTCTTATTTAAATAGGGTATTCAAAAATGTTATTTAAATGGCTTCAAACATGCTTGGGACAAACAAATCTATACTCAGATAAAAAAAGTTAACAGAAAAAAAAATACAAAACATGTATTAAAATATAACAAGATAAATCTAACAAATCAAAGTTATCACAGGAGTGAGCGAAGGTGGAACGAGAGAAATTGTCAGAAGACAACGTCAATGGCTTTACTGTAAGAATACTCTATATAGGATATAGAAGAACTAATGCTGGCCACACACGTATAGATTTTCGTTTTAAGAACATTTGTTTGATTTTCTTATCTCTAGTGGGGTCAAATCGCCGATAATTTCTACCACAGTGATGGGAAAATTCAAAGGTGAAAAATAGAAAACTTTTCTCGATCTAATGAATTTTCAGACAATGTATGGGGTTTTCGTTCAGAAATTAAATTCATTTTAAAATCAAATGTTAAAACAAGTGAAATTTTTTCGAATGACATTTGTCCATTCATGGAATGTACAAAGAATTTTTGTATGAATATTCTCATCCGAAAATCTATACAGTATGGATATGGCCAGTATAACTTACTTCAAAGCAAGAATGAACAATTCATGAAAATGTGGTTTTATTGGCAGAAATTCACCTTAACCACTTTGGTTAGGATTTGGCTGCTAAAAGACCAGGGTTTTTTTTTTGCAATTTTTTACTGCGTGACTTTAACGGACAATTGCGCGGTCGTGTGACGTTGTACCTAAACGAATTTGACGTCCTTTTTTTCCCACAAACAGAGCTTTCTTTTGGTGGTATTTGATCACCTGTGCGATTTTTTGATCATGCGCTATAAACAAAAAAAGAGCGTCAATTTTGCAAAAATAACAATATTTTTCACATTTTTTTATATGAAATTCCCCCCAAAAAAATTTAAAAATCAAAATTTTTTAACATTTTCGGCCAATTTGTTTTATGCTACATATGTTTGGTAAAAAAAATCGCAAAAAGCGTATTTTGATTGGTTTGCGCAAAAGTTATCGCGTTTACTAACAAAGGGAAAGATTTTTGTCATTTTTGGTGGGTTTTTTTAACGCGTAATGGCGGCGATCTGCGATTTTTTTTTCGGTACTGCGACATTGCGGCGGACAGATCGGACCCTTGACTGACATTTTTTACACTTTTGGGGTTACCAGTGACATTACTGCAGTAATCAGTGCTATACATATGCACTGTTACTGCAAAAATGACACTGGCAGGGACCCCCCCCCCACTTTAGACAGCTCATCGGAACAGATTTGAGGCTGTCAATTAGCTGGAGCTCCCTCCCTGTCACCATTTTTCTCTTGGTGTCAGGAAAACTCCTCAGAAGTAATTCATGCAGATGGCAGAGGAACAAGGCAGCAGACAGCCATGACACTTTGTGCTCTTAATTGAGACAAGTACACACTATAGAGTGCTTTGTACATATTTCATGTCTGAGGTTTACATCCACTTTAACTTTAGGTACCACTGATTTTCGTCCAATGTAGGTCCCTCGGCCTACTCTCAGTCCGCAAACATATTTTATTGCAGTCCTCCTATCTGGGTGGTGTAATGCACCCTCCTCCTTTTTTTTTCATTTATTCTTACATCTACCTCTATCGGTATTCTTTTTCTCTTTCTCTATGATCACATAATGTGACACTGAATCATATTTTCAATTCCAGTTAAAGTAAGAGGCACGTCATGGTATGTGTAATTCACCCCTTTCTTTTTTTTTCTGTACCCCTTATTTCAACTTCTTAAAAAAAAAGCCAAATAAGGTATTTACAAAAGAAAAAAAGAATACTATATAGAGGATGTTACCAACCATACTATTACAGTAAAAGCATTAGAAAACAGGTGAATATCCCTGGCTTTTCCACTGTTTTACTGTTGTGATCAAGGCCTTCCAGCCAGGGAGGAGTGCTCATTACCATACTATAGACACCATCTCTCCTTTTTTCCTTGCTGCCTCTGTACATCCTAAAAACCATCAACCCTGAACAGAATCACAACAGAAACAACAGAAACAAACACACAGTACAATATAAAGCAGGCTTATAGATTACATGCAAACAAAAACATCAGCTTGGTTTGCATACTCACATCTTCTGGTGTGTTCAGTGTAAGCTTCAGTATATATCTATGATGCTGTATTGCAAATAAATATTTCTCTTTGGGAGTTTGTTTTCTATATATCGATGATGATTTTTATAGCGATTCTTATATAAGTTTTTTTTTTTTATGTAGTGATGATCGACAGATATAGATAGATAGATAGATAGATAGATAGATAGATAGATAGATAGATAGATAGATAGATAGATAGATAGATAGATAGATAGATAGATAAATAGATAGATAGATAGATAGATAGATAGATAGATAGATAGATAGATAGATAGATAGATAGATAGATAGATAGATAGATAGATAGATAGATAGATAGATAGATAGATAGATAGATAGATAGATAGATAGATATAGATATGTAGCTGTGGTGACTGGGTAAAGACAAATACAGAATAGACTGTCAGACAAAAGGAGCAGGACCAATCACAAACAAATGATGGGAGGAGGATGACAGAGAGTGAGCAGAAATGAAAGGGGAACAGAAGGAATGAGGGTGGGGGAATGACTGAGGGACCTCGGATGCTGCTGTCACTGTGTGTAGGAGAGAGGGACAGATCTTGGGAAGGGCAGGCAGGTGCTGTAGAACAGCAGACGATCGTCTTAGCGAAAGGACGTTTCTCAAACAGCGGATAGATTTGGAGGTCTCAGGCTGTCGCTGATGACCGTCTTTTAGGATTTCTGTCTCAGGTGACAGCTGTCAAGGAATTTCCTGAATATCTCTCAGCTGATGGATGTCTCTTCTGGATCAGCTGTAATCTGCCATCTCCTTTAAGTGAAGACTGTCTCTAAACAGGGCCACTCATCCTTCACAGATATATCTCCAGATGAGTCTCTCAAAAGATGGTTATCTCTGGCTGTCACGGGCACAGCTGCTCCAGCCTTTGTTATTCCTGTTCTGATGGCAGCTGAGAGCTCAGTACGCATGTGCAGATTATCCTCTGCAAGTCACATGACTCTTCTTCTACAGCAGGGAATAATGGTACCCAATACACACACACACACATATATATATATATATATATATATATATATATACACATTTAAAGCATCATCTTCATGTTTCTTTGTAATATACTGTAGGTGACATATCATTTGTCATGTTAATCAGAGGAAATGTGTAAATAATATACTATGTTATTAATATCGTATAAAACCTTTAGCCAGTAAGCTTGCAAGTACAGATTATGCAAATAGCAACATATACAGGTACAAATGAGCATGAACAAAATATACATAGAAAACAAAAAAAGATATATTATATCTAGTAACCATCCTTATACTCCCTATTAGAGCAATACGTGCCCAAGATCCCTAAACACACTAGGAAAAAAAAATAAATAAAAAAAATAAATGTAATAATTGCAATAGCAACAAACACACACTGGCATAGATGATAACCATAATGTAATTACACCGATCAGCCATAATATTATGACCATTGACGGGTAAAGTAAATAACATTGATTATCTCGTTACAATGGCATCTGAAAGTGGGTGGGATATATCAGGCAGCATGTGAACATGTTCCTGAAGCTGATGTGTTGCAGAAAAAAATGGGCAGACATATAGATTTAAGTGACATTAACAAGAGCCATACTTTATTGGCTAGATGACTGGATCAGAGAAACTCCAAAACAGCTACTCTTTAGGGATGTTCTCAGTCTGCAGTGATCAGGACCTACCAAAAGTGGACCAATGAAGGAAAACAGGTGAACTGGCAATAGGGTCATGGGCGGCCAAGGCTCATTGATGAATGTGGGGAGCGAAGGCTGGCCAATGTAGTCCAATTGAATAGGAACCTGATTCGCGAAACACGTCTGCTGTTTGAGGCATCTGTTCAAAGTGCTGTCATGTTTTTGGAGAAATAAAGACTTTTTATCCGCTGACACTGGAGTGCTGTCAAGCATTTACTATACAATTGCTACTTCCATGGTCCACGGACTAGACGTGCACCCAGCACAGACTGGATACTTATCTCTCACCTGGAGCGGCATCAAACTCTTTGTGACAATGTAGTCCAATCCAATAGAAGAGCTACTGTAGCTCAAATTGCTGAAAAAGTTCATGCTAATACTAGTTTTGATATAAAGGTATCAGAATGTACAGTGCATCGCAGTTTGTTGCATATGGGGCTGTGTAGCTGCACACCAGTCAGAGTTCCCATGTTGACCCATGTCTACAGCTAAAAGCATCTACAATGATCATATGAACATCGCAATTGGACCATGGAGAAATGGAAGAAGGTGATCTGGTCTGATGAATCATGTTTTCTTTTACTTCATGTGGATGGCCAGGTGTATGTGTATACTTGGGGAAGAGGTGGCTCCAGGACAGTGGGGGCTGGTGCTCAAAATTTTTGGGGGGGCGCAAAAAGAAGAATTTGCGCCAAAAAAATTGCGTGACTTTGAGGTTAAGTGTTAAAGGGGCCTTCAGTAATCAAGGAACAGTGCCTAGAAAAAGTATTCATAGTTACCCCTTGAAATAATCCACATTTTGTCATGTTATTTACCACCAAAAACGTAAATGTATTTCATGTGATAGACCGGCACAAAATCTTATATTGTGTACACTGCTAAGCAGGCTGCGTGCCTGGCTGGCACTATATATTTATTAATAGTAAATGGCACACAGCGGCCTGGTATAAGATGGTTCCCAACTTGGGAACCATCTTATACCAGGCCGCTGTGTGCCATTTACTATTAATAAATATATAGTGCCAGGCCAGCAGCCTGCTTAGCAGTGAGTGTACACAATATAAGACAGTGCAGGCCAGGCCAATTACATTGTACACTGGTAAAGTGCTATGCTAACTTAGCATAGCACTTTACCTGATGTACAATGCACTATATATTTATTAATCGTAAATGGCACACAGCGCCCTGGTATAAGATGGTATAAAACTCAGTAAAATTATTAAAACAGAAAGTTAATATTCTGAAGAGGAGTAATTGTCCTATGAAAAGCAATGCCATTTAAAAAGTAAAATAATTTAGAGCCTGCACACTGAATTCTCATAAATTAGTAAAGGTCTGCACATGAAGTAACTCCAACACTGATATATATACTGTACACAGGCTGGTAATATTTATAGGCCACAGATACCCTGTGTATGTAGGCTTTAGACATGACCAGCTTGCCGTGCCCCCCCCATCATCAATGAAGTGACCAGCTTGCCTTGCCGTGCCCCCATCATCAATGTGAATGCAGTGACCAGCTTGCCGTGCCCCCAGGGCCATCATCAATGCAGTGCCTGTGACCAGCTTGTCGTGCCCCCAGGGCCATCATCAATGCAGTGCCAGTGACCAGCTTGTCGTGCCCCCAGGGCCATAATCAATGCAGTGCCAGTGACCAGCTTGCCGTGCCCCCAGGGCCATCATCAATGCAGTGCCAGTGACCAGCTTACCGTGCCCCCATGATCATCAATGCAGTGACCACCAGCTAGCCGTGCCCCCAGGGCCATCATCAATGGCAATGCAGTGACCAGTGACCACCAGCTTGCCGTGCCCCCAGGGCCATCATCAATGCAGTGCCAGTGACCAGCTTGCCGTGCCTCCAGGGCCATAATCAATGCAGTGCCAGTGACCAGCTTGCCGTGCCCCCAGGGCCACCATCAATGCAGTGCCAGTGACCAGCTTGCCGTGCCCCCATGATCATCAATGCAGTGAGTGACCACCAGCTTGCCGTGCCCCCATCATCAATATGGCAATTATGGTAATGCAGTGACCAGTGACCACCAGCTTGTCTGCCGTGGCGGTCAGTGAGGGACAGTGTGTGGTGTGGGCTGGGCCCCCCCTGAGGCATCAGTCACTTGAACTTACCGGTGACCTGCGTGCTGCTGCCTGCTGCAGTGCTGAGTCGGCCCGGGGCGGCGGGACTGTACTGTCTGCGGAGTGCGGACTCTGTGAAGAAGTGGAGACCACTCACTGGAGACGAACTCACTCTTTTTCATTTCTTCTGACTTCCGAAGTTCCGAATCCTCAGGCGCGGCGGCGGCTCTCCTCTCTGCTCTCTGACAGCGCCGCGTGCGGGAAGGTGATCACGTGACGCTGGGACGCGTCACGTCACCAGGTCCCGGGATGTCCTCCTGTGTGATTGGTCCAGGCTGAAGTCTGGACCAATCACAGCCAGGAGATCACTAAAGTGGGGAGTGTCGGGGGGCATTGCTCTGCGCCCGATGACCCCCAGAAGGCCTTCAATTGGCGCCTCTGCCTGCCGCACGTGGGGTGAAAAACCCCACCCCCCCCCATACCCACCACTAGGTCCGGCGCCCCTAGTGGGCTGAAAAATTAAAAACATTTTTTAATCTTTTTTTTCTCTGGCCACAGATTGGGGGGGGGGGGGGGGCGGCGTCCCCTATAGACAGGCCGCCACTGCTCCAGGATGCACTATGGGAAGAAGGCATTGTGCTATGTTTTCTAGTGGAATTTATGCCTCGATGGGTCAGGGACATTTTGGTGGCAAAAAGGGAACCTCAATATTAGGTTAGTGGTCATATTAGTTTAGTGGGACAGTAAAAAAAAGGGGGGAGTGGATCAGAGAAGATAGAATCGAACAGCCTTTTTATACAATACAGAGGATTAACCCCATAGGTTCCAAAGTGAGTATAACAAGCATGCTTTACTGCAGACTTTACTGTTGTGTGTTTAGTAACACTTTAAAGCGGTTCCTATGGCAGAAGGTTTTTTTTTTTTTAATCTTAATGCATTTGATGCATTAAGATAAAAAACCTTCCGTGTGCAGTAGCCCACCCATACTGACCTGAGCCCCATCTTGATCCAGCAATGTTGCACAGGAGCCTGAGCTGTCTGGGACTCTCCCTCCTGATTGGCTGAGACACAACAGTGGGCAGCATTGGCTACAGCTGCTGTCATTTAAAGTCAGTGAGCCAATGAGGACAGAGATGGGATGGTGCCGAGCCATGGCTCTGTGTCTCTGTGGCTCGGGTACCCCTATAGAAAGCTGCTTGCTGTGGGGGCAGGAGGAAGGGGCCAGGAGAAGAGGAGGATCTTGGCTGCTCTGTGCAAAACCACCAAACCACCAAAAAAAAAAAAAGAGAAAACAAGACTTTAATATGGATAAGGCTGGATAAAATTAACACAAATAAATCACCAGGCCCATATGGCTTACATCCAAGGGTACTCAAAAAACTTAGTAAAACTATATCTAGACCACTGTTCCTGATCTTTGCTGACAGTATTATGTTCCCCACAAGCGCTTAATTTATAAAATAAGGTCTGCAGGCATCAACCACAAGGTGTGCTCTTGCATACGGAACTGGTTAAAAGGGCGTGTCCAAAGGGTGGTAATATATAATGCATACTCAGACTGGTCTGGGGTGGTAAGTGGGGTTCCCCAAGGCTCAGTCCTGGGACCAACCTTGTTCAATTTATTCATAAATAGCATTGAGGGCAGGATCACTAGCTCGATTTCAGTTTTTGCAGATGACATAAAATTGGGCAGGGCAATAACTTCACAACATGAGGCTGATATCTTACAGAATGACCAGAACAAAATAATAGAGTGGGCAACTACATGGCAAATGAGGTTTAATATGGAGAAGTGTAAGGTTTTGCACTTGGGGACTAAAACATAAAAGCACAATACACTTTAGGGGGGGAACCTTTGGGGGAATAAAAATGGAGAAAGATCTAGGAGTCTTGTTAGAGAATAGACTTGGCAATAGTATGCAATGTCAAGCTGCAGCTGCCAAGGCAGGATATTGGCATGCATAAGGAAGGGGATGTATTCCAGAGATAAAACTATAATCCTACCCCTTTATAAAACTCTGGTCCGACCGCATCTGGAGTATTCTGTCCAGTTCTGGTCGCCAGTCCTCAGAAGGGATGTGTTGGAGCTGGAGAAAGTCCAGAGAAGGGCAACTAAACTAATTAGGGGATTGGAGGACCTTAATTATGAAGAGCGTTTACAAGCGCTTGATTTATTCTCCCTGTAGAAGAGACGACTGAAAGGGGACAGTCACATGATAGCAATTTACAAATACCTCAATGGTGATCTCAGCATAGAAAAAAAAGCTATTCAGTCTCAAGGATTGCATGAGAACACGAGACCATACAATGCGATTAGAGGAGAAGTGTTTTAACCTCAGGCTACGCAGGGGGTTCTTTACTGTTAGGGCTACAAGATTGTGGAATTCTCTACCACAAAAGGTAGTTACTGCAAGAAGTATGGCTACTTTCAAAAGACTCTAGGACGTACAGCTTAAGGATCAGAACATTAAGAGGTATGAGAGATGATTACGGCCACACACACCTAAACAGGTTGAACTGGATGGACTATTGTCTTTATTCAACCTCAACTACTATGTAACACAGGATGACCAAGAAAATGATGGACAACTACTTATTGGACACTGAGAATATGGCTTGGATTACTTCAAATGGGATAGTAATATTTATCAACAATATACCTCAAGAAATATATGAAGATTTAATCCTACTATACACTGTGAGACCTATAGCTCGTTGCCGAGAGGTCTGATCTGGAGTGAGATCCTGATTAATCAAAGATGTGGATTCCCATTCATTCATATTGTTTCTGTCTGGTGGCTAATTTGATTAACTCTATGATGGGATTAGCCTTGTGTCAGCTGTACCTCGGTAACTAACCATTCTATGATGTTTTGGGTAAATATTTCGATGGTCACTGACATACTTCTCAAGTGCATAAAAAGCCTGTATTCTTGATCAATAAAATGTTCCAGATCTTGAAACAGCTATTTTTGGCTAGTTTTGTATGGGGGCGGCTAGAATATCTGATATCTATGTTCAAAACTGAAGGAAGCAGTATTCTGATTGAAGCCCACAAACACAGTGTAGGTCGCGTTTCCATTACAAAAGTTATAAGAAAGAAATAATAAATCAACACGGAGACTCATTTCCATGTCATTCAAATGGGTGGCCAGAGAAGGGGCTAGACTCTCTCAAATTCACCAAAACATCTCTACTCAAGTAAATAACTAACTAACACAGATGAATTCATGGAAATCTTAGTTTGATAAACTTTTATTCGAATGGTCATATGATTGGAAATATGTTTTTGATGGAAAATATATATATATTTTTTAAATTAATTGAAAAATGCAAATAAAACACAGCTGAATCACTCATATGCAGACTCATAACGCTTTGATACTAAGCAATATTGCTTCATACATGGGGAAAAGTAAGCCAATAGTTTGCCTTACAAGTTACACTGTACATCTATATCAGGATGACATTTTAAATGAAACCTCTCACATCTATTGTAATTGACAAGTGTCTTCAGGGAAATGTCAGAATATTAAAACAATATCCAGATGTAGCCAGTTCTTGGTTAACAAGCATTCGTGTCTGTGTACTGAACAGTTTTAAAAACCAACTCCAGGAAAATTCAGAAGGCAACCCTTGCATTGGGGCCCCCTGCATTACGAGGGTTAAATGCTCATTTAGTCTCATGGCTGAAGATTAAAGTGGTTGTAAAGTCAGAAGGCTTTTTATCCTAATACATTCTATGCAATAAGATAAAAAAAACTTTCTGTGTGCAGCAGCCCCCCTCAGCCCTCCTAATACTTACCTGAGCCCATCCAGCGATGTTGCACGAGAGACTCGGCTATCCGGGACTTTCCCTCCTCATTGGCTGAGACACACAGCGGGCACCATTGGCTCCACTGCTGTCAAGTCGGTGAGCCAATGAGGAGAGGGAGGGGGGCAGGGCCGAAAATACGGCTCCGTGTCTAAATGGACACACAGAGCTGCGGCTCAGCTCAGGTGCCCCCATAGCAAGCTGCTTGCTGTGGGGGCACTCGACAGGAGGGAATGGCCAAGAGCGCTGGCAAGGTACCCGAGAAGAGGAGAATCTGGGCTGCTCTGTAAAGAGCAGGTAAGTATAACATGTTTGTTATTTTTAAATTTAAAAAACTAGACTTCAGTTTTACTTTAAGGTGTAAATACCTACCTTACTTCTCGCTCCAGAAGGGTAACTCCAGCATTGTGACCATTCCCCTGCAGCCTGCTCTGTGTGCTGCAACTTTTTCCAGTCGCATGAGTCACATTGACTCCTTACCATACAATACAGGGTTAAAGTGGTCCTAAGGTCTGAAGGTTTTTTACCCTAATACATTCTCTGCATTGAGGTAAGAAACCTTCAGTGTGCAGCTCCCCCCCCCCTTATATTTACCTGAACCCAATCTCAATCCAGATACAGCAGTGGGAGCCATTGTCAGTCACCGCTAGTGAGGGGGGAGCAGGTAAGTATAACATGTTTGTTATTAAGAAAAATAAAAGTTAAGCTTTTACAATCACTTTAATGTCCCTGTATTATAATCGATGATGCCAAGACTCTGCTCACAGACCAGTGCTTCCGGCAGAGGAGGCAAGCATGGGGTGGGATTTAAGATAGGTGAAAGAGCATCTCACCTCTCCCCTAGACATAAAGAACATTTAAAGTGGCATTAAACCAATTTTGCCACTTAACAGTCCTTCAAAGTGAGGGTTGGACTAGTTTTTTTTTTCCCTTTATTTTCACCCGGTGATCTGACCAGTAACATGCTTCATGTCCATTGACATCCGTTACTCCATAGAGGGCAATGGATAGTCCTATCGGGTCCGCCTAAAAAACTGACAG
This sequence comes from Pelophylax lessonae, assembly GCF_965119305.1. Lineage (NCBI taxonomy): Eukaryota > Metazoa > Chordata > Amphibia > Anura > Ranidae > Pelophylax > Pelophylax lessonae. Next base: position 134,273,052 of record NC_138771.1, read on the forward strand.
GCGGATCTGATCGCTCCACCCTTGCAGAGGGGCCTTACTGTCAATTTTGCAGGACAGCTTGGTTTGTTTAGGGAAGTTAAAAAAGGACTTACTGGCCAGATCACCAGGTAAAAGCAAAGGAAAAACCTAAAAAAATAAATAAACTGATGCAGCCACCACATTTTACAATTGGTAAGCTGCAATATACTGTATACAGCAAACTTTTTATTCTTAAATTTAAGCCCTTGTAGGGCAGGGTAGCACACAGGTGGATTTTTTTTTCTGACATTATTACTATAATACAGGATTTATATAGCGCCAACAGTTTATGCGGCGCTTTACAATAAAAAAGGGGGACAGCACAATTTACAATACAGTTAAACACAAAAGGAATATGAGGGCCCTGCTCATGGAGCTTACAATCTATAGGGAGGGGGAGGTGGTACAAAAAATAGTGGCTGCAGGGGATGATCTGATGGAGGGTACTCAAGTCAAGATCTTAGGTGTGGAGGTGGAATAGGTTTCCCTGAATATGTGTGTTTTCAAGGATCACCTAAAGGCAGACAGGGTAGGAGCTGACCGGACATACTGGGGCAGGGAGTTCCAGAGGATGGGAGAGGCCTTGGAGAAGTCCTGGAGGCGAACGTGGAAGGAGGTAACAAGAGAGCAGGAGGTCCTGGGATGAACGGGTAGGACGATTTGGGAGATATATGCAGATAAGGTTGGTGATGTAGCTGGGGGTAATGTTGTGTATGGCCTTGTATATTGTGGTTAGTATTTTGAATTTTATACAATGGGGTAGGAGAAGCCAGTGAAGAGATTGGCAGAGAGGGGAAGCAGTCACAGATCGGTTAGTAAGGTGGTTTAATCTGGCAGCAGCATTCATGATAGACTGAAGGGGGGATAGCCTGTGTAAAGGTAGGCCAGTGAGGAGGAAATGCAGTAGTCAAGGTGGGAAATAACCAAAGAGTAAATAAGTTGTTTTGCAGTGTCCATTGTTAGGAAGGGGTGAATTCTGTAGATGTTACCGTGGTTAAGGCGGCAAGATTTAGCCAGTGATTGGATGTGGGGGCTGAAGGAGAGATCAGAGTCGAGGATTACACCCAGCGCCCTGGCATGTGTGGAAGGACCAATGGTTGTGCCATTGATCTCAATAGTAAAGTCATGTGGAGGGAATCGGGGAGGAGGAAATATTACAAGCTCAGTCTTAGGTTGAGTTTGAGGAAGTGGTGTGACATCCATACTGATTTGTCACTCGGCAAGTTTGTGATGCAAGAGGAGATTGAGGAGGTGAGTTGCGGAGTCGAGAGATAGATCTGGGTGTTGACAGCATAAAGGTGGTAACGGAAGCCATGGAAGGTTATCAACTGGCCCAGGTTGGGCTTTAAATATTAGCTTTAAATATTAGCATTGTGGAACAACATAACTAATAAATAACATTTGCAATGTTCCTTTGCTAGCCTATGCTGTGATATTAAACAGAGCTAGACAATTAGCTAGAGCTGCCTTTAAAACATAATGCCAAGAATAACCATACAATGTATCCAAGGTAGCTAGTCACACATTCATTCAACTCTGCTAACAGGTATGTTTATGTTGGTGGTGATTTATGGCACAGCATACAGAGACATTCTAATCTTACACCATGTAAAAGGAAATCTAACATTCGTCCGGGATTTTATGTCAGTAAATAGTGTATTGGGCATGGTTGATGTCTAAACAGTTACCAGGAAACCCTGCAGAAAGTGAATTTCTGTAGTAAACTGGTAAAAAAATAATTTATTCCAGAGAACTATAAACTTGAGGTATGTAATTTGGGGTTTTGGCTTTCTGTTACAGCTCACATATGTCACTGGAAAATGTGTTACCAGGTCTGGTAGTTAAATATCAAAGTGAGCTTTTCAGAAATGCTGGAGCTGGATGAATACACAATTACAACTCTATTAGACTCAAATTTGTATACTTTGTTAACGTCTTAAATCCCAGAGCATTTTCTCCCCAAATCCCCTTGATACCCAGAGAGATTTTTTCACATACTTTTTATCATTTGAAGCTCACACTATTGTATTACACATCATTTTTCTAAGACAGATAGAGCTTTAACCCCTTCACGTCTAAGGGTAAACAAATGCCTAAGCACAATTTTGCAATTTTGACATGTGTAAGCAGGGCTGTAGATAAGGAGGTACCACCAGTCCTCCTGTACAGGGCCCATGCCAGCAGGGGGGCCAAGGCAGCAGAGTAAATCAGATATGGGCAGGTAGGGTGAGATGGCCAATTACTGGAACCGATCCCCTGTATGGCTCTCTCTGCAGCAGCTGTAAGCTGCCATCTTCTCCTCTCCCTCCTGTTGGCTTTCAGTTGCTGCAAAGAGAGCCATACAAAAGGATTGGTTCTAGTATTTGCCCCCACCCCATCAATCACCCTACCTGTGCACCATGCATTTCCCCCTGCTGCCCAGGCCCCCCTGTGTGCCCCACCTGCCCCCGCAGCGCTGCTGGCTTCCCTGCTCTTCTTCCCGCTGGCAGGTGCAAGCACACAATAGAATCCTTCAAGACTGAGAGTGGGGGAGGGGCTAGGTAAATATTTGCCAGCCCCTACCCTTCCTGATTGAACACAATGAGTGATCAGTACCAATCACTCACTGTGTTCATTCATAACTGAAGCAGTGGCTGTATGGGGCCTCATTTCAGGTTGCCTGTATGGGGCCCTGAGGTTTCTAACAGCAGCCCTGTGTGTAAGTAAAACTGTACATATCATCACAACTACTTTGTGCATCCAGGTGAATTATACCTTGTTTTAAGGATAAAATGGGCTTTCATTTAGTTGTAAATGGGTATGGATATCTCTTAATGTTGTTTTATTAACAAAGAAAAACTGGCCCAAAATAGTAAAAAAAATTCAGCTTTATATTTCTTGTTACTACCATACCCTACAACCATAACAACCCAAAATTCTCCTGCTCCGGACAATTGCAGAGATACCACATATGTGTATGTTAGTTGTTGTATGTACTGTATCTGTAGTACAACCCAAAAACAATAGTGCGCATTGACACTGACACTGACTGACACTGATACTAATTTATAAAATGCTTTTATAAGAAAAAAATCCTGCCCAAAATATAAACATGACATTTTTGTGAAAATGGGCATCAAACGCATAAACAGGAAATATTCCTAACAATGGGCATTACACGCATTAACATGAAATATTCCTGACAAATTGTTAGGAATATTTCATGTTTATGCGTTTAATGCCCATTGTCAAGAGTATTTCATGTTTATGCGTTTGATGTGCATTTTCAGGAATATTTCATGTTTATGCGTTTGATGCCCATTGTTTATTGACAATGGGCATTAAACGCATAAACATGAAGTATACCTGGCAGTGGGCATCAAACGCATAAACATGAAATATTCCTGAAAATGCACATCATACGCATAAACATGAAATATTCCTGACAATGAGCATCAAACGCATAAACATGAAATATTCCTAACAATGGGTATCAAACGCATAAACATGACATTTTCCTGAAAATGGGCATCAAACGCATAACCATGAAATATTCCTAACAATGGACATCAAACGCATAAACATGAAATATTCCTGAAAATGCACATCAAAAGCATAAACATGAAATTTTCCTGACAATGGGCATCAAACGCGTAAACATGACATTTTCCTGAAAATGGCCATCACACGCATAAGCATGAAATATTCCTAACAGTGGGCATCAAATGCATAAACATGAAATGTTCCTGACTGATGCCCATTGTCACAAATATTTCATGTTTATGCTTTTGATGCCCATTGCATCAAATGCATAAACATGAAATATTCCTGACATTGGGCATCAAATGCATAAACATGAAATATTCCTGACAATGGGAATCAAACGCATAAACATGAAATATTCCTGACAATGTGCATAAAACGCATAAACTTGAAATGTTCCTGACAATGGGCATCAAACGCATAAACATGAAATATTCCTGACATTGGGCATTAAACGCATAGACATGAAATATTCCTAACAATGGGCATCAAACGCATAGACATGAAATATTCCTAACAATGGGCATCAAATGCATAAACATGAAATATTTGTGACAGTGGGCATTAAACGCATACACATGAAATATTTCTGAAAATTGGCATCAAACACATAAACATGAAATATTCGTGACAGTGGGCATCTAACAAATAAACATTAAATATCCCTGACAAATTGTTAGAAATATTTCATGTTTATGCATTTGATGCCAATTTTCAGGAATATTTCATGTTTATGCATTTGATGCACATTGTCAGGAATATTTTTTGTTTATGCATTTGATGCCCATTTTTAGGAATATTTTTAAAACACAGGTCACTGCACTATGGGTGAGCAGGGTCTTAGGTAGAAATGAACCTGCATTTGTGGTGTCACTGGAAAAAAGAATGTCCCTGCATCCTTGGTGTCACTAAAAGAAAAAAGTCCCTGCATTGCTGGTTTTACTGAAAAGACAAATGTCCTTGTGTTCTCACTGGAAGAAAAAAATTGTCCCTGCGTCCATCATATGTGACGTGCACCAGTAAATTTAAAGGGGGTGGTGTAGTAGGAAGCTGGCAGTGGGGTACAGAGGGGATGAAGAAGACAGGGGATGGGGTGGTAGGAAGCTGGCAGTGGGGTACAGGGGGGATGAAGATGACAGGGGATGGGGTGGTAGTAAGCTGGCAGTGGGGTACGGGGGGGTGAAGATGGCAGGGGGTGGGGTGGTAGGAAGCTGGCAGTGGGGTACGGGGGGGATGAAGATGACAGGGGTTGGGGTGGGGTGGTACGAAACTGGCAGTGGGATACTGGGGGGATGAAGGTGACAGGGGGTAGGGTGGTAGGAAGCTGACAGTGGAGTACAGGGGGGATGAAGATGATAGGGGGTGGGATGGTAGGAAGCTGACAGTGGGGTACAGGGGGGATGATGATGACAGGGGGATGGTAGGAAGCTGGGGAAGTGGGGTACAGAGGGGATGAAGATGACAGATGTTGGGGTGGTAGGAAGCTGACAGCGGGGTACAGAGGGATGAAGATGACAACGGGTGGGATGGTAGGAAGCTGACAGTGGGATATAGGGGGGTGAAGATTACAGGGGGTGGGATGGTAGGAAGCTGACAGTGGGGTATAGGGGGATGAAGATGACAAGGGGTGGAATGGTAGGAAGCTGACAGTGGGTTACAGGAGGGATGAAGATGACAGGGTGTGGGGTGGTAAGAAGCTGAAAGTGGGTACAGGGGGGGATGAAGATGAAAAGTATGATGACAGGAGGTAGGGTGGTGGGATGCCAAGAACAGAGGGATGATGAGGAGGATAATGATGATGACAGGGGGACAGTAGGTGGAATCATATGCCAGATGGCATACATATCATCAGGGCTGTGTGCGTGTTAAGTCACTGGCGGCTGGTAGTGGTTGCAGTGATTTTCGGGGCGCCCTCGGTCAGGAAGTGACATTGCGGGATGCTGTCAGTATCGGGCAGAAGGACCGTCATGCACAGTACATTGAGACTCCGGCAGACTGTCTCCCCGATGATCTCTACTCCTACTCCTGTTCTGGCAGGTCCTCCACTACGGCTGTACTACATTATGGCCGTCCATTCTGGAGAGAAGATCAGGAAGCTGCTCAGGTGCGGCAGCCATTATCTGGGCTCTGCACATGGCAAGAGATCCGCAGAGCATGGGAGAAAGGGAGGACCTGGGGGAGGGGAGCACATGGAACCACCCACTGATCCAACAGCTGTTGGATCGAGGTTCTGACAAGCTTCCAGCGCCCCTCCTCCTCCTCCACAGGACAGCCCATGCACCTTGCGCCCTGAAAGGACTAACACTGTCACATGGCAAGAACCAGTGGCTGTGGCTGCGCCCCAGGCGGCAGTGCGCCCTAGGCGGCTGCCTAGTTCATCTAGTGGGAGCGTTGGCCCTGTGGACAATGCTATGCTGGAGCCTCTGTAATGAGTGGACAGCTTAATGGTGTGCAAGCATGCATTAAAAAGGAGGTGCCTTGTGCACTTTACATTCATTGCATGAGTCACTGCCTCAACCTGGTCATCGTGGACACAGTGAAGAATGTACAGGCAGCAAAATCATTTTTTGTGAAACTCGAAAAGATGTATGTGTTTTGCAGTACTTCTGTCGATCACTCAGTGTTTGCTAATGTGCAACAAGAAATGTCAAGCATATCCAGCGTACACATTTAAGTGACACAAGGTGGACATGCTAACATGCAGCCTGCAATGCTGTTCTTAACCACTTAAGCCCCGGAAGATTTTACCCCCTTCCTGACCAGGGGGTTTTTTGCGATTTTTTACTGCGTGACTTTAATGGACAATTGCGCGGTCGTGCGACGCTGTACCTAAATGAATTTCGCGTCCTTTTTTTCCCACAAACAGAGCTTTCTTTTGGTGGTATTTGATCACCTGTGCGATTTTTTGATCATGCGCTATAAACAAAAAAAAGCGTAAATTTTGCAAAAATAACAATATTTTTCACTTTTTTTATATGAAATTCCCCCCCAAAAAAATGTAAAAATCAAAATTTTTTAACATTTTCGGCCAATTTGTCTTATGCTACATATGTTTGGTAAAAAAAAATCGCAAAAAGCGTATTTTGATTGGTTTGCGCAAAAGTTATCGCGTTTACTAACAAAGGGAAAGATTTTTGTCATTTTTGTTTTTTTTTTAACGAGTAATGGCGGCGATCTGCGATTTTTTGTGCGGTACTGCGACATTGCGGCGGACAGATCGGACCCTTGACTGACATTTTTTACACTTTTGGGGGTACCAGTGACATTACTGCAGCGCTATACACAGTGGCGGCCCGTGCATAGGGGGCGCCAGGGCGCCGCCCCCCTACCCCTAAAAAAAAACGAAAAAAAAAAAACAAAACAAAAAAAAAACAAAACGAACAAATAAAGTTGTACAAAAAAAAATTGGGTTCGCCGGCCTCGCCTGAAGGAACTGGTGGCTAGGGGGGGGGGGGGGTTACGTCCCAGAAGAGGCGCCGATTGGCTGCCTTCTGGGGGGTAGGGGGGTATCCTGGGCGCAAGTCTTTGCGATTGGACACCCCCACTTTCTGATATCCTGGCTGTGAATGGTCCAGTCTACAGCCTAGACCAATCATCATCCAGGATATCGCTGACGTCGCAATGGGGGCGGTGCCGGTGCGTGCGTCAGTCACTCACCGTCACCGCCGCTCAGAGAAAAGGAGAGGCCGCCCGCCGGTTCCCGCCGCCGAGACGAGGGAGAAGGACCCGCTGCAGAAGAGGAGGAAGAAGCTGAGCCGCGCCGCCGCCAGGTAAGTTTGAAGGGAGCAGGCCGCCCGCCGATTCCCGCCGCCGAGACGAGGGAGAAGGACCCGCCGCAGAAGAGGAAGAAGCTGAGCCGCCCCGCCGCCAGGTAAGTTTGAAGGGAGCACGCACGCTGGTCTCTGCATCGATTGGGGTACAATGCTGGCACTCTGCAATCATTGGGGGACAATGCTGGCACTCTGCAATCATTGGGGGACAATGCTGGCACTGTACAATCATTGGGGGACAATGCTGGCGCTCTGCAATCATTGGGGGACAATGCTGGCACTCTGCAAACATTGGGGGACAATGCTGGCGCTCTGCAATCATTGGGGGACAAAGCTGGCGCTCTGCAATCATTGGGGGACAATGCTGGCACTCTGCAATCATTGGGGGACAATGCTGGCACTCTGCAATCATTGGGGGACAAAGCTGTGGCGCTCTGCAATCATTGGGGGGCAATGCTGGCACTCTGCAATAATTGGGGGACAAAGCTGTGGCGCTCTGCAATCATTGGGGGACAATGCTGGCACTCTGCAATCATTGGGGGACAATGCTGTGGCGCTCTGCAATCATTGGGGGACAATGCTGTGGCACTCTGCAATCATTGGGGGACAATGCTGTGGCGCTCTGCAATCATTGGGGGACAATGCTGGCACTCTGCAATCATTGGGGGACAATGCTGGCACTCTGCAATCATTGGGGGACAATGCTGTGGCGCTCTGCAATCATTGGGGGACAATGCTGTGGCGCTCTGCAACCATTGGGGTACAATGCTGTGGGCACTCTGCAATCATTGGGGGACAATGCTGTGGCGCTCTGCAATCATTGGGGGACAATGCTGTGGCGCTCTGCAATCATTGGGGGACAATGCTGTGGCGCTCTGCAATCATTGGGGGACAATGCTGTGGCGCTCTGCAATCATTGGGGACAATGCTGTGGCGCTCTGCAGTGATTGGGGACAATGCTGTGGCGCTCTGCAGTGATTGGGGACAATGCTGTGGCGCTCTGCATTGAAAGGGGCTCGCACGCTGAACTCTGCATTGATGGGGGCACGGAACAGTTGCATTGAAGGGGGCACGCACGCTGAACTCTGCACAGTGTTTATTGCATTGAAGGGGGCACAGAACAGTTGCATTGAAGGGGGCATGCACGCTGAACTCTGCATTGTGGGGGCACAGCACAGTGTTCATTGCATTGAAGGGGGCACAGCACAGTTGCATTGAAGGGGGCATGCACGCTGAACTCTGCATTGTTGGGGCACAGCACAGAGTTCATTATATTGAAGGGGGCACAGTGTTTATTGCATTGAAGGGGGCACAGCACAGTGTTTATTGCATTGAAGGGGGCACAGCACAGTGTTCATTGCATTGTGGGGGCACAGCACAGTGTTCATTGCATTGAAGGGGGCACAGCACAGTGTTTATTGCATTGAAGGGGGCACAGCACAGTGTTTATTGCACTGAAGGGGGCATAGCACAGTGTTCATTGCATTGAAGGGGGCACAGCACAGTGTTTATTGCATTGAAGGGGGCACAGCACAGTGTTTATTGCATTGAAGGGGGCATGCACGCTGAACTCTGCATTGTTGGGGCACAGCACAGTGTTCATTGCATTGAAGGGGGCACAGCACATTGTTCATTGCATTGAAGGGGGCACAGCACAATGTTCATTGCATTGAAGGGGGCACGCACGCTGAACTCTGCATTGAAGGGGGCATGTACACTGGTCTCTGCATTGAAAGGGGGCATGTACGCTGGTCACTGCATTGAAAGGGGGCATATACCATCTCCTGTACCATGACCTGTGACATGCCTATACCATATCTGTGCCATGCCTATACCATCACCTGTGCCATGCCTGTACCATCACCTATGCCATGCCTATACCATCACCTGTGCCATGCCTGTACCATGACTTCAAAGTCACGCAATTTTTTACTGCGTTTTTTGACGCGAAGCAATACCTATAACATTTTTCTTTTTGCACCCCCCCCAAAAATTTTGAGCACCAGCCGCCACTGGCTATACATATGCACTGTTACTGTAAAAATGACACTGGCAGGGAAGGGGTTAACTGTATTGGACAGGGAGGGGTTAAGTGTGTCCTAGGGGCGTGCTTCTAACTATAGTGGGACATGGCTACTAGTGTAAAAACAGAGATCAACGGTTCTACATAGTAGAACCGTCTGATCTCCATTTTTACACAGGGGAGAATGACAGGCGGCTTGTTTACATAAGCCGCTCCGCCTTTCTCCCGCTGTACCGATGATCGTAGTCATCGGGTCTGCCGGTCACACGCCCGCACTCCTCCGTGAACGAGCCGAGGCGGGCGCGCACCCGCTATTGGCGCAAAACCCAGTGACAGGCGAGTGACATAGATCTACGTCACTCTGCCTGGCCGGGCTGACTGCCGCAGTAAATATACTGTGCGCAGTCGGCAACCGGTTAAAACACTTGACTCTCTGTTGGAAGCCCCTTAATATTTTGGCAGGAGGGAACCATACTGAGAGAACAGTTTAGGCAAAATCTATTCGCCAGTTCATTGATTTTGGCTTCATTCTGGCACTTGTGTTTTTTTAAAACACACTAAAAAGGACTCAAACGCTCTCTAACATGTTACAAGTCAAAGATCTTGACTTGGCATTGGCTGTCCTCCTTGTGCGAACAATTATACAAGAGCTTGAAGAAGTGCACAATCCAGAAAGAAGACCTGAAGCTTCTGCTAATTCTGGAACAATAGAAAGTGTCTGGGCAGAAGCAGTCCAACTGAGCATCAAGTGTGGAATACCAGCATCAAATGATGATTCTTCCGAACCGCCTTCCAAGAAGCGAGATCACCAGCCTCCTCTCTACTTAAGAAATAGCACCATTTTGGAAAATGTAAGACATCAACAGCAACTTCTTAAAAAAGATGATTTCATTAAAATGTTCATGTATGTTGTTCTTGACAGAAAAAATTCAGAGCTAAAATCCTCACTTTTCAAAAGATTCTCTGAAAATCATGGAAGGTGTACAGTCTCTGAATCCTCTATCTGATTAATTTCTTAATTTTGAGAAATTGCTACCAATGCCAAATTCTACTCCTGCAACATAGAAAACTTGGAGATTGGGCTGAAGCAGGCAATGCTAACCCTACACAGAAAAAAATCATCAGATGCCATTAAGCTGGAAGCAACTCTTGAGTTCACTAACTTTCTGGAGCCTTATGCCCCATACACACGTGCAGATTATCTGCAGACTTTTGTCTGCAGACTTACCAAAACCATATAATATGAGGTCAAACCTAAACACTTTCAATTTGTATGCAATCCGGCAGGCCCTTGCACTACATAGAAAAGGTAAGTCTGCAGACAAAAGTCTGCAGATAATCTGCACGTGTGTATGGGGCATTAGTCTCCATTCACACTAGTACGACTTGTCAGGCGACTTGGTCAGCCTGACAAGTCACGCACCGTCGCGGTCCATTGACTGCTACAGGAACCGTTCTAATAGGAGCAACACAAGTCGCTCCGACTTAGAAAAAGGGTCCTGTAATACTTCGGGGTGACCTGAAGCGACTTGCATAGACATTCATTTTATGAAGTCCGTGCAAGTTGTGCTGAAGTCGCAGTGCACGCGACTTCACAGGTCGCCCCCGAAGTCGTGCCGCTTCAGTGTGAACCGGCACTAACTCTATTTCATTCCTTGAGCTTTACCGGCTATGTAAAAACTTGTGTTTTGCCAGTCAGTAGTGTCTCATCTGAAAGAAGCTTTTCTGCACTAATTTTAATAAAACTATAGCCACGCACAGCAATGACTGAGAAAAGGCTTTCAGGTCTTGCCACATTGGCAATTGAGCCCAGACTTGCATCCCAAATAAATATGGATCTTGTAGTTAGCAGGTTTGCAGCAATCGATAAATATTCATGCGTAAGCCTATATTTATGTGAATTACTAAATTTAAGTACATTTTTTTTTTTTTTTTGTGGTTCACTGTAAAAGTATTATACTGCATATTTGTTGTGACATTGTACTTTATTTTATGTGTACTTGTTTCCTTATTTAATATCAGCTTTATACTATAATGTCTGTTTATCTGGTAATATTTGAAAGTTAGATATGTATAGTTAAAGGGACACTATTCCTGACCCTTTACTGCTGGAATGCCCCCCCCCCCCCATGCCAGCCCCCCTCTTCCGGTTGGTTAAAGGGTTAATCTTACCTTTTAATCCCCTGGCAAATTTGATGATTTCAGCCGATCCAATGCATTCCCACTGAAAAGCATTGGGGAGCTAATGCGCATGTTCGGCACAACGCCACTCTGCGCCAATTAGCATCTCCTCAAAGTAGGGGGGCCAACTAAAAAATGCAATTTTATATATATATATATATATATATATATATATATATATATATGCATTTTATAGTATGCCCCCCTATTTTTGTCCCTGTCCCCCCATGTGCCCCCCCTAAATATGAAAGCTGGAGATGCCACTGGTCACTGTGACTTGCAGAGCTCTTGCTGTAGACTCACCACTGCAACTTTGCTCTTGCTAGAGACTTGCCATGCAAATGGAATAGTGTCAACTAGAACTTGTGCTTTAGGTGCTCTGCAAGTGTACAACTTGCCAGTGAAAATGTGCAGCAAGTTAACAAGACTTACAATTCAACGCTGCCACAAATTTGTGGCAAGTTATCCTTGCTATCTGGGATTCAGCCGACCCAATACCGGTTTGAATCTTGGCCAGTTCCTGCTGAACCTGCTGAGATTCGAACTGTGTATGGCTGGCCTAATGTGAGTGTTTGACACTTGCACAGTAAACACAAATGTCATCCAGATTATTTGACATCATTGTTGTGACTTGAGAATTATTCGGTGGGGAAAAAGGGATATTTTAATTCAGTCCATACATTCTCACGCACTGTTTTTTTTTACCTTTTTTATTACATTTTTTCTTCTTTATGGGGGATTTTTATGGGAACTGCTCTAACCCACCCCCCATGCAGCAGCAGAACACTTCTTGTAGTAATCTATTCCTGGCTGCAATCAGCCAACAATAGATCACTATACCAGTCATCTACTACTGCAAGGACAGCAGTCATGTGATCTCTCAGTTCTCAGGTTTATAGCCAAAGTGGGACAGTTGCAGCATGAAGGCGAGTATGTGTGTTTGTTCTTTTGGTAACTCCAAACTTCTTTTTTTTTTTTTAAATCAGAGAAAAAAAAGTTTATTAAGAAACAATAAACAGTACAAAAACAGTTAACATTCCGGAGAGGATTGTCACTGAGCTCATTGAAAGAAATTGTAATACAGTGGTACTCTTACATGTCACTTAAACCATTATAGATGTCAACCCAAGCAGAGTACGCCATCATCTGTCGTAACTCCCTATAAATGTACACTCTTATATGAAAGGCAATAATACCCCTATACCACCCCTTCCTTGATGGTTGTGTTCTAAAGAGTATAAACATATCATCCTCAAAGCAAGATTTTATCCAAGACTAAGTCCAATGGGGCCAGACCTGGAGTAGCTAGCCAACATCCCCAAATCTTATTAAACTAGTCGGGCTGCCCCAATGCTGATAGATAAGGTGATCATACATTAATGTTACTCCCACATTAGTTAACCACATTTCTGGTTTTGGGGGGGGGGGGGGAACTGTGAGGTCCAATGTTGTAATATCAGCTTGCGAGCTTGGAATAAGGCCATGGATACTGCTTTCCTGACATTTACATCTGATATGACATCCTCCAGAATACCCAGCAGACATGGCTTAGGGCAAGGGATATGTCTAATTGAAAGGTACTGTTAATGGTGCGCACTAAACTAGTCCAGTACCCTTTGCAATTTTGGGCATCTCCACAAAAGGTATGTGAGATCCCCATTATCTCTGCTGCACCTTGCGCACAAGGGATCGGGACGAAGCCCTATATAAACCAGTTCTGGACCGGAAGGATTTACCCCCTTAATGACCAGGCTATTTTTGCGATATGGCACTGCGTTACTTTAACTGACAATTGCACGGTTGTGAGACGCTGTACTCTAATAAAATTGACGTCCTTTTTTTCCTCACAAATAGAGCTTTCTTTTGGTGGTATTTAATCACCTGTACGATTTTTATTTTTTGTGCTTTAAACAAAAAAAAGAGCGACAAAAAACAATATTTTATACTTTCCCAATTCCCAATAAAAAAAAAAATTTAAAAATCTAATTTTTTCATCATTTTAAGCCAATTTGTATTCTGCTACATATTTGTGGTAAAAAAAAATCCCCATAAGTGTACATTGATTGGTTTGCGCAAAAGTTATCGCGTCTACAAACTAAGGGAAAGATTTATGTCATTTTTCATTTTTTTTCTTTCTTTTTTTTACTAGTAATGGCGGCGTTCAGCGATCTTTAACGGGACTGCAACATTGTGGCGGACAGATCGGACACCTGACATTTCTGACACTTTTGGGGGGACCAGTGACATTACTATAGTAATCAGTGCTAAAAATATACACTGTTACAGTACTAATGACACTGGCAGGGAAGGGGTTAACACCAGGGGCGATCAAAGGGTTAAATGCGTCCCTAGAGGGTGCTTTCTAACTGTGGGGGGGATGGGCTTGCTGCATGAACACAGAGATCTGTGTTCGTAAATAAGAGGAACACAGGATGCCTGTGTTCATAACTGACAGAACAGCGGTCTGCCGTGTTTACAACAACAGACTGCCGTTCTGTCTCCACAGGGAGCGATCGCGGGTGCCCAGCGGCAATCGCGGCTGCCAGACCTGCTGATCAGCTTCCCCTGTGCGAATAGGCATGCGCGCGTGCCCCCGCTAGTGGTCCTGTGAAACGACGTACAGGTAAAAGAGCCGACCTGCCGCCGTAAAACTATGATGGCTGGTCAGCAAGTACAAAAAGGGAAAAACAAAAAGGGAAAATGGTCTGGTTCCCACCAAAGCACTCCTCCATCCTAAAATTCATATAAAAACGAGAGAGATTGGCCCGCGGGACTTTGTATGAGGTACGTGCTTAGTGGCTGGAGAGCAATGAAATAAACAATCGATGAATAAAGCAATATTTGATTTTATTGCATAATAATACACAGGTTGTAAAAGTAAAAATAGTAACATGTGCTCAATGGCACATGATGTAGATCAATAGCTAAAATGTGGATAATGTACAACATGAGCAATATTACATCACATATTGGCAGACATCTTGGTGTAACCACTCGGTTTCAAGCATAGCATAAATAATATACTGGGATGACATAACAGTAGAATATATAACATCGTGTTCTGACGCGTTTCGGGAGAAACATCTCCCTTCTTCAGAGATCAGTGTATTCAAGGTATATCTATAAAGGGACAATATGTTGAAGTATGCAGTAAGAATAAGATTTTAAATAAAAAAGGTTCAGTCAAATAATGAGAACTCAAGGGAGTACTAGATACTCACAAATCAATGAAACTCAAATGGAAAGATTGGACTCCTGTGTGACAGCGGCGTGTCATGTCTGACCCGGGAGCTGAAGGGTCCCAATATAATAGCAACCAGAGAGGGGGGTCCATGGTAGGTAGGTGATGAATGTGCAATAGGGAAATGTACCTTCCAAACCTCATATATATAAGTAAATTAGTAGTAAGAAAGTAGCATAATGCTGCCAATTGTAATGGACATACATCAATGTATATCAGGTAGGAAGGGCTGGTGTGATGGAAATAGGGATCCCGAATGAGTAGAGAGAGAGTGAGCTGGAGAGGAGGAAAAAGGAAAGGAGGGGAAAAAAGCAAAAACCGTAAGGTGATTAAGGAAAAATGGGTGACAGTGTGTCATGGCAAAGGTCCAAGATTGGGAAAGGTGGGTGAAGTGAGATCGTGAATGAAAGAGTAGGGGTGCTGGCCCAAGGAAAGTGAGTGTGAGGAGACGGTAAACCAGGAAGAAAATAGTGGGGAAGTGTCCCAGTGACTAACCTACCAAGTTGATCCGAAGCTGGCAGCAAAACTGGGACCCTAGCGTCATGTAACGGGTGAGAGCAGATCAACCAGAGCCGAGGCATCTGTGATCTCGTGGAGGAGAGGAACGCTGGTCAGCAAGTGGTTAAACAGTTTGAGGGGGGTTCAGCAAACTCGTAATATAATATATAGCTGGGACAACCCTTGAGTGACATTCAACGAGCTCCTGCGTACAGACTCCAGGGCCTTAGACCAATGATCCTCATCTTTAACACCTACAACTTTCTACCATTTTTCCCTTGCAGTGTTAGGGAATCTATCCAGATTTTCCCCCTACAGCATCATATAACCTCTAGAAATGAACCCTTTGGTGAAAGTGGATTGCCATATCATGTTAAAAAGAGGGGTTGGAGATAAGGTAGGTGTCTCCAGGGAGGGTTGCGCCCTAATGGCATGTTGTAGTTGCAGATAGGGGAAATGCATAGTATGCAAAAGCCTATAACATGATTGTAGCTGAGTTAAAGGTTTACTAAAAATGTGACGAAGATGAATGATACCATATACTCACCACCTGCCTGTGGCCTGCAACTTTACCAATTCTGGATATGTATGGTTACTCCAAAGTGGGCTATAAGTGGTAAATCCTGACACCTGCTGTAGTTGTTTGGCCTTAGACCAGATCTTATGTATTAACCTATACGTGGGGTATGCTGAGCCTCCAAGGCCTCTGGGAGAGTCTAAGCCCCCACAAAATGTAATGCCACTGCTAAAGTAGAATCAAGCTGCACAACCTCCTCACTGTTTGTGTCACTCATACCACCTATCAATTGTTGCAACTGAGCGCCATGTAATACAGCCAGGGATTTGGTACAGCTAAACCTCCATTATCCTTGGATCTCTGTAATTGTTCCAGTCTGAGGCTGGCAGGCCCTGATTTCCAAAGTAGTGCACAAAATATGGAATTAACAAATCTAAATATCTTGAGGGGGATAAGCACTGCTGTGTTATGACAAAAATAGAGTAGCTGGGGCATCAGAATAATTTTTATCAGGTTGGCTCTACCTACAACTGATAACCATCATTTGGACAACAGCTTAACCTTGTCTCTACACCAGGACAGTAGTGGAAATTTATTTAAGTGGCAGTAGCTTGTTATCTCCGCAGAGTTAGTGAGCCCCAGATATCTAAACTGCGTTATTGGGCAATAGACGTTTTTCGATATCATCTGTTTTGTCGCTCGTGGCGTTTGCTGTGCGGGCAACTGTGCAGATTTTGGCAAACAGTGGGGGTAACTTGTCCTCCAAATCACTGATTCGACCTTCAGCTGCAGTTGTTCAATCTCTAATCTTCTGGAGGTCTTGACCCTGCAGCAACACTTCCTCTGTAAGCCCCCCTAACCGTTCTCTGACTGAGTTGACTGAGGCAGTACATTGATATATAGCTTGCAGAATTTGGCTAAGTGTAGGTTGGGTTTCTCCCTCTATCTGGTTCTCTTCATCTGCTCGCTAATCACAATCTGGAAGAGATATGGTGGCAGGCTCAGGTCCTTGTGCATGATCCACAGCTTGCTGTGGGTCAGATTCCTCCTCCATGTCTATGGAAGGGCCCTGCTCCTGTGCCTCTGAGAGCTTTTTGGGCATAGTACAGTATGTCCCAGGGGGCATCCTTGCAGTTGGACTTACCCCCTCTGCAGCCTGAGTCCTTTTGCTTGTCCTTGTCTGTGCCTCATGGTTGTTTATGCTGTTAGAATACTGGTGAAGGGACGCACTGCACACCTTTGCTGTCATTGTGCTATATGCTGGGTGTCCAGTGCACTCCCGTGCCTTTAGGGAAGGGTGGGTTCCCTCCAGGCTCACCTGCCCTCTGCCTATCCATTATAATGCATGTGCTTCCACTGTGGAGGCTTACGCATGTATTTGCAAATGTGTGCAAACTAAACCCCTGTTTTTTAAAGCGGTTGTATCCCGCTTTTTGACACTTTTACCTACAGGTAAGCCTATAATAAGGCTTACCTGTAGGTACAAATAATATCTCCTAAACCGGCACGGTTTAGGAGATATTTACAGTGCATGCAGCCGCTCGCGCGAGCGGCGCATGCGCTCTGAAGGTCCGGGGGGACCTTCAATTAAGTTGCCGGGAGCTTGCCGGAAAAATCACTCCCGCGCGCATGCGCGGGAGTGACGTCATCGCGGCTCCGGCCAATCAGCGCGCTGGAGCCGTCTCTTCCGGCCAATCAGCGCGCCAGAGCCGCCGAACCCGGAAGAGACGACGAGGGATCATGGCAGCGCCCGCATCGATGTCCGGGGGTCCGTGTCGGGGCTTCGTTTTAAGGTAAGTTAAACATAATGGGCTAGTATGCGATGCATACTAGCTCATTATGCCTTTGTCTTGCATGTTTTTTTTTTTTATTTTTTTTTTATAGGGTTTACAACCGCTTTAAGGCATACTGTTAGACAGGACAATTCGGTTGGTTAGCAGGATAGTCGGTAAGTTTAGCTGGAAATTTCTTTGGTTTTGTTTTGAAATCATTTTTTAAAGCATCCCAGAGATCCCAGAGAATACAATGATGGGTGTTGCATATTTTTATGGTACTCAATATTTGTGCAGCAGGTTTTTTAACACAATTTTTTGGGGAAAAAGTACACTTTAATGAATTTTATTGCACAAATATAATACCCAATTGTTTGGTAAAAAATAAGAGATGATGTTACACCAAGTAAATAGATACCAACGTGAAATGTTATAAAATTGGGTACGCCTGCTAAACGGTGCCAAATTACGGTACTTAAAAAAATCCAAAGGCAATGTTGTAAAATCCTTTACAGGTTACCAGTTTAGAGTTACACGGAAGGTCTGGTGCTAGAATTATTGTTTTAGCCTTGACATTCGTGGCGACGCTTCATGTGTGGAACGATTGCCATTTACATATGCGTGCGGAGCCTACACGCACGTTTAGCTTTGCATGGGGGGGGGGATGGGGGCATTTAAAAATTTTTTTTTATTTCATTATCTATTTAATTTAACATTTTCTTTTAACACTATACTTTTTTTTATCAACTTTATTGATATTAGAAGGGATGAATAACATCACTTGTGATAGCATGGGCCATGACAGGTCCTGGTCAACCCCCCCCCCCCTTTTTCTGGCCCCCCAAAGCATCAGGTCAAACCGGAATCAGTTTGATCTGATGCTTTCACAAGCCGAAAACGGCTTGTTTACAGGAGACTGAAACCCGAAAGTGTCAAAATCCTCATCTCTTCCAGTTTTTGATGTCTCACAGTGTGAGGAACATCATCAGTTCCTCTTGCTGTGTGCCAAGAACCAGATGTCGCTGGTCACATCCTTGCTGGGCTCCTCGGACGGGAAAGCCCTGTAAATCAGCGATGGGAGAGGGGGGAACCCCTTCCGCTGCCTTTAAAAGTAATCCAGTAGCTGTAGTCAGCACTCTGATTACTTTTACTAGAAAGAGGGTCGCTGGCTGGCATTTGAGACTTGCAATGGGGTGTCATTAACTATGCATTGACCCCCGCAGCAGATCGCAAAGGCAGTGTGATTAGAATGCAGTGTGGGAAGCCCCATGGGAAAGCAGCTTTCCAGCACTGCATTCTAGTGTGAACGGGCCCCTAAAGAAGTACTAAGCTCTCAGAATTTTTTTAGTTAAACACATTGAGCAAAATAAAATTAACATTTTATAGTAAACTTTTTGTTAAGATTCTTATCTCAGTCCTTGCAGTTTACAACTTTCAATGCTGCTGACTCCTGTTCTATCAATGCTGCTTCCCAGAACTTCCAGTCTTCACAGGACAGCATTCTCCAGTCAGTCTGTTAGCTTAAAGAAGAGAGGGGAGGAGAGAGGAGTGCTTTGTCATCCTAAGCTATGGGGCTGTGTATTACTATTGCTGCACACAGTGAAGGGAGATGCGACTGTAAGCTCTGCATTAAGGCGGCTCCATAGGATGCTGCAAAAGATAGGAGCCACCCTGAAACAGGAAACCTGGCACAGCAGTCATGGCTTCAGCTTAAACTGAAACATATGCAAGGGTAAAAAGATGAAGTAGCTGCATACTCAGTAAGTGATTAAATCAGTTTCTGAAAGTGCTTAAAAACTGAGGATTTCATATCACCTTAGGGCTATTTCATAGTAAAATGTCTGATTACACTTGGGATCTCATTATGTATGGATCTCAAAATGTAATGGAACTAATATGAGCCTAAACATATTAGGATATTTAAACAACTGTAACTAATGTTGATAAATTGTACAATCGGGTTGTAACACAAGGTTTGGGCTACCCAAACATGATACAATCAGATTGTCCAGAGCAGATATTCTGGACCCAAAACTATAAGCTCCGGAATATTAATTTCTTTTGTAGCCAGTAGTGCAGTTAAAGTAATTGTAAAGTCTTGTTTAAGAAAAAAACAAAAAAAAAAAAAACAAACAAACATGTTATACTTACCTCTGTGCAGTTGGTTTTGCACAGAGGGGCCTGGCTCCTTCTCTTCTCGGTTCCCTCATTGCTGCTCCCGGCCCCTCCCTCCTATCCGGTGCCCCCACAGTAAGCTGCTTGCTATGGGGGCTCCGGAGCCGAGCTGCAGCTCCGTGTATCCATTCAGGCACGGAGCTGCTGTTTGGCCCCACCTCTTCTCTCTCCTGTTCGGCCCTGTTGGCGCTGTGGCTGTATCTCAGCCAATCAGGAGGGAGAGTCTCAGGACGGCCAAGGGACTCGTGGACATCGCTGGACAGAGAGGGAGCACAGATAAGTATTAGGGGGTGCTGGGGGGGGCTCCTACACAGAGAAAGCTTTTTATCTTAATGCATAAAGTGCATTAAGATAAAAAACCTTCTGACTTTACAACTCCTAATATGCTTATAAGCACTGTTAATTGCTGACTTTGCAGATTTATGTGCTAATTCATAGCTGAGTTAAAGGTATCTTTACTCTTGTTCTTATAAGTGCTTGCTGTATGTCAGGTCACCTGTGGCCAGGTGACAATTGCACCCTGTTGGAGGCAGGGATGCAGCGCAAGGTAGTGAACCCGATAGCAGACTGCTGCGGATGGACCGGAACGTGAACCCAAGATTCCCCAGGGCATGGATTCTAAGACCCAGCAGGTGTTCACCAGAGCCTCTAGTGGTGAGGATGGACTTGGCTGCAGCTGGGCCCAGGTCACGGCCCCTGGGGTCCCCCCGGGTCACGCTCCGTAGGGAGAGAAGGGAAGCAGCCACTCAGGACACACGGAATGGTGATGGGTAAGCCGAGGTCGGGGTAACAGGCAGTCGAGGGTAACCAAGGGACAGGCCAAAGGTCAGGGTAACAGGCAAACAGGAATAGTCAGAGACAAGCCAAAGTCGGTACACAGAAAGGTAGATGAAGCAAACGGCAGACAGGAAACAAGAAACAAACACTGCTGAACAGCAAAGCAGACCTGCAGTGCACTGGTTAATATATGAAACAAACAAAGATAAAATTCCCAGTTCAATTTGCCAACCAGTCTGCTTACCAACCAAATTGGCCTGTCTAACAGTTTGCGTCAATACAGGGGTTTAGTTAGCACACATTTGCAAACGCATGTGAAAGCTGCAGGGCCACGTCAAGGCTCCCTGTTACCTGCAGTCCTAACTCTAATGAATTTTAAAGAGTCTCCACAGTGGGGGCTAATGGATAGATAGGGGGCAGGTGAGCCTGGAGGTGGCCCATCCCTCCTGAAAGGTAATTGGGGGCATAATGGAAGCCCAGCTGATAGTATTACAGCAAAGGCACCCAGTATGTCCACTCACCAGTACACATATACAACAAAGAAAATGGCCTCTGCCCCCACCTATAACTGGCCTTCGTAGCAAAGAACACATGGAAGGGCAACGCACATGAAACAAACAAAGATAAAATTCCCAGTTCAATTTGCCAACCAGTCTGCTTACCAACCAAATTGGCCTGTCTAACAGTTTGCGTCAATACAGGGGTTTAGTTAGCACACATTTGCAAACTGGTTAATATAGACTTCCTGTGATGACCTGGGGTGGGGCAGGAACAGGAAGGAGAGATGATTAAAGGGAACCAGAAGTGAAGTCTGCCCTCTAATACAGACATGAAGGAACAGGTAAGCTGCCAAACACTATTGCAATTCCATGACACTGTAATGTTCATTCAACCAGGTGTGTCAGAGGGGTTAAGGGTGTTTTTGGAGTCGAGACGCAGAACAGAGAACCCAAATTACCAAGCAGCACCTTCTGGGGTAGAGCTACACAATCATTCTCAGAAATTCCAATGTTCTTTTAGGGGTCTGAAACAAAAAAAATAATTGTAGCTCCGGTGGACAAAGTGATATACCAAGGACCATTCTTATTATTCTGAGCTGTCCTAGGCAGAGCTTGTGAGTATGTAGGACATTGCTTTTAAACCTTTCTTAGCTGTCATAGTGATCTCAAGTTCTTGGAATAGGAATAAGCAAGACCTGACTTATCTTGCCCAAATTCTGCTGCCCTATCACTTTTTGTATTGGACAGCATAATGTTGTGTGCTGTATTTTTGCAAAATTAATTCAATATTTGTTTTTAAAGGGCAGATATAACGAAATTGTCTCCGGACTTAAACCTCCTGTAGTTTAAGTTTTTTCAGAAGTCCCATCTGAGATTTAAAACCAATGGGTCCAATTAATATGGACACGGTCAAGTGGATCCACCTGCTCAGCGGGGGATTCTCTCTGCTGATCCCTGTGCTGATCTGCTATGCAGAGCAGACACAGACACAGCCTGCTGTTTTCTATGGGGCGGTTGGATGAAAATGGACTGCTTGTCTGTTTCCAGTCAACTGTCATCCGATCCGATCAACCGGATGGATGGAGAACAGATCCGCATCTGTCTGTTAACGGACAGGTTTGGATCAGATGCTGGTAGGTGTCAGAGGACACACATCCTCTGACATCAGCCGCTCCATAGAGAGCTATTGATGGTCTGATTGGATCGGCCTGATCAGTCCATCAGTGTGAAAGGGGCCTATAACAACCAGTCAGCTTATGTCTTTTAGCAATGACCCCTAGAGGGCTGCTGAGAATTGCACTTTTTGTATTCTCCTGAGTTACCCGTAGCAACAGTCTGTAGAAACTTATCACTTTAGACACTTGGCTCAGACAATAAACAGTCCAGGGGATTTGGTTTTTGTGTTTTATTTTAGAATTGGGATGAGAGAAGGGATGAGTAAGATACTGCAACTATGAACTATGCATAAGGCTTGAGGACAACTGACTGTAGAGTATGCGGCAAGGCCGCTGCTATACCTTGCCAATGAAGTGAAGATAATTAATATGATCCTGAATTAGTTCCTCTTCAGGGTCCTAACTTGGCACCCCTTTCTCACTTTCTGTGTGTGCTAGCTCCTGTCCATTGACTCTCCGCTGGAGTGGTCCCCTTCCTGGGCAGACCCCTGGCAAGCTTCCCGGTACTCACGGACACTGTTTTTCCCAGGGTTGCTCTGCCTTCAGCTCCACTTATCAGTATCCACTGAACCTCTGGACTCAGCACCACACTTCTGGCTCACCAGGCCAACCGCCTGTGACCACCTTTCATACAGACAGGATGAGAGACAGCCATCACCCTCCTCCTGGGATCTGGCTTCCCGCCCAAAGACACCCTGTCACATGTGCCCATGGCTATTATAACATATCCCAGGATGCATCATTGTTGTGTCAACCCACTGGGATAGTCATAAAGCCTGGTTGTCACTGGCTGGGTTTACTCCACTGTCCAACAGGCTCCCCTATTGGATACAGTGGGGACACTCCCTCAGACCAGATGAATCACACATGGACACATGCAACAGGCCTAACTACTAATCAGGCTCCCCTGATAAGCAGATGGAGCAGACTATGGTTTACCTGCTGCTCCCCTAATAAGCAGGCAGAGCAAACTATTTACACTAACTAGCACCTATCTAAGAGGGTGCTAGATATGATTGAAAAAAAAAACACATTGAATAATATTTTAGTCTTTTTTCACATTAGCGGTACTGCTTGCTCCCCTCAGAAAAGCAATCCACAGCGATAGCAGCTGTCTTTTTTACATTGCAGGACTGTGCTGCAATTGCGAGCCAAGCATTAGGCTTGCAGTTGTGGTGCGACCCCCTTGAACTGTTTTGTTTAACCTTGACCAGTATTAGTACACCCCTAGAGGCCAAAAACTAGTCACAGAGCACAAGATAAATGCAAACAATGTAAGTGATCTGAGCTTTATATCACGATTATATAATGTGTGGGAAGTGACATAACTGGCTTCGAGTGCGGTTAGTCATATAGATTATCCAAGCAGATGTAAAAGACACAAATTAACCATTTTGCATCTGGGAAAATGTTTTCATTTTTCTCACACGTGTTAAAAGTTGCAATTTGGCTTGAAAATCATTTAGAACCATTATACAGGTTCTGAAAGCAGTGGCCCTCTAAAATAAAATAATAACAGTTGCAATTTTTTTATGTCGCACGATATTTGCGCAGCTGTTTTTTTTAGGAAAAAATATCATATATTTTTGGTCAAATGTAAAAGATGGGTTGCATTGAGTAAATAAACAGTAAGCACGTGCAGACTCAAAATTGTGTGCACCCAAAAAATGGCAAAAAATTACAGTACCCATAATTTTTATTCAGTGACACTTTATCCACTTCCCAACCGCACTATAGCCAAAAGACAGCTACAGCGTGGTCGTCCAGTTGATCACAGGTCACGATAAAGGTCCAATCACAGCGGCCCTTTACCATGTGATTAGCTGTGTCCAATCATGTAAACAAACTTGCCGGTTATCGGCATTCTTTTCCTTTTTCACATTTTTCCAATCATCAGTGTCCTGATTATCATTGCCTCAACTGTGCCAATCAGTTCCCATCAGTGCAGCATATCAGTTCCTGTTAGTGCTGCCTATCAGTGCAGCCTATCAGTGCCACCTATCACTGCCTCCTCATCAGTGCCACCCTTCAGTGCCGCCTCATTAGTGTGGCCCCTTTAATGCCACCTCATCAGTGAAGGAGAAAAATTGCTTATTTGAGTTTCATATGGGCACAGGACCACGCAATTGTCATTCAAAGTGTGACAGCACTGAAAGCTGAAAATTGGACTTGGCAGGAAGTGCCCAGTATTGAAATGGTTAAAAGACTTTACAAGTAATGAGTTTAGAATGAACCATGAATTATGATCCTAGAATTATTGCTCTCATTCAAGCGTTGTTTGCAATACCTTACATGTGTGGGGCAGTGGCTGTTTACATACATGTGTAGGACCTACGTGCATATTTGCATTCGCGTGTTAATGCGGGGGTGCTTTTACATTTACTCCTGTTAATGTGATCACCTTCTTAACAGCCAACCACTGGCTGAAATAAATGACACCAATCTCATGGCTGCAGCTGCAGCTGCTGAGTATAAATGAGGTGTGGATGTAATAGGATCTGCTCAAAACATCTCAGGTTATGAAACGAATACTTGCTTACATTCTAAAAGGCGTTACTAAAGTCATCCAACAATACATGACATGGTACTCCTACCAGTGGGAGCGCCTAGAGCAGTTGAATAGAAAAATTTACCACTTCAGATTCCTCAGATGTCTGCAGGAAGATATACCATCCCTGCTGTCTGGATTGACCAAGTGCTAGGCAGGGAGTGTTGTTTTGGCTCTCTCTGCTCACCAGAAGAGCAGCAGGCAAAATCTTCATGCACTCTGCTTATCAGGGAGCAGGATTTGTAGGTCTACTCAGTGTGCCCAGTGTGTGATTCATCTGGTCTCAGGGAGTGTCCCCAGCTGATCCAATGGGGAGGCATGTTGGATGCTGGAGGAAACCTGACCAATGACACACAGGCTTTTGGTACTGTCCCAGGGGTTGGCACAGACAGTGGTGCATTATGGGACAGGGTATAAAAAGCAATGAGCACATGAGGTAGAGGTCTTTGGGTGGGAAGCCAGGTGCCAGAAGGAGGGTGGCGGCTGCCTCCTCTTCTGCAGTAGTTGGTGGTGGTCACAGGCAGTTAGCCTAGTGTATTGGTGGTGTGAGGCTGAACCCAGAGGTCCAAGAGAGCTGACTACAGGAGTTGGGGCATTGGAGAATCTGGAAAAACAGAGTTGTGAGTACAGAGGAACTTGCCCAGGGGTATGCCCAGGAAGGGGGCCCCTCCGGAGTGTAGAGTCAGTGGACGGGTGTCAGCTAGCCCAGAGAGAAAGGGGGTACTAAGGGAGTACCCTGAAGAGAAATACAATAGGAACACTTACCTCATCTTCATTCCAGTGGCAGGATGAAGTAGCGGCCTTGCCGCATTCTCAAGTTAGAAGTCCTCAGCATTGTGAAAAGTTAACAGTTGGAGAATCCCACTCATCTCTTCTCCCATCCCAATTTAAATAAAACAACAAAAACAACAACCGCTGGACTGATCTTTGACTGAGCCAAGAACTTAAAGTGTTACGTTTCTGCAAACAGTTGCTATGGGTAACCCAGGGGAATCCCTAAAGTGTAATATCCAGCAGTCCTCTAGGGGGCAATGCTACATACAATATGCATATGACCAGAAGTATCCATGTATCTAAGTGTCTGTCTTAAGAGCCGAAACTAGCTTCACCATGATCACAAAACATTGTTACGAAGTGAGTCAAGTTGAAAAAGACACAAGTCCATCTAGCTCAACCAAATATAGATAATTGCAGACTTATTCCTTGCATACCTTATTTTTTCCTTTCAATTCTTCTCACGTGGCAATTTTTACTAAGGGCAGATGAATCCATTTCCCTTCACTTCCTGGAACTCTGCCTAAAACTCTGAGACAGCCATCACCATTGCTCCAAGGAAGCGGGAAAACAGTAACTGTAAGTAAAATAAAAAAAAGGTTTGACAAATGTAGGATAATTTCATATCAGCATGCATGGTCCAAACTGGACCGATGTAATTACTGTATGTAAAAAGTGCCATGCCTAAACTTCAACCTTGAGCGTTAGGCCCCATTCACACCTGGGCGTTTTGGGATTGCGGCAGAATTGCTGTGATTTTGCCCACAATCTCAAAATGCACTACAATTGTAAAACGTAGATGCAGGTGCCATTGTTTCAATGGCCCCTAAATCGCATCACGTGAAGCTTGTTGCCCAAAAAGGAGTAGGAGCTTCTTTTGGGGGACAAGCTTCACATGATGAGTTTTGCTGTGATCGGCCTGCGATAAGTCATGCGGCAATCGCGGTAAGACCGTACTGCGTTTTCAATGTCATTGAAAATAATAGCACCTGAACATGCATTTTGCGATTGTAGTGCATTTTGAGATTGCAGACAGAATTGCAACGATTCTGCCGCAATCCCTAAAAACCTAGGTGTGAACGGGGCCTTTTGCGTATGTGAACCCAAGGAATTGTATAGTTTTGGTTCCAGGTTAAACAAGTTTGAGCACCAATCAGAGGCGTAACTAGAACCTTCAGGGCCCCGATGCAAGAAATCATGAAGGGCCCCCCAGACCCCTGGCCGGGGCCCTTCCCTTCAAGCCCGGGGCTCTTCCCACTAATCCTGGGGCTCTTTACTCTCGTTGCATGGCCTTTTATTATGGTCCCGCAGCAGGATCCTTTCACAAGTTCTGCAGTGGGCCCCCTTCCTGCAATCTTGGGGCCTCCCCACAGTGGTGCAATGCCAGGGCCCGGTCGCAAGTGTGACCTTTGAGATCCTGGAAGTTCACCCACTGGTTTGCTACCGGGCCCCCTGGAGCATGGGGCCCGGTAGCAATTGCAACCCCTGCAACCCCTGTAGTTACGCCCCTGGCACCAATGGAATAGAACAAAAGGCAGCACTCTGAGCATAATGCAGATTGAAGCAGTAGTAAACTGCATAACATTTTTTTTTTTTTTCTTAAAACAGGCACTGGGCAGTTTAAAGGATAAGTTCACTTTTTAAAAAAAATAAATAAATGCACATTTTTTTGCAGGTAAAAAAAAAAGCAGCACTAGAAACATGTTACATGTTCCACCCTAAAATTGGGTGGAGCATGTAACATGTTCACAAAGGTGACTTTATAATTTAAGTCATAATGTGCTAGTATGCACGTGCATCACATACTAGCACGTTATGAAAGACTTAGCTGAAAATGAATCCCTCCTGCGGCACACTATCACCGCTGAAGGCGCTTCCATCTTTATCCAGTCTTCCCTCTGGGTTTGGGGGCTCCGGCAATATAAATGGCTGATGACGTCACTCATGCGCGTGCGCGCAGGAAGCACTGTTTACGGCATGGCTCTGAAAGAACAGCACGGGTATGCTGTTCCTCCAGAGTGCATGCGCTGGTGACATCACTGGCTGCATCTAAAGTAAATATTTCCTAAATGGTGCACGTTTAGGAGATATTTACTGTACCTATATGTATAGGTATATGTATAGGAAAAAATCATACAAGGGAGTTTACTCCCACCTTAAATACTTATCTATATACAGTATATGTAACTAAAAAATGTATTTATCTATAGGCAAAATAAAAACATTGTTATGTGATTTGTAAGGGTAATTTAATGTTCATTTTTTAGTTGAACGAAAGTGCTATTTTTTGGTGCTGCTTTTACACTGTCTGCACAGATTTCTATTTCTATCAGTCAATAGGCTTACCTCTGGTTATCCTTATAGACTGGTTATCCGTATAGACTATAATAAATTGTTTCAGAATAGAGAAAAGGATTTTACGGTAAGACAAAAATCAAATTTTCTCTTTCGTTCATTGTTATGGACACAGCTCCAGAATTTTCTTGACCATTGAAACGTCTCATAGTAGTGTCAAACATGAGGAGTGGGGAAAAAAAAATAGAAAAAATTCCCAAAAGGCTAAACCTAGTCAACCAGGTAAGATGGAGCTCAACCAGGAAAAACTGGAGCTCACCTGAAAAAAACATACACTCTCAAAAAGGACTAAAGCCCCGTACACACGCACCGATTGTCGGCCGAACGATCAACCGTCTTTTGTCCAGTGCTGTTGTGTTGGTTGAAATGTGCTCTAGACTGCACGTGATTTTTTTCGGCCAACAAAAATCTACTTCAGAAGTGATGTCACGTGATGGTTTACTTTCCGTGTGTTTTTTCTTCTCTGAGCATGCTCAGTCTTGCTCATCTGATTTTTGTCGGCTGAAATCTGTACTGACTGACGAACAATCGGCCGTTCTGTTGACGGCCAACAAAAATTTTATAGCATGCACACCAGATTTTGTTCGGCCGAAAAGTCCCAGTCGGTTGTCGGAAGCATCATACTAACAAGCCGACAATCGGCCGATCGGACGTTGGCCGAAAATTTACGGCCAACAATCGGTGCATGTGTATGGGGCTTTATCCTCTCAAACAGCAGCCTGCAAAACGTTACAGCCAAAAGCAGCATCCGCAGATGCCAGCACATCTATAGTATAAAAATTTGTGAAAATGTGCACAGATGACCAAGTGGCCGCCTTGCCAACCTGTACCACTGAGGCCTGATGGCGGAAGGCCCAGGAGGCATTAAGCGCCCATGTAGAATGTGCC
Organism: Pelophylax lessonae; assembly: GCF_965119305.1. Taxonomy (NCBI): domain Eukaryota; kingdom Metazoa; phylum Chordata; class Amphibia; order Anura; family Ranidae; genus Pelophylax; species Pelophylax lessonae. The sequence goes on from NC_138771.1 coordinate 134,301,786, forward strand.
TTAACAGGGAACGGAGGAATCTGACCCTTGATGAAATAGGCCTGCACCACCGCCTGTCTTGTCCATCTGGAAATGGTCACGACAGACACGACCAATCCTTTGCAAGGTCCATCCCTAAGGACAAATAGAAAGGCTGATTTCCTAAACGAAATACACCCTGATCCCCTGGCCCACATCCAGAGAGTGCAAGGCAATCTCCTTAGGATGTTCAGGCTTAGGACACAGGGAAGGCAACACAATGTCTTCATTCAGATGGAAACCAGAAACAACCTTAGGAAGGAAAGACTGACAAGGGTGAAGCACCTCTGTGAACCACCAGGTAAGGTGAACAACAAGACAACGCCGCCAGCTCCGACACTAGAAGTAATAGCTACTAAGAAAGCCACTTTCTGGGACAACGCAAGCAGAGGAAGCTCTCAAATATTTTCGAAAGGTGGGTACTGGAGAACCGACAGTACCAAATTGAGATCCCACAGAGGCAACAGAGACCGTACTGGGGGAGCCAAGTGGCGAACCCCCTGAATAAAGGTGCGAACCAAAGAATGCCGAAAACCTGGCCCTTGACGGTACCCAAAGCCAGGCGCTGCTCAACACCTCGTTGGAGCATCACCAAAATTAGAGCCACCGAAATGGAACGGGATGAACCCCAAGAGACTCACACCACGCAATGTACGCCTTCCAAGCGCAATGGTAAAATCTTCCTAGAGGTAGATTCTTCTAGCCTTTTACAATGTGGGAATCACAGATTCAGACAACCCCCTATCCTTCAACACCTGACTTTCACCAGCCAAGCTGTTAAAGCCAGTGACTGTAAAGCAGGATGGAAGATTGGCTCTTGGGCCAATAAATCTTCTCTTAAAGGAAATCTTCAAAGGGCATCGGCGACGAGCCATAACAGATTGGCGAACCAAGACCGGTGAGGCCAGTCTGGAGCCACTCGGATGACCGGATCCCTTCTGCCTCGATCCTTCGCAGGAGACTCGGCAGAAGTGTTTGAATAATTTTTGGAAAATAAGGATATTGTCTAGCACCACTTTAAATTTCTGTGTTCCACTGGGGAGATTTCCCATTACTTTCTAACCTAGGCACACAACAGGAAATGAGAGGAAATTGCTTCATACTGAGAAATATTCTCCTCTTTAAGGGCTCATTCCCATGTGCTTTGCTCTCTGAAAAGCGATCTGCAATGAGATTGCTCTTCAGACAGCATTTGACAGGCGGTGAGGAGACATTGTATTGTGGTTGCAGAGTGCTTGCAAAGCGGCTCCATTCACTTGAAGCATAGCGCCCACTGAAAGCAGCAGGAAGTATAATTCCTGCCATGGCTGCGAAGCAAAGCATTGAGGCATGTGTACACCCCGGCTGCTGCCTCTGCAGCTAAAGGAGGTAGCAGTTGGGGGGCAGTAAAGAGACGGCTCAACTCTGGGGTATTACTGCTCCCTAACCTTACATATGATCGAGCCCTTAGACAGCTGCTAGTGGAACTGGTGTCCATATTGGAAGATTTCCCCTCTTTTATTCTGGTGATAACTTGTTGGATCTCTCATCAATTTTTGTCTTGGTGACAACAATCATCTCAACAAATAGAGAGAGTGAATTTACCCAACAGAACTTGACAGGGGCTGAAACCCTTCCCTAATTTATCTAAAACTGAAGAAAAGCACATTTTGACTATACATAAAGAGGTATTAAACCCAAAACCAACAATGTATTATATTGCAGCTTACAAATCATTAGTTGTGGTGACTGCATTCGTTTTTTTATCTTCGGCTTCTTTCTCTCTGTTTTTACTTGGTGATATGCCCAGTACCAAACCTCCTGTATTAGCCCCCGTCCACACTGGGGTGACCTGTCAGGCGACCTGGTTGCCTGACAGGTCGCCGTAGGTCGCCTGCCATAGAGAAGCTGTGGACCCGTTCTAATAGGAGCGACGACTTAGAAAAAGGGTCCGGAGCTTCTTTGGGGCGACCTGGAGCGACCTGCATTGACTTCAATGTTATGAAGTCCGTGCCGGCAGCTCCGAGGTCGCGGTGCGAGCAGCACGCCGCGACCTGTGAGGTGGCCCCGGGAAGTCGGATCGCCCCAGTGTGAACGGGGCCTCAGTGAGACACAACTCTGGATGAATAAGAATAGGAGGCACAGCAGACAACAGCATTGTCAGTCGGGGTGGGGGGGGGGGTGTTAGATGTATTAGCAGATTAAGATACACTAACAAATGGAAGCCGAACACCAGCTCACACTTTATGAGCAGTTACAGCAAACAGTTTTTTGTTTCCTTTTGGGATAAAGGTTTTGTGTGAATAAATTAAACCTGATCATTTTAATTACCCCTTCCCCTCCATTAAATTATTTGTCTCATCCATGTAAATTGATACATTCTGCTGTGAAAAACAAAAGACTTGCTGGCTGGATTACCAGAAGAAAATAGAAGAAAGAAAGCCTAAAAAGGAAACAAATGCAGCCATCACATCTGAGGATTGGTAAACTGAATTATGTTTGATTATGGGTTAATATCGCTTTAAGGATATAAATCTTTGCATAATACATGCAGCTGACTATTTCACAAAGTGGTTTTATGTTGCAATCATGTAATGCATAACTTTCAGTAACGACACTGCCTCCAGATAATATTTTCAGAAGTTCCTGTTGCACGCGCTTACACTTCTACAGATTTGGCACTGTGGTGCATGCTGAGACTTGTAGTTCTACTGTATATACACCAGTACAGTGACATAAAGAATTATTTCTATTAATCACAAGGCTGGTGAGCTCAGTCACAAAAGCAGAAAATGGATCTTCCTGGATTTTTTATTTATAAATTGGTCATTTGCTGCAACAATTGAGCGCTAAAAATATTGGGAATCATAAATCGAATAATCTGATGTTTGTGTATCCGCGTTTAGGTGAGAAGAGTACCTGTGAAATGTTAAGTGCTAAAAAAACTAGTATATGGGCTGCTGCTGGGGAAAAAAAGGTGTGTGATCCCTTTAAAAGAAATATATGCAGATCTCCAGTGCTGTCCTTCTAAATTATACAATTCATAGATGAACACTATAAATCATAAAATGAATAAATAATAATTTATAAAGTTCAATCGTGCAAAATGTCATCAAAGTCCTCCCAGCAAAGTGCCATAGCGTTTTCTTCAAAGTGCAAACAGTCCTCCAAATCTTATGTGCAGTAAGGTGTTGTGCTTCTCTTTTGTGCCCTCACCCACCAGATTATAAAAATGCCTATCATAGATGAAAGCTCAGATATCTCTCCAGCTCCTCCACTTATCTCAATAGGGTGGCAGGTTAATAATCACTTATAGAGGGTAGAAGAATCTCCATAGTGTATTTTCCTTTTTTTTTTTTAATAAAATTTTTTAAAAACATACAAATTTTCCACTTACAAATTCTCTGTGCAAACAAGCATGTAATGCCAGTTCGGAACCAGCAGTGCAGCGTGTGTTGTAAAAGCCGGACATGACATCACTGGAATCGCATCACACACTAAGGACAGCAGGGACCGTATCCACAGGAGGTTTAAAATCTTGTCAGTTTATTTGAATTTTTAAAATTATTTTCAGATTTCATCACTTCCTGTAAGTGAAAGAAGTGAATGCTGAGAGACGATCTACAGAAGTGAATGCTGAGAGACGATCTACAGAAGTGAATGCTGAGAGACGATCTACAGAAGTGAATGCTGAGAGACGATCTACATAAGTGAATGCTAAGAGATGATCTACAGAAGTGAATGCTAAGAGGTGATCTACAGAAGTGAATGCTAAGAGGCGATCTACAGAAGTGAATGCTAAGAGATGATCTACAGAAGTGAATGCTAAGAGGTGATCTACAGAAGTGAATGCTAAGAGGCGATCTACAGAAGTGAATGCTAAGAGGCAAACTACAGAAGTGAATGCTAAGAGGTGATCTACAGAAGTGAATGCTAAGAGATGATCTACAGAAGTGAATGCTGAGAGACGATCTACAAAAGTGAATGCTGAGAGACGATCTACAGAAGTGAATGCTGAGAGACGATCTACAGAAGTGAATGCTGAGAGAGGATCTACAGAAGTGAATGCTAAGAGATGATCTACAGAAGTGAATGCTAAGAGGCGATCTACAGAAGTGAATGCTAAGAGGCGATCTACAGAAGTGAATGCTGAGAGAGGATCTACAGAAGTGAATGCTAAGAGGCGATCTACAGAAGTGAATGCTAAGAGGCGATCTACAGAAGTGAATGCTAAGAGGCGATCTACAGAAGTGAATGCTGAGAGAGGATCTACAGAAGTGAATGCTAAGAGGCGATCTACAGAAGTGAATGCTGAGAGAGGATCTACAGAAGTGAATGCTGAGAGAGGATCTACAGAAGTGAATGCTAGGAGACGATCTATAGGAGTGAATGCTAAGAGGCGATTTACAGAAGTTAATGCTAAGAGGCGATCTACAGAAGTGAATGCTGAGAGACGATCTACAGAAGTGAATGCTAAGAGGCGATCTGCAGAAGTGAATGCTGAGAGACGATCTACAGAAGTGAATGCTAAGAGGCGATCTACAGATGTGAATGCTGAGAGACGATCTACAGAAGTGAATGCTGAGAGACGATCTACAGGAAGTGAATGCTGTGAGACGATCTACAGAAGTGAATGCTGAGAGACGATCTACAGAAGTGAATGCTGAGAGACGATCTACAGAAGTGAATGCTAAGAGGCGATCTACAGAAGTGAATGCTGAGAGACGATCTACAGAAGTAAATGCTGAGAGACGATCTACAGAAGTGAATGCTGAGAGAGGATCTACAGAAGTGAATGCTAAGAGGCGATCTACAGAAGTGAATGCTAAGAGGCGATCTACAGAAGTGAATGCTGAGAGACGATCCACAGAAGTGAATGCTAAGAGGCGATCTGCAGAAGTGAATGCTGAGAGACGATCTACAGAAGTGAATGCTGAGTGTCAGAGAACTGCCAACATTGTGGCCAATCAGCGGAATCGCGCGTTGGCGCGAATGCGCATGCGCGCTTAATTCCGGGCTAACACAGTTGGGAAAATGCAGGCCCCAGTGCACACGCGCGCACGCAACAGCGTGCGTCATGCGTATTGGCTCTTGGCGCCAAACAGCCTATTTAAAGCCAGCAGCTACAGTCACTAGCTGCTGGATGATCATCAGCCTCCTGTGTTCCCTGTGCCATTGTTTTGCTTGCTAATCTTGACTTCCTGTTGCCGACCCGGATTGCCTTGACATTGATTCTCTTGAACCCCTGGCTATTGACCCCATGGCTTGTTCCCGGACTTCCTTCTGCCTTCTCCAGTGTATGACCCAGCTTGGCTCCCAACTTCGCTTTACCAGTCTTCCAGTGCATGACCTGGCTTGTTCCTGTTCCCGCTTTGTGTCTGCCCAGCTTGCCAAGTGTTCCAGATCTGCCTTGGACCGCACACCCAGCTTGTTCCTGTTACCATCTGGTCATCCCAGCCGGCAACCCATGCTACTTCGGGCACAGCACTCCCTGTCCCACTTCCAGGGGTGCTCTGCACCTAGCCGCAAGGGGAGCCCTCTCTACACTCTGGCTTCGGATCAGGTACTTGACACTGAGAGACGATCTACAGAAGTGAATGCTGAGAGACGATCTACAGAAGTGAATACTGAGAGACGATCTATAGAAGTGAATGCTGAGAGACGATCTACAGAAGTGAATGCTGAAAAATGATCTACAGAAGTGAATGCTAAGAGACGATCTACAGAAGTGAATGCTGAGAGACGATCTACAGAAGTAAATGCTGAGAGACAATCTACAGAAGTGAATGCTGAGAGACGATTTACAGAAGTGAATGCGGAGAGACGATCTACAGAAGTGAATGCTGAGAGATGATCTACAGAAGTGAATGCTGAGTGATGATCTAGAGAAGTGAATGCTAAGAAGCGATCTACAGAAGTAAATGCTAAGAGGCGATCTACAGAAGTGAATGCTAAGAGATGATCTACAGAAGTGAATGCTGAGAGACGATCTACAGAAGTGAATGCTGAGAGACGATCTACAGAAGTGAATGCTGAGAGATCATCTACAGAAGTAAATGCTAAGAGACTATCTACAGAAGTGAATGCTGAGACGATCTACAGAAGTGAATGCTGAGAGATGATCTACAGAAGTGAATGCTGAGAGACGATCTACAGAAGTGAATGCTAAGAGGCGATCTACAGAAGTGAATGCTGAGAGACGATCTACAGAAGTGAATGCTAAGAGACGATCTACAGAAGTGAATGCTAAGAGACGATCTACAGAAGTGAATGCTGAGAGACGATCTACAGAAGTGAATGCTGAGAGACGATCTACAGAAGTGAATGCTGAGAGACGATCTACAGAAGTGAATGCTGAGAGATGATCTACAGAAGTAAATGCTGAGACGATCTACAGAAGTGAATGCTGAGAGACGATCTACAGAAGTGAATGCTGAGAGACGATCTACAGAAGTGAATGCTGAGTGATGATCTAGAGAAGTGAATGCTAAGAAGTGATCTACAGAAGTAAATGCTAAGAGGCGATCTACAGAAGTGAATGCTAAGAGATGATCTACAGAAGTGAATGCTGAGAGACGATCTACAGAAGTGAATGCTGAGAGACGATCTACAGAAGTGAATGCTGAGAGATCATCTACAGAAGTAAATGCTAAGAGACTATCTACAGAAGTGAATGCTGAGACGATCTACAGAAGTGAATGCTGAGAGACGATCTACAGAAGTGAATGCTGAGAGACGATCTACAGAAGTGAATGCTGAGAGACGATCTACAGAAGTGAATGCTGAGAGACGATCTTCAGAAGTGAATGCTGAGAGACGATCTACAGAAGTGAATGCTAAGAGACGATCTACAGAAGTGAATGCTGAGAGACTATCTATAGAAGTGAATGCTAAGAGACGATCTACAGAAGTGAATGCTGAGAGACGATCTACAGAAGTTAATGCTGAGAGACGATCTACAGAAGTGAATGCTGAGAGACGATCTACAGAAGTGAATGCTGAGAGATGATCTACAGAAGTGAATGCTGAGAGACGATCTACAGAAGTGAATGCTGAGAGACGATCTACAGAAGTGAATGCTGAGTGAATCTACAGAAGTGAATGCTGAGAGACGATCTACAGAAGTAAATGTTAAGAGGTGATCTACAGAAGTGAATGCTAAGAGATGATCTACAGAAGTGAATGCTGAGAGACGATCTACAGAAGTGAATGCTAAGAGGCGATCTACAGAAGTGAATGCTAAGAGGCGATCTACAGAAGTGAATGCTGAGAGACGATCTACAGAAGTGAATGCTAAGAGACGATCTACAGAAGTGAATGCTGAGAGACGATCTACAGAAGTGAATGCTGAGAGACGATCTACAGAAGTGAATGCTGAGAGACGATCTACAGAAGTGAATGCTGAGAGACGATCTACAGAAGTGAATGCTGAGAGACGATCTACAGAAGTGAATGCTGAGAAACGATCTACAGAAGTGAATGCTAAGAGACGATCTACAGAAGTGAATGCTGAGAGACGATCTACAGAAGTGAATGCTGAGAGATCATCTACAGAAGTAAATGCTAAGAGACTATCTACAGAAGTGAATGCTGAGACGATCTACAGAAGTGAATGCTGAGAGATGATCTACAGAAGTGAATGCTGAGAGACGATCTACAGAAGTGAATGCTGAGAGACGATCTACAGAAGTGAATGCTGAGAGACGATCTACAGAAGTGAATGCTGAGAGACGATCTACAGAAGTGAATGCTGAGAGACGATCTACAGAAGTGAATGCTGAGAGATGATCTACAGAAGTAAATGCTGAGAGACGATCTACAGAAGTGAATGCTGAGAGACGATCTACAGAAGTGAATGCTGAGAGACGATCTACAGAAGTGAATGCTGAGTGATGATCTAGAGAAGTGAATGCTAAGAAGTGATCTACAGAAGTAAATGCTAAGAGGCGATCTACAGAAGTGAATGCTAAGAGATGATCTACAGAAGTGAATGCTGAGAGACGATCTACAGAAGTGAATGCTGAGAGACGATCTACAGAAGTGAATGCTGAGAGATCATCTACAGAAGTAAATGCTAAGAGACTATCTACAGAAGTGAATGCTGAGACGATCTACAGAAGTGAATGCTGAGAGATGATCTACAGAAGTGAATGCTGAGAGACGATCTACAGAAGTGAATGCTGAGAGACGATCTACAGAAGTGAATGCTGAGAGAGACGATCTACAGAATTGAATGCTGAGAGACGATCTTCAGAAGTGAATGCTGAGAGACGATCTACAGAAGTGAATGCTGAGAGATGATCTACAGAAGTGAATGCTAAGAGACGATCTACAGAAGTGAATGCTGAGAGACGATCTACAGAAGTGAATGCTAAGAGACGATCTACAGAAGTGAATGCTGAGAGACGATCTACAGAAGTGAATGCTGAGAGACGATCTACAGAAGTGAATGCTGAGAGATGATCTACAGAAGTGAATGCTGAGAGACGATCTACAGAAGTGAATGCTGAGAGACGATCTACAGAAGTGAATGCTGAGTGATGATCTAGAGAAGTTAATGCTAAGAAGTGATCTACAGAAGTAAATGCTAAGAGGCGATCTACAGAAGTGAATGCTAAGAGATGATCTACAGAAGTGAATGCTGAGAGACGATCTACAGAAGTGAATGCTGAGAGACGATCTACAGAAGTGAATGCTGAGAGATCATCTACAGAAGTAAATGCTAAGAGACTATCTACAGAAGTGAATGCTGAGACGATCTACAGAAGTGAATGCTGAAAGATGATCTACAGAAGTGAATGCTGAGAGACGATCTACAGAAGTGAATGCTGAGAGACGATCTACAGAAGTGAATGCTGAGAGACAATCTTCAGAAGTGAATGCTAAGAGACGATCTACAGAAGTGAATGCTGAGAGACGATCTACAGAAGTGAATGCTAAGAGACTATCTACAGAAGGGAATGCTGAGAGAGGATCTACAGAAGTGAATGCTAAAATATGATCTACAGAAGTGAATGCTAAGAGATGATCTACAGAAGTGAATGCTGAGAGACGATATACAGAAGTTAATGCTGAGAGACGATCTACAGAAGTGAATGCTGAGAGATGATCTACAGAAGTGAATGCTGAGAGATGATCTACAGAAGTGAATGCTAAGAGAGGATCTACAGAAGTGAATGCTAAAATATGATCTACAGAAGTGAATGCTAAGAGACGATCTACAGAAGTGAATGCTGAGAGACGATATACAGGAAGTGATGGAATCTGAAAATTATTTTAACTACTTGCTGCCTGCCTGCCGAAGATATACTGCGGCAGGCTTGCTCGGCTGCGCCCGCCCCAATTAGGCAGTGGGGAAGCCGGTCCACGGGGCCGGTGGCCGCGCTCCCCATGGAGAGTGAACGACGGTCTGCTGTTGTAAACACTGCAGACAGTTGTTCTCTCTGGAATGAACACAGAGTGGCTACGTTCCTCCTATTTAGGATCACAGGTCTCTGTGTTGATTCCACAAGTCCATTCCCCTCACAGTTAGAAAGCACCCCATAGGCACACACTTAAGGCTTTGATCGCCCCTGAGTTAACCCCTTCTCTGCCATTGTCATTAGTGCAGTAACAGTGCATATCTTTAGCACTGATTACTGTAGTAATGTCACTGATCCCCCCAAAAGTGTCAAAAATGTCACTTATTGGTCCGATCTGTCCGCCACAATGTCACAGATCACCGCCATTACTAGTAAAAAAATTAATAAAAATTACATATATCATTGCCCTAGTTTGTATATGTGATAACTTTTGCGCAAACCAATCAATATACTCTTATTGGGATTTTTTTTACCAAAAATATGTAGCAAAATACAAATTGGCCTAAAAGCATAAACAATTTTGATTTTTAAATTCTTTTTTTTGGGAAAGTTATATAGCAGAATATGAAAAAAATGTTTTTTTTAAAATTGTCGTTCTTTTTTTTTTTGTTTAAAGAGCAATAAATAAAAATCGCACAGGTGATCAATTATCATCAAAAGAAAGCTCTATATGTGTGAAAAAAAAGGACATCAATTTTATTTGGGTACAACGTCGCACGACCGCGCAATTGTCAGTTAAAGTATTGTAGTGCCAAATCGCAAAAAATGGCCTGGTCATTAAGTGGGCAAAACTTTCCTGAGCTGTAGTGGTTAAAAAATCAAATAATCTGGTGAGCGAGGGCAAAAAAGGGGAGCATAACATAAAAAGATTTGGAGGACTGTTTGCACTTTGAAGAACACTATTGCACTTTGTTGGGAGGACTTTGATGATATTTTGCACTTATTAACTTTATGAATTATTATTTATTCAATTTATTATTTATAGTGTACATGTATGAATTGTATAATTTAAGGGGACAGCGCTGGGGATCTGTACATATTTCATAAATCGAATAAACTGATGTAAACATTCTTTTATTATGGAGGACTCAGGAGCAGTGGCATAGCTGGAGTGATCTGTTGAAGTGAGCCCTGTGCAGTGGATACCCTCCCTTTTTAACCACTTGCCTACTGTGCACTTAAACACCCTTCCCATCCAGGCCAATTTTCAGCTTTTAGCGCTGTCACACTTTGACTGACAATTGCGCGGTCATGCTACACTGTACCCATATGAAATTTTTATCATTTTTTTCACACAAATAGAGCTTTCTTTTGGTGGCATTTAATCATCTCTGGGTTTTTTATTTTTTACAAAAAAAAAGAATAAAGACAGAAAATTTTGAAAAAAAAAAAAGTTTTTCTTATTTTCTGCGAGTAAATTTTGAAAATAAAATTTTCTCCTTCACTGATGTGTGCTGATGAGGCGGCACTGATGGGCACTGATAGGCTGCACTGATGGGCACTGATGAGGTGGCACTTATGGGCACTGATGAGGTGGCACTTATGGGCAGTGATGAGGAGGTACTAATATGCCGCACTGATGAGCACTGATAGGCGGCACTGATAGGCGGCACTGATGAGCACTGATAGGCGGCACTGCTGGGCACTGAGAGGTGGCACTGCTGGGCACTGAGAGGCGGCACTGATGGGCGGCACTGATGGGCACTGAAAGGCGGCACTGATGGGCACTGGCGGATGGCACTGATGGACACTGACGGGTGGCACTGATGAGCACTGATGGGCGGCACTGATTAGCACTGATGGACAGCCCTATCAGTGCCCACACTCAGTGCCCATAGTGCTGCCAGTCAGTGCTCATCAGTGCCTAGATGAGCAGGCACTGATGGGCACTGACTGGCAGCACTATGGGCACTGATTGTGGGCATTGATGGGGGACACTGATGGCGGGCACTGTGGGCACTGTTGGGGGCAATTTGTGTATGTTTTTTTACCTTTTAGTAATCAGGGCACTGGTGATCAGTGCCCTGATTACATTGCTGTGTGTCCCCGGCGGCTGACGGCTCCCCCTCCTTCCTCACACTGCAGGCTCCGTGTGAGGAAGGAGCGCCGGTGTTCTAAAATTTTATCGGACCCATGAAAATTCCGGACCTCGTCACTTCCGGGTGGTGCGAGCCCCAGTGCGCATGCGCACAAGGTCCGAGGAAATTCTAAGACTTAGAGAACAGCTGATTGAGAGGAGGAGGGGCTGAGGTGGGACGCACACACCGCCGCGGGAAAATTGCTGTCACGGGCGAACCATATGTGCTAGAGACCCCAAAATTGTATCGCAGGTAGCCAAGACGCTCCCCTACAGCTGTTAAAAATTGGGGGTCTCGGGGATGAAAGGGTGCGGAGCAGTGGTCCCCGGTTCTCGGGGTCACTGCTCCGCGCCCTTTCATCCCGAGACCCACGGGGTCACTGCTCCGCGCCCTTTCATCCCCGAGACCCCAAATTTCTATCAGCTATAGGGGAGCGTCTTGGCTACCTGCGATAGAATTTAGGGGTCTCTAGCAGCTTTGGTTCGCCCGTGACAGCAAGTTTCCCGCGGCGGTGTGTGCGTCCCACCTCAGCCCCTCCTCCTCTCAATCAGCTGTTCGCCAAGTCTTAGAATTTCCTCGGACCATGTGCGCATGCGCACCAGGGCTCGCACCAGCCGGAAGTGACGAGGTCCGATTTTTTCACGGGTCCGACAAAATTTTACAACACCGGAGATGAGAGATGATCTCATATGTTTACATATGAGATCATCTGTCATTGGATGGTCCGATCACGTGGTGAATGGCCGCTGTGATTGGCCATTCACCACGATCTGTGATCGGCTGTGTCCAAGGGACACAGCCGACAGGGATTCTCCCCGATGTGCGCTCGCGGGAGCGTGCGGGGAGCCTGCTTCTGGGAGGCCATTTAAAAACGGCCTCCCGAAAATTCGAGTCCGCGCTGCAGCCGTATATAGGCTGTAGCGCGGATGCGAGGTAGTTAATACGGCAATAGACAGTTTGAATCTCGGCTGGTTCAGCAGGGACTGGTTGGGATTCGAACCATGTATGGGCAGACTGATTGTACTTAAAGCAGAGTTCCACCCAAAAGTCAAACTTCCGCTTTAAGTGCTCCTGACCCCTGACATGCCACATTTGGCATGTCATTTTTTTGGGGGGTGCGAGTACCTGGATATGACAGGTACCCGCTCCCACTTCCGCTCAGGCGGCTCGAGCAGGAGTTCTCCTCTCCCCTCCCTCCCTGCAATCTTCTGGGGAAGGTCACAGGTCCCAGAAGATTGCCCGGCCAATCACGACGCACAGCGCAACTCGCTCATGTGCAGTGTGCACCTGGCTGTGAGGCCACAGGCTGTCACAGCCGGGTGCTCACACTAATGATGCCAGTGCCATGGGGAGAGCCGAGGGAGAGAAGTGAGGCTTCGGGCAAGCTGCATTGCTGGATCATGGGACAGGTGAAAGTGTATTTATTAAATGTCAGCAGCTCCACTTTTTGTAACTGCTGAATTTTAATAAACACAAAAACGGGTGAAACTCCGCTTTGAATCGATCCATCAATCAAATTGGGTCCAATCAGCATGTCCAATGTTTATGCAATTATTGCCAGCGGCTATAGCCACTAGCAATACACACTGTGTTCTCCCGGCAGACAGTACAGGAGTTTTTTTTTTATAAAAAACAATGTCCCCCAATGAAGATCCTTTGTCAATCACGATGCCCGCCACACCCAAAAAAATAATAAAAAAGCTCCACTCGCGACAAATGCTCCCGTTGTCTGCCTGCTCTGCCGTGTTTCTTAAATAGCTAAGGGGCGGGCCACTCGGTGATGTCACCTGGTGGCACCACCCCCCCTGTGATGTTGGCAGCCCAGAATACACTGGTCGTTGACGTCACAGGGGGGCAGTGCCACCAGGTGACATTGCCAGGTGGCCCTGCCCCTTAGCTATTTAAGGGCCTGGTATGAATTTGGGGGGACCCCATGCAGTTTTGTTTTCCTTCAAATGTTTGTTTTTACATTGCCCTGTCCTAGGTGGGAACATGCTGAATACATGAGTGTATCAGAACTGTAGGTGTGACCCAAGCCGTAGGTTAAAGGGGGTGGTGAAACTGCTGCTTTTCTTCTCAGACCAGTGTAAATAAGGCCTATTGGACATGGTGTGAAAGAGGACTATTCTACATGGTGTGAAGGGGCCCTATCGGACATGAGGTGAAGGGGCCCTATTGGACATGGTGTGAAAGAGGCCTATTGGACACGGTGTGAAAGAGGCTATTGGACACGGTGGGAAGAGCCCCTGTTGGACACGATGTGAAGAAGGTCTATTGGACATGGTGTGAACGAAGCCTGTTGGGCACAGTGTGAAGGGGTCCTATTGAACATGGTGTGAAGGGACCCTTTTGGACATGGTGTGAAGGGACCCTATTGGACATGGTGTGAAAGAGGCCTATTGGGCATGGTGTGAAGAAGGTGTATTGGACACGATGGGAAGGGCCCCTGTTGGACACGATTTGAAGGAGGTCTATTGGACATGGTGTGAAGGAAGCCTGTTGGACACAGTGCGAAGGGGCCCTATTATACATGGTGTGAAGGGGTCCTATTGAACATGGTGTGAAGGTTTCCTATTGAACATGGTGTGAAGGGATCCTATTGGACATGGTGTAAAGGAGGCCTACTGGACCTAGTGTGAAGGAGGCCTTCGGGACACGGTGTGAAGGGGCCCTATTGGGCATGGTGTGAATGAGCTGTATTGGACACGGTGGGAAGGGGCCCTGTTGGACACGATGTGAAGGAGGTCTTTTTGACAAATTGTGAAGGGGCCCTATTTAACATGGTGTGAAGGAGGCCTATTGGACACGGTGTGAAGGGGCCCTATTGAATAATGATGTGAAGGGGTCCTATTGGACATGGTGTGAAGGGGTCCTATTGGACATGGTGTGAAGGGGCCCTATTGGACATGGTGTGAAAGAGGTGTATTGGACACGGTGGGAAGGGGCCCTGTTGGACACAGTGTGAAGGAGGTCTATTGGACTCGTTGTGAAGGGGCCCTATTGGACATGGTGTGAAGGTTGCCTGTTGGACACGGTGTGAAGGAGGTCTATTGGACACGTTGTGAAGGGGTCCTATTGGATATGGTGTGAAGGGGCCCTATTGGGCATGGTGTGAAAGAGGTTTAAATTGGACACGGTGGGAAGGGGCCCTGTTGGACATGAGGTGAAGGGGCCCTAATGAACATGAGGTGAAGGAGCCCTATTGGGCATGGTGTGAAAGAGGTTTAAATTGGACACGGTGGGAAGGGGCCCTGTTGGACATGAAGTGAAGGGGCCCTAATGAACATGAGGTGAAGGGGCCCTATTGGACATGGTGTGAAAGGGCCCTATAGGGCATGGTGTGAAAGAGGTTTATTGGACACGGTGGAAAGGGGCCCTGTTGGACATGAGGTGAAGGTGGTCTATTGGACCAGTTGTGAAGGGGCCCTATTGGACATGGTGTAAAGAAAACCTATTAGACACGGTCTGAAGGGGCCCTAGCTGCCATGACTGACTAGGGCTTGCCGCTGTTCTAAAATTTCATCGGACCCGTGAAAATTCCGGACCCTCGTCACTTCCGGTGACGCTACGTCACCAGCTGGTGCGAGCCCCGGTGCGCATGCGCACAAGACATTTTCCAGGTCCGATGGAATTTTAAGACTTAGCGAACAGCTGACTGAGAGGAGGCGGGGCTGAGGCACCGGGTATGTGCGGTCCACCAACTCCACTTCCGGGTCTATGCGTTTTCAGACATAGATCTTTTTTTTTTTGTTGTTTTCTTTTCTATCATCCCACACATTGAGAGAAATAATAAAATGTTTAATATTCATCGTATTATTCACTTGCGCGTTAGAGGTCTAATTGTCTCCCTCAATGTGTCCCCACAAGACCGTTCTATCCTGCGTTTTCCTGTCAGCTCTGGTCTCCAGAAGTGTCCGCCGCCGTTTACTTCAATGGAACGGAAAGGTGGACACTCTATTTTTTTTGTCAGCTGTTCGCTAAGTCTTAGAATATCATCGGACCTTGAAAATGCCTAGTGCACATGTGCACCGGGGCTCGCACCAGCTGGGTTATGACGTAGCGTCACCGGAAGTGACGAGGTCCGGAATTTTCATGGGTCCGACTAAATTTTAGAACACCGCCTCATCCCTTTAAACCAGGACACATTAATTACACAGGTTCTGTGACTGATTAAGGTGGTAATTAAACTCACTTGGTGCCTTCTGTGCATAATATCAGCCTCAGCACCTGTGCAATTAATGTGTATCCTGATTTAAAGGGATGAGGTGGTAACCCTATGACTGACACCTCTGAGGTAATGTTCTAAAATGCTTTTACTGTACACAGACATAAGCCTCGCCAAGCGGCCAACTCCGCCATGTCACCGCACTCTGCCCCTTTCTCTATGACAGGACCGTGATGATGCGGATGACTCATTCAGCCATGCGCGCCTCAGCACATCTTCCACGCACCGGGCATGTGTTCCTCTCCCGCCTCCTGATTGGCCAGGAAAGAAAATGCGTCAGCCAATGCCATTGCCAACATAATCCCTCCGCAAAATAGTTCTTCTCTATCACCTTCTTTCTGGCTCGTTATTATCCCCTCGTTGTGCCATATTTAGTAAGAGAACACAAGCAGTGACAGTGAGAGCCGTAGTGCGGGGCTGTGTTCTGTGATAGGCGGCGGGGTAGCGGTGTGGAGAAGGGGTGGCGGAGGGATCTGTGCGGCAGGTGTGGGAGGGTGAAGAGGCTCTGCAGGGATCACCTTGGTGCTGGGTAGCTGCCGGCTTCTGTCATACGAGCGACTGAGAGTGAAAGGAGCGAGGTGTGAGGACACTCCCAGATCAGGTAATCAGTAACCCGAGCCGCTATTCTCTATAGGAGCCTGTATAATGGATGGGATGGGGGAGGCACACACTAATTGTAAATGGGATCTCTCCTCTCTATTCATTTATGGGATGAGAGATATTCAGCTGGGCTTTCTATGGAGGTGTCATGCTTAGTGCAGGGATTGTACTGATCTGTAGGGACAGGTTGGCTCTGTCACCTCCCTATACCATAGTGTGACATGATGGGATTCCTCACAGCAGAACATGGCTTCCCTTCTATAAAGTGCTGCATCACAAGTTACCAGGGAGACCAGGAGGGGGCGTGTCCTGCCTGACAGATGGGACCCTTCACTGTCCTCTAATGGAGGCCATACACGCCATGATCAGAAAGTACAATCCACATGAAATTACAGCAATCAAATTGGCATAATTTTCCTTCTGATCTATAGGGCTGATTCAGAAAAAAAGGGCATTTGGACTCGTGTTTTCTGCATAAATGAGGTTTTTGCTGGCAGAGCACACATACATGCATAAAATACCCGCATACATGCATGAAATACCCACATACATGCATAAAATACCCACATGCATGCATAAAATACCCACATGCATGCATAAAATACCCGCATACATGCATAAAATACACACATGCGTGCCTAAAATCTGCAGATCCACATATGTAAAATCTGCAGCTTAATTGTGCCCAGCTAAACGCAGTGTACGCTTTCATACATAGGCGTGGCTGTGTGTTTGGGCTTGTTGATTACTATAGTGCGGTATTTAGATGTGTCTGAAACTATCTTCTGTAACCATCTAAACACAGTGGGGGTTTTCTTTCTACCGGTGTAAATGAGCTCTTATACTTGATTAGATCAGATACAATAAAACTGGGTTAGTCGCCCAAGGTGGAAAATTTATCGGTCATGTTTGCATCGATCGGCAGCTCTGAGATGCTTTGGTCCTAATTGGAATGCATTTCATTTGATCAGAGGTTGCATGGGGAAAACAGAAATGCAATCCTATCTTCCAACTAGCAATCAAAAGCTGCATTCCTATGGGTGGCATATTTGTTTAATGGGCTGTATGCTATAGATCAGGCATGTCCAACCTGCGGCCCGGGGGCCACATGTGGCCCAGAACCTCAGGCAATGCGGCCCACTGCCACCTGACAATTTTTTATTTATTTTTTGCTGGGGAGGAAGGAAGTCGGGTCGGGAGCACGGTCACAGTAGCTTCCAACTAACAGTAGGCAGAGGCTGCCTGGGGGGGCATGTGCAGTGTTTCTGACTCCTACCCCCATGACCACTTCAAATCACTAAAGTAGTCATGGTGGTTAGAGTGTTCCTTTATTATCTCTCAGAAGTAATCCTCTGTATACTGATTCAATTTCATTTGATCATACTCTAGTTGTGTTAAATTAGTGCGTAGGGCGCGGCGGCATTTTATTACTTGTATACCTTAACTATAGTATATATTTTATATGCGGCCCGAGAATTTCTCTACACTCAATGTGGCCCAGAGAAGCCAAAAGGTTGGACACCCATGCTATAGATCAATTATTTCTATGAAGAGACCTCAATCTTTTATTGAACCATGTATGGCCATCAATATGGTGGCCAGTGTTCAGAACAAATTTCTATACAGATTTAGGGCCTGTGAATTCTGTGGTGTTTTTTTTTTTTTTTTTTTTCCAGATGAACAGGATGGGAAAACACTGGAACACAGAAAAAGTAGTGCATGGCACTGTGGGACCATGACATTTGGTGCCTCACATGCACTGTTTGCGTGATGCATTAATTCAAAGGCACCTGCGTGCTCTGCAAGGGCAGTGTGTGTGCTTGTGGTGTGGGAAATGTGTATGGAACGACGTGCCTTTCCTACACTGTATTTTCATGTAAGCGGAATTAAACCCATCAATTTAACAGTTTCCCAAAACAATTACATTCATGGCATGAATGAGAACTGTCAGATTTGCGTATACTCTCAAACTGTCCAATCATCAAATGGCAGGCATCATATCTGATCACATGTGCAGCACCATGGTAATTGCAGATCAGAGGCTCAGATGGCAGCTTCCTTGGCTGAAAATTAGGAGGGTTTAGTTCTGCTTGAATGTCATAAGGTTTACTGCCTGATCAGAAAATCACTCCATACATTCACAATCATACCAAATGATCTACTTATGATTGGATTTTCCATCCAGATGGATCAGAATAATATCAATTAAATCATATCAGTTTTTCTGTCCTATTAGCAATCCATAGATCTGATCATATTATCCAGTTCTGTGAGAAATCATTCGCTCTGATCAATACTTGTATAGTCAAGGTAAAGCCGTAGCAGATTTCTAGGAATTGGCGCTAATTTGTAATAAGAAAAAATAAATGCAGGGAGATCAGGAGGGGGCGTGTCCTGCCTGACAGATGGGACCCTTCTCTGTCCTCTACTGGAGGCCATACACGCCAGGATCAGAATGTACAAACAGGCATGAGGTTTAGCCAAAGACTCCAATGCTCAAGTCTAAAGGTAGCCCAGTGACTCTTCCACCCGGGCGCTCTGACCAGGTGCACTTGTCAGTTTTCGTAAGGACCTAATCCGAAGTCTATGGGCAGGCGGATCGGAACAGATCTACACTATTTACATCTGATTTACCTCCGAGTCCATCTAGGTTCCAGAATGAAAAAAGATCTTTATTTTTTTTCTGACCTAGAAAGAATAGATTAGAGGGGTAGTCTGTAAACGGGACGCAATCCATTTTCCTCTGGACATAGAGAACAAATATAGGTCTGGAAAGCTCCATTTTATTTTTTAAATGGCTGCTAAGCAGATCCAAATGTCACAAATTGGCACCCATTGTGTTTTGCTCTGATTCAGCAGGACATCGATCTGTTCATGGATCCCCACCTGATCGGACCAGACAATGCTTGTGTGCATGAGCCCTTAAACGATAAAAAGGACGCCTTGTTCATGGTTATATTTTTTGTGTATGTTTGTGCTATTTATACAATTGTTTCATGTTTCTAAATTCTATTCCTTTTTTTTTTTTTTTTTTTTTTTTTTTTTTTGTCAAAGGCCCTTTTCACACATACTGTCCGTTTTTTCATCCATACGATGACAGATGAAAAACAGACATCAATGCATCTCTATGGAAAAACCAATAATTCGCATCCGTCGTCCGTTTTTTTTTTTTTTTTTTTTTTAACCGATCAAAGCTCTATTTTTCTTCCGTTAAAAACCGGATCGGTCGAAAAATGGATGTAAAGTGACGAATGGTCAGTTTTTCATCTGTTTTTGCATTAGTAGTGGATGTAAAAAAAAAAACCGATGAACACCATCTATTTTGACGTGACTGAACTGATGAAATGAATGGTCCACATGGGTGAAAGGGGCCTAAGGTGATTTTCTATTTTTCCTTACTAATCCAATGTTGGGGTTCATACATAGGAGGTGAAGCTCTCTAAATGGGGATATCCTTAATCTCAGCTTTTCTTTTCTCTTGTATTTTTCATCATGACACACCTTAATGATGGTGAAATTCTGCTCACCTTCCTTGAATAAATAACCTTCTGTTAGTGACTGTTGTAATGTGAGGAAATAATCCTCTCCTATTCCTCATGTTCATTAAAGTGTTTTTCTTCCCTGTACTGCCATGAATGCATGCCTTCTTCAGAGGAGCCGTGGTATGTAGAGTCTTGGATATCTATAGCTCTCTTCTATCTTTAGCATCATGCAGTAGGATGCACTGCGCCCTTTCCAAGGTCATTGGAAGTGGTGGCTGAAGCATTTGCTACTCCGGTCAGTGATTGATTGTAACAAGAGCTGCATAAGTCAATAACTTAATCAGCAGAGCAGGACATTGATGATCCAGGTCTCCCGCAGCTCAGCCGTTAATCCAATGTGGCTTTTGCTGGAGTAGATGAGCACAAGAGAAATGGAGTCCAAACCATGCTAAAGTCAATGCAAATCTGAGTACATTTCTAGACCCATGGTGGGTTAGCCAGTGAGGCTCCATTCACACCTGGGCATTTTTGAGCATTTTTAAGCTCCAAAAGCGCAAAAATATGTTCCAAAACGCCAGTAAAACCCCATTCATTTAAATGGCCCCTGTTCACATCTGAGCGTTTTGCAAAACGCCTGTAGCTGAAAAAAGTACATGAGCTTCTTTTTGGGCTGATTACCAGCGTTTTTGATAGATGTCAATGCATGCCTCCAAAAATGCCTGAAAATCGCGGTTAAATCACGGTAAAAAAACGCGTGAAAACGCTACGCTCAAGTGTGAATGCAGCTTAAAATGCACGGTGCAAATTTCTTTCCTGCAAAGACATTCACACACTTCCCCCATCAATACAGACAGTGCTGACAGGAATTGCTCCTGGCGATCAATTGTCTTCCCCTGGCGGCGGGGGGGGGGAAAGCCATCCCTGCTGGGAGAAGACAGCGATTATTGCTATCCAATAGTCATAATCGTAAGAGAATCTGGCAGGCTGGTTGTACCCAATTTGATCGATCAGCTTGGTACATTTAGCCTGCCCATTTCTGGTTTGAATATTGGCCAGCGGCTGCTGAACCGGCCATGATTACAACCGTGTATGGCCAGCCTAAAGGCCCGTACACACGTGCAGATTGTCGGTCGAAAAGATTCGGCCGACGACCGATCGGCCGATTTTCGGCTTGTTAGTATGATGCTTCCGACAGCGCACTTTCGGTCGAACAGAATCTGTCGTGCAAGCATTAAAATTTTTGTATGCCGACACCAGAACGGCCGATTGTTCACTAGTCAGTACAGATTTCGGCCGACAGACAGCAGATTTGCAAGACTGGGCATGCTCAGAAAAGAAAAAACACAGGGAAAGTTAACCATTACATGACATCACTTCTGCAGTCGGCAGACAAAATTCGTGTGCAGTCTTTTGCACTTTTTAGCGGACACGACAGCCCGGGGACAAAAGGCGGGCGATCGGTCGGCCGACGATCGGTACGTGTGTACGGGGCTTTAGACTGTGATAAGATTAGGGGTGTACTCACACTGACGGCTATAACCCCTTTTATTCCTGTTCAATAATGTAGTGTGATTACCCTGAACCATGCCTAGGAACTGTTCAATGTACTGTGCCTCAGACCACTTGTAAGAGGAGAGACCGGGATGGTTCATTGTAAGTGTATGTCCTGTCTGAGACGGAAATCTCATAGATAACTCAGCCCAGACCAGGGATCTCTGCAGTCTGATTGGTAGAGGTGATTATGTCAGCATGCTGACCAACAGGGTAAACCGCAAACAAATGGCCACTGCCCTCACCTATAACTTGCCTTTGCAGCAAGAAGCACATGGAAGGGCAACGCATTCAAAATAAAACCAAAGAAATTATAAGATCAACGTACCGACCAGCCTGCTAACCAGCCGAATTATCCTGTCCAACAGTATGCGTTAAAAAGAGGGGTTTAGTAAGTAAGACCAGTAGACCAGCAGGGAGGGAGGGGGGGGGGGGGCAATTGAACTTGGGCAGTTTGGTTCAATAGTACCCAGTGTGAGTATACCCTAAAGCCTCGTACACACGCATCGAAAATCGCCAGGGAATTTTCGTCTGACAACCGATCTGCCGATTTTCGGCTTGTTAGTATGATGCTTCCAACAACCGACTCCGACTTTTCGGCCGGAAAAAAATCTGGTGTGCAGGCTATAAAATTTTTGTCCGCCGTCAAAACACGCCCGATTTTCGTGCAGTCAGTACATATTTCCACAGGGAAAAATCTAATGAGCAAGACTGGGCATGCTCAGAGAAGAAAGAACACAAAGAAAACAAACCAACACATGACATCACTTCTGAAGTAGAATTTTGTCGGGCAATAAAATTTGTGTGCAGTCTAGAGCACATTCCAACCAACAAAACACAACTCTGGACAAAAGACGGACAATCGGTCGGCCGATAATCGTTGCGTGTGTACTAGGCTTTACTGTGCTAAAATATTTTATAACACAGGCCCGATTATCCAGACTCCTGGGGGTTCCTTTTGTCTCCTCAGCAAGTAGGGGATCTGGATTTTTTCATACATGTAGCAGCTCGGCGTCATAGTTGAACAAGTCTCAACCAGCCATGAGAAAATCAAGCTTGGCTTCAGATGATGCGGTAGGAGACTTTATTAGGAGCAGTTTCCATGATGCATTGGGGCAGCCTTTCCCAACATTTTCAACACAGAAGAACCCTTGAAATAACTTTCTGGTCTCGGGGAACCCCTGCTAAAGAAAAGCTATATCTACAGCTCAATACATTAGTGTGGTGGTCAGTGGGAAGAGTGCTAGTTACTCAATGCTGTCAGTGGGAGCTTCTGAGAGGCAGAAATTGCTCGGGAAACCCATAAGAACCTCAGGAGGAACCCTGGGTGAGAAACTTTGCACTAGGATATCCCACGGGAGTATCTCCTAGTATACTCTACATCAGCCTTCCTTCAACTTGCATAGAGGAACCTATAAAATAGTTTTCAGGTCTCAGGAAAGAATAGAGAATGGGGTTTCCCCAACTATGAAATGAGTGAAAATTGTAGTGTTGCCTACGTTGGTGGTCAGTGTAGGCAGGAGATCAGTCTCCCACTCTCTTTTCTCAAGAAACCCCTCACAACCCCTGGAGATTCTCAGGGTTCCATCAACTACTTTTTATTTTTTATATAGTCTGACCACAAGTAATCTAAAGCTTTCAGGTTCTGGATAAATCATAGCTGCTCTTTAATTTCAATAAATTTAAGGTGTATGTAAAGCCAGAAACTTGTCCTTGGGTTTTGGATTGAGTAGGAAATAGTTCAGACCCCTCTCAGGTTTTCTTTTTTTGTTGTTTGATATATTTCCCATTGTGGAGATTCCACAACACTTCCTGTCCCATAGATACAGCAGGAAGTAAAATTATGATCTGTCTAAATAAAGGAAATTTCTGACCTACTAGTCAGAACCGGTTTCCCCATTTGTAAGATTTTTCACCTCCTGATCCAATGATGACCATAAAATATGTGCCATCACTTTATGGTATACTGACAATGGTAGCCAGGACACATTGGCTGAATCTTCCCAACGGAGACACATGCAGCAATAAAAAAAACGGACAGAGGTCCTAACCCTTCCACGTTCGTTCCAAAACTTAAAAAAAAAAAGAGAGACTTTGCATACACTTTGATTAGTAAAGCCTCGTACACACAATCAGATTATCGAACGATCTGTCGTCCGTTTTTTTTTTTTTGCATGCTAGTCTCATGTGGAAAGTGAAGAGGTTATTTTCATACAAAAATTCCCGTATGACCGAATTCTACTTCAGAAGTGATGTCATGTGTTGGGATTGTTTTGTATGTGTTCTTTCGTTTCTGAGCATGCCTAGTCTTGCTCTTACGATTCTTTTCAGACGTAAACTGTACTAATTAAACGAAAATTGGACGTTGCGTTAACGTACGATAAAAATGTTATAGCCTGCACATCCAGTTTTTGTCGTCCGAAAATTCGTAATCGGCTGTCGAAAGCACTATACTAACAATCTGAAAATTGGCAGATTGTTCGCCGGACGAAACTTTCCTTCCGATTTTCGTATCGCGTGTACGGGCCTTATGAATTGATTATACTTACTGAGTTCATCCGCATTTGTAACTGCTGACCCTTGTCTTACCCTTTTCAGCGATCAGATACTTTAAGCACACCTGTCATTTGTATATGAGAAAAAGAGTCCCCCCCCCCCCAACTGTACAACCGAAACCCTCCGGCTCCAAACCTTGTTTCTGGTCTCCACCGCAATCCATGAATGCATCCATCTGACATTGCTCTGACGTTACCTGCTGCATTCCTGTTCAAGTCTGGTACTGAAGCCAGATACACAGAAGCAAATAATTTTAGAAGCTGGCCATACACTTCTGACAAGTATACCTGAAAGTGGAACGCCAGGCAAATTTTTTTTTTTTTACAGTATCTGGTGATGTCTTTGCCTGTTGATCCTGTGGGAAGTGAGGGAAATCCGGTGGGGACACAGCCATTAAACACAAGATGCTCGGTTTCCCACTTTAATAATTAAAAAAAAAAAAAGTCTTGGGTTCCACCTGAAGTACATTCCTTCAGCATCCATCACAATATACCAGTAGTAGGCCTTATTTTTATGTGCTTTAAAATCTTAGTTATGGAAAGGCACTGGGGGGGGGGGGGGGTAGTATGCTTAACGTGAGCTTTTTAAATGGATGCTCAGCGGCGCTCCGAGCGGAAGTCAAAACTAGGTACCCGCTCCCCCCAAAAATGACATGCCAAATGTGGCATGTCAGGGGGTTAGGACTATTTAAAGCGGAAGTTCCACTTTTGGGTGGAACTCCACTTCAAGGCTAATCTTTCTCCAATGCTCCTTCTGAAATAACTCTTTGGGCTCGTTCTTGCTGCCCGCACTCTAAATTCAGTTTTAGTATGTGGGCAGCAGTCTGTTTCTTTTGCAGTGCACTGCCGTGTGGGTCAGTGTGTTTCAGCGCATCACACTGATCTATTTTTTTTTTTTTTTTTTGTGTCCCTGTACAGCAGTGACTTGACATGCAGTGCCTTCCTGTGTGCTGAGATAAAATTTATATAATTCTGCATTGTACCACAACTCCTATGTGCGTTGCTGTGTAAACAAAGCATGTAGAACACAGTTGTTTCCTATATGCCCTGCTGAGGCCTGGCATTCATCCAGAAAGGGAGCCCTTAAAGCTGCCAACCCCCCCCCCCCCCCCCTCACATGTGCAACCAAAAAAGTTGGTCTGAGCAGTGCTCAGCCATTCAGAGGCAGCTTTGTACTCTGTGAATGAATACAAAGCTTCCTCTGTTTGGCTGAGGCGGGTTGATGACGTCACTCCCTGTCTCAGCCAATCAGAGGAAGCTTTGTACAAAGCTGCCTCTGAATAGCTGAGCACTGCTCAGACCAACTTTTTTTGTTACGGGTGTGAGAAGGGAAAGTCTGACCGCTTTAAGAGCTCCCTTTCTGGATAAACACCAGTCACCAATAGGGCATATAGGAAACCACTCACTTTTT